>NC_064618.1:533685071-534310071 GCF_023898315.1 Schistocerca nitens | reverse complement strand
CTCCTCTCCCACCTACTCCTCAATTCCAGTCACATCTCTAACAAACATGTGGCCGAGCGGTTCTAGGCACTTTAGCTGGAACCGCACGACCGCTACGGTCGCCAGTTCGAATCCTGCCTTGAACATGTATGTGTGATGTCCTTAGGTTAGTTAGGTTTAAGTAGTTCTATGTTCTAGGGGACTGATGACCTCGGATGTTAAGTCCCATAGTGCTCAGAGCCATTTGAACCATTTTCTAACAAACATATAAGACATCTTCACTGATTTACAAATTTACACTAACTCTCTCTCTCTCCCACAAACACACACAGATGATTTTACAATTGTGTGTGTTATGCCCTTGAAAAGCGCTTTAGACTAAACTCTACGTCTATTTCCCTGTTGTTTTCTCTTTACGTTCTGCCCAACTGCCTAAACTTTCCTCATTCGTGTGCTGTGTTTCTGCTTCAGTTCTTCGGTCCACTTTAGGTCCTGTGTTCTCTTCGGCTTCTCTTTTCTACTGTTCCCCCAGTGTTCCTTCATCCTCTGACTGTGTTCTTGTCGTCTCTGTTCGGTCCATTGTGTTCATTTGTTGTGAAGTGTCTCTTGTTTCTTCTGATAAGGTTCCTAAGAAGTGTATTGCTTTGTATTGTTTCCTTTGAGTCGTTCCATGTCATTTCTTACTTCATTCATCCATTTGTTGTTTTTCTTGTGCTAACCCAGTCCAACATCTGTCTCGTTATCCTATGTGGTGCCATTCTACTACGGTGCCCGTAAAACTGTAGTCTTCGTTTTCTGATTTGGTCTGTTATTTTCTCTGTGTGTTCATACAGTTTTTCAGCTGGCCTCTTTATCCTTACCCCGTCTTTTTGAGTTGCACTCAATATTTTCCTGAGTATTTTTCGTTCCGTCTTCTCTATCTGTTTGATTCGTGTCTGTCCTTGTCCTACTGTGGTCTCGGCTGCGTATAGTGCTTCTGGTAGCACCGCCGTCTCGTAATGTCGCAGCCTCGCCTTTCGTGAGACAGCTTTCTTATTGTAGTGATTCCAAGTCAGTTTGCAGGGGTTCTCTCTGCTCTCTTCATTAGATACCTTATTTCTTCCTGTAATCTGTATTGTTTCTCCTAGGTACTTGAAATTTTCTGTTCTGAGTGTTGTCCCAAATTTTGTGTGTTGTGACTGATGTTTTTGAGTGCTCATGAACTGTGTTTTCTCGTCTGTAGTCTGTTGACTGCGATTTCGTGTAGTTCCTCTATGGCTCTTATTGTCTCTGTTCCTCGTACTGTTACGATGGCCTAATCTTCTGCGAACGGTAGGCAGTTGACTCTTACTTTTCCTAACAGGATTCCTTTCTGTGTCTTTACCATTCCTTCACTATTTTGTCCAGTGCTGTGTAGAACAGCAATGGCCAGAGGCCGTCGCCCTACCTGAGTCCTGTTCTGATTTCGAATTGTTCTGAGAGCTCTCCACAGAACTTCACTTTAGATGCCGTGTTTGTCAGTGTTTTCTGAATTATGGTTAGTGTCTTCCTATCTATTCTGTATTTTTTCCGAATTTTAAAGAGGGTTTCTCTGTCTATTGACGCCTTCTTGAACTCAACGAAGGTGATGGTTATGTTCTGTTTGCGTTGCAGTATCGTCTTAAGGTTCCGTATCTGTTCAGCGCACGACCTGTGTTTACGAAACGCAGCCTGGTATTCGCCAATCAGGTGGTCTGTTTGCTTCTCCAATATATTTACCAGTGCTTTCGAAAGTAACTTATATGTGAAAGGTAACAGTGAGATACCCCTATAGTTGTTTGGGTCCGACTTATCCTCTTTCTTGTGTAGAGGGCGTATCAGTGCTGTGCGCCATTCTTTCGGTATCTCTTCTGTTTCCCATATCTCTTTCATGAAGTTATGTACGTGTTGTGTGAGATCCGGGTCTTGCAGCTTCCAGAATTCCACGATGACTCCATCCTCTCCTGGTGTTGTATTGTTTTTGAGGTTCTTTATGATTTCTCGTACTTCTTCTATCGATCACGGTTCGCTAACTGGGTTTGATGCGGGTTTCTCTGTGTCCAGTTTGTCTGTTGGTGATTCTGCGTTTAGAAGTTTCTCGACGTACTTCGCTAGGAGGTTACAGTTGTTCTTGGTATGCCGTCCGGTCTTCTAAAGCAGAGGTTTTGTGTTTGGTATTTCATCATGTTTTCTAAGAATGTCCTGTAGAAATTCCTCGTGTTGTTCCTTGTTAAGTCTGCTTCTATCTCATCTAGTTTCTGTTTGTCGTATTTTCGTTTTTCTTTACGGATAATTTTACTTGCTGTTTCTGTGTTTTGAGAAATTCTAGCCAGTTTTCTAGTATCTTGTTGCTATTGAACTTCTTCCATGTGTTGATTCGTCTTTCGATTGCTAGGTCACATGTGTGGTCCCACCGGCTGTGTTTCCTGGTTCTCGGTGTTCTGCTAATTTCATGACTTCCTGAAGCTTTCCTGATAGCTGTTCCTAGTTTTTCGTTGTTCCTATCTTAATTTTCTCCATTATTTTCTCTTGGTTGAGTATCAGATATTGTGGCTCTGATCTAATGATCTCAGTTTTCTGTTGTTTCCTCTTAGGGATTAGGCGTGTCTTTATCTGTAGTAGGTGGTGATCCGAGTCAAAGAAGCCCTTTCGGGGGTTGGGTGTTCTGGGTTTCCGTCTGTGCTTCTGTTAGTATTATGACTTGGTCGATCTGTAATTCTATCTTGCCATTTGGGAGTTTCCATGTGGTTAATTTTTGTATGGATTTCTTGAAGTTCGTTGATATGACTTTGAGGTCACGGGTCTCCCGTTTAGGTTTGTGTCACGATGTAGTGCGTGTCTTCCTGTAATGTGACTGTATTTTTGTTCTTTTCCTGGTTTTGTGTTGAAGTCTCCGACAATAATTTTAGTTCGGTGTGTAGGTATTTTCTCCATTACTGTCCAAAAGTCCTCAATGGAGTCTGGGTCTTTCCTGATGTGGTCATTTGTTGGTGAGTGTGCGTTTATGATCGTGTATGCCCTGTTTGCCTGAGGTTCTTCCTGTGTACCGATTGTTTTCTTTTATATATTCTGTAGTTCCCTGTGTTGAAATGGTCTTCATATGGGAATCTTGTTTCTTGTAGTGCGCAAATTTTGATCTTGAACCTGTCTAAGGTATCTGTGAGCTGTTTCATCTTGCCCGTCCTGAGTAGTGTGTTCACGTTGAGTGTTGCGATTTAGTGTTTCTGTTTTGTCTTGAGGGAGTTTGAGAAGCTCCGATTCTTCTCATGATGTTCGTGACCCCCGGAATCTGATGCTCACGACTGTTCCAGTCTATTGACTGGGGCTCGGGGTAGTGAGATGTTCCTCGTTGTTCCATCATGATGTTTAGTGGTTGGATTTGTGACGTGTTGCCAAGTACAACCTGATTTTCCAGATCAGGAGGTTGGTTGAGGCCGCCACTAACTTGTGACACAGACGCCATTGTGGGAATCGACGCTACAGGTAATTTTGGTCCGCCCCGACTATTTCATTTCCTCGGTACCACCTATACCTAGGAGGCATTCCGCTATATATATATATATATATATATATATATATATATATATATATATATATATATATAATGGTTTTGCATTTCCACAAGTGAGGCGATGTGTAAATAACACCAATGCAGCGGAAGGGAAAATGCAAAAACGCAAAAACTGCTAAGTATATATGTGTAACGAAGTTCCTTTCGACTTCAGCGTTGGTTAGACAAGATTGAAGGAGCCATGGTTTGGACAATATATGAAAAAGAGGCAGAAACACCGTAAGTAAATTGCACTCCAGCTGTATAAAGAAATACTGCTTTTACTCTAAAACTTCCAAAAATGTACAAACGTATATTTGCAGGCTGTTCACTGAAGATGCTTTGTAAACAAAAGCGAAAAGTGTCTGGTGTAAAATTCGTTTTAATCAGTTGCAGTAAGCGTAAGACGAATAAAGCAATAATAGCTGATTTTAACAGCTGCTTCGAATATGGCCATACAGTCAAACATATTAAAGTAAAAATGCCTGTCTCCCGCGAGAGTTATCCGTAGCGATTCACAGAGCCACTTGAAACGTTTCTTTATGTGGCTTCCACTTCCCACTAGTTTATAACGAGTGATGACGTGAACGTGTGTGCAGTCATGCACAAAGGATCAGGCATCGTCACGCGAATAAATTAGCCTCAGCCGCAGACGTGTGCTGTTTACATTATCTTAGTCCGTTGTGGTACAAGGGAGAATTCTTGACGTGATAATTACGTCGATTAATACGACTAAGAAGATTTACTGCAGCGAAACAGCAGTTCTTTATTACATTTCACAAATAACAGCGGCAGCTAATTATACTAGCAGCCTCAATAAATATATGTGTTTTTCAGGGACGTATCGGTCGCTCGAGTGCTAAACTACTTTATTCTTGGAAACAGAAAATAAAAGCCACTCAGACTTATCCTCTTTTGTCTTACTGGATTTTCTTGCTTCCCTCACCCAAGAGAGAAAGATAGAAAGAACAAGCGAGGTGGCGCAGTGCTTTGAAGGTTAGACTGATAGAATGAGATTTTCACTCTGCAGCGGAGTGCGCGCTGATACGAAACTTCTTGACAGATTAAAACCGTGTGCCCGACCGAGACTCGAACTCGGGACATTTGCGCTTCGCGGGCAATTGATCTACTATCCGAGCTACCCAAACACGACTTACGAGCCGTCTTCACAGCATCAATATTGCCATTACCTCATCTCCTACCTTCCAAACTTCACAGAAGCTCTTCTGTGAAGTTCGCAGAAGAGCTTCTGTGAAGTTTGGAAGGTAGGAGATGAGGTAATGGCAGAATTGATGCTGTGAAGACGGCTCGTAAGTCGTGTTTGGGTAGCTCGGATAGTAGATCAATTGCCCGCGAAGCGCAAATGTCCCGAGTTCGAGTCTCGGTCCGGCACATAGTTTTAATCTGTCAAGAAGTTTTTTTTAGACTGATAGTTAGGAAGTCTGGGTTTCAAATCTCAGCCCAGATGCTAAAGATTTAGATTTCTCTAAATCGCTTGGGGCGGACCCATGACGGTTCCTTTCGAAAGGGCACGGCCTATGTATTTCTCCGTCTTTGTCCTAGCCTGGCCTTATCCTCCGTCTCTAATGACATCGCCGTTAACGAAACGCTAACCTTTAATGTTCTTTCCTTAGGGAAGAAGTTTTTAATGTTATGAGCTAATAACTGTATATGACCGTATCCTTGTTGCAGGAGCCATTAGAGCACCCAATAAAAGTAATCTAACGGAGATTAGAACGCCGTTGGAGTGGGACAGTCATGTAACGACCATTAACAGTAATTGTATTTTAACTGGTAATGTGTAAAACGTATATAAAAGCACATGACTTACTGTATGCCATTCACTGTAGTATTAATGCAATGTGTTTTTGCTTTATTGCAGATACACGCCACAGAGCATTGTAGTCCAGCAGTCACCTGAGTACGAAGTTGAACGGTAACACCTATCCTCAGCAATTTTATACCGACGCAATGGTAATCTGATAACACATGAGCTACACATGACACAAATACGTTTTAAAAAATTAAAATGTCTATGTTGCACAGCATGATACCACATTTGTTTCAGTTTTCTGAGCAAAGAGTCTCACAACGGAAAACGATATTCAGCAACGTCACTTACTATAACAAATGACGAAATCATCGCGTCACCTTCTGAAGGCTGTGCCTTGTCGCTGTTTTGTCCGCCATAGCCAGTTCCAAAACCCAATGGAAAACGAGAAAGGTGAATAACAAAAAGGACTGGGTTTGTCTGATTCAAGATGACAGCACTCTTTAAGGGTCCCTATCCAGATGGAGATCAACGATCTTTCTTCCTCATAATGAAAGCAGCGCTGTCCACGTCAGCATAAAGCACAAGACACCGCTTATCACTATGAGCTGTGGCTGGATATTTGCTGGCGAGGCGGGACTACTTTAACGGCAATAAACCCGCAGCAACACACAATGATTTCATATTCTGTTCGATCCTGTGAGCAAATAGAGTCATACATTGCAAGATGATACTTATCCATTTAGGTAACATAATAAATGACCTAATCATCATCGTATCATCTTCTGAGTGCTATGCCTTGTCGCTGGCTTGTCCGCCCTAGACAGTCCCAAATTCGATTATGAAGGAGTCCTTGGAGTTATAGAAGTGACTGTTGAGCAGTACACTCCGAATTTGGAAACAGAAGGAGGGTTAGGATCTTCGTCCGGTACGCCTCCTGTCGCGTACAATGAATATCTTAGAGCGCATCATAGACTGAGATTATTAAAGATTGCTGGCAGAAAGAAAGAATACAGGACGACTGGAAACAAGCCATAATCCATCCGCTACACATAAGGGTTACAGGACAGACGCCAACAATTACCAAGGCATATATTTCTAGTCTCAGTCTCCTGTAAAAATATGTCCAAAGCTCTACTGAATAAGACAGAAGATCAAGCAGAACACACAACTGGTGAGTACCAAACAGGGTTCAGAAAAAACAGATCGTGCCCAGAGCAAATTTTTAACTTCAAAACTATCCTTAGAAACACAACAATGTGGAATCTTAACACAGTCGTTACATTCATTGGTTTCATAAAAGCATATGATTCTGTAGACAGATAGACAATATTTCTAACACTGGAAGAACCAAGTATCGACAAAACCGCCAGACAATTAGTCGAGCAGACATTCACAGACACAATCTCAAAAATTAAATTTCTAGGAGAAGTTTCTGAACCCTTCAGAATTAACACATGTGTTCGGCAAGGCGATGGGCTCTCACCAATTATCTTCAATCTGGTCTTAGAAAAGGTCATGATAGAGTGGGATAAAGCGCTACAAGAGAAAAACATCGAAGGAATCTATGTAGGACAATAAAGAGAAAGATTTGAAGTGAAATGTGTAGCTTTTTCTAACGATATGGCAGTAATTTCTAAGGACAAAACGGATGCAAAGATAATGGTAGAAACACTTCACAAAACTGCAGCTAGAACTGGATTACTAATATCATCTGAGAAAAACGAAATACATTGAACATTAACACAACAAAATATATACAAACGCAACACTGAAATATCAAAAGAGTTTATAAGTTTAAGTATTTGGGAGAAGGAATGCAATAAAATGGGTTAGGTTACACCACAAGTAAGGGAAAATCGAATAATATAGAATTAACAGACAAACTCACCCAAAACCGATAGAATAAAAGATCAGTATTATTCGATGCAAAAATTAAACACTATGCAACAGTAATTAAACCGCAAGTACTTTGTTGATCAGAATATCTTAGACTGTAACAGAGAAGTGAATAAGAAGAACTGGAGAAAAGAAAGGAAAATACTTAGAAAAAGTTTAGAATTACAAAGATAAAAACTGGATGAAGAGGAGAAATGAAGATCTATGGAAACAGACACAATAAGGAAGAGGAGATTAAAATTTTACGGTCGTATTTACAGAATGAATGCCAATACGCTAATAAAGAAAATTTTTAACTTAATTGGTAAACTAAACACCACCAGATAGGTGAAAGAGACAAGAAAGGACTTGAGAAAACTTAACGTCGAATGAAACACCATACAGAACAGGGAAAGTTTCAGGATACTGATGAATACTGCAAAATTTCCTGTCAAACAACTACATTCACAACCTATGAGGGTGATGTCATATGAACAGAGGCAGACCAAGGCATGAAGAAATTCTGAGAGGATAAAAAGAAAAAGATCTTACCTTTGTCTTAGGTTCTAAGCGGCCTGTAATTGAACAAATTCTGTAATAAAAAAAAGACTGCAGAATATGGAAGGTTGACTACATAGCCACCAATCATAGCGGTTTTTTAAGCGACTGTGGGACCACCGATGCTATTCGTGCGTCTTTCTTGCTTATTGAGAAACGTTGTGAGGCAAGTAAGCATCTTCACTTCGGTTTCCAATTGTGAGGGGTTAACTTGTACGTGGAGCCCTATTTTGTAATATATTTTATGATAAATGACATGTAATTCTTATGACATGCAGAAGAGATTGTATCTTTGACACCACTGAACCAAAGATGTTGCCTGAGGGGTATAATCTATCGTAAGTAGGTGCGCGCGGATCGCAGTAGCAGTTGCCGTTGCACTCTGTTAAAGGTCAGATGTAAAACTTTAAGCTAGAGGCTAGCTGTGAGAATTTAGCTGTTGGCCTATGGACACAGCATAACACAGTTATGCAAGGTAATGAAATTTTGTATATTTAGTTTTACGATGTTAGACTTTTGACAGTCTAACGATGTTAGACTTTTGACAGTAAGTGAGAATTGTAGAACAGCTGAGAAGTTCACTGATTTTAAAGTTAATGTAAAATGTTTCACATTAGATCTGGTGAAGGAGAAACTTTATTTTGAATAAAATTTTCGAACTGAAGCATTCGGTCTTAGCATATCCCCTTATCAGTACCTCATCCTCTTCCATGTCGTGTTTGTTTAAATCCAATGAGTATTTTTTAAAAGAAATGATTTTTCAATCAGAGTCAGAAAAATATTAATGTACCAGAATCAGAAAAGTATTAAAGTTTGTAACAGTTTCAACGCGGGCAGCATCGCACGGCGCTGAGCCAATACCCAAAATTATCACATCAATTGCAAGATTATTCATTTATCATCCAATCTCCTGACGTTATATGTATGAAGCTATTTTACGGCCGGCATTGCACTTCGCTGAGCCAAGATTAAATATTTTGTATGCCTACTGTGGAGAGAACAGAATACCAAGACTACATCCGTTGCGACTCAAGAGCTAAGGAAAATGTATCTCATTGTTTATTTGCACAGGGAATTTTATCAGTTTATAGCACAGTGCCATAGAACTCGCTGCTCACGAGACTGAGTAAAATTCAGAGGGATTGATTTCGTTATAGGCATTACATACTGGGTTTCCAGATTAAGTGGTTTAATTTTTCTTCGGATTACGGTAAAACTGATTAAGCACACAATTTGCTCAACAACACAACACACAGTAAATATGGATAACACAAAATTATTTTGTAGAGAACTTACACTTTAAGTTATTTCTTAAAGAACGTTAAATATACCTAGAATAGGCTTTCGACCGACGACCACACGATCCCATGTGGGTGGCCTTCCAAGAGCACGAAGTACCTGAAGAACCAATTGAATGGTTCCAGCAGATCTATCGCAGCCTGGTCCTGGGGTATCAACTGACTTTCCTGTTTCTGTGTCTGTCATTTACGCATATGTTTCTTCATTATAATAATGGACGCTGTCATCAGAGATCTTAATAAACTGGCGCCTCTAACTCTCCTTCAAGCCGATGATGTTCTACTGCTTCCTGAAGATAAGAACGATATTCAACAAGTCCAAGCATTGCAGAATCGTCTTGAAAAATCGGGACTACGCCTCAATACGAAAAAGGCTGAATACATTCAACAGATGTAAATGGTATGGACACAATTAGGATCGACAGTAAAGATCTGCAAAGACAAATATCTTCCAGTACATTGGCTTAAATTCGCGGCCGACGGCTCCCGATATCAGAAACCGCATTAGCAAATGGGGCCTTAATTGGCAGCCACTGCCAGCTATACTTTGTAATTAAAAAAGAATATTCCCCCCCCCCCCAAAAAAAAAAAGAGATAGAGAGAGAGAGAGAAGCAGAGCAACGACTTCGCTGTATTGGAAACCGAAATCTTTCGGTGGACATATGGCTCGACATTTCATGTTCACGTGATCAACGATGAAATTCGCTGCCTCTACGAAATGGCATCTGCCATTGAGAAGATGAGAGAAAGGCGTTGACAGTGGTATGGACATGTACTTAGATTTGGAAACAATAGCAAAACGTGGGTTTTTATTGAAAATCGATGGTAAACGAGTTATTAGGAGACCGAGGCAACTTTGGCTACAAACCTTCCATATAGAGCTCAAGATAACCTTGAACCAGCAGGAAAACGCGCCAAGTGGAGACAGAGAAACAAAAGGCGGTCCCCATTGTTCTGCGGAAGAAACGCTGAGGATGAAGAAGGCAGTAAACGAAGAAGGTGCAGAGAGTAATTCTGACTGAATCAAATGAACCATCACTCCAAGTTTTTAGTCATGGATTGAAGAGCTCGGGAGTCTAGCAGAGAACACTCTGAAATCGTTAGTATCAGCATCGGCAATATGGTTGTTCGCCTCAAAATAAATTACCACGCTTTGAATGTAACCACCAAACCCTGCAGTCGCATTATATTACCATCTCCTCCGTACAGTAAGCACTGGCAGCGAGTACCGTCATGGGATGCTTAGGGACAAAGGGGCAAAGTCCAGGGTGAAGATCGAAATCATGTAAGACTTCAGCGTCAGATTTAAACAGTTGCTGGAGCACAATAAAATGAGTATTTTCAGACGTGGAACCAACGGTGGGAAATGAAATTTTAAGGAGGTGCAATGTGTAGAATGAGCAATGCGTGGGAATGAGGTTTTTGGAAATGTTTCTGTTTCATTTGTCGGACACGTTTTTTTTTTTAATTTCTGAATTTTTTAAATAATTAAGCGAGCATTTCGAACCCACTAGGTTGACTTTTAGCTGTGGTTTGCAATCTCTGCGCACTCTCGTACCTCATACTGCTTGTTCTCTGCTTTTTACGAAGTTATTCTAAAACTGAACTACAAACAGAATCAATTACAAATGAGCAATAATGCACTAAAGCTGCCTACCCCACTATATCTCCTGTATATTGTCCTGTCAGATGTGTGGTGAGATTACATAATCCTTTCATCATGACTTTTAATGTGTTTGCGAAATAGCGACATTTTCTATACATTTTACATGCTCAGAGTCCTAGAGAGAATTTAAAATCTAAGTGGAAGCTAGGAGTAAGATTTGGTACCTTCAGCACATAAAGAGTTGTGTTCGAAAAACAAGGCAGTTTGAGGAAGTCCCTACAATATCCGTTGAAATGGATCTGTCTGAGTTCTTTTCGTGTAACTGTAATGTGAGATGCTTAATTTACATACACCTAATCCAGTAGATTTCTCTTCTGCTGTTTGTTTTGTATAAATCATAGCTGGCACAATGATTTAGTACAGAACCATAGCTGATTCATGTTATTTTTCTTTGTTTAACATCACCAACTTGTGTTATTCTCCTTGCATAACACCTGCCGTAGTTAAGCTCCATAAAGTGCCGAAGAGTGAGTAATCGGATGTTGATTTGTAACTGGGGAATCAGGATAGTATTGTCTTAGTCTTTTATGGTCGAGGCCGGTTAGCTTTCCACTAAATCTTGCTTTAAAACTTGGCTTGTGGTCAGAGGTGACCAGGGACAACGTGTGCCCCGCTCTTTTTAAAGGGAGGGCCTGTGATCAGCCAAGTAAAGATTGTTGCTGTTGTTGTGGTCTTCAGTCCTGAGACTGGTTTGATGCAGCTCTCCATGCTACTCTACCCTGTGCAAGCTTCTTCATCTCCCAGTACCTACTGCAACCTACATCCTTCTGAATCTGCTTGGTGTATTCATCTCTTGGTCTCCCTCTACGATTTTCACCCTCCACGGTGCCATCCAATGCTAAATTTGTGATCCCTCGATGCCTCAAAACATGTCCTACCAACCGGTCCCTTCTTCTAGTCAAGTTGTGCCACAAACTTCTCTTCTCCCCAATCCTATTCAATACCTCCTCATTAGTTACGTGATCTACCCACCTTATCTTCAGCATTCTTCTGTAGCACCACATTTCGAAAGCTTCTATTCTCGTCTTGTCCAAACTAGTTATCGTCCATGTTTCACTTCCATACATGGCTACACTCCATACAAATACTTTCAGAAACGACTTCCTGACACTTAAATCTATACTAGATGTTAACAAATTTCACTTCTTCAGAAACGCTTTCCTTGCCATTGCCAGCCTTCATTTTATATCCTCTCTACTTCGACCATCATCGGTTATTTTACTCCCTAAATAGCAAAACTCCTTTACTACTTTAAGTGTCTCATTTCCTAATCTAATTCCCTCAGCATCACCCGACTTAATTTGACTACATTCCATTATCCTCGTTTTGCTTTTGTTGATGTTCATCTTATATCCTTCTTTCCAGACACTGTCCATTCCATTCAACTGCTCTTCCAAGTCCTTTGCTGTCTCTGACAGAATTACAATGTCATCGGCGAACCTCAAAGTTTTTACTTCTTCTCCATGAATTTTAATACCTACTCCGAATTTTTCTTTTGTTTCCTTTACTGCTTGCTCAATATACAGATTGAATAACATCGGGGAGAGGATACAACCCTGTCTCACTCCTTTCCCAACCACTGCTTCCCTTTCATGCCTCTCGACTCTTATAACTGCCATCTGGTTTCTGTACAAATTGTAAATAGCCTTTCGCTTCCAGTATTTTACCCCTGCCACCTTCAGAATTTGAAAGAGAGTATTCCAGTTAACATTGTCAAAAGCTTTCTCTAAGTCTACAAATGCTAGAAACGTAGGTTTGCCTTTTCTTAATCTTTCTTCTAAGATAAGTCGTAAGGTCAGTATTGCCTCACGTGTTCCAACATTTCTACGGAATCCAAACTGATCTTCCCCGAGGTCGGCTTCTATCAGTTTTTCCATTCGTGTGTAAAGAACTCGCGTTAGTATTTTGCAGCTGTGACTTATTAAACTCATAGTTCGGTAATTTTCACATCTGTCAACACCTGCTTTCTTTGGGATTGGAATTATTATATTCTTCTTGAAGTCTGAGGGTATTTCGCCTGTCTCATACATCTTGCTCAGCAGATGGTAGAGTTTTGTCATGACTGGCTCTCCCGAGGCCATCAGTAGTTCTAATGGAATGTTGTCTACTCCCGGGGCCTTGTTTCGACTCAGGTCTTTCAGTGCTCTGTCAAACTCTTCACGCAGTATCTTATCTCCCATTTCGTCTTCATCTACATTCTCTTCCATTTCCATAATATTGTCCTCAAGTACATCGCCCTTGTATGAACCCTCTATATACTCCTTCCACCGTTCTGCCTTCTCCTCTTTGCTTAGAACTGGGTTGCCATCTGAGCTCTTGATATTCATACAAGTGGTTCTCTTCTCTCCAAAGGTCTCTTTAATTTTCCTGTAGGCAGTATCTATCTTACCCCTAGTGAGACAAGCCTCTACATCCTTACATTTGTCCTCTAGCCATCCCTGCTTAGCCATTTGGCACTTCCTGTCGATCTCAATTTTGAGACGTTTGTATTCCTTTTTGCCTGCTTCATTTACTGCATTTTTATGTTTTCTCCTTTCATCAATTAAATTCAATATTTCTTATGTTACCCAAGGATTTCTATTAGCCCTCGTCTTTTTACCTACTTAATCGTCTGCTGCCTTCACTACTTCATCCCTCAGAGCTACCCATTCTTCTTCTACTGTATTTCTTTCCCCCATTCCTGTCAATTGTTCCCTTATGCTCTCCCTGAAACTCTCTACAACCTCTGGTTCTTTCAGTTTATCCAGGTCCCATCTCCTTAAATTCCCACCATTTTGCAGTTTATTCAGTTTCAATCTGCAGTTCATAACCAATAGATTGTGGTCAGAATCCACATCTGCCCCTGGAAATGTCTTACAATTTAAAACCTGGTTCCTAAATCTCTGTCTTACCATTATATAATCTATGTGATACCTTTTAGTATCTCCAGGATTCTTCCAGGTATACAACCTTCTTTTATGATTCTTGAACCAAGTGTTGGCTACGATTAAGTTATGCTCTGTGCAAAATTCTACAAGGCGGCTTCCTCTCTCATTCCTTCCCCCCAATCCATATTCACCTACTATGTTTCCTTCTCTCCCTTTTCCTACTGACGAATTCCAGTCACCCATGACTATTAAATTTTCGTCTCCCTTCACTACCTGAATAATTTCTTTTATCTCGTCATACATTTCATCTATTTCTTCATCATCTGCAGAGCTAGTTGGCATATAAACTTGTACTACTGTAGTAGGCATGGGCTTTGTGTCTATCGTGGCCACAATAATGCGTTCACTATGCTGTTTGTAGTAGCTAACCCGCACTCCTATTTTTTTATTCATTATTAAACCTACTCCTGCATTACCCCTATTTGATTTTGTATTTATAGCCCTGTAATCACCTGACCAAAAGTCTTGTTCCTCCTGCCACCGAACTTCACTAATTCCTACTATATCTAACTTTAACCTATCCATTTCCCTTTTTAAATTTTCTAACCTACCTGCCCGATTAAGGGATCTGACATTCCACGCTGCGATCCGTAGAACGCCAGTTTTCTTTCTCCTGATAACGACGTCCTCTTGAGTAGTCCCCGCCCGGAGATCCGAATGGGAGACTATTTTACCTCCGGAATATTTTACCCAAGAGAACGCTATCATCATTTAATCATACAGTAAAGCTGCATGTCCTCGGGAAAAATTACGGCTGTAGTTTCCCCTTGCTTTCAGCCGTTCGCAGTAGCAGCGCAGCAAGGCCCTTTTTGGTTAATGTTACAAGGCCGGATCAGTCAATCATCCAGACTGTTGCCCCTGCAACTACTCAAAAGGCTGCTGCCCCTCTTCAGGAACCACACGTTTGTCTGGCCTCTCAACAGATAGCCCTCCGTTGTGGTTGCACCTACGGTACGGCCATCTGTGTCGCTGAGGCACGCAATCCTCCCCACCAACGGCGAGGCCCATGGTTCATGGGGGGAAGAAGTAAAGAATAACGAAGGAAATTGTGGAAATTTCCATTAACTGCCTTTTTGGCGGTTCCTACCAGATTGGGGAAGCGGCTGACACTTCCTGAGCATTTAGCCAATTGGCCAGCTCATGCCCCACACATTCGGTCAAGATCCGCTGGTCACACGGCGGCTGGCGTTGATTTCTGAAAAGTTGGAAGACAGCACTCGGGCTGTGCTGGCCTCATGAATAAGACGTGCCCTTCAGATCCTGTCTACTGTATGTTCTTTAAGTTCTTTTCCGGTTAGTATCCGTTAATTAATTGGTTGTTCATTGCAGGTAATCATCATATCATTAAATTCAAGCACCAGAAAGATAAATTATTTTTGGTGACAAATGTTCTTTGCCGGCCGCGGTGGTCTCGCGGTTCTAGGCGCGCAGTCCGGAGCCGTGCGACTGCTACGGTCGCAGGTTCGAATCCTGCCTCGGGCATGGATGTGTGTGATGTCCTTAGGTTAGTTAGGTTTAAGTAGTTCTAAGTTCTAGGGGACTGATAACCACAGCAGTTGAGTCCCATAGTGCTCAGAGCCATTTGAACAAATGGTCTTTGTTCTTTTCTTTTTGCGAAGTGAGAATGTGACCTCATCAATTAAATCCTCATTCTAACAGTTAATCAGAGTGTTCTTAGCTGAATAGAACGTATACCTAGGGACGATATCCAAATTTGCGTGTGAAAATTTTTACCAATTTTTCTGTGGTTTGACAGATCGAACTTGAAGCGAAGAATTACAAACCGTAATACAGTGAAGCTCCAAAGAAACTGGTATAGGCAAGCTTATTCAAAGACAGAGATGTATAAACAGGCAGAATACGGCGCTGCGGTCGGCAACGTCGATATAAGACAAGAAGTGTCTGGGGCAATTGTTAGATCGGTTACTCCTGCTTCAATGGTAGATTATCAAGGTTTAAGTGAATTTGAACATGGTATTATAGTCGGTGCCCGAGCGATGCGACACAGCATCTCCGAAGTAGCAATGAAGTGGAGACCATTCCACAAGTGTACCCTCAATATCAGGAATCCGGTAAAATATCAAATCTCCGACATCGCTGTGGCCGGAAAAACATCCTGCAAGAACGGCACCAACGACGACTGAAGAGAATCGTTCAGCGTGGTAGAAGTGCAACCCTTCCGTAAGTTGCTGCAGATTTTAAGGCTGGGAAATTAACAAGTGTCAGCTTGCGAGCCATTCAACGAAACATCATCGTTATAGGCTTTCGGAGCCGAAGGCCCTCCTGTACCTCTGACGACTGCACGACATAAAGCTTCACTCCTCGCCTGGGCCCGTCAACATCGACATTGGACTTTTGATGACTGGAACATGTTGTTTGGTTGGAAGAGTCTCGTTTCAAATTGTATCGAGCGGATGGACGTGTGTGGCTATGAAGATAACCTCATGAATCCATGAACCCTGCATATCAGCGGGGGACTCTTCAAGCTGGTGGAGGCTCTTTAGTGGTGCGAGGCGTTTGCAGTTGGAGTGATATAGGGCCACTGATACGTATAGATACGACTCTGCCAAGTCACACGTACGTAAGCATCCTGTCTGATCACCTGTATCCATTCACGTCCATTGTGCATTTCGACGGACTTGGGCAATTCCGCAGGTCAGTGCGAAATCCCATACGTCCAGAATTGCTACGGAGTGGCTCCAGGAACACTCTTGTGAGTTTAAACACATCCACTGGCCGCCAAACTCCCCAGACATGAACATTATTGAGCATATCAGGGATGCCTTGCAACGTCCTGTTGTGTTGATATCTCCACACCCTCGTAAGCTTACGGACTGATGAACAACCCTGCAGCATTCATGGTGTCAATTCCCTCCAGCACTACTTGAGACATTAGTCGAGTCCATGCCACGTCATGTTGCGACGCTTCTGCGTGCTCGCGGGGGCCTACACGATCTTAGGCAGGCGTACCAGTCTATTTGGCTCTTCAGTATACCATGCTGTTGTGTTCTACATAAATCCTTGACCATTATGAAGTCTTGCAAGTCAGGGGAGCTGTTGAAATTTTGGGATTTATCAGTGTTATCGGAATTTTATTCAGAATAGCGAACTTAATTTGTGGCCCCATTTTCATTCAACTGTCATGATATTGCTTATTGGTAACATCACTTCTGTTGCTTCTTCTTAGGCGGTGCAAATTCTTGGATAATACGAATGTTACGGATTATTACATTTCAAAGTGCATCTACGAATTATTTCCTCTGGGTAAAGATCTATTGCTGATGGCTATATTTATTGAGGAAAGCACCCCACTTTAATGAACCCTATCAATAAGTTTGTTTTGTTTTGAGCAAGTTTCCCCTTGTGTACACTCTACTGTCTTCCTACATCCCCTGGGAGATCACTGACAACAGCACTCCTTGCTTGAGAAACAATTATTGAAGATTTGATGTAGTCCATTCCCTGGAGCATCGTGTTGAAATCATGACATAAATTTCCTTTGCGTACTTGATATAATTTAACTGTCCAGACTCTTAACAATTTCACACACTACACTCAGTGGGACGAGATATAGCGCGGCATTACCTGCTCTTAACAGCTCAAAAAAGAAAATGTGCGTACGTTTTACGGTGACTCCTTGTAGAACAGTACATGGAAGAGACAGATAACAACGGATTACTCTTTTACGTGCGCAATTCTTTAAGCATGAAAGCTGCACAAATCTACACAGCCTTGATGTGAACAAACTTGTCTGCGAGGTAGACGATGAAACGAATTATCGTTACTTATCACCGAAGGTGCTGGTAAAGTTAGAACATGTGACTGAAAGAATTTACTGTTATTGGCATTGTTCCATTTTACCACAGACGTTATCAAGGACTGCGAGCACGATAGAACGCACGTTAGCCGATCAATACAGGTTCGTTCGGAGACCAGTTTTTATTGCCTTTAAGCTCGACGACTTTATCTGCTGTCATGAAAAAACGGGAAGGACTACAAGATACATTCGGCAGGCAGAATTTCTCTACAAAACTCCGATAAAGAGTTTACAACAGCGATCTGCATGCTAACAAAACGTTTCCCGTGAAGTGAAACACCGACACGTATCGGGATCTGCTGCAAACTTTTCGACTTATATAACACAGCGCACGCGAAAACTATAGGTCGGCAATGGGCAGTAAAACACGCAGAACTGTTTTGGAAGCAGTTAAAACCGGTGAAGCCCGAACATAAAAGGGGGCGATTTATTTTCTGTGCTCACTTTTTCAGTACACAATAAAGCTGCGTTTAAAGCAATTTCGATGTGCTTTTTACGGTAATTCGCTATTGTGCCGGTTAATGAAGAATAACTTTGCCAAACGACCCGGATGGGCCCAACAGCGAACCGCCGACATTTCCTGAAAGGAACTCCCATTGCACGAATTACAGCATGGCTCGTTCAGAATAAATAACTCCGCCGACAATCAGCGATGTCATTGCAGGACGGTGGCCGTCGACAGGCTCCGGAGGGATTTGGCCCGTAATAAAAGCAGACTGACGTCCGCATTGCACCTACGAAGAATTGCCGTGTTACGTTTTGGATAGAATTTTATCCAACTGTACATTGCGCAAGAGATATTACGCGGGTGATAAAAATGGTAAAAGGAGGTACGCCCGCATCTCGTGGTCGTGCGGTAGCGTTCTCGCTTCCCACGCCCGGGTTCCCGGGTTCGATTCCCGGCGGGGTCAGGGATTTTCTCTGCCTCGTGATGGCTGGGTGTTGTGTGCTGTCCTTAGGTTAGTTAGGTTTAAGTAGTTCTAAGTTCTAGGGGACTTATGACCACAGCAGTTGAGTCCCATAGTGCTCAGAGCCATTTGAACCATTTGAACCAAGGAGGTACACTGATTCTCGCATCTATGACGCGCTGTTCTCCGATATACACACCAGCGAAAAAGTTGGTATTTAGTATCTGCTGCTAACGCAGGTACCTTAGGATTATGGCAAACGGTTCGATATTAGTATACAGCTTTTACAGTACTTGAATGAAATGGGCTTTCTTGATATATTAAAATATCGACTCGTTGCCCAAATTAATGGTGAATACAACCACGAAGAGGGGCAAACAAAAGTTTCTTGGGGAACATTAGAGGAGGAGGTGAATCTTTCTTAACAAAGTTACCCTGTACTCTGAATCTTCGCCCTTTTACACTATCATCAAAGAGAAATGCATCCGTAGTCGAAGTCACTGCCGTTCGAGTTCCAATGGCAAACGTGATGAGCACGAAGTAATGTGAGAATATCATGAAGCTGAGACGTTCCTGCACTGTCTAATAGGTTGACGTCATGTGAAACCGTTTTTGGTGATCCGTTGTCGGATGGTGACATTAAGCTTGGTGACCATTAACGCGTTTTTCTTCAAGTGTAACGGAGCGTCGACGCTTGATATGACCCCCGCATACTTTCTGTCATCAAAAACACAAACACGTCGTCAAATCTACGTAATATACGCGACGGTGACAGGGAGCTTCACCTGAGTTTTAAGCAAGTCACGCATGTTATTTCAAAAAATTACTTCAGAGTGTTATAATGAGAGTAAAAAGAACGTAAAGTAAAGCTATTTGTACCGATGTGCTAAATAATCCTTAGAAGTTTTGGTCGCGTATAAAATCAGTAGATACAGAGCTCAAAACCGCTGTTTATACTGGCTCAGAAATGGACAATGACTCAAAAGAGACGAAATGCTGAATTCAGTGTTGCCAAACTGATTCATCAAGAAAGGTCGTAATATGAGTACTCCTTTTAGACGCTGGACGAACACCGAAAGAAAGGAGTCTGATTGTCAGATAAATGGTGACGGAATAGAAAATCACCCACCAGAAGAAAGGCAGCTGTATCTAATGTATACCTCTACCACTTAACGTAGACTGTGTGGAAGAAAATATTTCTGCCAACAGATTTCTGGAGTAACAAAGAGTTACAAGGGATTATAAAAGTGGCAGGGCGTTCTGACTTTCGAGAAGCGTCGACGGACAGATATCCATTCCGCTGAGGTCAATCACCTGCAAGCTTATGGAACACATTTTATGCTGCCTTATTATAACCGTTTTAGCGACCGAAAATCTACTCTGCGGAAGAAGGCATGGATTTATTGAGAATTTTCTTTTTTTGTGGAGCCTAGCTTGCTCTGTTTCAGAATTAGACATAAATTCAAAGGCGAGCAAATAACGATGTCTAGGTTGATGACCTGTTCTTTGCCTTCCGGATGGCACTTGATGCAGTTGCGTATTGTCGTCTAGTGAGCACAGTATGAGATTTCTGAATATCGTACAAGATTTGTGAGACTGACTTCATGAATTCTCAGACGACAGACCTCAACTGGGCGTTAATAAAGAGGTTAAGTCGTCAAATGTTGAAGTAACTTAGGGCGTAAGCCGATGGACAGTTATAAGGGTGTTATCGTTCACGATACATACAAATCCCCTGATGGACAATGTGTGAATCTCAGTGAGGTTGTCCGCGGATAATGTTGTGGTGTGTAGGTGAGCTAAGTTAGAAAATAGCTAGGAATACGCGTCCGGAGTGACCTTGGAACGACCGTTTACAAGTTTTTTATTACAGGTACAAACGAAGGGGGTGCGAAGAAGACAATGAAACAAGCAAATAATCCTAATAAACATAGACCCGTAAATCAATGGTTTCTTCGGTGTGAAGTATTGCGAATAAGCACATGAACGTCTCGTAACAGTCTCCGAGGGTCCAAACTGCAGATATGCACTTGAGGACAAATACTTTACAACAAATACTCAATATCGCCGCTGTTGATATGAAGGGACGACTCCTCATCAACACTCTTAGACATTTTAAAAAAAATCCAAGGCGTGTTCCAAATGCACTGACAACCATCCACAATGCGTTCCCGAAGCTAATCGACACTATCAGATGGGCTGGAATATACGAAAGCTTTTAAAAAACCCCACCAAAAAAATCCAGCAGATTCAGATCGGAGGACCACGGAGGCCATGTTACTGGCGAGCAACGTCCAATATACTTTTTCTCGAAACGCTGTTCACCAGTACTTAGGTATTCAGAATGAATATAAAACAGAAGACAGCACTTTATCACTTTGTAATTTACGCTTTACTTGCCGCTTTTCGAAATAAACGTAGCCTTAGACATTGAAAATGATGTGACATTGGCATGACTACACATCGCATAGGGGAAACCATTGGTTTCCGGACCTAAGTTTATTAGGATTGTTTGCTTGTTTCGTGGACACTGCTCGCGGCTTTCGTTTGTACATGTAATACACAAACAGTTTAAATCTTTAATTGTTGGAACCGATGACGTAACCATAGGACTGACATACACTAGAAGTATCCTAAGGAGGTGTAGTTCAGACATGAAAGAGGTGGCTCGACTGATTCTTGAAGAATTCTCATGAGCGTGTTTCTCTTATTGGGTAAAAGTGACTGAGGAGGTAGAGAGGATACAAAGAAGAGGAATGAGTTTAGTTACGGGTTCGTTAGTAGCACTACAGCTTCAGGCAGATATTTATCAAACAACAGAGGCATCATGCCATCTCTCAGTCCGCCGTCATTAAGTACTGCTGCATCTTCGCCTGTGATAGTTCGTTTATTATATTATATCCTACTTAGTACGCCCGCCATGCGTTATTTTGCTTTCAAAGTAGCAGAAAACCTTTACTTCGTCTACTACATTTGTTGTTAAGTTTATCGCTAACGATATTTCTGCTACAACTGACGACTTTTCCCTTTCTTTGATTTAGTTTTGGCGCTTACATTATGCTCACTAGACTCTCGATTAATTTCAATGGGTCCTGTAACTCTTCCTCACTTTTACTGAGCGTAGGAATGTCGCTAGAGAATCTCGTAACTGATAATCTTTCACTTTGAATCACAGTGTCTCCCGTGAAACTTTCTAATACACAACCTCGCTCAAACCTAACCGCTTTCATTTAACATCGTGACGCTAGATTATTTAGGCGATCGATACGAACACTCAACTTGATGCACATCGCAGTGCAGCATTTATAATGCAACAGTCCTCCTACGTCCGCCATAGATGCGCTTTTTTATACAACAGCAGAGGAATAGCTAAAATGTGGTATTCAAATAAAGCCTTAAAATATTTGCTGAGTGATGGAATTAGGGCTGTAAGTCGAGGATGACCATGTCATTAAACGTTCTTGAAAATCTGCTGCATGAGTGTTTAAGAGGCGCCAGGCACTATATTAACCCAAGGCAACAGAGTACCTGGGACAACAGAGCACATGGACGGTGGATGCGTAAGTGCTGGTTCTGAGCGAGACGGCGCAGTGGTTGGCACACTGGAGTCGCATTCGGTAGCACGACGGTTCAAAGCCGCGTCCTGCCATCCTGATTTGGGTTTTCCGCGATTCCCCTAAATCGCTTAAGGCAAATGCCGTGATGGTTCCTTCTAAAGGGCACGGCCGGTTTCCTTCCCAATCCTTCCCTAACCCGAGCTTGCGCTCCGTCTCTAATGACCTCGTTGTCGACGGGACGTTAAACACGAACCACCACCACCATCTTCCAACTGAATTTGTTCGCAATTGTAATTTTTAGGTATTTATTTGAATTTATGGCCTTCGGATTTGACTGATTTGTCGTCTAATCAAAGTTTACTGGATTTCTTTTGGTACTCATGTGGATGACCTCACACTTTTCGTTATTTAGGGTCAACTGCCCATTTTTGCACCGCACAGACAGCTTTTCTAAATCATTTTACAGTTTGTTTTGATCTTCCGACGACTTTACTAGTCGATAAACGACAGCGTCATCTGCAAACAAACTAAGAATGCTGCTCAGATTGTCTTCTAAATCGTTTATATAGATAAGGAACAGCAAAAGGCCTATAACACTGCTTTGTGGAACGCCAGAAATCACTTCTGTTGTACTCGATGACTTTCCGTCAATTACTACGAACTCTTACAGGAAATCACGAATGCAGTCACATAACTGAGGAGATATTCCATAAGTACGCAATTTCACTATAAGACGCTTGTGTGGTACAGTGTCAAAAGCCTTCCGGAAATGTAGAAATACGGGGTCAGTTTGAAATCCCTAGTCAATAGCACTTAATACTTCGTGTGAGTAGAGAGATAGTTGTGTTTCACAAGAACGATGTTTTCTAAATCCATATTGACTGTGTGTCAATTGACCGTTTTCTTCGAGGTAATGTATAATGTTCGAATACAATATATGATCCAGAATCCTGCTGCATATCGATGTTAAGGATATGGGCCTGTAATTTAGTGGATTACTCCTACTACTTTTCTTGAATATTGGTGTGACCTGTGCAACATTCCAGTCTTTGAGTATTGATCTTTCATCGAGTGAACGGTTGTATATGATAGTTAAGTATGGAGCTATTTTACCAAGCCAGGATTGATAACAATGATTAACTTTTGTTGTATCCAACGAAACTACTTCCATCTGTAACGAAACTACTTCCATCTGTCCATAGCTCTGGGTTCTTTGATTCTTCTGGGAGAAGGCTCATTAAACTAAAAAACAAGAGATATTAGTTCAATTTATTACATAAATACACTCCTGGAAATGGAAAAAAGAACACATTGACACCGGTGTGTCAGACCCACCATACTTGCTCCGGACACTGCGAGAGGGCTGTACAAGCAATGATCACACGCACGGCACAGCGGACACACCAGGAACCGCGGTGTTGGCCGTCGAATGGCACTAGCTGCGCAGCATTTGTGCACCGCCGCCGTCAGTGTCAGCCAGTTTGCCGTGGCATACGGAGCTCCATCGCAGTCTTTAACACTGGTAGCATGCCGCGACAGCGTCGACGTGAACCGTATGTGCAGTTGACGGACTTTGAGCGAGGGCGTATAGTGGGCATGCGGGAGGCCGGGTGGACGTACCGCCGAATTGCTCAACACGTGGGGCGTGAGGTCTCCACAGTACATCGAAGTTGTCGCCAGTGGTCGGCGGAAGGTGCACGTGCCCGTCGACCTGGGACCGGACCGCAGCGACGCACGGATGCACGCCAAGACCGTAGGATCCTGCGCAGTGCCGTAGGGGACCGCACCGCCACTTCCCAGCAAATTAGGGACACTGTTGCTCCTTGGGTATCGGCGAGGACCATTCGCAACCGTCTCCATGAAGCTGGGCTACGGTCCCGCACACCGTTAGGCCGTCTTCCGCTCACGCCCCAACATCGTGCAGCCCGCCTCCAGTGGTGTCGCGACAGGCGTGAATGGAGGGACGAATGGAGACGTGTCGTCTTCAGCGATGAGAGTCGCTTCTGCCTTGGTGCCAATGATGGTCGTGTGCGTGTTTGGCGCCTTGCAGGTGAGCGCCACAATCAGGACTGCATACGACCGAGGCACACAGGGCCAACACCCGGCATCATGTTGTGGGGAGCGATCTCCTACACTGGCCGTACACCACTGGTGATCGTCGAGGGGACACTGAATAGTGCACGGTACATCCAAACCGTCATCGAACCCATCGTTCTACCATTCCTAGACCGGCAAGGGAACTTGCTGTTCCAACAGGACAATGCACGTCCGCATGTATCCCGTGCCACCCAACGTGCTCTAGAAGGTGTAAGTCAACTACCCTGGCCAGCAAGATCTCCGGATCTGTCCCCCATTGAGCATGTTTGGGACTGGATGAAGCGTCGTCTCACGCGGTCTGCACGTCCAGCACGAACGCTGGTCCAACTGAGGCGCCAGGTGGAAATGGCATGGCAAGCCGTTCCACAGGACTACATCCAGCATCTCTACGATCGTCTCCATGGGAGAATAGCAGCCTGCATTGCTGCGAAAGGTGGATATACACTGTACTAGTGCCGACATCGTGCATGCTCTGTTGCCTGTGTCTATGTGCCTGTGGTTCTGTCAGTGTGATCATGTGATGTATCTGACCCCAGGAATGTGTCAATAAAGTTTCCCCTTCCTGGGACAATGAATTCACGGTGTTCTTATTTCAATTTCCAGGAGTGTAAATAAAATATTTACTTAACTTTGCCACAGTTCGTTACCATAAGATTGCTTGATAAATGACAACTGTCATTCCTATGAAACCATGACTTGATGCGCAGATTAATAAGCCCTTCTCTTGCAATATGAAATGCAACGTTACGAAAGTATATTTCATCAGAAACTTTAACTGTCACTGTCCTGCACGATGATGTTGACTGCTGAGGTCTCGAACTGGGCTGAGCTCCCGCATGTTCGACACTATACTGGCCGGCAGTGCTAAGAGGTAGGCGTGGCCTTCTGCAGCGCCTCCCACATGTCGTTGAAGACTGCAGCGTATTGCCGACTTTGGTGTGGCACCGTGAACTCTGGACCATGCCTCATCTTTCTGATAGAAACATTAGGCAGTCAGACATTATGAGGCACAGTGAATGTAAATGTGTTTCCAGAATATATGCTGAAGTTATTTTGTTCCAGCATTGGGTTGTTTTTCTTGGTATATTGAGAAGCATGAATATATTTGATATTTGTGTTAAGTTCCTATGGCACCAAACTGCTGAGGTCATCTGTCCACAGGCTTACACAATACTTACTGTAACTTAACCTAACTTATACTAAGGACAACACACACACCCATGCCCGGGGAGGACTCGAACCTCCGACGGGGGGAAGTATGAAATTATATTTCCCACTGATTGCAGCGGAAGTTTTCTTTTTATTCCGTGGATATTGTGTGAAATAGGGACAGATATTTATTCCTTTATCCCGTGACTGTGGCGTATTACAAGGAACAGAAAAAGTCGTTTTATTTTATAGCCAAACTCGGTAATTTTTTTTGTCAATTGGGGTGTAACTTTTTACCGATTTTTTTTTGAATTTTTTGCCATTTCGGTGCCATTTTGTTACCAAATTCACTGTTATTTTGTTGTCAAATACGTTTTTTGCCAGCTTCGGTGTTATTCTTTTCCAGTCTCAGTTTTTTTTTCCATTTTCGGTCCTTTGTTCTCAATTTGGGGGTTATTTTTTTGCAAATACAGTGATACCATTTTTTAACAAATTCGGTACCATCTTTTACCAATTTTTTTCTTTATTTTGGTGTTATTTTCTGCCAATTTAGGTATTATTTAGTACTTTATTTTGTTGTCATTTTTTGCAAATGGGGCGAAATTTCCCAGTTGCGCAGCCGTCGTTTTGCCAATTTCGTTATTATTTTTTTCCAATTTCGGTGTTAATTTTCGCCAGATTCGGTGGTTTTTTTACCGATTTATGTTTCTTTCTTGCTAGACCCGGTGTCACCTTTTTATCAGATTTAGAGCTACTTTTTTGCTAGATTCGGTGTTAGTTTAGTGCTAAATTCGGTGTTACTTTTTGCTAATTTCGATGTTGCTTTTTTGCAAGATTCAGTGTTTCTCTTACCAAATCGTGTGTAGTTTTTTTCCCCAAATTCCATCTTTCTTGTCAATTTCGCTGTTACTTTTTGCCAATTTCGGTGTGTTTATTCCTGAATTTATTATTTTTGTCGTCACATTTTGGTTCGTTACGCGGGAAATGAAATGTCATTTTAAGATTACAGACGAACCTCGACACTGAAGAGAAATAGAAGGCAAAATGCAATTTCAACATTCAATAAAAATGAGTTAGGAATATTGTTAAACTGTCGTCATTTTTTATACGGGAAAATGACAAAGTTTACGATTTCGTAAGATTCGCTAATTTTCGCTTTTCCCTAAAAGCCGCCAGTTTCGCATTTTTTTATGTTATCGCTTTCGTGAAATTTTCCCATCGCTAGGTATTACTCTTTCCATTATTATACACCCAGAACAGCGGAACTTTTACTGCCGCAGGAAATGCTTACAGTCAGCAGCAGACAGCTAATTTAAGGCTCAAGTAGGATTTTCTATAGTGGATCCTTTGCTATAATCTGAGATTTTTTTTGTTAGACTCCTATTACGGTCTGATCACCCGAGGCATATTAAAGGGACTGATGATGATGATGATGATGATGATGTCCCATACTAGGAGAAGCGTAGGGAACGATGCGGGAGACCCGCACCACCGACTAAGCAAGGCCGTAGCGGGGGTGGTTTGCCATTGCCTTCCTCCGACCGTAATGGGGATGAATGATGATGAAGACAACAACACCCAGTCGTCTCGAGGCAGGGAAAATCCATGACCACGCCGCGAATCGAACCCGAGACCCTGCGCGCGGGAAGCGAGAACGCTACCGCAAGACCACGGGCTGCGGACAAAGGAACTGATATTTATACGTAAATGTAGCTCGGGGGAACTGAAGATTGAAACTTTTGATATTGTCCCTCTTCCTTCGGGCAAAAATATCCGGAACCGAAACAACTGAACAATACATTCCAAAGATCGTAGATCAAGCACACACAGCCTCTCGGTTAGACTGTTTTTCATATAACTTCCAAACAAGGTACAATGCATTTCACTAAGGCCGTATCATATGGTGTGACAACGATGACTCCTTACAAACTATTAGCAAGAGCGGCGGGATGCGGCAGCCCACTTTGCGTAGGCGGGCGGCGGAAGCGCTGGTTAGCGGTCTGGGGTGGTGAGTCAGTGGGCGGCGCCGCCCCTGTGACGGGCGGCGCGCATTCCAGGTCCGCGGACGGCGTGCAACGGGCAGCGGGCGGCAGCCAGTGGCCACTTTACGGGGGGCGGCACCGCCGGCGCAATCTGCTGAGGGATCGCCGCCGCAATTAAACACTTGACCTCAATTAACCCCCGCCGATCTCAGAGTCCCCGGGCCGCAAGCGGCTCCTCTCAGTACTCGCGTGCGTCCGCCTGAGCCAGCGCTCACATAGGGGCCACATGTCTTCTCTAACTTCCACTTTCCCATAGTCCTCTGCCTCATGTTGTCTTCCTCTCCCGAGTTATAACGCATCCCTTCTGTGACGCAAAGCTACAGATTCGAGCAGTAGAAAGTTGTCAAATCTACAACGAACACTTTAAGGAAACTGATGTGAGACGTAGAGATCATTTTCATTTAACTAGCAGATTTCTAGGGGCTGCAAATAACAGACCTAATTTTATAGTGCCTGTGGAGTGTCAAAATCTGACAAATTACGACCCTCATTTTATAATAATGAATCTATGTTAGCAAGTAGGAGTGTAATGATCGTATGATACTGTCGTCTGAGAGATCCTGTTCGGGGTTGTTCCGGTGCCTGGCACAACTCAATCTCCTCTGAAGTGCGAAAAAAACAAGTGTAATGCTTGTTCAAATGCAGAGGTACGTAAACAGGCAAAATACGGCGCTGCAGTCGGCAACGGCTATATAAGATGAAACGTCCCCTTAGAAAAATTGTACAGGACTGTGCTTAAACTGACACACAATATTTTTAGCGCAACGCAATCTGACTTTCAAAAATCACTACAAAAGAATGGCCCTGACTAACATTAAACTATACCTTTCACAAATCACTTACCTCACAAAGATCTTTGTTAATCGAACTAGTGCAATACAGCGAGCGCCACTACTGCCAGCTAAATAAAAGATTCAAACTACTGAAGACACGAACTACTGATAGGCATAGTTAGCATGTGAAAGATTTTGATAGAGAACAAACAATGTATTTACCTCAATAGAGTTCAAATGTCATAATGTACACTCCTGGAAATGGAAAAAAGAACACATTGACACCGGTGTGTCAGACCCACCATACTTGCTCCGGACACTGCGAGAGGGCTGTACAAGCAATGATCACACGCACGGCACAGCGGACACACCAGGAACCGCGGTGTTGGCCGTCGAATGGCGCTAGCTGCGCAGCATTTGTGCACCGCCACCGTCAGTGTCAGCCAGTTTGCCGTGGCATACGGAGCTCCATCGCAGTCTTTAACACTGGTAGCATGCCGCGACAGCGTCGACGTGAACCGTATGTGCAGTTGACGGACTTTGAGCGAGGGCGTATAGTGGGCATGCGGGAGGCCGGGTGGACGTACCGCCGAATTGCTCAACACGTGGGGCGTGAGGTCTCCACAGTACATCGAAGTTGTCGCCAGTGGTCGGCGGAAGGTGCACGTGCCCGTCGACCTGGGACCGGACCGCAGCGACGCACGGATGCACGCCAAGACCGTAGGATCCTGCGCAGTGCCGTAGGGGACCGCACCGCCACTTCCCAGCAAATTAGGGACACTGTTGCTCCTTGGGTATCGGCGAGGACCATTCGCAACCGTCTCCATGAAGCTGGGCTACGGTCCCGCACACCGTTAGGCCGTCTTCCGCTCACGCCCCAACATCGTGCAGCCCGCCTCCAGTGGTGTCGCGACAGGCGTGAATGGAGGGACGAATGGAGACGTGTCGTCTTCAGCGATGAGAGTCGCTTCTGCCATGGTGCCAATGATGGTCGTGTGCGTGTTTGGCGCCGTGCAGGTGAGCGCCACAATCAGGACTGCATACGACCGAGGCACACAGGGCCAACACCCGGCATCATGTTGTGGGGAGCGATCTCCTACACTGGCCGTACACCACTGGTGATCGTCGAGGGGACACTGAATAGTGCACGGTACATCCAAACCGTCATCGAACCCATCGTTCTACCATTCCTAGACCGGCAAGGGAACTTGCTGTTCCAACAGGACAATGCACGTCCGCATGTATCCCGTGCCACCCAACGTGCTCTAGAAGGTGTAAGTCAACTACCCTGGCCAGCAAGATCTCCGGATCTGTCCCCCATTGAGCATGTTTGGGACTGGATGAAGCGTCGTCTCACGCGGTCTGCACGTCCAGCACGAACGCTGGTCCAACTGAGGCGCCAGGTGGAAATGGCATGGCAAGCCGTTCCACAGGACTACATCCAGCATCTCTACGATCGTCTCCATGGGAGAATAGCAGCCTGCATTGCTGCGAAAGGTGGATATACACTGTACTAGTGCCGACATTGTGCATGCTCTGTTGCCTGTGTCTATGTGCCTGTGGTTCTGTCAGTGTGATCATGTGACGTATCTGACCCCAGGAATGTGTCAATAAAGTTTCCCCTTCCTGGGACAATGAATTCACGGTGTTCTTATTTCAATTTCCAGGAGTGTATATAGAAGTTCATGACATCCAGTGTTACAAATTTCAAAACTCCGCCATCTCTCTCCCCACATTCACCACTGCTGGCGGCTCTCCTCCAACTGCGCAACGCTACGCGCTGTTAACGTCCAGCTGCCCAACACTACAATGGCAGACAACAACGCAAACCAGCCACAGACGGCACAGAGCACAGCCACTGATTTTCATACAGAGCGCTACGTGGCGTTACCAATATAAAAACCTAAACAGCCTACTTACATAGCCCCCTTGCTCCCCACAAAAAATTTTACAAATTGTTTTGGGCTCTGGCCAATACAGATTTGAAAAAAATTTTCATTGTTACAGTAAGAAAGATATAAAATACACACACTTATTAATACAATGTTGGTCAGAGGCTAAAATTTTCTCACAGTCCATAAAAACAGTCCTGATCATTCGTCACAGTAAAACTGCAGTTTGTTTTCTCAAAGTCTGAGCAGTAAAAGACAATGCACACGGAAGTAGTGGATTTCCATGCTGTTTTGAAGGAGTAGTGTTGTCCTTCCAACGGAAAGACAGTGTTGACTCTTGACATGCAGACAGGTAATGGGCCACAACAGATCAAACCCACAGCAGAGTCACTTGAAGTTTTGAAGAATATTGGTAGGTAGGTCATCACAGAGCAGGCCCACTGTAGTCTTGGTAGAGATTATGGTATTGGTGGGCCACCAGAGGTGCAGACCCACTGCAATCCTTGTAGAGACGGCCAGCAGCCATCTGTTGCGACTGTGCAGGTGCACAATCACCATCGAGGAGTCTTGCAGAGAATATAGCAAGACCATAAACCACCACTTGTGCATGCACAAAGTTTTTGGAATTGTCCTTAGAAGTCTTGCAGACAATATAGCAAGTCCATAAACCACCACTTGTGCACTGACAAAGTTTTTGGAATTGTCCTTAGAACCAGCAATGCTGTTAATCAGTCCCTTGCTGAATTATTAACACATGTTCAAACACTAACAGTCCTTTTTTTCACATATTGTGCATATAGTATGACCAACAGAAATATGTGCAGTGAAATGAATGCTTACAAGTTACTTAATTTGATGAACTGGTGTCAATAAAATTATAAATTTACGACATGAGAATACAATAACAAAGGTACAAAATACATCATTAAAGAACATAACAATACAGATAAATTCGTAGTAGTGCAGGTTTTACAGAAGAATCGAAATAAGATATACATCAGTGTTACAGGAATTATGACATAAGTAAATACATAAAAGATCAGAATAACTTTTGAAACATCAACTTAACACATGAGCGTTAAAACAAAACAGAATAAATAATGTCTAAACATCTTTACAATGTAAATAACATAGTATTTGAAAAATTCTACAACATAAATCTTATTAACTAAACACTTAAAGACAGGAAAAAGACAAATACACAAGAGTACATAAACACATAGCACAATAACACAAGAGAAAAGGACAGGGTTTGTTTTCAGTGTAACATTTTGTACTGCAGTCCAACCCAAAACTTCATTCCATAGATCTTTCGTCTGATTTCAACATTTGTTTCCACCAAAAAAATCCTATCCAAGCATGCTTTCTGTATTCTGTTCACATCCTCTTTCAAAAATAGTTTTTCTCCACTGTACACTACTTTTTTGGCCAAACAATTATCTTATAGCTTCTCAATGCATTTCTTCCAATTCATCACAACTCGTTCTCTTATATAGCCTACCCCATCTTAAGCTAACTTAAATCTACTGAGCTCAGATGCTAAACTAAGGGACGAGGCAATGCAGCAGCACAAAACAATTAACACAGACAGCAATGACAAAAAATGCAAATTGGCAAAGCAAGCAGCATTATAGAAATTAGCAAAGCAAATACAACTAATATGAGGCAATGAGCAGCAACAAGAAAAATAAATCAGTAGTAAAATTAGCTTAATACAATGTAAAATTCAGTAGAACTATGCCTGTCAAACAGCAGCAGCAAATGCAATAACTTATACCTCAACATGAGAAAGCTCAAGCAGAAAAAATATTACGCTGAAGATGGCCATGTCTAATACCTATGTCACATCTTAATACTAGAGTGATGCATCACCTTGACTTACTGTTAAAAAATTATTTTTGCAATTCCTGTGAAGGGAAATGTCTATTTGTGCTCTCTTTTCTACGAAAGCACATCATAAAAGTATTCTTTACTGGGTGTGTAGACAGAAAATTTTGATATTAGTACATCTATTGAGTTTTATTTTATCCAATGCTGCTGCAGCTAGAAACTTGATATTAAACGAAATGAGCAAATATATATATAAAGCAACATATGAAACATCATTCACTAGGCCAATGGCGTCTCCAAAGGCAAAAAAATTCTCTCAACTAGAAATACAATAGTTGTAAAATGTTTATCATCATTTCATTAGGTATTTTAGTAAATATCATAAATTAAGATCTCCACAGTATAATCATATGTTTTCAAGTTTGAGCGTGTCGTATTTGCGATGCTTTCTACAAAGGCATGTCAATAGCGTGGATAATGGCCTCCTTTTTTTTTCTCCACCTGTGCCTCTGAAAGGCACACACTAATGGCTTTTTTTCCAGGCAACTGTCGCGCAGCTTGGTGCCCACGACGCATTATGTGAAGGTTGTCACTTAACACTCTTACCGAAAAATTTACGACACCAGTTTGCACTACAGTGACAGTCTCATATAAAGTTTCACAGGTCGAGAATTTGCGTTACAAATGTGTAGAAACAAAATCCTTTAAATATAATAGTGTCCAAACAATTTTCGTTGTCGTTGTGATACATTCAGGCATTTACAAACATTTCATAACTCTTTAAAGTACGATTTCTGGTTTCCATCATCGTTTTTCACAAGTCAAGAGTCCCTAACCACTACTCATTATTCCTTACCTTATCACACATATACATATTCGTCGACACTTCTTCAGTATTTCATCATAATAAATACATATCATAATAAACATTCCTCAACAGCATAATACACATCGTTGTCATAATAATAACATTGTAACACCTCAGTCAAATCTCAAAAACGTCGTAGCTTCCTGCAATAATTTCAAAACCTAAAAAAATTCTCTGCTCATTTAAAAATCGAACTTTAAAAATCATGATCCCATATCAAATATATCATTCAAAGCTCTCATAGTATCACAATGGTTCCGAAAAAATATGAAGAGTTCACAAAGTACAGACAAAATACAATTCCATAAGTATGAAGTTATCCAACTGTGTAATTGTGTAAACATTTGTCACTGACGTAGTAAAAAAAAATGTTTATCTCTCAGTAAAATGATCAGATAGCTGTGTAATTTGTGTGTTAGAGAAATATGGTACTGATGTGTAAAGCTGTATAAGCAAATACCATATTAGCTAGGGCTCCTTGTGCTTGCCAGACACATGGTACACAAAGTAGGCGTGTACCCCCTGAGGATTAATGTAATAATACCCGCAGGTGTTACAGATTACATCAATGGAATGAAATGTATCACGGAAAACTTTCTTTGTAACTGAAAAATCTTGAAAAATAAATGGTTTGAGTAGAAAATTAATCACTCAAATGCGTGTCCTGTAGCACTAAATGTGCATCTAGCTATAAGATGATTCTGTGGAAGTGTCGTAGTTTGCGTCCTCAGTTAGCAACGTTCTGCTGAAGTCAATGTACTTACCTCATCATAAACGAGAGTGAAATGCTTTGTGTATAGATATCGTAGTTATTACATACCTTACCGTGATCAAGAAAGTACTATAATGTAACGTATTGTAGTGCTACAGAAAAGGCTATCTCATTGTAGCTATACCACAAAAGTTACTACTAAAAAATGTTTTACTTTCCAGAAGAATTCAGAAAAACTATGCAGATATAAAACAGAAACACCGCAAAAGCAACATTGTAAATTGTCACTCATTAGTAGCGTCGTGATAAAATCGTGTAGCTGTCACATAAACTAACCACTGTGTCATCTGGTATCTCACAGAAAGTACTTTAAATCCAGAATGTATTTTCAAGTAAACCAAAATGTTGCATTAAAATCTCATTGGCAGTACCAGTAATGTTCTAAGTATGTGAGCCTTATAGTCGGTACGTAATCGTGTAACTAACAAGCAAGAATAAACACACACAATAACACTGTGTCGTCTGTTCACAATAACAATGCATTTGTAATTTCTGTTTAAATATGTTCTCTTGGTTCTTGACTGGATATTTAACTTCAAACATTGTTGCATGTTAACAGTTTCTAAGTCTGACAAAGCATACTAGTAACATGAAGTGAAAAATTTTATGGCAAATACTAAGTTAAAAAGAAGATTATCTCTCAATAAATGGTTTTACATGTGACATGTGGTGCAATCTTTTACTCTTCCTAGTACGCAGAGTTTCAGTTTCAACGCAATTATCATGTGGTTACGTCAGTAAGGAACACTGGAATTTTTCTCAAGGTTAGCTTATGTTATTTATCTCAAGCCCATGTAACGTTGTTACTTTAATTTGCTATGAGAGCGGTACTGATAAACAATAAAAGCGGTTTAAAAGCTGTGAGCTGACTGGGGAAGTTAACCGTGCATTACTGCGCAACTGTTTCACCAGGTATCTAGTCTAGCTTACCAAATTCCCAACCAGACTAACATTAATTATAATCTTTTAATAGTCATACAACAACCGGTAATATATATATAAAAAAGACAATTTAAATAAAAAGAAATAAATCAGTTTATATTTGGAAATTTATTTTAACATTGATCATTGAAATATCAGCATACTAAACTTGATTCATTACTAAGGTGGTGCCTTATTTAGGATTGTGAAAATGTGAGTTTGTAATCTTACAGAACACATCAAATAGGGAGCCAAGATTGGGAGACTACATACAACACTGCATTCATAAAATAACACACAAAGAACGTTGAAACATATGCCAGAGGAAATTAACCACAACCAACCGATTCAATTTTCACCCAAAGAAGTTACGTTCGTAGCACAATCCTGTCTGTCATGTAATTACCACACACTGGTATACTAAATTCATACTAACTCTCTGTGAAATATTCCCAAAAAGAATAGCTGAGGGCTACTTTGATGCTTTCACCACATTATTCACGTGGTCAACTTTGTTTACACAAAGATTGTTACTCCAAAATAATTTTGATAATTAAAATAAATTACATCGAAACGCAATTTACTAAAGAAAAACATCGAATTGGTTACTATCGTCTTGCTATTAACCTGATGGGTCAAACAGTTGTATAAGCACGTGGTACTGGTCTCATAAAGTACACCCCACGTGGGTTGAACATAGAGAAAAGTTGCTATATAAAAAAAATATTGTCAAGACGAGTCGTTATAATCACACGAGCATTCGCATTTAAGATTGATGATCTTAGTTAGAGTTACTGATCAACACGTGGTTTCACTTCACTCACAAAGTAGTGACAAAGCAACTACCGGAAGATATTCTGAACTTCACACGCGAATTACACTGTGTTGCAATTTAAGATAACATTAGATATTTTAGAGATAAACCTGAAATAAAGGTGATTAAATTTTCAGTTAGGCTGAACTTAAGAAATCCATTGTCCTGCAGACTTAGCAGACACGCGCTTAGCTGGAGATCTTACCACTTCCGACGCTCGCCGCGGACTGACTGACCTGCGCTCCTACCGAGCATGCTTCCCAAATACAAACGGAAGTGACCAGAGAGGTAGCTTCCTATACCAACATGACAAGGGACGGACAGGACCATACTAAGCATAGAAACCTCTCTGCTTTTAGAAAGCATAGCTACCTGTTCCGACATTGGTCCTACTGTTCTCTAGCAGACAGGCTTGTCTGCTACCATCCAGCATGCAACTACAAATACATTTGCTCATTCATCCTCTCACACAGAAGGGAAGGGGGATGACAGTATTTTATCAGATACAGTATATAAAAGAAAGCGGATGTAGATTCCGTATGAGATTGTGTGACATGAATTACATATAAACTGTGTTTTAAAGTGTAGTAGTGTGACAGATCGTTCTTGTTTATGTGTAAAAGTAACACGTTCCACTACTCATTCTCCACCCAGATAGAAACGCCACTGTAAATTTAGAAGAGGAATTTATGCCGTAAATGACAACAGATTTAAGAAATTAACGTGAAAGGAATCCAACAGAGACCTTTCATAACCCCAACGCTCCGCGAAAAAACTGTGCAGGGAATTTTCTGGCCATGCTAGGACATTCCCAAGCAGGCTTCTCACACCCAACTTAAACCAAAAATGTAAAGAAAAGGCAAAAGGTCACCAGCTACTTGCTAAAACACAATAATTTCAACACATCTTTAGAATCTACCAATTTCAAAGAGAAAAAAACAATCTGTGACACCTATTTAAAAGATAGTGTAGACCTGATTCGGTCAGCATGTAAAAACAATGGTTCCTGTGTCATTAATATGAAAACAATTTCTGGTTGTTACCCTTATGGAGTTCACCCGTATTTACTCATCGCAAGAGCCAACGTATCACAGGAAAATTTATGACAGTTTATTAACAAGTAAAATTTATGAAAATGGCAAGGGTGCCACAGCAATTAAAAAAAACATGAAAATAACAACAGTATTATAAAGCAGAACATTACAATGCACAATCCTAAAAAGCCAAAGAAAATGATAATAAGAGAAAAAATATGTTTTACAAAGTGGTTATCACAAAAAAATTATATATCTTATAAAACTAATAATTTGTAGAATTAAAACAACTTTGTGGCACTAATTCAATGATTCAGTTAGTTAGCAAACAATGATCACTGTGTCATTATACTGAAACTACTATTAATTATGTGATTGTAACCCTTACAGGGTTCCTCACTATAAAAATGTCCCATGCAAAGGCTAATCGATCACAGTCCAATGAGAATGAATATCTATCTGACTGATAAACGAAGCAATGCCACAGGAGTGAATTTATGAAACAAAATATCACAAATCTAATACATCACACAAAAACAAACATTGATCAATAGAACAGCTCTGAAAGTACAATAGTCAACGTCTAAAAAAAAAAAAACACCAATAAATAAAACACCTGCAAAATACAAGAGTCAAAGTCTAAAAAAAAACCATAAATAGAACACCTGCAAAATACAAGAGTCAGTCTAATAAACACCAATAAATCGAACCCCCGCAAAACACACGAGTCAAAGTTTCTGTGACAGAAACACACGTATATGCACTGGACTAAGAACCGTATAATGACTGTTCACTGACACACTCAGTACTTCCACTGTTCCGAGGCACATTATAAGGGGCGGGGGAGGGAGTTCGTCGCCGCAGCTGTCAGTAGGGATTTTTGTCCATCTGTTGCATGCAATCCCGCCGTCTCTGCCCTCTCATGAAGTTTCTCTTGGTGGCCCGTGTCACGTACATCTCGATTTGGTTCCATGTTTGTGTTGTCAAATTCGTGCGGTATCCTCGTTTGACACACCAGGTTGATATTCCTGGGCAAGGATGACACTTAATGGCTCTTCTTTGTGCCACCCTTAGCTACCAGATAACATCGAACTATGATTTACTGTCGCTTGACAGTGGGCATCCGCCAGAAAATGTTGATAGGCGTCGTTGAAGTCTGCCAGTTTCTCTGGACAGTATGTGTCAAAAGGCTCCACACCCCTTGTGCTGTTACATTCTTGAGTTATCCTCAATTGGCTCGCCGGTTTGATATTCCTGGGCAAGGATGACACTTAATGGCTCTTCTTTGTGCCACCCTTAGCAACCAGAGAACATCGAACTATGATTTACTGTCGCTTGACAGTGGGCATCTGTCAGGAAATGTTGATAGGCGTCGTTGAAGTCTGCCATTTTCTCTGGACAGTATCTGTCAAAAGGCTCCACGCCCCTTTATCCCCTGTCTTCTGTCGTTTCATCGCGCCCGTCTCGCCACGGTCCCGTGCGTGTGGTGCGTTGCCAGCAGTTGGATTTCCGCGCGGTGGACCGCTCACCCATCTGAGGTCATCGCTTCCATGAAGGGTCGCACTGGGGCGGCCGCCCATTAGCTCCAGGTGCAAGGGAAAGTGTTCGTCGCGTGCCCTTCTTTTGTTGTCGACCGCGCTCCAAAAGTGGCCCAGTTGACAGCGTGTCCTGCTGGGAAACCCGCCACTTTACAACTAGCCCTCCTCCTCGCTGCTCCTGCTGTCTCGTAAGAGTTTCGCCGGTTCGCTTTCACGTTCTCAACTGCATTCACACAAATTGTCCATCATAGCTATGTGATTACAAAATGTCATACATAATACCACTTAGTATTGTCTTTCACAATTTTTAAGAACAAAAGTGAGAATTTTTTTTAAATAAAAAAGTTAGATGAATCGACAATATAAAAATAAAAGTTAAATGACTTGACAATAAAAAAAATAAAAGTGAAAAGACTTGACAGTATAAAAATAAAAATTAAATGAACTGACAATATAATACCTAAATCCACATCACTAATGTGGTTCACTTGCGTTTTAATAAATCAAATGCTACTAATTAATTCACTAAAATGAATACGATTATGCCTTGTGCAAGTATAGGTCAGGGCAGCATAGGGTTCACATGTTATTTACACACACACACACACACACACACACACATGCACACCTGTTGTCTATACTACAAACTAACTACCCATAAACATGTATTACTCAAAATTCTACTTCAATTCACTACTAGTGAAGCCAACAAGCTACTTCAATGCTACTTCAACACCGTGTTAATACCACTACAACATTGTTCTAATTCGTCCTCTTCTTCACGCTCGCAGCATACGTCTTGTCACATGATAAACATGGAGAAACGTTCCTTAAACATACATAGTAGAAAGAACAATGGTTATTTGCAAATCAAAACATTTATACCAGTTCACACACCTGATAAGAGACTCGCAATTATACATTAATCATACTCATATGTTTATACATAAAACAGTAGGATAGTTTCATCTAAAATTACTTTATCACAAGAATTAATCACGCAGATGACTCTGAGAAGGGTAAAAAAATGTTTTTATCCTACAGGGCAGATTACATTTTCTTACCCATTTCATTCCTTCTTTAAGTTACCTTTCGCTTCCAAATCAGTTATTTCGCCTGTGGTGGTTATTCTGGATTCATTTCTCATGAATGGCAAAATTGTGGTCTCCTCTATTCTGTAAAACAGTTTCATATTAACATATTGAACTTACAACAGACACAAAAGATCCGAATCCTCCTGTAGTTTAAATGACAAATGTTTTGCTTCTTCCTTATTACCTTAAACCAAACTCTCCTTCGGTCCCATAATCAAAATTATTTAATCTTCCTCAGTACAAATCATATAGGCTGCAGTGCATCCCGCACCAGCGAAAACAGTAAGCTGTAATGCTCACAGCATCAGCAAAACACATAAACGTCACTTTTCTAGGACAAGTATTAACGCAGAATAATTTTTCAGGCTCTGGCTCAACATCAATCAAGACTACAAAATGGATCCATATTTCCGTTCCATTCTCCATTTGCTGAAAAACTGCTCATATTTGACTACCACAATAATATTTCAGGGCGACGTAAATTACACAAACCACAATTCTTCTTTCACCTTGAAGGGAATCAATATACTTACGAAATCCACAGACAGCACTTTACGTACTCAGCTATAAAGAACAAAAAAGATATATAATCAATATTAACATATTAGCGCATATTGGGATGCCATTGGTTAAACAATCGTATTATCGCAACCTGTTTTCAAGATTCTAAACTTACTCATTCCTTTCTCAGAGTTCCCCTATCTTAAAATATTCATACAGCACGCATACTATAGTAAGAGATCCTCGTTTATACTGACAGATATAGAATAGTAATAGATAGATAGTAGCATTGAAAGCAGAAAATCGGAAACAAGGCTGCTAACAGCTGGGGACCTGGGTTTGCCAGACCCATAATACCCACAGATCGGATATTCCCCTGAGTTTTGCATTAATTCAACACAGATCTTGCTTCCCTCAGGAGCGACTCTTTTCAATTTACACAAAAAGACCATAAACAGCATTTCACTCGTTCACAAAGAAACCTTTTATCTTCACATTTGAACCAACCTAAATCCTAATTGCACAAGGCAAGAAAAAAATTAACAACATCACTTCAATCAATCACATAGAAACATCTTTATCATTATTTTTACCAACATATTATTCAAAATGCATATGTCACAAATTTAAACTAATCAATTCTTTCTCCTCACTGTCCTCTCTATATACCCTATGTACTCATTTGCCATGTCGCTCATTTGTTCCGATTGGGCGCCTTCAGCGCTGATCAGTTGTTATTGCCGATTTTGTTCATTTTCATTTGCTGGATTATGTCTAGGGTTGGCTGGCCGAATTTCAACATCATGTGGGGCTCCGCCTACAATCCTACTCCCACCGTGTTCATCGTAGTATCGATTCTGGTTGCCATACCTGTAGCGTTCACGATCTTGTCCACGTCCTCGATCATTTCCGTTGTTCCACCTGTGTTCGCGACTGTTACCCCAGTTTCTATACGGCCGGTCCCGATTATTGTTCCGTTCGCGTCGCGACGACCAGTCACGCCGTTGATTAGTACGACGGCCACGACTGCGATCGCGCTGCTGTGCCCCGTAATAACTTTGTGCCTGATTAGGCGGGCATTCTGCTGTATTATATTCCAACTCTTGGAGAAGTGTCTTAAACGTTTCCACGTCCTCTTTGCGTCGTCCCGCAAGAATGACGTGGCGCAAATGCATCGGTAATTTGGTGATGCGTATCCTAATTAGTTCCGCAGGTCCGTATGGATCGTATAGAAATTGATTCGCCTGCAGCATGTGGTCGAATAGACGTGCTGGGCTGCCGAAACCAGACTGGTTCAAATTTGGCAGCATAATTATGCCATGCTTGACCCTATCTTGTGCCGCTTCCGACCAATAGGCGGAGAGAAAGGCTTGTCGAAACTCCCGAGTGGAGTTGCAGTGACGCGCTGCTGACCTCATGCGAATCGCCGGTTCGCCTTCCAAATAGCCACACATATATTCTATCTTATGTGAACTTGCCCAGTCGGGGGGAAGACAAAACTCAAATTGCTCGATCCATGATCGTGGATGTATTCCTTTTTGCGAATTTCGAAATATCTCAAACTTTCTCACCGCAAGGAAATGTTTGAAGTCAAATCCCCGCATTTCCTCCTGGCGAGGCCCTTGAATGTTTCTATTTTTCTCATGTCTGCCCCTCAAAATACATTCTTCCCTGTCGTCAAAATCTCCCTCGTGGCCGGAGTCCCTTTCTGCACTGTTCGTACTGCTATTTTTAGTGCTATTGGCGAGTTCGGAATCACACGCCTTGCGGTTTTCCAGATGCGCCACGCGTTCTTGTAATTCGCCTGTTACAACTTTGTGCCGCCTGTTCACTTCGAACTGTCCCTTCTGAAATCTAAGAAGCGAACGCACTTCTTTGGTCTCTGCGAACGCTACAGGTGTAGTATTGTTCTCGCTTTCCGTCACCTTCATCGTGCCTACGATGTCCGCTAATGCCGCAATCTTATCATGTATTTGCCTGTTGTCCTCCGCCCCAGTCTGCTTAAATTGTTTTGCTTGCTGTTCGAGTGCGTGATCGCTCGACCGTTGTCCGCTACTATGCTGCTAATGGACGCGGGACAATGCGTTTCCGCCTCCTGGACCATGGAAAGTACCTGCTGGTGTTTGATTTGGCATTCTTCTCTCAACGCTTGGAAATTCCTAAGTAGCTGTTCTTAGCGCTCTATCGATTCCGCATCGCGACTCCGCTTGCCCTGTTCTAAGGCTTGCAGACGATCATCGATTTGTTCAAATGTACGGCCTAATTCTTTCATAATATCACTTTTTATTTCACTTGCCAGATGTTTTAGTCTTTGTGAGATATCATCGGACACTCTCTGCATCGACTTGTCGACTTTATTTGTCTGTTGGATTAGTTTTTCGTCTATTTGTTCGCCTAGCTCTCGGATAGATTTTTCGGATTTCTGCGTCATTTGTTCCCCTAGCTCGCGGATCGATTTTTCAGATTTCTCTGCGTTTTCTTTATTTTGTTGCAATAAGGCTATCATGAGTTCTGCCAAATCAATTTGGTTAGTTGGAGGCAAATTAATTTCTGGCCCTGCTTTGAGTCCATTCGTCCTGTTTTGCATTTCGTCTGAAGTATTCCCCATTGCATTTTCGGAACCGCCCGACGCGTTAATATTGGAAATCAAATTATCCCCTTGGTCCATGTTGCTTAAGTTGTTGGACCGCCTACTTTTAGCTTGGTTATGTGTCTGCATTGGTTCAATTTATACCTGGTACGCAACACACTAATCAGAATAAATGTATCCCCCAAAAATAACGACAGTCACACGACAGGAACCCAACAAGGTACGCACTTTTTCACACGCAAAACAAATTTTTATATTTGATCGAAACAGTGCAATTTTCAAGCGAGAAAAAAGACACACACACATATAAAACACACAAATATAGAAAACAAAACAACAAGACAAACAACACAACGCCACTCAACAACGCAGTGAATCTTTAGAAAGTCTCCTCAGAAACAACGCAGAAGTTGTTTGAGCGCTGTAGGGAAAAAAAATTAAGATTATACAACGCTTGCAATCTAACGTTTCAGAGATTCCAGAGTCTAGCGGGATCACAGAACAGGGTCGCCGTGTGTAAGGTTGTTACTTTAATTTGCTATGAAATCGGTGCTAATAGACAATAAAAGCGGTTTAAAAGCTGTGTGCTGTCTGGGGAAGTTCACCGTGCATTACTGCGCAACTGTTTCACCAGGTATCTAGTCTAGCTTACCAAATTCCCAACCAGACTAACATTAATTATAATCTTTTAATAGTCATACAACAACCGGTAATATATATATAAAAAAGACAATTTAAATAAAAAGAAATAAATCAGTTTATATTTGGAAATTTATTTTAACATTGATCATTGAAATATCAGCATACTAAACTTGATTCATTACTAAGGTGGTGCCTTATTTAGGATTGTGAAAATGTGAGTTTGTAATCTTACGGAACACATCAAATAGGGAGCCAAGATTGGGAGACTGCATACAACACTGCATTGATAAAATAACACACGAAGAACGTTGAAACATATGCAAAAGGAAATTAACCACAACCAACCGATTCAATTTTCACCCAAAGAAGTTACGTTCGTAGCGCAATCCTGTCCGTCATGTAATTACCACACACTGGTTATACTAAATTCATACTAACTCTCTGTGAAATCTTTCCGAAAAGAATAGCTGAGGGCTACTTTGATGCTTTCACCACATTCTTCACGTGGTCAAAAACATCGAACTGGTTACTATCGTCTTACTATTAACCTGATGGGTCAAACAGTTGTATAAGCACGTGGTACTGGTCTCATAAAGTACACCCCACGTGGGTTGAACATAAAGAAAAGTTGCTATATTGAAATATATTGTCAAGACGAGTCGTTATAATCACACGAGCATTCGCATTTAAGACTGATGATCTTAGTTAGAGTTGCTGATCAACACGTGGTTTCACTTTACTCACAAAGTAGTGACAAAGCAACTACCGGAAGATATTCTGAACTTCACACGCGAATTACACTGCGTTGCAATTTAAGATAACATTAGATATTTTAGAGATAAACATGAATTAAAGGTGATTAAATTTTCAGTTAGGCTGAACTTAAGAAATCCATTGTCTTGCAGACATAGCAGACACGCGCTTAGCCGGAGATCTTACGACTTCCGACGCTCGCCGCGGACTGACTGACCTGCGCTCCTACCGAGCGTGCTTCCCAAATACAAACGGAAGTGACCAGAGTGGCAGCTTCCTATACCAACATGACAAGGGACAGACAGGACCATATTAAGCATAGAAACCTCTCTGCTTTTAGAAAGCATAGCTACCTTTTCCGACGTTGGTCCTACTGTTCTCTAGCAGACAGGCTTGTCTGCTACCATCCAGCATGCAACTACAAATACATTTGCTCATTCATCCTCTCACACAGAAGGGAAGGGGGATGACAGTATTTTATCAGATACAGTATATAACAGAAAGCGGATGTAGGTTCCGTATGAGATTGTGTGACATGAATTACATATAAACTGTGTTTTAAAGTGTAGTAGTGTGACAGATCGTTCTTGTTTATGTGTAAAAGTAACACGTACCACTACTCAGTCTCCTCCCAGATAGTCAGAAACGCCACAGTAAATTTAGAAGAGGAATTTATGCCGTAAATGACAACAGATTTAAGAAATTAACATGAAGGGAATCCAGCAGAGGCCTTTCACCCAGCCTGCGTACGTGGCTGCCTGCCGGTGCGAGTCATTGTCTGTTTCTTTGTTGGCGCGCGTCGTTATTAGGATTAGGAGACCTAACTTCTATAAATTCACCTTGTTAAGAGTGCCCTGCTCTGTTTGAATCTCGCCAGTTCTGATGCATTTCAAGTCTGTTGTTACGATTATAACGTCTGTCGTCATGTCGGTAGTTCCTGTAGTTTCTTTCTTGTCGGTTAAGTGGTGGAGAATTTTTCCCTGAATCGTAACTGCGCACTGGACCGTTACGTCTAAAGTTATTCTGTCTTCGTTGATAATAATTATTTTGGCTCCCATATTGTATGTTTCTCTGATTGTCTCTGTGATAGTCACTACTGCGGAGAGGTGATCTTTCCCTCTAATTATTACTACTCTGCCAACGGTTATCATACGGGTGGTGTCTGTTTTGGTCACGATTTGTGTTGTGAGAATAGCCTCGTCCAGTTATTATGTGACCTGTAATTGTTGTGTTCCTGTTTTCGTGTTCCGCGATTGTCAGTGTCAATTTCTGATTCTTGTAAGAGTCCCCGAAAAGCTTCAATGTCGTCTTTGCAACGTCTTGCCAAAATAATATGTCGTAAATGTTCAGGTAATTTGATTAAGCAAATGCGGATAAGTTCTGAGGGGCTGTATGGGTTTGACAGGTACTGATTCTTGTGCAACATGTCTTCAAAATGTTTCACAAGACTGGACAATTCAGATTGTTCGAAATGTTTCATCATTATGATGCTATGTTTTACTCGGTCTTGTGTAGCTTGAGACCAATATGCTGAGAGGAAGGCATGATAAAATTCTCCTTCACTGTGACAATCGTGAATGACCGATCGCATTCTTACAGCTGGTTCATTCTCTAAATAGCCACACATAAATTCTAATCTGTGCTCTAATGACCAGTTGGGAGGAAAACAATGAGAGAATTGATGAAGCCACGCTTGTGGATGAATGTTGTTGCCGGAACTCTTGAATGTTTTGAATTTACGTGTAGTAATGAACAGCTTATAGTCAAAATCATCATGTCGGCGAGTCGCATATCGGTCATTGTTACGTCATGTCGGCGGTTCCATCTCATAATTCAATGCGCCTTGCCAATTTATTTCATAATTTCCGAAGTGTCCTGTGTTATTATTTTGCGGTTGTTCCGTATCTCTATGTCCCTCCTCCTGTACTGGAGCGCGAGTGTCCTCTGAAATATGTAATTCTTGTATTACTTGTGCCAACTGATCTTGTACTTCCCGGATTTCTCTTTTGTACTGTGTATTGATCTGATTTTGATTTTGTTTGAATTTTCTAATTTGTTCATACTCTTCAGTGTCAGTGAAGGCTACAGGTCTTGTGTCATTCAGATCATCATCTACCTTTGTAGATAAATTATTTAGTTGATCCGAAAGTTCGACTACTTTCTCTGATAATGAACTAATTTCCTCCATGTGTCTTTCTGAACCAATTTTCAGAGTATCTACTGTGTCCTTTTAGTTTTCATGAGTTTTTGCAAGTTGCGTAACCGAATCGGTAGATGCAACTGAGTAAATTTTAGCTTGCAAGGTCTCATGATTTTCATGAACAATAGTTTGCAGTTCTTTTATGGCTGCTTCGTGATTCTGTAATGCATTTTCATGCCGCGAAAAAATATGTTGAAAATGCTCACAAATTTGTGTTTTTACGTCATTACAGACTTTTTGACATTTCGATTCAATGTTATGTAACTCAGTAGTTAAATCTTCACGTGTTTCTTCAAGCGTGGTGTCTAACTTCCGAAGATTTTGTTCCATTGTGTCTAACTTTTGAAGTTTTTGCTGTGTTTGTCTCTGATTTTGTTCCAAGGTGTCTAACTTTTGAAGATTTCTTTCCATTGTGTCTAACTTTTGAAGCTTTTGCTGTGTTTGTCTCTGATTTTGTTCCATTGTGTCTAACTTTTGAAGCTTTCGTCCCATTTGTTGCATTAATTGTAATAACAATGCACTGGTGTCTGAAACATGTTTCTCAGTGCTTTTCGGCAGTGAATTTACACCGGCAACATTCACATTTTGACAGGCGGAAAATGTGTCTTGACTCATTTGAGAAAACGGTGAGAACCCAAAACCTGAGTCTACAGTATTTGCAATATTGTGTTCTGTCATTCCCAATTCCTGAGGCGAGCTGCTGCCGACCGATCGATCGATAATGCTTCCCTGTTCACTACCTGCTTCACTGTTTACACCATTATTTGATGCCCACTCCATTTCCCTATGCACAGTTACCAAATTACTACTTTGAATGTCTGTTAATTCATTACACAGTGGTGCTGGTAAGCTACGCTCGTCGTCACTATTATTTCTCGGTTTACTTTGGAGCCTAGTGTTACGTTTTTCACACGCCATTATTGTCACAATATTTCACACGATAACACAGAAAAGCACAATTTGAAGAGCAAAAATAAGAGAACACATTAACATAGCGCTGAAAATAATATCTAGTTAATTGCAAGTGCAGCTGCGAAATACTTGGTGCAAATCTACATGCATGCCACAACTGTTTTACTGTACAACAATGAAAGACTGCAACTCCAAAGGAGATTCTCTCTACAATTATGCGCTAGCAATAAACAAAAGCTACACTAATTACACAAACTACAATAAAAAATCAGAATATTCCAGTGAGGTATCCTGGCAGGGTCGCCATATGAAACGTCCACTTAGAACTGAGCTTAAAGTGAGGACTGAGCTTAAACTGACACACAATATTTTTAGTGCAACGCAATTTGACTTTCAAAAATCCCTACAAAAGAATGGCCCTGACTAACATTAAACTATACCTTTCACAAATCACTTACCTCACAAAAATCTTCGTTACTCAAGCTACTGCAATACAGCGAGTGCCACTACTGCCAGCCAAATAAAAGATTCAAACTACTGAACTCACTAACTACTGATAGGCATAGTCAGCAAATGAAAGATTTTGATAGAGAACAAACAATGTATTTACCTCAATAGTGTTCAAAAGTCATAGTGTATATACCAGTTCATGACATCCAGTCTTAAAAATTTCGAAACTCCGCCATCTCTCTCCCCACATCCACCACTGCTGGCGGCTCACCTCCAACTGCGCAACGCTACGCGCTGTTAACGTCCAGCTGCCCAACACTACAATGGCAGACAACAATGCAAACCAGCCACAGACTGTACACAGCACAACCAGTGATTTTCATACAGAGCTCTACATGGTGTTACCAATATAAAAACCTACACAGCCTACTTACAAAGATAACAAATGTCCAGCGCAGTTGTTAGATCGGTTACTCCTGCTACAGTGGCAGGTTGTCAAGATTTAATTGAGTCTGAAGGTGGTGCTATAGTCGCGATATAGCGACGGGATACAGGATCTCCGAGGTAGCGATAAAGTGGGGATTTTCCCGTACGACCATTTCATGAGTGCACCGTCAGTATCAGGAATCCGGTAAAACATTAAATCTCCGACAGCGCTGCGGTCGGTAAAAGATTCTGCAAGAACGGGGCAAACGACAGCTGAAGAGAAACGTTTAACGTAACAGAAGTGCAACCCTTCTGCAAAGTAATGCTGGGCTATCAACAAGTGTCCGCATGGAAACATTGAACGAAACATTATCGATATGGGTTTTTCGGAGGCGAAGGCCCACTCGTGTACCCTTAACGACTGCACGACATAAAGCTTAACATCTCGCCTGGGCCCGTCAACACGGACATTAGACTGCTGACTGGAAACATGTTGCCTGGTCGGACGAGCCTGGTTTGAAATTGTATCTAGCGGATTGACGTGTACGGGTATGGAAACAACCTCCTGAATCCATGGACCCTGCTTGTCAGCAGGGAACTGTTGAAGCTGGTGAAGGCTCTGTAATGGTGTGGGGCGTTTGCAGTTGAAGTGATGTGGGACTCCTGATACGCCTACATACGACTCTGACAAGTGACACGTACGTAAGTATCCTGTCTGATCACTTGCATCCATTCATGTCCTTTGTGAATTCCGACAGACTTGGGCAATTCCAGCACGACAATGCGACACCCCACAGTTCCTGAATTACTACAGAGTGGCTCCAGGAACACTGATATGAGTTTAAAAATGTCCGCTGGCCACCAGACTCTCCAGACACGAATATAATTGAGCATGTCTGGGATGCTTTGCAACCTGCAGTTTAGAAGAGAGTTCCACCCCCTCGTACCCTTACAGATTGATGGACAACCCTGTAGGATTCATGGTGTCAGTTTCCTCCAGCACTACTTCAGACATTAGTCGAATGCATATCCTGTTGTGTTGCGGTATGTCTGCGTGCGCAGGGGATCCTACACTTTATCAGGCAGGTATACCAGTTTCTTTGGTTCTTCAGTGTATCTGAGCCCACTTTGACGACTTGGGCGTCGATGAAGATATGAAATATTAAAGGCAACTCAAATATCTAGTCCCTCAACGAAGAAAATCTTCGACTCAGTCAGTAATCGAACCTGTAACCCCGCAGCTAGAACACTAACTACAGACATTGGGAGGAGATATATTAGGTTGGCTGCATAAGTTCGTAACGTTTTTATTTCTTTATGTTGGTATTCCGGTTGCTATGTGTTTATTTATCGACAGTCTTATTTATTTGTAGTTCACTTTTGCTATCTAAATGTATATATTCTCATTTTGTCATTTGGAAATAGTCAGTGGAGCCATGGACGCTAGAAAATGGAGTGCCAAGTGCCAAAATCGGAACATTTTCCACATATTCTTCCGTTTGAGTTCAGTTGAGGGGTGACAACACAGGTGTCAGTCAGAAAGGTTTGCACGGTGTATGGGGACAATGCCACTGGACTGAGCACGGCAAGGAAAGTGTTTTCTCGCTCAAGGGGGATCGTTTTAGCATTAGAGTCTCTTTACGGTCAGGAAGATCCTTCCAGTTCGATGAAGTTAGCTTAAACGCATTAATTCACAATGATCCATGTTAATGTACTCAAGAGCTGGGAAATGTGATGAACTGTGCCGGCCGCTGGTGGCCGAGCGGTTCTGGCGCTACAGTCTGGAACCGCGCGACCGCTACGGTCGCAGGTTCGAATCCTGCCTCGGGCATGGATGTGTGTGTTGTCCTTAGGTTAGTTAGGTTTAAGTAGTTCTAAGTTCTAGGGGACTTATGACCTCAGCAGTTGAGTCCCATAGTGCTCAGAGCCATTTGAACCATTTTTTTTTGATGAACTGTGATAATTTCACCATTGTGCGACATTTGCATTCGATCTGGAACGTTCAAAAATAGGGTGTATGGGTATCGGATACTATAGGCCAAGATCACAAACGTCAGCGGGTGGCTGTATGTACATTTATACTTGCTCGTCATCAACTGACTCTTGAAAAACACCGAACATCCTATCCTGCACCGTTACTGCTGAGGAGGAATGGTGGCTTTATTCTAACATAAGAAAAAGAATGGTATGGTTAGCCGAAACAAAGCAAGAACTTCCCGTACAAAGACCTGCACGTATCCGCAAAGATAATGTAATTCATCTACTGGAACAGCGACGGTCTGTTGTACTACGAAAAGCTCCCCCGAGGTTTAACCATCACTGCTGACATTTACTGTCTACAACTGAGACGTCTTCCTGACGCAATCCAAGAACCACGACCAGAAAGTCTGCGTGAATTGCTGGTACACCACGATAACGCCCGTCTTCATTCTGTTAGACTGAAAACACTATACATGAATGTGGCTGGGAAGTCATTAAGCTCCCAGCTTATTCACTTGATCTTGTGCCCCCAGATTTTCAACTTCCACGTTCTCTATCGAACAACCTTCAAGGAACTTCCTTTACGGGAGAAAATGAGCTCCGAAAATGACTCGACGAGTTCTTCGCCTCTAAACCACGTGATTTCTATAGTCGCGGACAGCGTTGACCGACTCTTGTAAGTTCTAGAGGAGAATATATATCTTATCTTCCGCAGTCGCTGTTTTGCTATTCATATTGAAATATATCCTTTGCGACAATATTAAAAGTATTATTTAGAGAAGAATTTCGGCTCGTACGTTGCCGAGCTACTTGATTGTCTGACGCAATTCTTTGCTTCGCTGCTTTGGCAACATTATCATATTCAGTGTTTTCGTCAACTGATCTATGTTTCGGCAAGTATTTGCTGTCCGTTGTGACAAACACAAAATTTTTGCGCATTGCGCCTCACTGACAATATAATTTAGTTTCTATGTTTTATTACGTCCACAATTCAGTTTTGTGTGCTTCGCCAATTTTGTTTTAATCAGAACTTTTCGGAAACAAGCGAAATGACTCTGCTATAAATAAAACTTTTATTGCAGTCCCGAAAGACGGAATATTTCTCAATATTACATACGACACCTACCTGGTACTTAAATTAAATGAGATATTGCTATACAGTAAATTTTATCTGAAATTTAGGTATATTGTCCACATTTCATTCTCAACATTGTGGCAACTAAAATCGACCATACGGAAAGTATACGCTATGGACTTTTACCTCTGCAAACTCTTAAAAATTTCGTTCAATAGTTTACTACATTTAAGGCTGCCCAATACCTGCGTTGAACATCGAAACAAAATTAAGTCATTTATGGGGGGAAGGTATCAGTTAAGAAGATGTGTAAAAATCAAATTTTTGGGCCAAATAGTTTTTATGAAATCGAATGATAAGTGTGTCAAAGCAGTCGGAACACCATGTGTCAGCACAGGCGAGCAGTGCAATGGTGACAAAATCGCGCGTAGCGCGGAATGCGGGGAGCACGTCTCTGTAGCGGCGAAAGAGTTAATGTGGCCGTGGTGGCTTTACTTCATAAACCGCGCTTGGCAACGCAGCAATCTCCCGCGTCTGGGCGGGCATGCGCGAGCCGCCACGATGAAAGAATTCAACTATAGTGATGACTAAAGTCTGTGTTACGTTTACGTGTTGTGTTTATTAAACTTACAGAAAATGCTACGAACTTACGCGCCAGCCCAGTACAACGACAAAAGTGAATAACAATTATCGCTCTCTCGCACAAGCATTGCATCATCCACAGTACTGAAGGCGACGTCTGTCGCAAGCAGCGTCCAAGTCACTAGTGCCCCACGGGCGTCTCTACGAGAATGTGTCGGCAACTCTGTGTTCACCCCAAGCAAGTTAGAAAATATGGAGATACCGTAACGCCGTAATCGTGAAGCCAGCGACTTTTGCACGCACGCCACCCCCCCCCCCCCCTATTTTAAGGAAACCAGAACAGTGAGATTAGTGTGTTTTTTTTGTCATGAAATGAAAACGAAAGTTACACGTGTTGCATCTGGAAACAAAGGCACAAGCAGAAAGTCAGCTGTCACTTTCTGCAGGCAAATACTTTGTGTAAAATAATATTCTATATTCGTTTCGATGAATTCACCCACTGACTTAACAATATTTAGGTTCATGAAGGACAGCGCAAGGAAAAGCTTATGAACCAAGGCACTGCGATGAAAATACCGAGAACCAACAAAATATAGCAAAACGTTTCTTGAGTGTTTCCGTAAAGTTTACACTGATCGAATCGCCACGTTTTGCTTTCATGTCAGGATAGGCACCATGCCTTCTACTTTGTCATCGTCTCTGTCATACACGTAGCATGCAAGTTACGCTACATGTTTCGTAAATGACTGTGCTGTTTCAGTGTACGAAACCTGTTTACAGGGTGATATTATTGAACTACATGAAATAAAATCATTATAACTTCTGAACGGTAGGGGTTAGGACGTTCAAACTTTACGGCTGACCACGGGGCGTGACGGGATTTAGTATGAGCATGAGCATGCGCCTTAGCGACGAAGCCCACTTTCATTTTGACGGATTCGTCAATAAGCAAAGTTGGCGCATTTGGAGGTCTGAGAATACGTGTTTCTCGATCGAGAAGTCTCTTCGCCCTCAACGGGTGACTATGTGGTTTCCAGCGTCCTGTCACGGAATAATTTTTGCGATATTCCTATACAGAGTGACCCTGATTTCGAACAGATGTGGTTCATGCAATACGGAGCAGGAGAGTGTGATGTCCTGGATGAACACTTTGGGGACCGCCTTCTGGTTCTGGGTTATCCAGAGGCCACTGGCATGGGTCTCGAATGGCCACCATATTCTCCGGATCTGAACACATGTGACTCCTTTTTGTGGGACTTTGTTAAAAACAAGGTGTACAGCAATAACCCCAAAATCATTGCTGAGCTGAAAACAGTCATTCAGGAGGTCATCGACACCATCGATGTTCCGATACTTCAGCGGGTCATGCAGAATTTCACTATTCGTCTGTGCCATATCATGGACAACGATGGCACGCAAATCGAACATGTCATAGCCTAAATCCGAATATCTGTAGTAACATTTACATGTTGAATAAAGTGTGTGCACGGCATAGTTTGTAATTAACTTACGTTCTTTTTTTCATGTAGTTCAATAATTGCCACTCTGTATGAGCATCGTAAATTGTCAGATTGTGAAACACAAAAGAAACCGTAAAATTAGGTCTGTTATTTGAATTACAGCATGCTTGTGCAGCTCCTCGAAATCTGCCAGTAAAATGACAATGACCTTTGTGTTTCACACCAATTTGCTTGAAGTGTTCATTGCAGATCTCACACCTTTCTGTAGAACCTAAACTGAGCATAAAAAAATGTTGAAAATAAATCCACACTATGTTTCTGTGATGGCGGCAGATTTAGAAAAGAAAAAAACATTTAATAAATATATCGGAGCGGAAGAAAAACATTGTGACACAAAATTCTGTGTGTAGATTTCTTCAACTTCCTGGGGTGCTCTCTACATTAACGTGTCTAGTGTGTTTAAAATATGATGACTTGAAATTCACAAGAAAGTAGTTTCCCAACAGTGAACAGTCTCATTTGATTAATAAAAAGTGCATGTTTCCACATGTACATATAACTGACGAATCCGTTATATAGGATGAATCAATGCCGTCAATTGAAGCGCTCATAGCCTTGCTGACCAGTCAAATAACTATCAAATATAAATGCAAAAGAGCTTGCTAAATGTTCTGGTTACTTGAATCCAAGACATTAGAAGGTTACTCCAGCTTATATTTGAAAACTGATGTCTTGCTAATGGCCGAGATTTCCGAAATTTTTGTGACTCTGATTCAAAACGTACAAAACTGGATGCAGGTCATTATCCGACTTCATATGGTTTAGCGTGGGATGCTTTGCTGAAAAACATTGAAATTGCAGGTGCTTACGAACATAGAATAGTTATAATTTCTTGAGTGTGAGGTCAGAGGCGTTATCGTTCACTATTCATATAGACACAACGTTGCAAACAATAGGTTCAAGGTTTTTTTATAATGAAAATAACGAGGATTCTTATATTTTATACCCCAATGTTAATAATATTACAGCTGGGTCTACCATATGACTGCTCGTGGACAGTTTTGGTGAATGAATATATCAGATTGTTCAGACGTAAACTAAAGTTAGAAGTTAATCGTAAGTATTCGGAAAATATCCATGAACACCACTGCGATCTACCACGACCCGCAGAGAAGATAGTACCACCTCCAAGCATTAGCAAGCTAGGAGTTCGAAAGAAGCAGATTATATGATAAAAATTATATGAATCACTACAGAGATTTGACGCAGTGTCTGAAAATTAATCTCATAATAATCTTGCTCAAAGCAAAATTCACCGGATATTATCGTTCCATCAATCTCCCTTTACGAAACCGTGTATCGATATTAATGCTGCGAAGCGTATGAATGCTAAAAACCATCTCGAAAAGAATTTTTTCGATCTAAAGTATTATAGTGCTTTTGACAAACCTATGCTGAATATGGGAAAAATGAGTATTGAGAAGCCAATATCACATTGGGAAAGAAGATAGCAAGACCGAATTTAAGGTGTTGTGTCATAAACTCTAAGACGAAAAAAAAATAAATAAGTTGAAAGTTTACCGTCTAACCTCCTTGCCTAGGGACGCCAGATGAAAGTTGATATCGTCAAGCCCTGAATGAAAATTGCGCAACGGATAACTGGGGAGGGGAGCTTGAGAGCGCTACCTAGAGAGCGTGCCCTTTCTGTACGGTACTAGGCAAGGGGCTGGAGGGCCCGCACGCTGGTGTGTGGGTCCCTGCATTCTATAGCTTTTATTTTAAATAAATTCCTTTAACTTGACTTCTTTGTGATTTTTAAGGTATGTTAAAGACTGATGACAGTTGATTATCTATTTATTTTAAACATTATCACTCGACTTTACAGCGATTGCAGCAATTGTTTCAGTGTACAGATATTACAATTTTACAACTTATAGCTCGGGTATATTATATACTAATCTGCACGCACATTTCTACGGGTAAGACGGAATTGCGTTGGCCAAATGTATACCACCAAAGTCTCCCAATATTTTACATAGGACATTCACTATGTGAGGAGGACAACGGGCAAACTGGGGACCAGATACTTTAACACAGGGGGTCAAATTTCCGGAATTAAACGAGCACATTCATTTCCTTACACAATCCGAAGCTGGAAATAAAAGAATTAGTACAAATATTCAAATACCTCTCTTCCATGCTTGAACATTGAGACAGACGCACTGAGGGCACGTCTGCTCACCTACCCGTCAGCCGGCCGCGGTGGCCGTGCGGTTCTGGCGCTGCAGTCCGGAACCGCGGGACTGCTACGGTCGCAGGTTCGAATCCTGCCTCGGGCATGGGTGTGTGTGATGTCCTTAGGTTAGTTAGGTTTAAGTAGTTCTAAGTTCTAGGGGACTTATGACCTAAGATGTTGAGTCCCATAGTGCTCAGAGCCATTTGAACCATTTGACCCTACCCGTCTTCTATATCCCTCCCTAGAATATGGCGGGCAACCGGAGGTCTTCCTGGGCCCCGGTGGAGGGGGTGGTGGAACCACCTGGCCGTGGCCAACCTCTCCATCCCAAATCTTGTGACACTGGAAATTCTTTGACTTTTACCAGCCTGTGCGGTCTCTCTGATCCCCTAGCCAGGAGTAAGGTTGGCACTACTATACTACAGAACTACTTCCCAACAAAGATTTGGCCACGTTTTACGGAAAGGTGTGAGGAGGATTAGGAAAGTTCATGTGCAGATTCACATCCACGTACAAGAAATGCATAATACACGACACATATAAATACGTATTATAAAGCCTGACACATTTCTTTCCACCCGTCCACATGGGTTCTGTTGCACCGGCGGCCGGCCGCGTCGTGTAGTAAAATTGGCTGCGGAGCCGCCTCTGTTTCTATTTCCCGGTGCGAGCGAGGAGCGAAACCTGCTGCTTATAGAGCGGAAACTACTGTACCGTTTCAAAGTAACTTTCAAAAAACCGACACACTACGAAGGAATTACTGGAGTGGACTGGTTTCGACTGACCCGTAACTGTAGGAATGGCTTAGATATTCCTTAAACACTTACTGTAGATTACAATTATGGATAAATGTTAAAGAAATTTGATACTAACAAATCTTCAAATTTTTTACACAGAGACAGAGTGTATAATGTTGATGTACCTACTGCACATATTTATGACATTGTTAAAACTGATCTGCATATGTAGTTCAATAGATATTACTCTGATAATAACATCCGAGGCGCAATAAAAATAAAGCGAGTTTTTGTGAAAAATAAACTATCGAGGGATATCATTACAGAATTCATATGGCTCAGAGATAAAGTGTACGCTCTCAAAACTGAAACACAACGCATGGAGTGTTTAGTTTAAGGTGTGAAACACTCGTCAGCAAAGGAATTTCCCACTGATGATTACGGAGAATGTGTACTGAATAATGTTGATAAATCTACTGCTCAAGATATAATTCCACACAAGTTAAAGTTTACAGAGCAATGTCAATTGCCATTATCATCTAAATGTGATAAATACTTTATATTTGATGACAGAGAGAAACAGTACTGTGGGTTCATTTTCGAGAACTGTGGCAAGTCATCAGCTGTGTGCCGAACAGGTGGTGATGAAAAATTAATTCAGCAGTAAAATCCTGGTTGCATGTGTATGTACTGAAATTATAACCTACGTGTTTTAGATGTAGAAAAAATGTAAACTGAAGCTGTAACCTGCATATGGTATTAATACAATGTACCGAAACTGTAAACTACGTGTAGTGGTTATATTATGATAGTGGAAAAGTAACACTCTATTTATAATGTTATATGAGAATGTAATTGTAATCTCCATGTTGTAGGTGTAGAAAATATGTGATTGATGCGTTATGGAACGAATCACTTCCATAGTATACTGACAGAATAAAACTGCAAGACTAAAAAGTAATTGCTGTAGAATAATGAAATTTCGGGAGTACATTTGTCTAGGTAAAATATTTAAGTGATTGACATTGCAAGATCACAGGCGAGATAAGCCATAGCAAATGTGAAATGCTGGTACATTAATAACCGGTGTAACCGCCAGCATGTTGAATGCAGCGTGCAAATGTGTGTGCATTGTGTAGTACAAGTGCCGGATATCAGTTTGTGAGATTAAGTTCCATGTCTGTTGCGCTTGGTCGGTCAGTACAAAGAGTTTAAGGAAGCACTCCTGTCAAGTAGCATATGAGCATTTGCTTTAATAGAGAAGCAATAATAAATCAGAAGAATTTTCTGTAGGTAGGTTAACTTCTTCGGCACATAAATTTAATTTGCCAGGCTCTGTCGTAGAATATGAAGAAACATTTATGCTGCTCCCAAGAGCCGTTGGACGATGATACAGACATCACTTAAATACAGATTCAAACGTTGCGTGTTGTAAGTTGTCTAATTTGTTGACACCACTGTGCAAAAAGATAGAGCACCAATGTAATTGAGATCGCGCCAGCTATCGGTACAGGGAGAGCGTTCTGGCGGGATATGCGACCCATGCGGCATGGGTCAAAGTATGTTAAACGTTTATTACTCGTTTGTGTAAACCACAGTTCTTTCGTTTCGAATTAGAGGACGATAGGGTCAGTGGTTATAACTTTTAGAAACATTTTATAAATTCCTCTGTAGTTGGAAACTGTCCCCAATGAGACTTTTCGAATTAGCAAACCTTTCAGTACTGTCTCACGTAGTGAACGTACTCTTTGAATGAAAGCCACACTGCTTGTGCTTGACAGGGGCCATGCGGGATAGCCGCGTGGTCTAAGGGCGCCTTGTCATGGTCCGTGCGGCACCGCACGTCGGAGGTTCGAGTCCTTCCTCGGGCATGGGTGTGTGTGTTGTCCATAGCGTACGTTAGTTTAAGTTAGATTAAGTAGTGAGTAGACTTAGGGACCGATGACTTCAGCAGTTTGGTTCCGTAAGACCTTACGACAAATTTCCAAATTTCCTGAAAGGGCTTTTCACACAGGGGCCGGACAGGACAAACGAATGACGTCATCATGCTACGCCCCCTCCCCTTCCCCTAACCCCTACTTCCCGTTCCCTACCTCCACTCTGCCCTTCTACCTCCCCTGCCTTCCCCCAATTCCTAAGCTAAATCCCTTACCCCACTCTGCCTTTGCCTAAGCTGTGCCTCTGTTTTGAAAACACGTCAATCAGAGAACTTCTAAGCCAACACACGTATTAACATATGCCACTCAGAGCTCAATATTTTACTGCGATGAAAATGAAACATCCAATCAGACAGCTTCTCATGACAAGAATGGGCGAAGGGCATAGCATCATTCTCAATCAGTAATGATGGTAATTGCGTAACAGTCCGCATTGCAGATGAGAACAGACATACATGTTGGTTCTTTGTCTGCCATGCAGGTTCAGACAGACACAATAAGTGTAGGTTACAATAAAAACTCTGAGACATGTAGCTCATAATACACACATCAAAAAAAGTTTTGCATCACCTCGGTTCCAAGAGTTCCGGAACATGTACAGAAATTTGGAACAGAGATCAACATAAGCATCATTTCCATCCTTTTTATTGCATATTGTACCACCACACAGTGAGATCTTCAGAGGTGGTGGTCCAGATTGCTGTACCCGGTACCTCTAATACCCAGTTGCACGTCCTCTTGCATTGATGCATGCCTGTATTCTTCGTGGCGTACTATCCACAAGTTCACCAAGGCAATGTTGGTTCAGATTGTTCCACTATGCAACAGCGATTCGGCGTAGATCCCTCAGAGTGGTTTTTGGGTCACGTCGTACATAAACAGTCATTTTCAGTCTATCCCAGGCATGTTCGACAGGGTTCATGCGTGGAGAACAAGCTGGCCACTCTACTCTAGCGATGTCGTTATCCTGAAGGAAGTTATTCACAAGATGTGCACGATGGGGGCGCCAATTGTCGTCGATGAAGACGAATGCCTTGTCATCATGCTGGTGATGTGGTTGCACCATCGGTCGGAGGCTGGCATTCATGTATCGTACAGCCGTTACGGCGCCTTTCATGACCACCAGCGGCGTACGTCGGCCCCACATAATGCCTCCCCAAAACATCAGGGAACGTCCACCTTGTTTCACTCTGGACAGTGTGTCTAAAGCATTCAGCTTGACCGGGTTGTCTCCAAACACGTCTCCGACGATTGCCTGATTGAAGGCATATGCGACAATCATCGGTAAAGAGAACGTGATGGCAATCCTGAGCAGTCCATTCAGCATGTTGTTGGGACCATCTGTACCGCACTGCATAGTGTCGTGGTTGCAAAGATGGACCTCGTCATGGACGTCGGGAGTGAAGTTGCGCATCGTGCAGCCTATTGCGCACAGTTTGAGTCGTAACACGACGTCCTGTGGCTGTACGAAAAGCATTATTCAACATGGTGGCGTTGTTGCCAGGATTCCTCCTAGCCATAATCAGTAGGCAGCGGTCATCCACTGCAGTAGTAGCCCTTGGGTGTCCTGAGTGAGGCATGTTTCTCTGTATCTTCTCCATGTCCGAACAACGTCGCTTTGGTTCACTTCGAGACGCCTGGACACTTCCCTTGTTGAGAGCTCTTGCTGGCACAAACTAACAATGCGGCCGCGATCGGACCGCGGTATTGACCGTCTAGGCACGGTTGAACTACAGACAACACGAGCCGTATACCTCCTACCTGGTGGAATGACCGCAACTGATCGCCTGTCGGACTCCCTCCGTCTAATAGGCGCTGCTCATGCATGGTTGTTTGGTTGTTTACATCTTTGGGTGGGTTTAGTGACACCTCTGAACAGACAAAGTGACTGTGTCTGTGGTGCAATATCCACAGTGAACGTCTACCTTCAGGAGTTCTGGGAACCAGAGTGATGCAATACTTTTTTTTATGAGTGTATATACTGACATAAAAAAATCTCAGCACCAAGAAGGAGTTGTGCGACATTGATGGAAAGTGGTACGCGTGTTTCTACATCTGAAGGATCATGTCTATTCCAGTTTAGCGCCAGTCGAGTAAGAGCGGCTCTAGTAGCGCTACTATGTTACCTTTACATACACGTGGGAACGATCGTGAGCGTCAGTTACCGTCGACATTGGCCGTGGTGAGTTAATGTTATTGAAGAATGCCTTTAAGGCGACAAAGACGATATTACCAGCACCCTACAGAGCTTGGACGAGGTCGTTTAATAGTTCTACAAGAAGCTTAATGTTGCTTCTGCGATACCGCAGTCAGAAATGGCAGGAATGTAGCCACTGTACATGACTGCTGGCAGCGGTGGGTAAGAGAATGTACGGACGCCACGTGACACTAAAGAGAGGAAGATTATAATGTTTGGCGTATTGCTCTGGTGCATCGTAACTGCATCTACGGCAGCACGATTAGCAGCAGTTGGCACCACACTGACTCAACGAACCGTTACAAAGCAGTTACTTCAAGGACAGCTCTGAGCCAGAAGCCCTATAGCGTGCATTGCATTGACCCCAAATCACTGCCATTAGCGACTTCACTGGTGTCAAGTGAGAGCTCATATGAGGTTAGGGTGGACGTCTCTTGTGTTTTCTGATGAAAGATAGTTCTGCCTCTGTGACATGATGGCCGTATTTTGTTTAGAAGGAGGCCACCTGACAGCTTGCAGTCAACCTGTCTGCGTGCTGGACACACTGGACCTACACTTGCAGATATGATGTGGAGTGCGATTTCGTACGTCAGGGTGGTTGAGCTGCTATTCATGAACAGCTTTCCAGGTAGGGTTTTCCAACAGGGTAACGCTCGCCCACGTACCGCTGTTGTAACCCAATATCCTCTACAGGGTACTGACGTGTCCACCACACGAACCAACGTCTAGAAATTTGTTATTCACAGTTCATTATTCATGATACATCCATCAGACCTGCAAAAGTGAAATGCAAAGTATTAACAATATAATGACGATAGCTGCTAATGCCTCCCCCCATGAACCATGGACCTTGCCGTTGGTGGGGAGGCTTGCGTGCCTCAGCGATACAGATAGCCGTACCGTAGGTACAACCACAACGGAGGGGTATCTGTTGAGAGGCCAGACAAACGTGTGGTTCCTGAAGAGGGGCAGCAGCCTTTTCAGTAGTTGCAAGGGCAACAGTCTGGATGATTGAGTGATCTGGCCTTGTAACAATAACCAAAACGGCCTTGCTGTGCTGGTACTGCGAACGGCTGAAAGCAAGGGGAAACTACGGCCGTAATTTTTCCTGAGGGCATGCAGCTTTACTGTATGATTAAATGATGATGGCGTCCTCTAGGGTAAAATATTCCGGAGGTAAAATAGTCCCCCATTCGGATCTCCGGGCGGGGACTACTCAAGAGGATGTCGTTATCAGGAGAAAGAAAACTGGCGTTCTACGGATCGGAGCGTGGAATGTCAGATCCCTTAATCGGGCAGGTAGGTTAGAAAATTTAAAAAGGGAAATGAATAGGTTAAAGTTAGATATAGTGGGAATTAGTGAAGTTCGGTGGCAGGAGGAACAAGACTTCTGGTCAGGTGACTACAGGGTTATCAACACAAAGTCAAATAGGGGTAATGCAGGAGTAGGTTTAATAATGAATAGGAAAATAGGAATGCGGGTAAGCTACTACAAACAGCATAGTGAACGCATTATTGTGGCCAAGATAGATACGAAGCCCACACCTACTACAGTAGTACAAGTTTATATGCCAACTAGCTCTGCAGATGACGAAGAAATTGAAGAAATGTACGATGAAATAAAAGAAATTATTCAGATAGTGAAGGGAGACGAAAATTTAATAGTCATGGGTGACTGGAATTCGAGTGTAGGAAAAGGGAGAGAAGGAAACGTAGTAGGTGAATATGGATTGGGGCTAAGAAATGAAAGAGGAAGCCGCCTGGTAGAATTTTGTACAGAGCACAACTTAATCATAGCTAACACTTGGTTTAAGAATCATGATAGAAGGTTGTATACATGGAAGAACCCTGGAGATACTAAAAGGTATCAGATAGATTATATAATGGTAAGACAGAGATTTAGGAACCAGGTTTTAAATTGTAAGACATTTCCAGGGGCAGATGTGGATTCTGACCACAATCTATTGGTTATGACCTGTAGATTAAAACTGAAGAAACTGCAAAAAGGTGGGAATTTAAGGAGATGGGACCTGGATAAACTGAAAGAACCAGAGGTTGTAGAGAGTTTCAGGGAGAGCATAAGGGAACAATTGACAGGAATGGGGGAAAGAAATACAGTAGAAGAGGAATGGGTAGCTTTGAGGGATGAAGTAGTGAAAGCAGCAGAGGATCAAATAGGTAAAAAGACGAGGGCTAGTAGAAATCCTTGGGTAACAGAAGAAATATTGAATTTAATTGATGAAAGGAGAAAATATAAAAATGCAGTAAATGAAGCAGGCAAAAAGGAATACAAACGTCTCAAAAATGAGATCGACAGGAAGTGCAAAATGGCTAAGCAGGGATGGCTAGAGGACAAATGTAAGGATGTAGAGGCTTGTCTCACTAGGGGTAAGATAGATACTGCCTACAGGAAAATTAAAGAGACCTTTGGAGAGAAGAGAACCACTTGTATGAATATCAAGAGCTCAGATGGCAACCCAGTTCTAAGCAAAGAAGGGAAGGCAGAAAGGTGGAAGGAGTATATAGAGGGTCTATACAAGGGCGATGTACTTGAGGACAATATTATGGAAATGGAAGAGGATGTAGATGAAGATGAAATGGGAGATACGATACTGCGTGAAGAGTTCGACAGAGCACTGAAAGACCTGAGTCGAAACAAGGCCCCCGGAGTAGACAACATTCCATTGGAACTACTGACGGCCTTGGGAGAGCCAGTCCTGACAAAACTCTACCATCTGGTGAGCAAGATGTATGAAACAGGTGAAATACCCTCAGACTTCAAGAAGAATATAATAATTCCAATCCCAAAGAAAGCAGGTGTTGACAGATGTGAAAATTACCGGACAATCAGTTTAATAAGCCACAGCTGCAAAATACTAACACGAATTCTTTACAGACGAATGGAAAAACTAGTAGAAGCCGGCCTCGGGGAAGATCAGTTTGGATTCCGTAGAAATACTGGAACACGTGAGGCAATACTGACCTTACGACTTATCTTAGAAGAAAGAATAAGGAAAGGCAAACCTACGTTTCTAGCATTTGTAGACTTAGAGAAAGCTTTTGACAATGTTGACTGGAATACTCTCTTTCAAATTCTAAAGGTGGCAGGGGTAAAATACAGGGAGCGAAAGGCTATTTACAATTTGTACAGAAACCAGATGGCAGTTATAAGAGTTGAGGGACATGAAAGGGAAGCAGCGGTTGGGAAGGGAGTAAGACAGGGTTGTAGCCTCTCCCCGATGTTATTCAATCTGTATATTGAGCAAGCAGTAAAGGAAACAAAAGAAAAATTCGGAGTAGGTATTAAAATCCATGGAGAAGAAATAAAAACTTTGAGGTTCGCCGATGACATTGTAATTCTGTCAGAGACAGCAAAGGACTTGGAAGAGCAGTTGAACGGAATGGATGGTGTCTTGAAGGGAGGATATAAGATGAACATCAACAAAAGCAAAACGAGGATAATGGAATGTAGTCGAATTAAGTCGGGTGATGTTGAGGGTATTAGATTAGGAAATGAGACACTTAAAGTAGTAAAGGAGTTTTGCTATTTGGGGAGCAAAATAACTGATGATGGTCGAAGTAGAGAGGATATAAAATGTAGACTGGCAATGGCAAGGAAAGCGTTTCTGAAGAAGAGAAATTTGTTAACATCGAGTATAGATTTAAGTGTCAGGAAGTCATTTCTGAAAGTATTTGTATGGAGTGTAGCCATGTATGGAAGTGAAACATGGACGGTAAATAGTTTGGACAAGAAGAGAATAGAAGCTTTCGAAATGTGGTGCTACAGAAGAATGCTCAAGATTAAATGGGTAGATCACATAACTAATGAGGAGGTACTGAATAGGATTGGGGAGAAGAGGAGTTTGTGGCACAACTTGACCAGAAGAAGGGATCGGTTGGTAGGACATGTTCTGAGGCATCAAGGGATCACCAATTTAGTATTGGAGGGCAGCGTGGAGGGTAAAAATCGTAGGGGGAGACCAAGAGATGAATACACTAAGCAGATTCAGAAGGATGTAGGTTGCAGTAGGTACTGGGAGATGAAGAAGCTTGCACAGGATAGAGTAGCATGGAGAGCTGCATCAAACCAGTCTCAGGACTGAAGACCACAACAACAACAACAACAACAGCTGCTAATGCAGTGGAAAGATGCGATTAGAATGTACACTGACAGATGAAAAACAATAGCTCATCGTATGTGGATACCATTTTCTTTGTCCGCATCTCCACGCAGAATGATCATGTTCCCTCTCTCAAAACAAGGTAGTTTTTAGCAGTGCCAACATGCAAGCTCTCTTGCTAGTCGTACTGCTTCGATTGACTCTTGATTGTATATCCCCTCTGACTATTAAAGTGTGCTGTCGGCTCTCAACACTTCAACAGTGTGGAGGAAGAACAACATTCATCTTATAAACATGACGCAGAAGGCGACTGAGCTACAGCGGGGTGGAGTTACAGTGAACTGTCACTAGATCCAGCGTACAAGGCTTGTAAGAAATGCGTTCGTGGACCTCCTCACAAAGGAGCAACGTACAAGCACAGCCTACCTATCCCAGTTTCAGTGCATTCGACCGCATTTCTGAATTAATTGCGAGTAAAAATGAATCATGGACAGAAGAGTGGATGGAATTGCGATGACAGTACTAGCGTACAATGTGCAACCTTAACCAGGCAGTACTGGAATGCAGGCGTTAAAGCGAGGAGCGAAATACACATTACTGTTGTCAGCAGAAGGTACTGTGAGTCGAAGGAGCGGGTTTGACTATAAAAACAACACAAAGTGTGATATTGTTCAAAGATCGCAGTGCCACACCAAAGTCGACCACACGCATCGATATCACAGATATTAGCGACGTCTCGCTGCAGTTTTCAACGACGAATGGGAGGCGCTCCTTAAGACACGTCTCCTCTCTCAGCACCTGAGCGCCATCGGAAGAAGGCTGACATAGAACCGAGTACAGCTTCGCTCTGTCCTAGTTCGTGACCTCCGATGACGCAGTCAACTCACGGATGGACGGTGATGTTTGTATGTGCGCACGACGGCAAGGTCTTTAACTCCCGCGCAAAAACAGATTGAGACGAGTATCAGTAAAATACCCAGTACAGGAAGATAAAGCAGCACGTAAAATACATGTAACAAAGGGTGGAAAACTATGTGTGTACCTACACCGAATCAGGGGACGAAATTGGCGTCATTAGTAAAACATCAACGACACAGGAAGAAAGTGGAATAGAAGGTAAAACAGTATAGCATATGGATGTGGCTGGCTGGCAGCAACGAAGAGAAAGGAGGAGCCAGCCACTCTACAACACACTAAAATCTCCAGCCTAAAAGCTTAGGCCAGACTCAAGACACATCGCAAAACTTTAAGATTCTTGTTACACTCGTCTCATCATCAGCAAAACCAGAGGGCAGATCCTCACCAATATCTGCTTCTGCCCTTGCATCACGGTATAAAATGCTCTCGGTTAAAATGTGGCGAATAGAAATGTGCACACCACAAGCATCACAAAACGTGGCATCCTCCCGCCGTAATAGGAAGCCATGTGTGAGAAGACTGTGCCCAATTCTAAGACGCGTGAGGTTCACTTCATCCCACCTGAGCAACTGGCAGGAGGAACGCCATGGCCGGGTTTTTGCCTTCACCAACCGCGGCTTATTGGCCGTCACTGCCAGCCATTCTTCCTCCCACAACTGCAAGCACTTCCTGTGGAGTGCACAAACGACTGCCTGCAAGGGAATAGGACACTGTGCCACATCCTGTCCACTGCAGGCCTCCATGGCAGCCCGATCGGCCTGTTCATTGCCCCATATCCCTACATGACTTGGCACCCAACAGAATGACACCTGCTTACCCCGCCGTTGTAGCAAGTACAGTCGGTCAAATATCAGCCGGGCCAGCTCCTCAATTGGGTACAGGTTCAGCAACGATTGTAAGGCACTCAGCGAATCGGAGCAGACGAGAAAACGCTTGCCCAGAATACGATACAACTGCTGCAGTGCCTTCAGGATCGCGTGGAACTCCACTGCAAAAACGATATACTCGGCAGGAAGGCGATTGCTGGTGACGAGGTCAGGGAACACTACAGTGCATCTAGGGGAATTCCCTTGTTGGGAGCCATCAGTGTAAACGACTGTGATGCATATCTAAAAGGTTAAAAAACAGAGACTGGAATGTAAAATCTGGCGTACTATCTTTCTTAAAATTAGACATTAAGACCAGCCGCAACCAACTCTAAAAAGCAATCCTGTGTGCGAGTCCAACAGGGCCTCGTTGCTCGTAACCGGTTATGAAAAAGCATTGCCAGAGGAAGCCGAGCAACTGTATGGTATGCAGGTGTGTATGGTGTGGACAGTGTTCTATATATCTGACGCAAAGTAAGTAGCCGCCGCCTGATGTGACGTGGCAGTTCACCAGCCTCTGCACAGAGGCTTGGTATGGGGCTTGCTCTGAATGCCCCAGTGGCCAACCGAATGCCTTCATGATGCAACTTGTCCAACACCTTCAAATAAGAAGGTCTCGCAGACCCGTACATCATACCCCCATAATCGAGCCGAGATCGCACAAATTCCCTATAAAACCGAAGCAGACAAATCCTGTCACACGTAGACATTTTAATATACTGAGAGCCTTAAGCGACCGTTTTGTAAGATCCTTAAACCATATAAGGTTGTAGTCAAATATGAAGCCCAGAAACCTCACCGTGTCTCTAAAATTAAGATGAGTGTCCCTCATCCTCATCTCGGGGAAGTTTAAAAAGGGAAAAGAACGATTAAACAGAATACACACAGACTTCTCGGTTGAAAACTTAAAACCACTCTTCTGCGTACATCAGTCCAAACATCGAAGAGTTAGTTGCAATTGACATGTTGTCGTTGCAAGGCTGGAAGACGAGTAAAACACAGAGAAATATCCACAAACAAAGAACAGTGGACAGGACTGTGCACTATTGGCGTAATGCCATTACTAGATATGGTAGAGACAGTCACACTTAAAACGCTAACTTGAGGGACACTGTTCTTCTGCCTAAAGCGATCAGACACGAAGTCACCGACACGGTATCGAAAATACCGTGGCGAGAGAAAGGACCGAATAAAAATGAGAAGACAACCACGAAAACCCCATTCGTGAAGCTGCTCGACGATAAGATGCCTCCAAGTAGTATCATAGGCCTTCTTGGTGTCAGAAAATATACGTAAACGATGATGCCGACGCAGTATAGTCTGTTGTATAGCCGCCTCTAGGAGGGTCAGGTTATCAAAGATGGAGCGATACCTCCTGAATCCACTGAAAGCGGCTAAGGAGTTGTCTGGATTCTATAATCCAGACACGGCGGCGGTTGACCATCCGCTCCTAGGTCTTTCCCAGGCAGCTAGTGAGGGCAACACTGCGGTAACTAGTTGGGCACGTACTGTCTTTCCCACGTTTTAAAAGAGGAATTAAAATTGTCTAATGACGCAGTCAGTCTCATGTAGTTACAACACTAGTGGTACTCAGGTCTTACATGGAAATGTACTTCTGTAAATGTTGTACTTCAGAAGAGTTTGTAATTGTGTGCATTAAGTAATGCTTCACTGTTTAAAGACAGCTGTAAATATTCCGCTAATTCGTGTGGCAATCGTTTGTAAAGAATCAAGTCAATTCTGCTAATTCGTGTGGCAATCGTTTGTACAAAGTCAAGTAAATCTTTCTACCATTCTTGTAAGAAAGTGAACTAATGTTTGATATGTTGTTCGTCAGGTGGTAACACAAAGCGCACGCAGTCGACATTTGCGCTGCTGTGTTCATTCTAAGCGATTTCCTATGGCTGTGCAGGCAGTACTAAAGACTTGCATACAGGGTGTTTCACAAGTCATGTTACACACTTCTAGAGGTTCAAGAGGGGACTTCGTAGATCAAGTTCTACATAGGAGCCTACGTCCGCAAACGTCATCTAGCGACGCTACAGAGCGTCAAAGCTATAAGAGCCCGGCGCCTGTAAATGTATGTATGTACAGGGTGATTCCGTGATGATGTTGCAGCCTTTGGAGGATTATGGAGAAGGATAAATGTGTCAAATTGAGGTAAGGGACCCTGGTCCGGAAACGAGTCAAATGTTACAAGCGAAAATCGTTCTCATACTTCTGGCAGCCCCGTACACGTATCTGTACTGTTGTTGCTAAGAATGCAGGATACGCAACTTTCAGTAGTGGTAGTGTGGACCAAGACAAGTAGAAATGTCTGGTAAACATGGGCTCTAAAATGCGTACGTGAGGGGCTATGAGCAGTTGTTCATCTTCGCTAGTGTTAAACACATCTCCGCTATTGAACAAGTACTCACAGCTCTTAAGGCATGCATTTTAGAGCCCAAGTTTATGGATCATTTTTCCTTGTTTTGGTCCATACTACTACTTCTTAAAGTTGCCTAACCTACAAACTTAGCAACAACAGTACCGATACATGTATTCCTCTGTAAGAAGTATCAGAACCATTCACGCTTATAACGTCCGAATCGTTAGTTTCCGGTAAAGGAACCCTTTGAAACTTCCCCATAGAAAAATTAAAAACGACTGTGCTGGAAAACCTCTTACGTTATTTGATTTTCAAACAGCTGAGCAAAACTGAAAGTACTCAGACATTTCTCTCTTTACTTATTCTGATCATCACTAAACTGACACACAATATTTTTAGCGCAACGCAATCTGACTTTCAATAATCCCTACAATAGAATGGCCCTGACTAACAATAGCCTATACCTTTCATGAATCACTTACCTCACAAAAATCTTCATTACTCGAACTACTGCAATACAGCGAGCGCCAATACTGCCAGCTAAATAAAAGATTCTAACTACTGAAAGCACTAACTACTGATACACATAGTTAGCAAATCAAAGATATTGATATAGACAAACAATGTATTTACCTTAAAAATGTTCAAAAGTCATCATATATATATTCATGACGTCCATCATTACAAATTTCCTTTTTCTGGCGGACACACGTCCAAGTCGTCCGCTTATAGTAACCTCTCAAAACTCTGGCATGTCTTTCTCCATATCCACCACTGCTGGCGGCTCACCTCCAACAGCCCAACGCTACGCGCTGTTCACATCCAATTGCCTAACACTAAACAACCGAATATTCCAACAATGAGTCCAATCAGCCACAGACTGCACACAGCACAGTAAGTGATTTTCATACCGAGCGCTACGTGGCGTTACCAACATAAAAACCTCAACAGCCTACTTACACCTTACCTTAAATTGATACAATTACCACTCTCCATCATCCTTGAAAGTTTGTAACTTCAACGGGGTTCACCCTGTGTATACACATACATTTACAGGCGCTGGCGCCTGTAAATTGCACTCTCTGTAGGACCATTGGATGAAGTTTGAGGATATGGGTTCCACTTAGACCCCTCCACAACTCCTATAATTGTGTAACATGAATTGTGACACATCCTCTATACCGGCAATGCCCCAGGACTCGTACAGAATGGCGGTCTCCTCCACCCTCCCACCCCAGTGCCAGGAAATAAGCAAATGCAGCTCTCCTGCAAGAGAACAACTGCATGCTAATACTCAATTTGCTGAAGATTGGCCTCGGTTCCTCAGGGCGTCTCTAAGTGAATCTCGGGAGGCTAGCTGATAACACATCCGATAAGGTATCGCCGCCCGTGCCTGGCCTGAAAGGAGAGGCGCCGAGATAAACCTCGGCGGATAGCAGCAGCTGCGCCTCGGCGTGAGGAGCCGGCAGGCAGGCAGGCGCAGGCAGGCGGCGGCCCCCGGAATGACGTGCGTGTCGCGTCTTCCACTCCTGCTCGCCGCTCCTTCATGAGACGCGAACGGCGGTCGCGTGCAATTCTCGATTCAATTATCTGATAAGCGGCGCGCTGCGGGGCGTGGCGGGTGGGGAGGCGCGGCTCGCCGGTGTCGGAGGCCCGCAGCGAGGGTAGCGGCTGCCGGGGAGCGGCGACGGCGGCTGGGCCCGTATCGGAAGCTCGTATCTTGTCTCGGCGCGTCGTCCCGCGGTCTCCCGCAACCCGGTAATAATTAACCGGGGCGGACCGCCTGCCGTGACGTCACAGCTACCTGCTAGCGACTCCCGACCGGGGCTCCACTGTTGGCCACGACGGTTAGCCCGCGATTGATTTACTCCTGGAGCCTGTGCAACAACAGCCTGTCTGAATAGCAAAAAGTCATCGATCTCCGGGGTTTTCTCGACGCGATTGATTAATCGTGTGCTTCCGTGTGTTCAGCCGGGTGGTTGTTTCTTATTTTGTGCACAATATTTCGACGTCGTCCCCTTCAAGTGCTGCGAGCTGTGCCGTTATGTGTAATCGCTGCTGGAACCGCATCAGCAGCTCAAGCACAAGATTAAAAAAGTCGTCGGTCTGCGAGACATTTGTTTCGTCACTTGTCAGGAGTCTAATGTTATACGGCTCTGAATCATGGACAATTACAAAAATATCCAGGAAGTTTTGAAATATGGCTGCTGAGAGGAATGTTTAAGCTGAAGTGGAACGACAGCTTAAGAATGAAGATGTGATAAAGATAATTGGGGATGAGAGAAGATTATTGGATATGGCCACAATGAGGAAAATTTTTTGCATGGGTCATATATTGTGTAGAATTGTCTGCGGCAAAGAATTATAGAGCGAAAAATGGAAAAATGACAGGAAGAGATAGGAGAGGAACTGGAATTAGGGACAACATTATAAATGGACGAATACACAAATAGATGAAGGAAGATATTCAGAAGAGGAGACGAGTCTACAATGGAAACCTGCTGTAAGACAGATGCAGTAAAGAAGAAGAAGAATTCACTTTACAACCCTCCGGAATGCGCCCAGTTTACACTATGAGTTATACAGTTGATGGTTTTGCTGTAATGGTCTTGGATGAATTAGAGAAGGGAACACCGGTGGAATAGTGGTAAGATGAGAAAGCTAGAGGTAGAGATCTGTTTTCAAATGTATTTTTGGTTGTTTGTGATAGCAAAAATCCCATTAGACACTTTTCCTAATAGTTTTACTCGTCTGGGATGTGTAACGAAATTGAATTTTATGATATGTTAGCCTTCCTTCAAGTCTGGAGAAAAAGGCGGCTATTATAAGCTCCTTGAATTTCAGAAAATCTTGTACACAGTCGACATTGTCATTCTTCTTGTCAAACTCACAAGTCAAAATTTACCTCTGAAAGCTGTACAGTGGGTCCAAACATAACTTAAAATCCCATCTACAGTGTGTAATTATTGGAACAAAAATTTCGTTAAGGAAGAATCTAGAATCAAGAGTCTCACAAGGATCAGTTTTGGACCTTTTACTTTTATCATTACCTTTTGAGGATGTGTCAACTATTCTCTCGCCGACCAATGGCTGCTCTGGGAAGTGAACAAATTCCCACAAAATTTCCCTTCCTCTCAACTTCTGCTATTTAGCTCCTCCCAAGTCACGCATCAAGGTTAGCGTCTGCACAAAACACCAATTTTTCGTAATTCTGACTGCCAGAGAGTACTTCTAATTCATTGGTCCTAAGTTCCCATCGAAGGCTGGCGTATTTCATTCTGTCGCTCTTCACCTGATTTGCTTCAGACTCTGCAGACCGTGAATTCAGTGTGAAGTTGCTATAGTCATGAACACACATATTTTGTCCTCTGTTGACCGCTCCACCGTAGCTTTGCGCGGCTTTCTCGCATGTTTCACTGAGAACGGGACGACGGACATTCATCAGCAGGCATACAAGTTCTCTGTCTGCTTCTCGGTACACCATCATGGGGTCAACCACCCACTCACTGTCACTCATCTTAAGGCAGCTGGAGGCCGCGCCCCGTTACCGCTTTCTCAGAGCTTGAGCCGCCCTGAGCTGCCTTGTCAGTCATTTTTATTCAGCTATACTGTTCGCTCAACGTGAGTTAGGTGATCTTTAATGACTTCATGTAAGGGGCATAGTTCTTGCCATCTTACATAGGCTCCTCTCTTCACCACCTGTGGTACAAAATTAATACCTCCATAACTGGTATTTTTAATCCGTTTGCGTGATTAGTTATGGGCGATTGATTACCACTGCCTCCTCTCTGATGAAAACTCCCACTCATTCCTAGGGTACCTGCCTTCAATGACTGGATTTACTGGTAAACACGTGGTCATTATTTAGTCTTAATTTTACTTTAATCTCTGCCGATTCCTGAGACAATTATTGGTCAGAGTACTCAAAAGAAAACTACAATTATATTACAAGGACACACGTCGCAAAGGGCAAATACACATGTTTAAGCACCTCTGTACTTGTCATTTGATTGGCAAGACCCGCAATTATAACTTAAGTTCGATTCACTCTCAGTTATCCATCCCTACTCGACTTAAATTACTAAAAACATGCATGAACTATATTCGTGTAACATTTTGTGTAGTTGATAGTGGTTGCTCTCATTCAATTATATGTGAACGCCCGTTTGACATTTTATAAATAAAGGTTTTTTTGTGTGTCTCAGTGTCTGTGGACGTTTATATTGTGCATGGTGTAAGTGTCATCTTTACACAATTCAACAAGGTCTGGCCCACTCCAGTGTCTGGACACAACCAAAATGACTAGAATCAATGCGTACTGAGCAACCACTGTTGTGTATTTGTAACGAGGTATAAGTATGAAATCTTATTCTAACACAAAGAGGCATGGCATGACAAATACATGACGTTTTAACAAATGACACATTTATAAAATCATAACCTTCTTATAACATAATTCATAAACAGAACAAATGAATAGTTTACGTTCGTTGAGGTACATGTTATTCATTTGAATCCACATTGACACACTCACACACACGGCACAAGTTTCTTGCAGGAACGGAAGTGACATTAGTTCTGACTAGCAAGTTGAGGGATGGCTAACGGCTGAGAAGAGAGCAACGTCGATTATCGAGATGACGCCACAGGCACCCGCAATTTCTTGAGGCAGGATGGCTCTCACCTAAGAGCTCGTTGTTGACATCTTGTCCGATAGGCACAAGACCCCATCGGTGCATCTAAGATCGGTGACCTCTCGCGGCTCAGCCACAAGTCATTGCTCCTTCTATAGACGTGTTATGGTAAGGGAGGGACCGTGATAAGACAAGAAACTATTTTTTGCTCAGCTCCTCAAAGTTGGTGTCATTAGGCACAAAAGGTCAGCTGGGCTGTCACTCCACCTGACGTGGCGAGCAACAAATATAGAAACCTTCTTGGACCTCTTCATGGCTGCCCCCAATCCGCACCGTGTACAGAGACTAGGACCGACCTCTTTGTTGTACACAGAGGTGCTGGATCTCACCTCCCCTGGCTGCCGAGTTAACCACCGGCCCCGTCGATTCAGGGCGTGGTCTGCATGCCATCACCATCGTCAGCTGTGTGCTCCCCTCATTCCTGTCGTCCTCGTTCCTTGTCAGCTCGTGTGTGGTGTGCCATGTGTCGTAGCTTCAACTCCCTCTTGCTCAGTTACGCCACCTTAACACACTAAGACAACTAATTTTAGTACATGGAAAGTGCAGATGTTGAACCATCAGTACCATACATTTTTTTTACATTTGCTTTTAGATAATGAACTTGTTTCATTACAAAAGGAATAAGTTTACTTGTTTGTAAATCAACTTCAGGACCAATTAAAATAGAAATGTAACAGAACTTTTTTCAAACATAAACATAAAAATGTAAAAGACAACTTGCTTCACAGTCGTTCACACACACACACACACACAATCAAGGGATAGGGAATCAACTGTGGCAGTAGTGGGAACTATGTTGGACACTTGACTAAGTAGAGCAAGGCCCTGCGCGACAGGCACAGTGGGCCATATGACGCATTAGATAAACCTTATTTTGGGTGTGCAGGACAAATAAGACAACCTGACGGGTGTACACCGATCGGTACTGGTTCATATTGTGTACGTAGATACGTAAAACGTGCAAGAAGGAAACCATTATGTGCTTATGAGAGTTGATGACAGCATACCGTATTATTCGTTTCGGACCTCTTGATAAGTATGGAGGTGTGATTACATATGTCAATCACATCGCGATTACGGGCAGCATGGGGTTCACTCCTGAGCCTCAGGACGTGCGCCAGCAGCGCATGTCGGGTGAGTCCTGATTGAACTGCGGTGGCAGTGTGGACATTAATTGATTTAGAATTGATCACTTTTAATTAAAAAGGGGTGCACATTGATGTTATTTTCAGCTATTGAACACCAGATGCAAATGTTGAACATAAAATTAATTACGAAAATGACTTGGGATTTCAAGTACTTGATTGAAAACAGATGCAGTCGATTAGCACAAATTTATTTTAACTCCCGACCTTCCATCATCACATTACACGATTCTCCTATCAGGAAGTGGAAATAAATTGCGTTTACGTGGAGTAAAGTGCGATAAATCAAAATTAATTCCTATCGACTGACCCAGGCGTAATGCGAAGTACGAGAAGAATTCCCCAATACACGGCCCATGAAACCCTCGTGGAAACTTTGCCTACGTGATCCAACAAATTAACCAGTGGCCTAATTCAAGCCAGAGCGGGTACAATATCACCGAATTCAGCTTGGCGGGGCGACGTCGTTGTGAGGACGTCGGCCGGCCTCGTGGTGCTGCAAGGCTGCGCTTGTCTATTCACTCCTAGCTATCTTGCTCAGTACATAGCTGAACTAAAACTTTCTATCCCCCAGCTCAATCGTTCCATTTGCTAAGTCATAAACTGCAGAGATCCTCACTCTTTCTCAGGAAAGCTGAGTAAATAACGCCACGTCCGCACTCTAGGCAAGCTGGGAATGGAAGACCACTACGGAGACTTCTCCCAGTCCACTCTTCGCCTCGGTTTCCCCTCCAGCAAAATCACTTACGCCAATTGCAGCGCAAGTCGTGTTAATTATGTGTCGCTTCCCAGCGCCGACCAATGCCTGCTCTGGGAAGTGAACAAATTCCCACAAAATTTCCCTTCCTCTCAACTTCTGCTATTTAGCTCCTCCCAGGCCACGCATCAAGGTTAGCGTCTGCACAAAACACCAATTTTTCGTAATTCTGACTGCCAGAGAGTACTTCTAATTCCTTGGTCCTAAGTTCCCATCGAAGGCTGGCGTATTTCATTCTGTCGCTCTTCACCTGATTCGCTTCAGACTCTGCAGACCGTGAATTCAGTGTGAAGTTGCTATAGTCACGAACGCGCATATTTTGTCCTCTGTTGACCGCTCCACCGTAACTTTGGGCGGCTTTCTCGCATGTTTCACTGAAAACGGGACGACGGACATTTATCAGCAGGCGTACAAGTTCTCTGTCTGCTTCCCAGTACACCAGCATGGGGTCAACCACCCACTCACTGTCACTCATCTTAAGGCAGCTGGAGGCCGCACCCCGTTACCGCTTTCTCAGAGCTTGAGCCGCTCTAAGCTGCCTATTGTCCCTTCCCTTCGCCGCTCCCCTGCCGGCCACGGTCGTCAACTAGAATACTTCCCTTGGATAAACTAGCCTCCAGTAAATCGACGAATTTCCACAAAGTTTTCATGTCGTGTGAATTACTTTAAAACCATCACCCGACATTAATTATTCCAATATGTCCATACTATACCCTCTACAAGATGCATTGTGCCTTGTCAGTCATTTTTGTTCAGTCCTACTGTTCCCCTCAACGTGAGTTAGGTGATCTCTAACGACTTCATGTAAGGGGCATAGTTCTTGGCATCTTACAAAAAGCTCCTTGTATTTCAGAAAATCTTGTACACAGTCGACTACGTCATTCTTCTTGTCAAACTCACTAGTCAAAATTTGCCTCCAAAAGCTGTACAGTGGTTCCAAACATAACTTAAAATCCCGCCGACAGTGTGTAATTATTGGAACAAAAATTTCGTTATGGAAGAATCTACAATCAAGAGTCTCACAAGGATCAGTTTTGGACCTTTTACTTTTATCATTACCTTCTGATGGTGTGTGAACTATTCTCTCCCACTGCAAATATCACTTATAGGCTCACGACCTTCTGCTGTATCAAAGTCCAGCTAACCTGTGCCCAGGTATCCATCTTGTAAATGCTGATTTACTTGCCTTATCCAAGTGAAGTTGGAAATTTAATCCAAGTAAAACGCAAGCAAACTCAGTCCATCATAAAAGATATAGTATCCCTCGGTTGAGAGAATGGCTCTGAGCACTATGGGACTTAACATCTGTGGTCATCAGTCCCCTAGAACTTAGAACTACTTAAACATAACCAACCTAATGACAACACACACATCCATGCCCGAGGCAGGATTTGAACCTGCGACCGTAGCAGTCGCGCGGTTCCTGACTGAGCGCCTAGAACCACTAGACCACCGCGGCCGGCCTTGGTTCAGAGAATCTCTTCCATCCTTAATTCTAAATGGCACAGAAATAACCTTTTCTTCTTCTGAAAAGAACTTGGGCATAATTCTGTACCATTATTTAGACTGGACTGAACTCACAACTGCAGTCTATAAGAAGGTGTCAGCATCACTTGAATCCCACCGAAATAAAAAAAAGTATATCCTTATAGGCTTAAAAAGAAGCTCCGTAGGACCACTAACACTCCCCAAACTTGATTATGGTGAGTTGATACTATTCTCCAAGGACTTACACACGGAAGCACCAGCCGGCTGGAACTGGCGGTGAATGCTTGTGTAGGATACATTTGTGTCGTACGCTATTTCGACCATTTTGTGTCAAGAATCGGATTTTGGAACAATGCTCGTCAAAATATCAGCGAAATTAAATCCCTTTCAAACTTCAAAAGACAGCTAATGGACCACTTCCTATCACAATATTCATCTCCCCCATAAACTAGTCTCCAGCTCGCTCTCGTCATTCCCCCCTCTGCCAAAAATTTTCCCTTCTCGTGTCTGCAGAGTTCTCTATTTATTGTTCTTCCCCAACAGCCACAGCCACTGAGTAAGATCTCTGTATTACTATAAAATTCTGTTGGTAATATTTGGCACAGAAAGCGTATTTCCCAAGTACATGTGTTGAGCGGAGTCCTTGGCTCCCAAAGCTTATACGCTGTCCAGTCGCATTAATCAGATCACGTGTCAAAGGTTGACTAATCACCTTTTGCAGCGCGGATGCGCAAGAACTTTGTCAGTGAGGTTCTTGAAGGCACAAGGATGTGGAGCCATGCATGCCGATACCAGTCCTGTGGCCAGCTGTACTAGGTTTCTCGGTTGAGCATGTATGATGCTAACAGTCCTATCGAGATGGTCGCACAGATTCTCGATTGTGTTCTTCAAACCATGCATGACACTGCAAGCTGTGTGACACGATGTATTCTCCTGCCGGTAGATATCATTGTGCCGAGGAACAGGCAAACTACTTGTAGTGGTGAACGTGGTCCGCAAAAGACAGACGCTTACTTACGTTGATCCATTGTACCTTTCACAATGACGATATACCACAGGGACTACTACCAAAATGTTCCCCAGACCACAATGCTCCCTCCTCTGGCCTAGACCCTTCCGACGATGGTTGCTGGGTCGTACACCCCAACGGCCATTTGTCTGATGGAGCATAAAACGTGACTCTTCTGAAAAGATCTTCTGTCGCCACTCGATGGATGGCCAGTGACGGTATTGACGTGCGAATTCCAGCCTTGGTCGCTGATGCTGAGCAGTCAGCATGGGTGCATGAGCGAGGCGTGTGCTACAGAAGCCCGTACGCAGCAACATTCGCTGAACACTGATTGAGGAGACACTTGGTTAATTTGCGTGATCAGTTGCTCGACAGTTGCACGTCTTTCCGCTCATACACCGCGCCGCAGCCGTTGTTCACTGCTGTCGTGTATGGTCGATGGTGCACCAAAGTTGCCTCGGCGATTGTTTTGAATAGCGACACTTGCACGGCATACTTTAGCCACAGCGGCACGCGAACTGTCTACAAAGTTATTTCGGAAATGCTTCCATTTTTGGCCCAAAAGGCAGTGATCGTGCCCTTTTCGACGCCAGATAAATTTCCCCGTTTCCGAATTACGACAACAACAGCACTGCTTTCCGCCCCCCTTTCCGACATGTTTTACATACCCTCCGCTGCCAGAGCTGCCAACTGCCTCTCTGTGAGTGGTTATTGTATGTTAACGTGAATCATATGTGGTAATGCGACTGGACCATGTAAGTAGTGGGATAAAGCAGGTTGTGAGCCACATTGCGGGTTGCAAACATCCAGTGGGAAGAATACATTCAGGGACAAACTTGAGTGATTTAGACTTTAAGCTATTGTTCTGCTAAGTGGTTTTCGACTCCCTGGGGGTTAATTTATGACCCCTGGGGATAATCTGTCCTTCTGAGAAATCCCCCTACCCTACCCCACTCATTCCTTATCTCCCAACCCTCTGGAAACTCCCCTTGCTGATACAAGTGCACCTTTGATATCATCTTGATTGACTGATTAATGAAATCGATAAATTAATTAACCTCTCCTCCTCCTCGGTAGTCCTCTCTGCCCTCCTCTCCCATCCCTCCACTCCCTCCCATCCACCAACTGGAATTGGTGGGAAAAGGACTCAGTCTGTTTTGGAGAGCATGGATCTCTCCACAGGAAATTCTGTTAGACAGCAAAGAATATACTGTTTATTTATAAAATTCTATTCAAAGGATTTCGATCTTTCTTGTTCATCAGTCTCTGCTCTACTGGAAGATGCGTGTCTTGTAAAATATATCGAAAATAAGTAATCAAATAGATCACATGTTTGTCCAATCACACAAGGAATGCTGTGATAAAATCGACATCAACATTACTCAACACACGTAATTACACATCTCTCAATCTCATCTTCGCACCTATCACAGCGCGTTTCATTCCTACGTACTGACTCCTTCACTGCCTACACCACACGCCGGTGTCTGAGAGGTCGCACTATGCCCACTCATGCCCCATGACTGCTGTTGGCTGCCACACCACCACACGGCACTTGCAGCACATAAACTGAAAGTCCCACTAATAGCAAACAAAGCATCAGACGGCGACAACTGTTCAACTGTTTGATATCGATACCTGAGAAATTCCTGTCGAAACACATGGTCTCTTATGTCTCTTTCTCTCTGTCTCTCTCTCCCTCTCTCTCTTTCTCCCTCTCTCTCTCTCTCCCTCTCTCTCTCTCTCTCTCTCTCTCTCTCTCTCTCTCTCTCAAGTGGTTGCTTCCTGTTTATAAGAAGCAACATATGCAATCACACAAAAACCAAGAAGTCTCTCCCACTACTCTTCATTTCCACTCCCTGGCCCCACTCCCACCATGCTATGGTTCAAATGGCTCTGAGCACTATGCGACTTAACTTCTGAGGTCATAAGTCGCCTAGAATTTAGAACTAATTAAACCTAACTAACCTAAGGACATCACACACATCCATGCCCGAGGCAGGATTCGAACCTGCGACCGTAGCGGTAGCTCGGTTCCAGACTGTAGCGCCCAGAACCGCACGGCCACTCAGGCCGGCACCATGCTATGTCCCTAAACAATCTGTGTTGGGGTTAGGTTTATGTGTGTGCTCTCGGTACCCCACTTGGAAACAGTGAAGTGGTGAATTGATCAGTCGGGTATCTGAAGTGGCGATTGGGTTTTTAAAGCACTACAGAACTCTTAAGTAGCTTATCTCTGCTACATTTGGAATGAATAGAAAGAGACAACAGCATCATATGATAGAGTCAACAACAAATATACCCCTGCAAGACAGAATCGACTGCTATGTATTCACAAGCACAAAGCACAATACAGCAGTAGTTGTCATGGCTAGATGTCAGAATCGTTGAAACATTCGAACATCACATGCATTCATATCCAAATATCCGCATGCTGCATGCCCATCCATTCTTACATCGCCAGCACCAACGCTTGGAGGTCTGGGAAAACTGCTGCTGTGACTGCAGCTGCAGTCATGGACCTCATGTATGTCAGAGTGCACCACACTGGTGAAGGTGGACATGAGGCAATGACCGGAGTGGTAGGAATTAGAATGTTACGAATACATCCTGCACCAACACTTGGCAGTGATCGATACTGAATCGCTCAACACACGTGATTGTCGACACAGGTACTAACACGTGTTGCAGGAAAGAACTTTGGTGCTGGCCTTACACACTGTACTGTGTTGGTGGAGCTACTACAACATGTGTACATTTCCAGCGAGTGCTCAAAATGCGATTCTTTCGCATTAACTGAGATCTCCCGGTTTCTGCACAGGACGCAGAAGGTGGTCGATATAGGGCTCTTGGACTTCTGATCGGTTCCACCTTAAAATGAGGCAAGGACAAAGCTGCAGGACAGGCGGGGCAGATACTGATGGTTGGTTGGTTGGTTTTGGGGAAGGAGACCAGACAGCGGGGTCATTGGTCTCATCGGATTAGGGAAGGATGGGGAAGGAAGTCGGCCGTGCCCTTTCAGAGGAACCATCCCGGCATTTGCCTGGAGTGATTTAGGGAAATCACGGATAACCTAAATCAGGATGGCCGGACGCGGGATTGAACCGTCGTCCTCCCGAATGCGAGTCCAGTGGGTAGATACTGAGGAACAGTTACAAGATGCAGAAAGACTGTCTGAACCTACACTGGAGTTTTGCTGTATTGGATTCTTATTAGATACGTTCGGAAAAGGTGACTCGTTTCGAGATGTGAGAGTGCCACATCAGTGGCTGTAATCGTTAAAAGGCATTTCTGTAGGATTTTATGCAAATATGTGGTTGAATGGAGTAACTTGAATCCAAATTACAGACAGAATTTATACCAGAAGGTTTAAATCTATAGATCTGAATAGCTAGTGTATTGGACATACGATTTTGTAAATCTCTTATGTCTTCAATCTATCGTTGCATTTTGTAAATGATTCTTCACACAGTACACCATCTACTGTATGTGATCGTTGTTAATCAAAGATCATCCTCCCTCACCTATTTCCCTGTGGATACATCACAGGACCCATGTTCCAGTGTCTACATGTTGTTGAGATAGAATGAGTTAAAAATACTGTTTGTTAGCGTGGGAAATATCTATCAGCAGCATGAGGGAGTTGCAGATATCCGCTTAATACCATGTTCCTCAGCCGAATCACTTTCTAAATTCGGTGAGAAGGATGATTTTATTGCGAGCTTACTCCGTTGGCGACGTGCACCCGCACTTTCGGTCTATTAATATAGACCCTGCGATCACCGTCTATATTCAGTGTCACGATAATTATGTGGGAGACCACTTCATTCAGAAGCAATACCATACCTCGATTTACAAAGCATGTATAGTTTTTAACACTGATATCAATAGCGATACTTGTGTGCGCCTGTAGAACCAAGACCACTTTTTATGCTGGGTGACAGTACACAGTCGTTCCGCTCTTGCTTTCAATAGCTGGTCGCTTATAAGACGTTTACGTCTCTCCTTCTAAGAGACATTGTTACTACTCGCAAGGAAAAATAAAACTGAGGCCGGTCCACCCATCGCGGATTTTCGGTCAGTGTTATTTGGTGTCACCAGCAATCAGTTATTGGCGAAGTGTTACACTAGTAGAGGATATGTGATAGAATCACTGTGATCAGCGGGTTTATAAAATTTGTGTGGCGGTGTAAAGTTACTGTGGTAATTTTTCAGACATTTGCAAAGAAAATGACTGTGACTGGTCGTAAGGGACATATGAATTTGATGAGGGTGAGTGCGATTTTAGCACACCAATAACCATTTGGGACGTAAGATTATACCTGGAAAATTATCTGCAGTCTTAAGAAGGAGATAGATGTCGTTGTTTCCAAAACCACAGATGTTAGGAAGAATTATTATCGATACTTCGCTCATTATCGAATGTCATCTGTTTGCGGAGGCAAATTTAATATTTAATTGTAATTACAGTGACAGATATGTGGCTGGTTTCCTAGGATGACACCGTTTTGCGTGCAGAGCATGAGGCAGAGATAGACTGTAGTTGGAATCAATGGGCGTTTCTGGCCTAAGGGTCTCGTGTGCGGCAGGTAGAAAGAAACGTCCTGGCCGGCCAGCTAGTCGGATCTTGCCCACAGCTGCAGGGCAAGTCCCGGTGACAGAATCCTCTGGATAGATGAATAGCCAACTAATACCTGTTATGCATTGGGCTGTCTCTATGATCGCATTTGTTGCATGCCGTGGAAAACTGACCGATTCAGTATCGAACATTGCCAAATGTTGGCGCTGGATGTATTGATAACATCCGAATTTCTACCGGTCCTATCACCCTTGATGCCCTCCATGATAGGGGTGGTGCACTCTGGCCTACACATGCATTCACAACTGCGGCTGCGGTCACGGCGACAGTTTTATTCGACCTCTGACCATTGACACTGGCGATGTAGTAGGAGATGGACGCGCTGTGTGTGGACATGAGCACATGAGTGCACGGGATGTGCGGGTGTTTCAGCAGTGTCTGACATCTAGCCATGACAATTATTGGCATCGACTGGATTGTGGTTGAAGTGTGTCATGTGTAGTGCTTCTCAATACATCGTGATCGACTCTGCCTTGAGATGGTATTTGTTGTTGTGTCTATCGTATCATGCAGTAGGGCATTCCTACTCCTTCCAAATGAAGCAGGGAGAACCAAATTAGGAATTCTATAGTGCTTTAAAAACGCAATTGCAGCTTCAAATTTATCAATTTATTGTTTTCAATACTGGTACTGAGAGTACACACATAAATCCAACCCCTCTGTACATTCTTTAAGGACGTGGTACGTAATTCAGCTGAAATTTCAAATTCATAACCACCTCCAACGTAATGCACTACCAAGTGACCTAACTTCCAGTATCTACCAGTAGGAGCCAAGAAAAAAAAAAAAACAAAAAACAAAAAAAGGCAGGAGGGTTTGTAAACCAGGCAGTTTGGGATTGAATCCCACCAAATATACCAGTCCTAGTATCCACCAGCAAGCTCCAAGGAAGAAACTACCTGTACACGTAGGATATCGAATTGATTAATTTGTCAATCGATCTGATAGGTGAGGATGTATTTCCAAGACATCCACAGCTGAAGATTTATCAGGTGTTCACTACTTTGTTCAGGACAAACGTGGAGGCTAGTGTGGCACACGACAGATGCTACCTACTTCTTCTCGAATGTCGTTGTTCCGTTTGCTACAGATTTACATAGCAGTGGAAGTGTGAGAACAATTGGATGTACTGACTACCAATGACAGGTCTGAATGATTGGGAGGGGAGGGCAGATGAGGGTGGTGGAAGAGAGGAGGGGCGGTGGGAAAATCTTGCTCTACGTGTATTTGCATTCTTTTGGTTCACACAAACATGAAGAATGAGAGAGAGAGAGAGAGAGAGAGACAGAGAGAGAAAGCATCTGCTTTGACAGGAATTTCTCGGGTACCAATATGAAAGATTTGCTGCTACCTGATGCTTTGGTCAAGGATTAGTGTGACTTCCTGTCTGCTGCATGAGCCGGCTGGCGGTGTGGCAGTTGACAGCGATCGCATAGCCTGTGTCGGGGTAGTGTGTGACCTCTCAGATACCGGCATATGGTGCAGCCCAGCAAAGCAGTCGGTGCTTGGGCACACAGTGCTCTGCAGTTGTGCAAAGACAAGATCACAAGATTTTTAACTGTGGAATTATGTACAGTGATTTATGCTGACATTGCTTTTATGATGGTATTCCTTGCATGACCTGAAAGAAAGTGTGAAAGGTCTCTGTTGGATTCCTTTCATGTTAATTTCTTAAATCTGTTGTCATTTACAGCATAAATTCCTCTTCTAAATTTACTGTGGTGTTTCTGACTATCTGGGAGGAGACTGAGCAGTGGAACGTGTGACTTTTACACATAAAAAAGAACGATTTGTCATACTACTGCACTTTAAAACACAGTTTATATGTAATTCATGTCACACAGTCTCATATGGAACCTACATCTGCTTTCTTTTATGTACTGTATATGATAAGATACTGTCATCCCCTTTCCCTTCTGTGTGAAAGGATGAATGAGCAAATGTATTTCTAGTTGCATGCTTGATGGTAGCAGACAAGCCTGTCTGCTAGAGAACAGTAGAACCAACGTCGGAACAGTTAGCTACGCTTTCTAAAAGCAAAGAGGTTTCTATTCTTGGTATGGTCGTGTCCGTCCCTTGTCATGTCGGTATAGGAAGCTGCCTCCCTGGTCACTTCCGTTTGTATCTGTGAAGCACACTTGGTAGGGTCCCAGGCCAGTCTGTCCATGGCGAGCGTCTGGAGTGGTAAGATCTCCGGCTAAGCGCGTCTCTGCTAAGCCCAAAGGACAATGGATTTCTTAAGTTCAGCCTAACTGAAAATTTAATCACCTTTATTTCAGGTTTAGATCTAAAATATCTAATGTTATCTTAAATTGCAAAGCAGTGAAATTCGAGTGTGAAGTACAGAATATCTTCCAGTAGTTGCTTTGTCACTACTTTGTGATTAAAGTGGAACCACGTGTTGATCAGTAACTCTAACTAAGATCATCAATCTTAAATGCGAATTTGGGTGAGATTATAACGTCTCGTCTTGACAATATTTTTCAATGCAGCAACTTTTCTTTACGTTAAACTCACATGCGGTGTAATTTTTGAGACCTGTACCACGTGCTTTTACAATTGTTTGACCCATTAGGTTAATAGTAAGACGATAGTAACCAGTTCGAGGTTTTTCTTTTGTAAATTGCGTTTCGAAGTAATTTATTTTAATTATCAAAATTATTGTGGAGTTACACTCTTTGTGTATACCATGTTGACCATGTGAAGCATGTGGTGTAATCATCAAAGTAGCCCTCAGCTATTCTTTTCGGGAAGATTTCACAGAGAGTTAGTATGAATTTAGTATACCAGTGTGTGGTAATTTCATGACGGACAGGATTGCGCTACGAACGTAACTCCTTTGGGTGAAAATTGAATCGATTGGCTGTGGTTAATTTCCTCTTGCATATGTTTCAACGTTCTTCGTGTGTTATTTTATGAATTGCAGTGTTGTATGCAGTCTCCCAATCTTGGCTCCATATTTGATGTGTTCCGTAAGATTACAAACTCATATTTTCACAATCTTAAATAAGGCATCAACATTACAAGTGATCTATTTGACTACCTCTTTTCGATGTATAATCATCCAATTTCCTGTTGTGTGATCCCTCCTCTCCAGCACAGACTGAGTCCTTTTTCCTCCAATTTCCAGATGGAGGATTCAAGGCGGTGGGAGGTAGTAGTGGAGGGCTGACTGGATTTCCAATGACTGTAAGGGGTTAATTAATTTGTCGATGTAATTAAATATTCAATTAGTTTGATATCACAGGTGCGCTTGTATCGGATAGCAGAGTTTCCAGAGGAGTGGGGGAGTCTGAGAGGGAGGGTGAGGAATTGAGGGTTTCTCAGAAGGACAGATTATCACCAGGGAGTCATAAATTAACCACCATGGGGTGTTAAAACACGTAGAAGAACAACAGGTTGAGATCATAAATCAATCAAGTTTGTCCCTGAATGTATGCTTGACCCACAATGTATGCAACTCTCAATGTGATGTACAACCCGCTTTATCCCACTAGTGGTGTATTGTTCTCAAGTGATCAGCTGATGCTGGGGAGCACTTTATTGTCGATCGTTGGTAGAATCGTATGTGATGGTTTAGGCCACGCTGATGTTGAGGCCCGATTTTGGAATGAAGCTGCTGCAGCCCTGAACACATCGAATAGGGCAACCTGGCTATGCATTCAGGCATGTTTGCTGCTCATGTGATCTTATTACTAATAAGTGATGTGCTGGCACTTGGCTTATTTTCATTATACTAAGCGAGATATGTTTAAGTTTTTAAGTTATCTCTAGACCTAAGGGATTTTTTCCAGCTCTTATTGTTGCAAACGACTATAATTGCATTGCAGAGAAGAGCTATATTTATGTTCTTGCACAGGTAAGCCGTATCATTATTAGGGATGGTTTCAGATATTGTCTAGTATATTTTGGGAACAGAGTGTTCATTCATTTTGCACAAATTCACATTGTGTCTAACTTCTCCATATGTTTATATTGTACATTATTAATAACAATTGTTAGGTCAAACTTACTATCGTACTCACAGTAAAATGTAAGAAAATATTGGGCTATTCTATACTCATAGCAATGTATATGCACACATTGTGTTCAGCGATTTGTTCGGTCATGATACAAGAATCTTACGCAGTTATGTATAGAATTGTTGGGTTCGTTGACATACATACCCTGTTGTAAAATTAAAATATTTTGTATTAGAAGTTCAAAGATAAAGGATAAGAGTAAGCTTTATACAGTTGCAAGCGATGACATCTGGAAGGTCAGATACGTAGGTTTCAAAGGGACTGCATAACAGTGTACATAACAACGCACACAAGAACTGCAAACACCCAAGTTTCACACAGTTACAAGACATGGTTACACATATTCACCAACAAACATACAGTTACAACAGACTGTCAGTCATACAGACTCAAAAGTTACAGCAGGAAAGTTGCACTTGTCATTTCAATCTTTGTCTCTCCACTTCTGATAATACAAAACTGGCCTCAAATGTACTAAATTAGTCTATACCATTCTTAGTGCTCTTTACAGCTTTTTATATCATTATTATTATTGTGAATATTTTGGGGAAAATTTGGTACGTGTTGTTCCTGAATATATGTATTACAGGGCTTTATGCCCCTAATACAGTGATGGTAAAGGGTAAGCAATAAATAAAAAATTTGTCTTCCTCGCACTTGGGACGAAGTCTGCCTTTCTCTCAGTAGTGAGTTACCAATTCTTTCAACCACCAACGGATCAGATCGTAAATCTTGACAGGACTGTACTGCTATTCGACGGTTTCGATAATATGCTGTACACTTAACTTTAGAGGTGACCCCAGACAAAAGCATCCACAGGACTGAAGCAGGTGATCTTGGAGGCTAAGAGCCAGACTCTACTAGACTTTTTATTTTAGACAATTTTGGCACGTTAAGTGACTCATAACACCAACAATATACGCTGATACGCATCATGCATGTACTGCATACGGCCATCATGTACCGTGGGCCAAATGAGAGCCCATTAATCAACTGGGGTCTTAATCGAAAATTTTACGTTTCAGATACATTTGTATTAGCTAGAACAACATTTCATACTGACGACGGTGGTAGCTTGTAACCAGATGTTCGCGAGTATTTGGCAAACAGCTGGTTTGCAGCACTAAATTTACTGGAACATTTTTGATTGTACCATCTTATACTTTCACCAATGTCACTGTTAGCTGTTAATTATGATAGATGCTACACGGTCCAGTCACATTACTATGATTACTGGCACTGTTCTAAGTCAGTGTGCAATAACCAGTCACAGACAGAAAGTGCCAACACTAGCAGTGGAGGGTGTATAAGGCATGTTAGGGCGGATGGGGGAAGCAATGCTCTCGTTATCGTAAATTGGAAACCTAGCGGCTGATCTAATGTTCAGAATATTATGAGCCATTGCTTTTGGGCCAAGAGTGGATGCATCTTTGAAACTGATGCGGAGATGTGCAAGAGCGAACAGACGTGCAACTATTGAACGACTGAACATCGAGATGAACGAAGCGGCTACCAACAGCATCTCCTAGTTGACCATTCAGCGAACGTTGCTGCATATTGGCCTCCACAGCAGTCGTCTTGTCAACGCACCCATGCTAACTGCTATAGATCAGCGACATAAGCTGGAATTTGCACGTCAATACTGCATGTGGCCGTCCACTGAGGGCGACAGGTGTCCTTTTCAGAAGAATCCCGTTTTGTGCTCCATAATACGGATGACAGTTGGCGTTTAAATGTGAGACATTTGAAAGTAAACAGCCTACAGTAAGGAAAATTTGTAAATTTGTGGTGATGTTGTATGGGACCAAACTGCTGAGGTTATCCGTCCCTAAGCTTGTACACTACTTAATCTAACTGAAAGTAACTTACGCTAAGGACAACACACACACCCGTGCCCGAGGAAGGACTCAAACCTCCGACGGGGGGAGCCGCGCAGACCGTGACAATGCGCCTTAGACCGCTCGGCTACCCCGTGCGGCGTAACAAGGAGGGATCTTTATGGTCGGGGGAATGTTTTCGTGGCATTCCCTGGGTGATCTAGTCTTTCTGGAAGGCGTAATGGATCACCACAAGTATGCATCTATCCTTGGGAACCTTGTCCACAATTAAGGCAGGTGCTCATGCAGATTGTTCTTCCTTGGCACGCTGGCATACACCTGCAGGACAATGCATCAGGATGAATTTACCGTATTCCCTTCCCCATGAAACTTGCAACATTTAAACCCAGTTGAGAAACTGTGGGACCACCTCGAACGGACTGATCGCGCCATGGATCTATATCTGAGAAACCTAGCTGAGGTGGCCACAGCACAGGATTCAGCATTGCTCCACATCCCTATTCTATCTTTCAGTACCTCATTGACTATCTTCCCGCACATCTCGCTGTGCAAAAGGTGGTTATTAATGCTTCTGACAGAGGGTCATATTAATGTGACTGGATCATATATATACACTATGTGATCAAAAGTATTCGGACACCTGGCTGAAAATGACCTACAAGTTTGTGGCGCCCTCCATCGGTCATGCTGGAATTCAATATGGTCTTCGCCAACCCGTAGCCTTGATGACAGCTTCCACTCTCGCACGTACACATTCAATCAGGTGCTCGAAAGTTTCTTGGGAAATGGCAGCCCATTCTTCATGGAGTGCTGCACTGACGAGAGGTATCGATGTTGGTCGGTGAGGTCTGGCACGAAGTCGGCATTTCAAAACATCCCAAAGGTGTTCTATAGGATTCGGGTCAGGACTCTGAGCAGGCCAGCCCATTTCCGGGGTGTTATTGTCGTGTAACCACTCCGCCACCGCCCGTGCATTATGAACAGGTGCCCGATCGTGTTGAAAGATGCAGTCGCCATCCCTGAATTGATCTTCAACAGTGGGAAGCAAGAAGGTGCTTAAAACATCAATGTAGGCCTGTGCTGTGATAGTGCCACGCAAAGCAACAAGGTGTGCAAGCCTCCTCCATGAAAAACACGACCACACCACAACACCACCGCCTGTTGGCACTACACACATTGGCCTATGGCGTTCACCGGGCATTCGACATACCCCCATCCTGTCATCTGATCGCCACATTGCGTACTGTGATTCTTCAGTCCCACACAACGTTTTTCCACTGTTCAATCGTCCAATGTTTACGCTCCTTACATCAAGCGAAGCGTCGTTTGGCATTTACCGGCGTGATGTGTGGCTTATGAGCAACTGTTTGACCATGAAATCCAAGTTTTCTCACTTGCTGCCTGACTGCCATAGTACTTGCAGTGGATCCTGATGCAGTTTGGAATTCCTTTGCGATGGTCTGAATGGATGTCTGCCTATTACACATTACGACCCTCTTCAACTGCCGGCGGTCTCTGTCAGTCAACAGACGAAGTCGGCCTGTACGCTTTTGTGGTGTGCGTGTCCCTTCACGTTTCCACTACATTATCACATCGGAAACAGTGGACCTAGCGATGTGTAGGAGTGTGGAAATCTCACGTACAGACGTATGACACAAGTGACACTGAATCACCTGACCACGTTCGAAGTCCGTGAGTACGGCGGAGCGCCCCACTCTGTTCTCTCACGATGTGTAATGACAGCAGAGGTCGCTGATACGAAGTATCTTGCAGTAGGTACCAGCACAATACACCTAATATGAAAAACCTATGTTTTTGGGAGTGTCCGGATACTTTTATCACATAGTGTTGAGAGGTGGCATGAGCCCCCTCTCATATTTCTATCTTACGACTCTCCTCTCTATTTGCATGCGGTGGAGGGCTGCTATTCCTTCACACGCGGACTTCCCACGCAGCGTCTCTCGTCACCCGGGTGGTCCGGTGACAGGCGGGTTAAGCCGACGTGTGTGAGGCAGTCGAGTGAATGCTTTGCAGACGCCGACATTGTCAAGAGACACGCCCGCTGGGGTGTGAAGTAGCGGCTGGGCTAGAGGTTCCGTTACTTCGGAGAAACTTAGCGAAAACACTTTCTGGCGGGCTACCAGCGAGGCGTGGGAATGACTTGTGTACCCTGGCAGTTGTGGCGGGAAAATTCCCGCACTTTCTGCAAAATAGTAACGGTGATTGGTTTGCTCAGGGCATAGCGCCGTGACGTAGCAAAATCAGCACAGAAATTGGCGCCAAGAATCTCCATTGGTGGAATGGTAGTGCTCCGGCAATGGAGTGGAATTTCCGCCGGTTTTCGAGTTGCTGATTGGAACGTTTAACCTCGGCCACTGTCGTGGGGGCGGAAATGTTCTGTGTTCGGCCTGTACGGGTGCTCTTGTGAAGGGTCGGCAGTCGCCTTTCGGTCGAGGACGTCGAAGCAACCAGCCAACGGCTCCGGTACGCCAGATCGTGTCCTGGCAGTCAAGAAGACAGTTTGGTAATGTATGTCCGCAGCACCGGCAGACAGGGAGTTTCCTAGGTGATAATCAGAGCTCAGCAGAGCGGGCCTGTTCGTCTTTTTCTAACTTTGTTCTGTCTTGAGAAGCAGCAATTACTGTTGGGTTAGCGGTGCGTCTCTCTTGAGATTTGAGTGGCAAGGAATTGGCTCCACATACCACCTCGTCTTAAACCTCACGATCTAGTTTAGGGACAACTTCACCTTTACAGTGTTTGTATGAATCTCCAAATTTGAGCCAATCTGATGTATTATATTTCCTGTGTTTTTTTTACTATTCTGTGTTTAGTCTTAATAAATCATATTGTTATTTTGGACAGAACTTTCATTCTGTTAATCGATAGAGCAACCCTATCATTCCTCACTATGCTAATGAAACCTTTGTTTATTTAACTTATTTATCAAATTAAATTATTGCAGGTGCCAAACTCTCTTCTACTCCACTGGCAGGGTTGATTAGAGTCAGTTCGCGTATTTTTTTTATCCTTGTGCAACAGCAAAAGTCGGAGTTAGAACAGGGGGGGCTTAGAGCATGATTTACATATGTGGATTCTAGTAGAATTTAGTGATAAATACACTGCTAGCCCCAGCACCTCGCATAAAATGGCGACCCTTGGCCTCGGACATTTCCTGTGAATCTCTGATAAGCAAACAGGATTCTTAGTAGGAACATTCAATTTTTTTCTCTACTTTTTTTAATGATTAATACCCAACTTGTTTTTCTGGTAGTTCCGCGTTTAGTTTTAGGTAGCGGCGCATGATTACAGTTTTTGTTTTCAGTGTATATATTCTTTTGTTCATTGTTTTTGTGTTTCGTTGATGTGGTGTCCGTACCACATCGCACTTTGTCGGATTTGTGTGCGGTTTCTGTACCACATCAAATTGTGTTTGTAATTACAGCGTTGGAACAGCGTTGTTGAAATTTTATGTCTATGTGTAAAAACACAGGGAGTAGATTATTTTTTACTGTGTATTTCAGATAAATTTTGTTTCTCATGAATGATCACGAGAAGTAATTTACGACTATTAGTGAGCGAAGCTAAAACAAAAGTGGATACTATAATGGATAAGGGACACGTTACTGACGGGGATAGGTTTGGAGGTGAGATGGGCACATTTTTAGCAGGACAGGACGACAGGGTCATTGATGAGGACGGTGATTTGGACGCGATCTTAGAGCAACGTCGCGACCGTGATTATGATAGCGAGGTAGAGGATGAAACAGAGACAGGCACACAGGTCGAGACGGCAGCAGAAGTTTATAAGCAAACGAACGAGAGTAGACAGGGGCCAGCTCGGTCACGTCAGAGCTCTAGCGCCCAGGTGTCCAGAGTTACATCGCCCATGTGTGACGAGGATCAAAAAGATGACATTAACCCAATACTGAGCTTCCTACGATCAATGAAAGAAGAAGATGAGAAACAGCGTAAGAAGGACACTCAGACTATAATTTCGCATATAGGGGAAATTCGTGGGGAATTACTAACAATAAAGAAAGAATGTGGAGAAGCAAAACAATTGTCAATGGTAGCACAAAAAGTAGCAGGCCTCGCCCAAACGGCAGCAACAGGGGCAATGAAAATCGCAAAAGTAACTTCTCGACTTGTAGGTCGCTTGCGACGTGCGACACAAGCCCACTCAAAATCCCTAGCGTTCTTAAAAACCCAAGGTAATATTGCGGTTACGAACATCACGAAACGAATGAATGAAGTAGAGAGTCGGATAGCGAAACTAGAGCGAAACGGGCACACGAGCACTGCGCGTTCGGATACCAATGACGGAGTACACAGAATTGTGTCTCCGAGGAAAAGCCCGCCGTGCTCTAGCCCAGTGACAGAGTGCGGCACTAACAATGCACACGCAGAAACACCTAGTAATAGCTCCAATAATTGTAGCCCACTTAGGAGAGTCAATTCTGAGTGCCACTGCCACTGTGATACAGAGGTAGCACATCACAGTTATCAGCAAGATAGAACAGGACACTCAGCAGACGTGCAAGTATCGGAAACGAGTGACAACACCAGTGCGAGGATCGGACAGGATTTTGATCACAATCACTTCCTGTCGATACTAAAATTCCAAAAGTTCAGAGATAATGGAGGGTCGATGCATCCCAAGAGCTGGGTGATGCAGTTTACAAATTCATTACCGTCATCATGGCCAACCCTGGCAAAATTAGAATTCATGTGTGGACACATCGAAGGCCAAGCCGCAGAAAAGATGCGGGGTGTGGCAGCGACGTGTCAGACTTATCAGGAATTTGTTGATGCGTTCCTGGGGATCTACTGGTCAAAGGAAACGCAAGACAGGATTAAAGACGAAATAATATTTTGTCCTGAACTGGAAGTGTCCGGGCATAAGAGCGCTACCAAATTTTTTGATGATTTACTCAAGAAGAATCAGTTTTTAGATAGTCCATATAGCAAGGGAGAAATCATCAAATTTTGTTTTTCCAAATTGCCTGTTAGGTATCAACAGACACTTGTCGGCAAGTGTGGATCTGACATCGAAGCATTCAAGAGTCTATTGCGCGAACTCGAAGTAGTCTTCGATAAACAAGACGCAAAGGACAGGAAGAAGGCGCAAAATAACAAATACCACGGGCCAGCAAGGGCAGACGACAACAGATCGCATAATCGCGCTCGTCAGTTAGGAAACCAGGGTTACGGAAATCAAGGTTACGCAATTCAAGATTATGGAAACCAGAGACACGGAAACCAGAACGTCAGGGAACAGGGTCAATCTAGACAAGGAATCTGGGACAGGAGGTATAACGAACGGCAAAGCCACCGTAACTGGAGAGAGCGAAATCAAGGACCACAGGAGAACCGGGAGATTGAAATTAGACCTGCAAATCCTAATGCACGTCAGAGGAGGGGGAGTCTGACAAGGGATTGGCGCTAGTCCATAGGACTCCACCACCACATCTCTCACACAAAGAAGTTCGTGGAATAATAGTAGTTTAAGTAGTGTACATAGTAGAGTAGGCAAATATATGAACCTTTCTTCGGGGAACGATAATCGTTGCATTAATAGATTAAGATTGTTAAAGTATTAACACGCTGCGTTTTCTCGCATAAGAATTTACTGCTGTTAACTTTTTTTTGTCTATGTTCGGGATCTCCTCTGTCGTTGCGATAAGAGGCACTACCTTTCCATGAGCAATGTTTTTGTCCTTTCCTATCTGGTGTCCATGTTAAGGGATAAAGATGAGTGACGAGATGTCGCACAAACGGGCGCATACAAGAACGTGCTCTTAGAAGCGTTCTGAGAAGTCGTGATACGCTCCATAGCGGCCACAACCAGTTCGTGAAACGTTCATACCAATGCTTGCAGGGACGCGTCAGTGCACGGCAAGATTGTGGTATATTGCGTGATTTCGAGGATGAATATGGGCAGTATAGTTTTTTGCAGAGCTGCGCCAGCATCGTTGTCTTGCAAGTCGGGGTGATCCTGTGAGCGTTTGACTCCAATGGTGCCCTAGACGAGAGAAATGCGAGCATAAAGCCTACCATGCCAATGTGCTGGTTGGGGATTTAGCGTGCTGCTCGTGACTGTCACAGATGAATAACCAGGGACTTATACTTGGATATTCGTGACATACTGTATAGCTGGCGTGTGTTGGGCGACTGAATCCTCAACAGGAACCAGTCCTGGCTTGGTCATATTACATTGCTTCTGGAAAGGTGTGCTTTGATCCCGAAAACCGCATCAGATAGAGAAGGAAGTTGCAACTATAAATTTATTGTCGTGTATAGCCATGGCTAACCCAGTCTCTGGAGTTTCAGTGAGGCGTAGTGAGAACTCGGAGTCCATGTCGTACGGCGCGCACATCACTGTCGTCAATAGCGGCGAGCAGCGAGACATCTCAACGTAACAGGAATTATGTAAGAGTATTGTATAAAAAAAAGTAATAATAATAATAATAGAGTACCATATTCTAGGATAAATTAAACTTTAGGATTTTTACAATAACTAGATTAATATTGTGGGGGTTTTCTACCACAAGTGTTGTGTTTGGCGCGCGCCTGTTGGGATGTTATTTTTCAGGTCATGAAACCACAGACCCGAGATGGAGGGACGACCGGCGAGCGAACGTACAATAGTTGCATGTTCGAACGTACAATAGTTGCATGTTCTTTATAGCTCAGTAAAACTTCAGCCTGCATAATAATATAATTTATTTAGAAGACATAGGATGTAGATCGTTGGCATATGGTAGTTAATTCTTGAGCATGTCTACTGTCGATCTATATAATTAATAGTAATATTAGTGCGGGCCCGCACATTTAGTTGTTCATCCATTACAAAGCATCAGTTATCACACACCATGTACATACTGAGATCGGTCTCTACACATATATCAAAATAAATTATTTCCATGTCTAGATTAGATGTTATAATGATTGCCATAGATTAATAACTATAAAAGTAAAATAAGAGTGTCTGAAATGACAGACCATCAATGTTTCATTATGTAAATTTATTATAACATAGAAGGTCATGGGAAAAAGTTAGGCATAAGATTTTTGTAAGAATTGTGCAGATGACGAGGATCGTGGCAATGCGGAGGCCGGCCGGAGCGGGAACAAGAGGTCTATGGCTACCTGCAAGAAAAGAGCGTCAGCACCCCACCTGACATGAAGGGCGAGAACATCCGGTCCACAGGCTGACAGTCACCCGGCCGCATACCTGAGGGATTACGCGGGACCCTTGCCAAGCCACAAGCGAAAGTGAGGCTGGCCGTTGACACTGACACGCGACCCACACGCGACAGCCTGCTAGCTCTCCAGACGCGGCAGCCGTTTGGAGGGATTCCCTGCGGCAGACCACGTTGTCGTGAGTACATGAAGAAGATCACATATCGTGTCAGAATCTGCGCCTCATGTGCCTCAGGACAGAAAGGGACGCTATATACTCACCTGTTTGGGTTTTTACAACTCACTAGCATTGGCCGATCTGCATACACAAAGCAGTATCGTGCCACACTAACAAATGTATGGTCTCATTTCTTATTTCTCCTCTCTTTTAGAGAGCAGTTTTAGCAATCGTCACTCCTAGTTCGATCCTGTATGGATGACCTCACACACTTGTGGAGTCACTCCACGTGCCATCATCCCTTGTCGAACTGCAATATTGGGAAACGTAAAGTACTGTCCAGCGAGAGAAGAGACCTAGACTAGTGATGTATCCCAACAAATAGACCTCAGAGACAATTAATCGACGTGAGGAGAGCCTATCACTGTGTCTTCCTACCGTACTGCCGTGATCATATGCGTGGGTCTGACTACAATCTCAACAGCGTACGGCAGACACTCCAGAACTCCCTATTGCTGTTGCCACAACGTAGCAACAACACCCGACGTTTAGCCTTATGTGATGTCAGTACTGTGGAATTAGTGAAGTGCCACGGATATTTCTAACAATGTGATTTTGTGCCTCATTCTCAGCACAGTCGTGAACTTTGTGCAATGTGCACGCACAATTTGATGCCCCATGAACCTTGTTTTTTTTCTTAAATTTCTTTCTCTTATGTTGTTTTTGTAATGTAGGTTATACCTTGTATGCGTTTGTGTTTTACACTGTAATTCTTATTACAGATTACTGTATTGTTCTCCACACCATGTTTTTTTTGTATTTTGTGTTTATTGTTGTGTGTATGCAAACAGTGTGCCTGAAGTCCCCATAAACTGAAGCAGATACCACCACTGTCATTGTGAATGGACCATCAGTTCAGGGAACATTTTGTAAAGGTTATTCTTGCTGCAGGGAGACAGAATGAATCGGAGGTTGTAACTAGATTCTGAAAGCTCACAAAGAGATTGTTAACTTAAATAGTATCATGTGTGAGTGAGTTCAGGTTAGTTTAATGATTAAAATTGTTGTAACATCTTGGGCATTTAATTGCGGAGCACTCCAACTCTGATTGTAAAGAATAAACTGCTTCATATTTGGCTCAGATGCCCGGGCCATATTTAGAGCGTGAATGTCTGCGTGAATCGGTGTTTGGAAGGGGCTCCCTGGGTATGGATGTGTGATGTGAGTGTTAGTGTTCCAGATTAAGAAGGTGAAGTTGGCTACATCATAAATAATCCTCCCTCTATGAGCTGCATTTTTCAGTTGCAGTGATTTTCTTTATAGAGTGCGGCATGTGGAGCCAGTTGCGAGATTGTTCTTGTGCGATTGACTCACTACCTTGCTCCTAAGTGAGCCAACCGCTCACCAATTACAATCTAAAATGGCGTAGGGGCTATGAGAGGTGGCATGAGCCCCCTCTCATATTTCTATCTTACGACTCTCCTCTCTATTTGCATGCGGTGGAGGGCTGCTATTCCTTCACACGCGGACTTCCCACGCAGCGTCTCTCGTCACCCGGGTGGTCCGGTGACAGGCGGGTTAAGCCGACGTGTGTGAGGCAGTCGAGTGAATGCTTTGCAGACGCCGACATTGTCAAGAGACACGCCCGCTGGGGTGTGAAGTAGCGGCTGGGCTAGAGGTTCCGTTACTTCGGAGAAACTTAGCGAAAACACTTTCTGGCGGGCTACCAGGGAGGCGTGGGAATGACTTGTGTACCCTGGCAGCTGTGGCGGGAAAATTCCCGCACTTTCTGCAAAATAGTAACGGTGATTGGTTTGCTCAGGGCATAGCGCCGTGACGTAGCAAAATCAGCACAGAAATTGGCGCCAAGAATCTCCATTGGTGGAATGGTAGTGCTCCGGCAATGGAGTGGAATTTCCGCCGGTTTTCGAGTTGCTGATTGGAACGTTTAACCTCGGCCACTGTCGTGGGGGCGGAAATGTTCTGTGTTCGGCCTGTACGGGTGCTCTTGTGAAGGGTCGGCAGTCGCCTTTCGGTCGAGGACGTCGAAGCAACCAGCCAACGGCTCCGGTACGCCAGATCGTGTCCTGGCAGTCAAGAAGACAGTTTGGTAATGTATGTCCGCAGCACCGGCAGACAGGGAGTTTCCTAGGTGATAATCAGAGCTCAGCAGAGCGGGCCTGTTCGTCTTTTTCTAACTTTGTTCTGTCTTGAGAAGCAGCAATTACTGTTGGGTTAGCTGTGTGTCTCTCTTGAGATTTGAGTGGCAAGGAATTGGCTCCACATACCACCTCGTCTTAAACCTCACGATCTAGTTTAGGGACAACTTCACCTTTACAGTGTTTGTATGAATCTCCAAATTTGAGCCAATTTGATGTATTATATTTCCTGTGTTTTTTTTACTATTCTGTGTTTAGTCTTAATAAATCATATTGTTATTTTGGACAGAACTTTCATTCTGTTAATCGATAGAGCAACCCTATCATTCCTCACTATGCTAATGAAACCTTTGTTTATTTAACTTATTTATCAAATTAAATTATTGCAGGTGCCAAACTCTCTTCTACTCCACTGGCAGGGTTGATTAGAGTCAGTTCGCATATTTTTTTTATCCTTGTGCAACAGCAAAAGTCGGAGTTAGAACAGGGGGGGCTTAGAGCATGATTTACATATGTGGATTCTAGTAGAATTTAGTGATAAATACACTGCTAGCCCCGGCACCTCGCATTGTATCTATGGAGTGAGCGTAGCTTACTGCGAATGTTCTCAATCTCGTACCAGGCTAATCACGCGATTCTGGGACGACGCTGCTTGTCTACAATTTGCGTTAATAGCGAAACTTGAGCACTACACCTATTCGCTTTGTGTAATGTACGTTTCTGCGCTTTTGAGTTTTAGTAACAGCTATGGTGCAGTATTGTCATCACTGCAGATGTAAAGAGAAGTATATGGAAGGAAGAGCCGTTATTTATCATAGGTACGTACAACAAACGTATACTTGTAAATGCCGTATTGCTATGAGGCACTTTAAATGTTGAACCATATCAAGACACGGTATTATAAAGTCATTTAGTGTAGAGATAACTTTTGAGATTTTATGTCCATGTGTTTAGGTGAAAAGCGCTAGATAAATTTGCAAGTGTGTCTGAGTAAACTGCGGGTCAGTGAATACATCCTGGTGATATTTTGATACGCAGATAATATTTATACATGGCAGTCTGATTAATTTCCTCCAATTTATGCACGTCCTCTATGCCTTGTATGCAACTAAATATTTATGCATGAGACAGTTTCCTGTCCAATGTCACAGTAACGTAATTAATTAGAGCAGATTCATCAATTTGAATCAGTGCAACAAAAAAAGTAAAAAATATATTGTTGGTCATCACTTCTTTTATTACTCCAAAATACGAGCATTGATCTTATATATTTTTGTATAATATTATGATATTATATTATTATATCTTGTATATTTTATTATTTTTATTTTGGAAAGGTAATGTTTCTGTGCTACAAGCATTTGCAGACATATTGGCAACAGAAACACTTTTATAAGTACGAGTAATTGAGTAGCCGTGATCCAGTACATCACTTGTTTTACATTTCCACTTATTAATAGGCAAAGAAATTAACGTGTGTACTTGCTGATGGGTTTTTTTCAACGTGATGCAGTACGGCCTCTTCCAACTCGTGCGTGCGGCGTCTCTTGGAGCACCACAGACGCTCCTGCTGACGGGGAAGGTACCCTTTCTCGAAACCGTTGCGTAATTATGGTGGAAAGGATATGTAATGCAATCGGACGTTATGGAGAACGATCTTGATAAAGGCGACGTACAGATGTTTCATTACCGTGAGCCTCGGGACTGAGAAGGATTATGTCGGTGTATTCTGTAAGCATGTAGTCAGCCATCTTGCTCCAACACTCACAGAAACGTGAATGACGCTCGTGCTGGGTCACAGAGGTACGATAGATTTCAAATGACAGCAGCCGACACGACGTGAGACCCACGAGAAAGTTGTGCGCGAACATCACAGCATGTAACTCTGTAGGTCTGAAAAGTCGCAGCAGCTGACACCGGCGGGAGCGAGTAACTGTTTCAGACGAATTTAACAATTCTTAACTGCTCGTTTAAATGCAAGTAAGCTCTTGATAGCACACGAGAAATTTGAGGTCTTTAGTGGATATCTTTCCACTTACCTATTAGTTTCCCGTGGGCCCTGCACGGAGCTGAGGGTTTGCGAAGTGAAGCACTAAAGCCCACTAATGTGACTACACAACTTATTTGCAGCGCCCATATACCTCCCTGGGTCCCCGCCTCTCCCCACCACCATGAATATCCTGTCGCATACCTACCTAGCAAACATGTTTTCCAACGGCTGTAGCACAGATATGTCTGAAACAGTGCTGGAGAGAAATTATACCATGAATGCCGCAGGGCTGCCCATCAGTTATAGGGGATAGAGCTCTCTTCTGGACAGTAAGTTACATCCCACATATGCTCAATAAAGTTCATGTATGGGGAGTCTCGTGGCCAGTGGAGGTGTTTAAACTCAGAATACTGTTCCTGGAGCCACTCTGTAGCAATTCTGGACGTGTGGGGTGTCGCATTGTCCAGCTGGAACTGCCCAAGTCCATCGGAATCCACAATGGACATGAATAGGTGCAGGTGATCAGACAGGATGCTTACGTACGTGTCACCTGTCAAAGTCTTATCTAGTCGTAGCAGGAGTCCGATATCACTACAACTACACACGCCCATATCATTACTGAGCCTCCACCAACTTGAACAATCCCCTGCTGACATGAAGGGTCCATGGATTCATGAGGCTGTCTCCATACCCGTACACGTCCGTCCGCTCGATACAATTTGAAACGAGACTCGTCCGACCAGGCAACAAGTTTCCTGTCATCAACAGTCCAGTGTCGGTGTTGACTGGTCCATGTGAGACTTAAAGCTTTGTGTCGTGCAGTCATCAAGGGTACACGAGTGGGCCTTCGACTCAGAAAGCCCATATCGATGATGTTTCGTTGAACGTTTCCCACGCTGACACTTGCTGATGGCCCAGCGTTGAAATATGCAGCAATTTGCGGAAGGGTTGCGCTTCTGTCATGTTGAACGACTCTCTTCAGTCGTTGTTGGTCCCATTCTTGCAGGATCCTTTTCCAGCCACAGCGATGTCGAAGATTTGATATATTACCGGATTCCTGATATTCACGGTACACTCGTGAAATGTTCGTACGGGAAAATGAACACTTCATCGCTACCTCGGAGATGCTACGTTCCATCGCTCGTGCCCGGACCATAACACTACGTTCAAACTAACTTAACTCTTGATAACCTGCCACTGCAGCAACGGTAACCGATCTAACAACAGACTCTTGTTGTCTTATATAGGCGTTGCCTACCGCGTCCCCGCCTACTGCCTGTTTACATATCTCTGTATTTGAATACGCATGCCTGTACCAGTTTCTTTGGCGCTTCAGTGTATTTTGTAAACTGTTATCTCCATCTCGAGGAAGTATGCGTTTTTACGAGTGCTGTTATCATCAGACTATCGTCTCGCAATGGCATTCAGACACTACTTGACGCTATAAATATCTCCGGGACAGAACTATTACGAAGCCTGTTACTGAACATACACATTTGCCATCCCTTATAAATCCCATGTGACAGCAGTCTAGAGCTACAGGTAGAGAGGAGGCAGGCGGGTTTTTAAAGGGCGTGAAATAGAGCGGCGGCACCTCAGCTTTGGCTTCATCGCCGCGCAACAGGCCGCCGCGGCACGCCACGCCACGATAATGGCCTAAATCTGTATAAGCGCGCTGCTCAGCCGCGAGTAATTGGCCGGCGCTGAGTTAACGTGGCGGCAGTATGACGATTACGCTGAATATTTATCGGCCGGCAATTTGCATTCCTTTAACGGGCTTCTAGCGGCCGCCCGCCGGCCGTTGTTTATAAAGCCCGTAATCCGGGCGTCGCGCCACGCCTGAGGTGTGGCGTCGGCATCGTTGTGGCCCCTTTCCCACTGGTCAAATGGACGTCCTGTCGTCATAGGCAACGGTTAGGCAGGTACTGTGTCACTAAACGTGAAAGGGCTACAGCTTTGTCTGTCAGCAAATTATTTCATTTCTTCTACCTGTCACATTAGGGTGGTTCTTATCTTTTCGAATTTCGTGTTTCATCACGCACAAGCTCTAATTTCTGTCCTTTTGTTTCATGAAGAATTTTAACACTGATTTTGTTAAAAGTGAAGACGAGGAGCCCATGCTGTAGTGGCCGAGGAGTTGCGTCATGTCACTGCATGTTGTTGTTTACTGCCTATAAGTGAGCTTGACTGATACCGGCTGTTAATGGTCAATTGAAATCTTACATAAAATTCACTTTCGCGCTGTTTGATATGTCAATTTAAGAGTTTTCGTAGACACCTTGGCACTAAGGTAGGAAGTGTTCGAATACCAAGGAAAAGGAAGGTTATTTAAGAAGTCTGAATCCATGGCTTCACTTCTTCGGTATGTCCAAACTATTGACTGAAGTGAACTCATCACTCCACTGCAGAGTGAAAGTTTCATTCCGGAAACACCCCCGTGCTGCGACTAAGCCATGTCTGTGCAATATCCTTTTTTTTCCAGGAGTGCTAATCCAACAAATTTCGCAAGAGAGCTTTTGTGAATTTTGCAAAGTAGGAGATGAGGTACTGGCGCAGGTAGAACTGTGAGGAGGGATCGTGGATCGTGCTCGGGTAGCTCAGTCGATCTACACGACATTACGAAAAGACGTGCCATGAAGTTGGGGCGTTAGTTACCTTGTGTTTGTTTTCTTTTGTTTTACATGCAAGTAGTATGTATCCCTTCTTCTTTTGAACTTGGCGACACAGATACGTTATCGAAAAAGCAGATCCATTTTTTGCCAATAAATAAATGACTATTCTCGTATGGGCATTTAACCTTTCTGTTCCTTTTGGTGAGAGAGACGTTGTGCCCAAGCCTCTTAAAATGACCCCTTCCTAATTTGCCCCCGGGACCATAAAAAAAAAAAATCCGCAGAGGAATTGCCTGCGGAACGTTACGAGTTCTAGACTTGGTCTTGACACGGTTTTAACCTGCCACGAAGTTTCATATAGGCGCACACTCTGCCGCACAGAGAAAATTTCGTTTTTCATTATGAAAGCACTTAAACAAACGCATAAGCAGTAATAAAGAGCACGTAGTAACATGATGCAATTTCTCGGTCACTGTGGCATTGGTTCCTCGTCTTCAATTTTGACAAAACAGGTCTCAAAATTATTGTTTAAACAAAAGGAAAAAACTATTGGGTGTGCTTGAAGAAACACAAAATTTGAAAACATAAGAACGACCCTACTATCATACACTGAAGCGCCAAGAAAACTCGTATAGGCATGCGTATTTAAATACAGGGGTATGTAAATAGGAAGAATATGGCGCTGCCGTCGGCAAGGCCTGTATAAGACAAGTGTCTGGTGCAGTTGTTAGATCGGTTACTGCTGCTAAAATGGCAGGTTATCAACATTTCAGTGGAGTCGGCGCACGAGTAATTAGACACAGCATCTCCGAGGTAGCGATGAAGTGGGGATTTTCTCGTACGATTATTTCACTAGTATACCGTGAATATCATGAATCCGGGAAAACATCAAATCTCCAACATCACTGCGGCCGGAAAAAGATCCTGCATGAATCGGGACCCTCGACGACCGAAGAGAATCGTTCGTCACTGATTTGCAGCCTTTCCACAGATTGCTGCAGATTTCAATGCTGGGCCATCAACAAGTGTCAACGTGCGAACCATTCAACGAAACATCATCGATTTGGGCTGTCTCGTGTATCCTTGATGATTGCACGACGCAAAGCTTTACGCCTCATCTGTGCCCGTCAACACCAACAATGGACTGTTGATGACTGGAAACATGTTGGGTGGTCGGACGAGTTTCGTTTCAAATTGTATCGAGCGGATGGACTTGCGTGAGTATGAAGATAACCTCATGAATCCATGGACCCTCCATGCCAGCAGTGGCTGTTCAACCTGATGGAGGCTCTGTGATGGTGTGGGGAGTGTGCAGCTGGAGTGATATGGGACCCCTGATACGTCTAGATACGACTCTGACAGCTGCCACGTATGTAAGCATCCTGTCCGATCACCTGCATCCATTCATGTCCATTGTGCATTCTGACGGACTTGGACAATTGAGGAGGAGAATGTGACATCCCACACGTCCAGAATTGCTACAGAGTGGCTCCAGGAACATTCTTCTGAATTCTTCTGAATTAAACACTTCCACTGGCCACCAAACTCCCCAGACATGAACATTATTCAGCATATTTGGTATGCCTCGCAATGTGCTGTCCAGAAGAGATCTCCACGCCCTCGTACTCGTAGGGATTTACTGACAGCCAAACAGGATTCATGATGTCAGTTCCGTCCAGCACTTCTTCAGATATTAGTTGAGTCTATGCCACGTCGTGTTGCGGCACTTCCTCGTGCTTGCGGGGGCCTTACACGATATTAGGCAGGCATACCAGTTTTTCCGGCTCTTCAGTGCAAATTCCATCACAACATAATCGTAGTTTACAGCTTTTGCAGTTAATTTCAGCCCAGTTTCATCTGGATTTAATAGGTTAACCGTGTAGCAGCTCCATCACAATCCTAAACTCCCTTATCACTTTTCTACGTCATTAATATTTTCACTGTTTAGACACCACCTCCAGCTATTTTTTGAATCTCGATATCTTCATACCTCTTGAACGCTTGATGACCTTAGCAATGAAATCATTGTGCATTGGTCGAATCTCTTGTTAAAGTCTTCAACAGAATGTAAAGGTACACTGCATACATACTTCAATATGTCGCAACAAGTTGAAACTTGAATGCTTTTACTTGTTTCGTTGGTTTCTTACCGTTAGCTGAATGAAAATTTCCTACTTTTACTTGTTTGTTTGCTTACTGAGTATCTGCTAATGGATGAGACCCATAACTTACATGAATTAAAACAGTTTTTCTTAAATCCTTGTAATCATAACCTCGAAACGACTCAACAGTTAATTTGCTCAACGGAATCCTTATGTGCACCTGTCCCAAATTTCGCCGACTCGTGCAGTGACAAACTTACTGCTTATGCTCAAAGGAATATTTATATACCATGTGAGTGCAATGGCTCATAGCAGTACCTGTATCTATCAAAAGGCGAAATCGTGGCGATGGACAAATGTGGTCCGAGGGTTACGGGGTTATGAGTGTGTGTGAGCGATAACTAACAACAGCTTCAAACTCTGACGTCGGTGCTGAAAGACTCCCAGACTGTAAGTACCTTGCACCATTACTAGTCATTTCCTTTCCTGTTCCATTCGCAAAGAGAACGACGGAAAAACTACTATCTATGTGCCACAGTACGAGCTGGAATCTCTCTAATCTTATCTTCGCTGTCCTTACGCGAAATATATGTTGGCGCCAGGAGAATCGTTCTGCAGTCAGCCTCAAATGCCGGTTCTCTAAATTTTCCCAATATACTCCTCGGAAACAATGTCGCCTTCCCGCAGGTGACACCCATTTGAGTTCCAGAAGCATCTCTGTAATACTTGAGTGTAAAAAATCTAACAGCCCGCCTCTGAATTGCTTCAACGCTTTCCTTTAATCCGACATAGTGCGGATACCAAACACTCGAACAGTACTCAAGAATAGGTCGCAATTGCGTCCAGTATGCAGTCTCCGTTACAGATGAACCACACAGTCCTCAGATTCTCCCAATAAATCGAAGTCGACTATTCACCTTCCCTACCACAATCTTTACAAGCCCATTCCATTTCATATTGCTCTGCAGCGTTACGCCTAGATGTTTAATCGATTTGACTGTGTTGAGCAGTGCACTACTGATGCTGTATTCTCCTGCTCATCTGCATTAAATGACATTTTTATACATTTAGAGCTAGCTGCCTTGCATCGCACCAACTAGAAATTTTGTCTATGTCGTTTTGTTTCCATCTACAGTCATTCAAGGCCGACTCTTCCCCGTACACCATCATCAACAAACAACCGCGTATGTTGTTCACCCCGTCGGCCAGATCATTTATGTATATATAAAGTAACAGCAGTGTTATCGCACTTCCCTGGGGCACTTCTGACGATAGCTTTGTCTTCTCTACGTCAGGATGCGTATTATGATGTCCTCCACACGAAAATCTGTGCGATGGTCAGATGACGGTAAGTTTGTACGATTCTCCTGCATGCACGATTTATTACATACGCAATTTAAAACTTCAGCTTTACTTTTGATATTTTCTTCTGCCACACCAGACTGGTCAACGAGTGACTGGATAGAAGCATTAGACCCACTTAGCGAGTTTGCGTAGGACCAAAATTTTCTCTGGTTCTCGGAAAGATGTTTTGCTGAAGTATGACGGTGGTAGTTGTTCTAAGCTTAGCGCATCGATCCTTTTACAGACGCACGAACTTCTATTAAGTTTTGCCTGTCGTCATTCGTGCTTTCTATTTCGAATCGTGAGTCTAACAGCCTCTGCCTCCCCGGCATTTTACGATTTTATTTGTTAAATCTATCTTCGGTCTTTCTCGGATCTTCATTCACCCAGCTAAAGTTTTCTGGCCTTACAGCCATCCTATGGACGACATCGTTTGCCAACAGCTTCACGGACTTCTGAGTTCATACTCGCGAACCTTTATATAAAATTCTAAATAGTGACTGCCCCTTAACACTCCCTACGGCTACGCCGGGAATTAATTTATAACAGTCGAGTTCAACACGTGAAGAACGACATGCTGAGCTCCACCATCTAGGAAGTCCTGAATCCTGCCACAAGCGTGACTGGAGACCCCGTGAGAGGAATCAAGATAGCATCTTGTAGTCAACGGCACTCCAAATCACTGAACATTTGCTACACTACACTGCTCAACAGTGCAAGTCATATAGCATTGTAGTCACCATGGCAAAGTGCAACGCAAGAGGCAGTCTTTGCAGGACAGACCGAAGAAGAACTCGTGTGAAAACACTACATGCATTATCAACTGCTTTCAAGCATGAAATTGCGATGTAGGGCATTTTTAGTTACCGGACAATGGAAACAGCCGCGACTACGTTGGTTGTACAGTGTGTTAACTGTAAGACGGCAGAGTTGTGAGGGGAGTGCGGGAAGAGGAGGAAGCAAGCATTGGCTGGCTAGGGGAGAGGAGCCGTTTTGGGGGGGGGGGGGGGGGGGAGGCACACCTACCAGTTGCAGTGCTGGCTGGGGGGAGGCACACCTACCAGTTGCAGTGCTGGCTGCTGCGCGTCATGCTTACACGAAAGCAGACGAAAGGCTTGGAAGTAAAACTCGCTTTAAATGTTGTTCATAAACGAAACTGAAATCGTCATGTACATTAAAATCTATATATATGTAAATGAATGTATGTATAATTTTGGTAAACTTTTTGGAATACAGTGATCAATAGATTATTATATTTTGACTAAAGTCCAGTCTTGATCAGACCATTTATATTTCAATGATATAGGTAACCGGTTTCGGTTATTTTTACATAACCATCATCAGACCTGTGGATTAATTTTAGGAAATACTAGAAACCAATCTTTAAATAAAATGAAAGTGTCTAATGACGTCAAAATTTAACAAGATAAAATAAAATTAATTATACCCATGGCTCCTTTAGGATGGTAGGCGGAGCTCCTCAGCTGCTACGAAGTTAACTGATGGTTATGAGTGCTGAGCACGAGCTTAAATAAGCAGAGGCTCCGCCTACTTCCTGTCACACTGAACTCGTCGATCTAATAGCTTTTATAATAATCAATGTCAAGTTAATAAAAACTTTTTTTTTAAGTTCTAAACATTTAATCAGCGGTCTCAGCAGTTATTCAGACATACATAATGCGGAACGTACTCTAGGCTGCTACCCTACTGCTATTAAGAATATTGCTATGAAAACTACAGTTAAAGTTAGACGATTCTGCAGCATCCAACAAAGATGCAATTGTGATACAGGCGACTCGGCATAATCGATATATACCACAACTTCAAGGACTTTCACATCTTTGATGTAACTGACACTGTAATAGTATTAAGGTTGCCCATAGAGGGCACAACTATTACACATCGTAGTTTACTGTTTTTATCTAAAATATAAATAAGCTGTACACATACTAACTATCTGTTAATCAGACATTTTAAATGAATCAATTTTATGTTATTAGTGTATTTCCTACTTTTATACTTTGACGATGGCGTCATATTATGAACGCTGATTGGCAGTTGTGAAGTAGTGTGACAGGAAGTAGGCGGAGCCTCTGCATATTTAAGCTCGTGCTCAGCACTCATAACCATCAGTTAACTTCGTAGCAGCTGAGGAGCTCCGCCTACCATCATAAGGGAGCCATGGGTATAATTAATTTTATTTTATCTTGTTAAATTTTGACGTCATTAGACACTTTCATTTTATTTAAAGATTGGTTTCTAGTATTTCCTAAAATTAATCCACAGGTCTGATGATGGTTATGTAAAAATAACCGAAACCGGTTACCTATATCATTGAAATATAAATGGTGTGATCAAGACTTAACTTTAGTCAAAATAGAATGTATGTATGTTTATTATGCGCTCACAAACCATTCATCCGATTGCAATGAAACTTTGGCGAGTTGTTCTCCGAACGCCCGAAAACAGTAATCAACAATGTTTCAACAGTTAGGTCACCGTTATATGCGTAGCACAATTGATTAGGAGCCGGTACGGTAGCTGAGATTAAAAAGAAAAAAAGGTAAAGGCTTGTCACGCAGCGGCCCCGCGTTCGATTCCCACATCTCGCAATTTTTTTTTTCATTTTATTTCATTCCCCGCAATGTTAAACTATTGATTATAAAATTTAAATATACTTAAACAGGTCATATATTATAAGGTAACTGTCAATCTCTATATATAAAAATGAATGCATGTATGTCTGCCCTCTGTGCGTTCCAAAACCATTCATCCGATTGCAATGAAATTTTGGTGATTCCTTCAAAGTGATCGCGAACAAAATATCTGAAATGGAAACTCACCTTTTCTTGCCAGGCGTTTGTGGTGATACGCCAGGATGATTCTTGGAAAACTGAATCTTCGAATGCTACGCATGCTTTGTCCTGTGTATGTAGCAGCTCTCACTGAAGATTTGTAAAGGGGTGAAGCAATTTTTTCTACTCCCTTTCCCTTTCGCATCATTCAATCACACGCAATACAATTTTGCGAGCATCGCTACATAATACTGGTTTCCTTCTAACCGTAGGCCTACCGGTAGGGGTTGTTGACGACTCCCGGGATGGGCCAGCAACTGCCTCTTCACTCATTTTGATAATCTTTAGCACAACTGCACAATAAAAACACGCAGAACAGTACAGCGCAAAACAATAACGAAGCAGACGACAATGGCTACCTTGTACAACACAGTCAGCTACGAAATGTTGGGTGCAGTCGAAACTGCGTGCCTACCGAAGCCTCCCGACGTTTACCGAGTTCTGCCGATTCAGGACTAGGGAGAGGTCTGCCATCTAAAAGTTTACACACTGTAGTAGCCTCGTCATTGACCAACGCGTTGAATCCGAGATACGGTCGCAAGTCTCATCTCGCGGACCTACACTTCGACCTTCCAGTCACTCAGCTTGGAAAGGAAGAAAGGTTGAAGTTTAACGCCCCGTCGACTTCGAGATCGTTAGAGACTAGGCGCAGGCTCGATTTGAGGACGGATGAGGTAGAAAATCGGCAGTGTCCTTTTACAGCAACCATCGCGGCACTAACTTTAACTGATTTAGGAAAACCACTGGAAACAAAGTTGGATGGCTGGACGAGGATGTAAAGTGCTACTCTCTCGTGTACGCGTCCAGTGAGTCGGTACACATCGCTTCCTCGTAGCAAGGTGCACGTAACAGTAGTGTCTATTCCACACAAGGGTGGGCTTGCAGCTTCCTAAAAACATTTTCATGTGCCAGTAATACCTTTGGCTCATTTCCCATGCTAAAGAGAGGTTAGTGTAGTCCGAAGTGGCGTTTCTATAAGAGTGCAACTGAAGAAGCATCTAATCTTTCCTTCTAATACTATTTAAGTCGGCAGTGATGGTTAGCGATATTACAACAGTTCGCTATGAGCTCATGCAATTTAAACACGTTTGCACTACTCTCCATCTGCGAGAGCCAAACTCTGCAGAAGACTTCCTACACACGGCAGAGATTTTTATAATGAAGGAAAAGGACATAACGGCCATTCATATATCCTACTGATGTCAACTGTGAGTCAAGTGCTTGACCTTATTTTGAATAACCGAAGGATGACTGTCGATGAACTGGCGAAGCAGATTCACAGCTGTCATGGTTGTCCATATGACGCTGTGGTGTCACCGCTAGACACCACACTGGCTAGGTGGTAACTTAAATCGGCCGCGGTCCTGTAGTACATGTCGGACCCGCGTGTCGCCACTGTGTAATCGCAATCCTAGCGCCACCACATGGCAGGTCACAAGACACGGACATGACCTCGCCCCAGTTGTACGGACGACATAGCTTGCGACCAGACCTACCAAGTCTTCCTCTCCTTTGCCGAGAGACTGATAGAATAGCCTTCAGCTTATTCCATAGCTACTACCTAGCAAGGCGCCATTTGTATCAGTGCTTATAGCTTACTACTATTCAAGAGATGTATTCCAACAAGAGAATAAAGTTAAGTATATTATTCCAGCTACGTACTTTTCTTCTTATTCATTAATAAGTCTCATGTTCCAGTACTTCACGCCCGTCTGCGTTAGTTTAGCGTGCACTTTCAGCCACTTCATTCTACAAGGTGTTGGCCCAGCTGCCGACACATCACATGGCGACGAGAGAAAGTGTTTTTTCTGATTTGGACTGATTTGTTCTTTTTCCCTTTTTGTGCTCTGATTTGCTTGTGTCATGGCTTCGCCACAATCTCCAGATGTACTGTCCGAATTTTTTCGCTTGCAGAATCAGCAGACGCAGGCGTTATTGGAAGCCCTTGGACAGCTCGTCCAGGGTCAACGTGCGCTGCAAACCGATGCGGCAGCCGCCGCTTCATCGTTACCGCAGCCACACAACGCTGTCGCACCGCCATTTAGGCCCTTTGAGGCCACGTGCGAAACCTGGACTGAGTGGGCCAGCCAGTTCCAGTTTCATCTCGCGGCATACAGAATTCAAGGTAAAGAGCGGCAGCCGTTTTTGCTTTCTTGTGTCGGTGTGTCTACCTACCGTGTGATAGTGAAATTGTTTCCCCGACGCGACGTAGCAACTCTGACCTACGAGGAAATTTTGTCGGCTTTAGATGCCTATTTCAAAGAAACAGTAAATGTAGTTGCAAAACGGTATACGTTCTTTCGTACAAAACGTACGGCCGGTCAGACTAATAGGGAGTGGGTTGCAACTTTGCAAGGACTTACTAGGGAGTGCGCCTTTGAATGTGAATGTGGCCTCCCATATTCAGATACTATGGTGCGTGATGCAATAGCACAGAACGTTTCTGATGTTCGCATACGGGAACAGATTTTGAAACTCGTCAATCCCTCCCTTCAACAAGTGATAGACATATTGGATAGGCAAGACACACTTGACTTTGCTCAGGACTCATTTGAAACTTCGCCAGCAGTGTGTCACATTAATCAGCCCGCCGGGCCCGCTGCACGGGACGCTAAGCGGCCCTCGCGCCCGTCGCAGCCGCGCTCGCAAACACGTGCGCCGCGTAAGCAAGCAACTGCAGTGAAATCATGCCCGCGGTGTGCAACTAGACATTCGCGTGAAAATTGCCCGTCACGCCAAGCTATTTGCTTTTACTGTCAAAAGAAAGGACATGTACAAAGTGTTTGCCAGAAAAAGCTAAGATCAGACAATCACACAAATTCCAGGCCTTTTGCTTCGCGCCGGAATCGAACCCAGGACAATCAGGCTCGTGGACCTTCGCCCATGGACATTAATGTAGTTCATTCCCACCCGTCCAGTGACACTTTAGCTAACAGTGACTGTGTTCGTCCCACCCAAAGTGTGTGTCGACGTCGCAGGCAATCCCGTAAAGTCGCAAGTGCTTCTGTACCTGTATCAGTTCAAATTGCACGTGACAGTCGCTCTTGTCGTCAGCAGGACAATAAACTTTTTGTGGACTTAGACTTTGACGGCAAAGTGATACCATTCCAGCTCGATACCGGAGCTGCAGTTTCATTGCTTAATCACGACACGTACAAACAACTGGGCCAACCGCCATTGCGTGCCGCAGATGTTAAGTTACATAGTTACTCAGGACAGCAGATCCCTGTGTTAGGACAGTGCAGCCTTCTTGCAACATACAAGGGACTAACAAAACTTGTATCATTTTACGTTCTTCGTTCTTCTAGTGCAGTGAACTTGTTTGGTTTAGATTTGTTTCAATTGTTTAATTTGTCTATAGTAAATCAGGCCCTATCAGTGAATCAGACTGTGCCTTCCGCCAGTGTTTCTAGTCTTTGTGAAGAATTTGCAGACATTTTTGCACCGGGCCTTGGTTGCGCTAAGAACTATGCTGCACATTTGGAATTGAAAGACAACGCGCATCCGAAATTTTTCAGAGCGCGCAATGTTCCCCACGCATTGCGTGATGAGGTCGCAAGAACATTGGCCGATTTAGAATCTCAAGGTGTAATTGAACGTGTGCAGGCTTCTCTCTGGGCCTCACCCTTAGTAATTTTGCCAAAACCTTCCGGAAAATTGAGACTTTGTGTGGACTTCAAGGCCACTGTGAATCCACAACTTGTGACTGCTACTTTTCCTTTGCCCCGCCCGGAAGACCTTTTTGACAAACTGTGCCCGGGAAAATATTTTTCAAAATTGGACCTAGCAGATGCGTACTTGCAGCTACCTGTGGACGAAGACTCCCAGCGCGTCTTAGTGGTAAACACGCATCTTGGCTTGTATCGCTTCAAAAGACTGCCATTCGGGTGTGCATCCGCCCCTGCATTGTTTCAGCAATATTTACAAACTAGGTGTGCGTCGGTCCCTACTGCTGCGAACTATCTGGACGATATTGTAATCTCAGGAAAGACAGAAGCAGAACATTTGCAAAATCTCCGAACATTATTTCAGGTATTGCGTCAGAATGGTCTTCGCTTGAGAAAGGACAAATGTGTGTTCTTTGCTCGGGACTTACCCTACCTGGGGCATGTCATAAATGCCCAAGGTATACATCCGAGTCCAGAGCACCTCCGTGCCATACAGGACTTACCTGCTCCGCAGAACTTAAAACAGCTACAGAGTGTGCTGGGTAAAATTCCTTATTATTCAAAGTTTGTGCGCAATGCTTCTTCCATTTCAGCTCCGCTTCATCGCTAACGCCGTAAAGGTGTTCCGTTCGTCTGGACGACGGAATGCGAACGCGCCTTTCGCCAGTTGACATCGGCGTTACTTTCAAATACTTGCCTTACGCCATTCGATCCCCGAAAACCCCTTTTGTTGATGGTAGATGCATCGGATTTCGGGATCGGTGCTGTGCTTGCGCACAAGGATGGCTCGCATGATCGCCCTATTGCCTTTGCGTCCAAATTGCTCTCATCTGCGCGAAGAAATTATTCACAGATAGAGAAAGAAGCTTTAGCTCTCGTGTTTGGTGTTACCAAGTTCCATGACTTCTTCTATGGTCGTCACTTTACCATCATCACAGACCACAAACCGTTGACATCGCTTTTTCATCCGCACCAGCCTGTACCTCCACGTACAGCGCAGAAATTCATTCGCTGGTCACTTTTTCTCTCGCAGTACCGCTACGATATTTTGTATCGGTCCACTGCTAAGCACGGAAACGCTGATGCGTTGTCCCGTTTGCCTGTTGCTGAGGATAAAGCATTCGATTCTTCCGAACTTGCTTGCATGTTCATTGATTCGGAAGCCGATGACGTGGTCGCATCGTTTCCGATTGATTTTCGTCGTGTAGCTACAGCCACAGCTGCTGACCCTGTCCTTGCTACTGTTTTGCGTTTTGTTGCTACGCAATGGCCCTTGTCAAAGTCACGGATCGAAGATCCTTTGGTTCGCCGTTTTTTTGCTCACAAGGAGAGACTTTTTGTTCGACGTGGTGTTTTGTTGTTGCGTTCCGATAATGATCAATCCCGAGTCGTAGTCCCACGTTCGTTACAGTCATCTGTCTTAAAGCTTCTCCACCAAGGACATTGGGGTATAGTGCGTACGAAACAACTTGCTCGTCAGCACTGTACTTGGTTCGGAATCGATGCTGCGATTACAAATATGTGCTCCTCTTGCGTGGCGTGTGCCGAACAACACTCCGCACCGCCGCGGAAATTCTTTGCATGGCCGAAGGCCACTTCCCCTTGGCAACGCTTGCACATCGATTTTGCTGGTCCATTCTGGAATGCTCGATGGTTGGTTGTGGTCGATGCTTTCAGTAATTTTCCTTTTGTTGTCCGGATGTCTTCCACGACGTCTTCTGCCACAATCCAAGCCTTGTCTGCTATCTTTTGCATTGAAGGTCTTCCGCAGACTCTTGTTTCCGACAATGGCCCACAATTCATGTCCGCAGACTTTCAGTCATTCTGCAAGGCCAATGGTATTCAACATCTGACATCCGCGCCGTTTTCGCCTCAGTCCAACGGTGCCGCGGAACGATTGGTCCGGACTTTCAAGTCACAGATGTTGAAATTGAAAGAATCGCATTCTCGGGAGGACGCTTTGTTACTCTTTTTGTCTTCGTATCGCTCTCAGCCCCGCGATGGTCGCTCGCCGGCTGAATTGCTCCATGGTCGATCTCATCGCACCCTGATGTCTTTGCTACATCCGCCGCATCAGGTTCCTGTGCAGCGGCAGGCTCCTGCTTTTGCTCTTGGCGACGTTGTCTATGATCGCAATTATCGCGGTTCACGGCGTTGGCTCGCAGGGCGTATTCTTCGCTGCCTCGGCCGCGCGATGTATTTGGTTTTGGGGGCCTCTGGTGAGGTGCGTCGGCATCTCAATCAGCTGCGCCTCTGTCGTCGCCTGGGTTCTGCCGCTCCCCGTCTGCTTTCAGCGACGGAGCCGTCAGGTCAGCGCCTTGGGGACCCATCTACTGGCTCGCCTCATCCCCAGGTGTTGCCGACGCTGCCTTCCATTTTGCCCCATGGCGTCGCGCCGCCGCCGCAGCCGCCGCCGGCGCCGCCCGCAGTGGACGCTTCGCTGCAGCCGCCTGGCGCCTCCCTGGGTCACGCGCCGCCGCTCGCTTCCCGTGACCAGCCGTCATCCGCCATGGACCTCTTGCCCGCTCCGGACCAGATGTCGTCTTCGCCCGTCGGGTGCTCCGACCACATGGAGGTCGACCCTTCTGTCTCATTACGTGCGCATACACCTTCTGTTGACGTGCACCCTGGACTAGGTTTGCAGGCGTTTCCTAGCTCCCCTCGGACCGAATGGCCGGGTGCGGGTGGCACAGCCTCGCCTGTTGTTAGGCTCCCCACCTCATCGCATACGTCAACATGGGGTCCTCCCCACGGCGGGCGGAAGCCTTATCTCCCGACCGTTCGCCGATTTGCGGGGGAGGAATGTGGTGTCACCGCTAGACACCACACTGGCTAGGTGGTAACTTAAATCGGCCGCGGTCCTGTAGTACATGTCGGACCCGCGTGTCGCCACTGTGTAATCGCAATCCTAGCGCCACCACATGGCAGGTCACAAGACACGGACATGACCTCGCCCCAGTTGTACGGACGACATAGCTTGCGACCAGACCTACCAAGTCTTCCTCTCCTTTGCCGAGAGACTGATAGAATAGCCTTCAGCTTATTCCATAGCTACTACCTAGCAAGGCGCCATTTGTATCAGTGCTTATAGCTTACTACTATTCAAGAGATGTATTCCAACAAGAGAATAAAGTTAAGTATATTATTCCAGCTACGTACTTTTCTTCTTATTCATTAATAAGTCTCATGTTCCAGTACTTCACGCCCGTCTGCGTTAGTTTAGCGTGCACTTTCAGCCACTTCATTCTACAAGGTGTTGGCCCAGCTGCCGACACATCAGACGCCATCCATAACAGGCTAAAATCTTGAAACGGGTGTGAAACATTGGTCGTAATTCAACTTAATGAAGAGGAAAAGCGCATTCGTGTGAGCAGGACCATTTTACTAAGGAATTTAAAACGTTTGTAAAAGAAATCATCGCCGGAGAGGAGTCATGGGTTCATCGCTTTCCATTCCGTGCTGTGGTGTTCACTCTTTCATTCGAACAGCCCAGATCTCAACTCAAAGAGAAATTCGTGCGTCAACCCTCTCACTGTTTTGTGGAACACACATGGGCCAATTCTGGAACATTACCTGGAAAATAGGTCAACAGCAAAACAGTCAACAATAGAGTGATAAACTTTGCAACGATCTGAAACGTGCAATTTGAAACAGTCGCCAAAGTCTACTGTCAAACAGCATATATCAGCGCCCGCACCTTTCAAACTCTTCAGAGGACGCATTTAGAGATGTTGGAGAATCCTGTGTGCAGTCGTGTTCTCCCCAGCGAATACAAAGTTCATTCTTTGATCCGTTTAAAGATGCTTCAAGAGGGCGTCGATCAATCTCCGATGAAGAGATCAAGGAAGCAGCACGCATGTGGCATACTGTTCAATGAAAAATTACTTTTGAGTATTTTGGAAAGACCGCGCAACGATGGACCAAGTTCATTGAAAGATAAAGTGCACTATTTCATCAAAAGCGTCCGGAAACTTTTATGTAACGCGAAATTCACCACTAGATGCCGCTAGAAGCAGGACCGATGGTGTAAAAGGAGGCGGACAATACCGTGGTGTCGTTAGAGGAGTGGTAACAACGGATTGGGTCGGTCAAGGTAATCCAGTGACTCTGAACGTGGACTAGAGATTCAATGTCACCTGCGTAACACATTCACGAGGGACACTTCAACCTTTCTGAATGTGCCTAGGCCGGCTGTCAATGATAAGCGGCACTTGAGGCGGTGCAAACAGCTCCGTCACTGGGCAGTGGACGAGTGATTTGGAATGATGGAACTTTTTGGGATTTGGGAATGCCATGATGTGTAGTGTTAACACTGGAAGACAGAGGAGGTGGTGTTATCGGTTTCAGATGGCTATTTTTTTAAATGATGTTGTTAGATGTGTTAACATTTGTAAAGGAGAATGATATATTTGAAGAACGTTGGCTAGAGAAACAGTTATTAGGCAACAGTTCCTGTGTCTGCGATGGCAGAATCTTTGACAGCCTGTAGTGGACAGCTGCGGTGTGAGACAAGCGGAATTTCGTTGAATCTACAGTGCAATGCATGGACGCTCTTTTGGAACTATGTAAGCTGCAGATTTATTACGGGGAGGAATGATTATTCAGAACAATGGTTAGATAGCATAGGCACATAAAAAAGATTCTGAAATGAAGAACAAGATATTATTTGATGTGGTAAAAAGTTTATGCTTATTTTTATGGACTTGTGTTGTTGGACCACTTGACCCTCGTCACAGTCGAGTTTTTGATAATTATTCTATTGATTGATTTGCTGAGTTAATATACATAACCATGGAAGTCATTAGATTAAATGAATTTTCGTATTAGAATCTATAATTTTTTCGTTGGTAAGTTCTTTCCTAACTGAAATTTCGGTAGTTAAAGGTTGAGTCATGTGTTTCATTCGCAAGGTTATGATCCTAATTTCATTGGACCATGTTAAATCCTGCCTGACTGTCGAATTGGGGTGTTCAGGAAACCTGCTTTCTCGGGTCACTGGACAACAATTCGAGCAAATCGCAATAATCAGTTTTATTACAAAATGAGCAAATACAATACTTAACTTTGTGTTACACAGATGTCTCGCAAGCAAAGGAAATAAACAAGCTTCTTCAGTATAACAGCTCTAAGTCACTGCTGTACAAGCACCTGATCTTGAAGCTGCTCGACGACTGGGCAGCAACCAATCGGGCGCGGCGCTTATTTCCTCTCCACACAGGCGGCGCTGCCGTCGTGTTGTCGTCCTGACGAGGGGTCGGTCATTGTGCTGTTGGTTGACCTCTTCTCACAGCCATCTATCGTTTTCGAATTGCGTGCCGGCGCTTGACTTTACGCCATAATAGACCAACTGTAGTCAGTTTTTAGCAGAATTTTTTTAAACTGTTGCAGAGTCTTACTGTGTTGCTATATCTGCCAATACTTCATTTTTCACATGAAAGTCATAATACTTGATTGATTCGTTTTCTTTGCGCACTGTAGGTTCTGTCAGTTTCTTCATTTTACCAGGGCCGTATGTCTGTGCAGAAGTTCTCGTGTGTTTCAGGTTACATTGTTATATAGGTCGACATTACAGTTTGTTTCTTTTTCCTTTCAAACAGTCATGTTTCTTTTTTTTTTTTTTTTTTCAAATAGTTCGTACTGACCCAGTCTACTGAGTGGGAAAGTATTGGTTTACTTATTTATTGGCTTACGAATGAGATCGGTTTTCATACATACAGGATTCTTTTCAGTTTACATCTACATTTATACTCCGCAAGCCACCCAACGGTGTGTGGCGGAGGGCACTTTGCGTGCTACTGTCATTACCTCCCTTTTCTGTTCCAGTCGCGTATGGTTCGCTGGAAGAACGACTGTCTGAAAGCCTCCGTGCGCCCTCGAATCTCTCTAATTTTACAACCGTGATCTCCTCGGGAGGTATAAGTAGGTGGGAAGCAATGTATTCGATACCTCATCCAGAAAAACACCCTCTCGAAACCTGGACAGCAAGCTACACCGCAATGCAGAGCGCCTCTCTTGCAGAGTCTGCCACTTGAGTTTGCTAAACATCTCCGTAGCGCTATCACGCTTACCAAATAACCCTGTGACGAAACGCGCCGCTCTTCTTTGGATCTTCTCTATCTCTTCCGTCAACCCGATCTGGTACGGATCCCACACTAATGAGCAATACTCAAGTATAGGTCGAACGAGTGTTTTGTAAGCCACCTCCTTTGTTGATGGACTACATTTTTTCATGTAAGTGATGTGGCTTTGAGCTCAGTAGTACATTTAGGTTGTGAGTTCACATTCCCAGGTTTGTATTTACGATAAAACACACACACACACACACACACACAAGTAAAGGCAACTCACTTACACCGTATGGGGGTGTTTTTCGTGGTTAGGGTGTGATCTCACTACTGCGCTTAAGAGATCGCTATCTGCAGAAGGATATGAGCACATTTTACAGCATCGTGTAAAGTAAAGGAACAATTTGGGGACGGTGCTTGTTTGCATCACAATGTACCCTGCCGTAAAAGCGGATCCGTGAGGCAATGGTTTATGGACATTGACATTCCTGAAACAGACTGAACGGCTCAGAGGCCTGATCTGAGCCCAAATGAAAGCCTTTGGGATGAGCTAGAACTTCGGTTTTGCTCCCGACTCCAGCACCATCACTATCGTCTCTGGTTTAGGCTGTTAACAAAGAATGGGCTGCCATTCCTCCACGGAGGTTGAGACCTGTTCAAGCCTCCATAAAGGCGAAGTTAGAATTATATTAATACCTTCAGCAGCTGACGGGCGTTGATATATATCAACTGGGATAGGTGAAGAAGTGTGCTCCGACTGGGACTCGGACCCGGGATCTCCTGCTTATATGGCAGACGCTCTAACCATCTGAGCCACCGAGGGTACTAAGGACAGTGCGACTGCAGGGACTATCCCGCGAGACCCACATTCTCACCTTGTATGTCCACACACTGCATTCGTTGTGTCCCACCCCAAAACACTCAATACTCGTGGAAGACATTCTTACCAAGTCCCGTAAGAGTTCGGGGAATGTGTGTGCATCCGCACAGGAGAAGGTCATGGCCGGTATTGCCAGAACTACCCTACTGGCCATTAAAATTGCTACACCACGAAGATGACGTGCTACAGACGCGAAATTTAACCGACAGGAAGAAGAAGCCGTGATATGCAAATGATTAGCTTTTCAGAGCATTCACCCAAGGTTGGCGCCGGTAGCGACATCTACAACGTGCTGACATGAGGAAAGTTTCCAATCGATTTCTCATACACAAAAAGCAGTTGACCGGCGTTCCCTGGTGAAACGTTGTTGTGATGCCTCGAGTAAGGAGGAGAAATGCGTACCATCACGTTTCCGACTTTGATAAAGGTCGGATTGTAGCCTATCGCTATTGCGGTTTATCGTATCGCGACATTGCTGCTCGCGTTGGTCGAGATCCTATGACTGTTGGCAGAATATGGAATCGGTGGGTTCAGGAGGGTAATACGGAACGCCGTGCTGAATATCAACGACCTCATATCACTAGCAGTCGAGATGACAGGCATCTTATCCGCGTGGCTGTAACGGATCGTGCAGCCACGTCTCGATCCCTGAGTCGACAGATGGGGACGTTAGCAAGACAACTATCTGCACGAACAGTTCAACGACGTTTGCAGCAGCATGGAATATCAGCTCGGAGACCATGGCTGCGGTTACCTTTGACCCTGCATCACAGACAGGAGCGCCTGCAATGGTGTACTCAACGACGAACCTGGGTGCACGAATGGCAAAACGTCATTTTTTCGGATGAATCCAGGTTCTTTTTACAGCATCATGATGGTCGCATCCGTATTTGGCGACATCGCGGTGAACGCACATTGGAAGCGTGTATTCGTCATCGCCATAGTGGCGTATCACTCGTCGTGATGGTATGGGGTGGCATTGGTTATACGTCTCGGTCATCTCTTGTTCGCATTGACGGCACTTTGAACAGTGGATATTTCAGATGTGTGTCCGACCTGTGGCTCTACCCTTCGTTCGATCACTGCGAAACCCTACATTTCAGCAGGATAATGCAAGACCGCATATTGCAGGTCCTGTACGGGCCTTTCTAGATACAGAAAATGTTTGACTGCTGCCCTGGCCAGCACATTATCCAGATCTCTCACCAATTGAAAATGTCTGGTCAATAGTGGCCGAGCAACTGGCTCAATACGCCAGTCACTACTCTTGATGAACTATGGTATCGTGTTGAAGCTGCATGGGCATGGGCTGTAGCTGTACACGCCCTCAAAGCTCTGTTTGACACAATGCCCAGGCGTATCAAGGCCGTTCTTACGGCCAGAGGTGGTTGTTCTTTGTACTGATTTCTCAGGATCTATGCACCCAAATTGCATGAAAATGTAATCACATGTCAGTTCTAGTATAATATATTTGACCAATGAATAGCCGTTTGTCATCTGCATTTCTTCTTGGTGTCGCAATTTTAATGGCTAGTAGTGTGTATACCTATATGGATATGGTGTCTGCTCTTTCGGACATGTCCAAAAGAACAGACACCATATCCATATAAGTATAAAGGCGAAGAGAGGACCAACCCACATTTATGTTCAGTAACAGGTGTACGGATACTTTTGATTAGATAATATACCTCCGGATAATAACGTCATTTTAAATTTCGTTCTACTGTCGAACTAAACTAGATATATTTTATGCAGATACTTCTTGGCTTAGGGCCGTATTTGCTGTGATTGTTCTTCGAGTCATAGTTCCTATAACCTCACGATCCACTAATCAGAATAGAAGGTTTACCAAGGAATTTAACTGCTTATTACTGAACCTTCACATCTGGGACGCGAGACTGTGACACATTTTTTCAGCAGCCGCGTGGCCGGGGATCTGCAGTGGAGTCCATAGCGCGGCAGGTACCCCCGGCAGCAGCTGCGCCAGTGCAGCGGGCCGGCGCAGTATTGCGGAGCAATTACAGGCTGTGATTAATTCACGCGCCGCGAGCAGCTCTGTGCCCGGCGGGTCCGCCCGCGTCCGCCGCAAATGGCGGCCCTAATTGAAATGAAGCGTACCGCGGCGAGAGCGCCGCCGCCCAGCAGCGGATCTGTATCGCCCTAATGCGGTCGGCTCCGTTAGCGCCTCCGCAGTCAATGGGTCGGCCGGCACATTATCGGCCGAGAGGTGTGAAATAGCAGCGGCCCGCTAAGAAATAGACCGCAGCCAGCTGTGGGGGCTCCGCCGAAAGGAGGCGCGGACTGGACCGCTACCTGCGGCGGCTCTGGACAGCATTCGGCCGCCTCCGCACACAATGCGTAGCCTCAGCTCTGAGTAGAGAATAGGAACGGCTCGTCACTATATCTTTTGAAACGAATCTGTTTGCTGCAGTCATTTCGCAGTTGGCCAGTCGTGGTTACAATAGCTGAGTGGAAACCTCAGACCTATTCAAATTGTTCCGCACGGTTATCTCTCACTGGCACTGTAGCAAGTGACTAATCACTTAGCGGGAATACACAGAGCGTTACCGTATATTCTTTGGACTTTTTTCGGAACACTTCATTCGTCATACTTCTCTTTCTCACAGCGTCTCCGTCTCCCTCGAAAAGCTGTGTACCGAGCGACGTGGCGCAGTGGTTAGACACTGGACTCGCATTCGGGAGGACGACGGTTCAATCCAGCGTCCGGCCGTCCTGATTTAGGTCTTCCGTGATTTCCCTAAATCGCTCCAGGCAAATGCCGGGATGGCTCCTTTGAAAGGGCACGGCCGACTTCATTCCCCATCCTTCCCTAATCCGGTCAGACCGATGACTTCGCTGTTTGGTTTCCTTCCCCAAAACAACCCAACCCAACCAAAGCTGTGTATTTCATTTACAATACGTGACAAAAAAGTGAATCACTACGATACTGCAGTGCCGATGTTGTTCACAAGTACGATGCAATGTTCCTTTGGACATGCATGCATGTCTGAATGAACACCCACTGCGGCGACTGCAGCCATTATGAAATACATTAGCCGGCCGGGGTGGCCGAGCGGTTCTAGGTGTTACGGCCTGGAACCGCGAGACCTCTACGATCGCAGGTTCGAATCCAGCCTCGGGCATGTGTGTGATGTCCTTAGGTTAGTTAGGTTTAAGTAATTCTAAGTTCTAGGGGACTGATGACCTCAGAAGTTAAGTCCCATAGTGCTCAGAGCCATTTGAACCATTTTTGAAATACATAAAGTGTATTCGTAGTTGCGAATATGGAACGATGACTATGACAAATTGTTCCGGAACGGGAATCCAACCTGGATTTTCCGCTTCTCGTGAATGGTCGGTCGCCTTACAATTAGGCTATCTGAGCACGGTTTCCGGCCAGAGCAAAATTTGCATAAATCGTTATCCATGTGTCTAGCACCTGCACTCGCCCGTCCATTACGTATATTCCTATACAGGGGAGACATTTTAATTGAAAGTCGCTTCCCCAGTGTCGGCGGATAAACACGATATTGCAATGCCTGAGTTGTTCAGAATTGCGAAAGCTACACTCCTTCGGAAATCTCGGTTCGACAGGCTTGCATTTCCGAAGGATCACTGCGTCGTACTTCCGAACAACACAGGCATTGCAATATAGTATATATCCTCATACAGGGCAAGCGACTTTCAGTTAAAATGTCTCCACTGTGTTGTTGTTGTGGTCTTCAGTCCAGAGACTGGTTTGATGCAGCTCTCCATGCTACTCTATCCTGTGCAAGCTTCTTCATCTCTCAGTACCTACTGCAACCTACATCCTTCTGAATCTGTATAGTGTATCTCTTGATCTCCCTCTATGATTTTTACCCTCCACGCTGCCCTCCAATCTCTTGATGCCTCAGAATATGCCCTACCAACCGATCCCTACTTCTAGTCAAGTTGTGCCACAAATTTCTCTTCTCTCCAATTCTATTCAGTACCTCCTCATTAGTTATGTGATCTACCCATCTAATCTTCAGCGTTCTTCTGTAGCACCACATTTCGAAACCTTCTATTCTCTTATTGTCCATCTATTTATCGTCCACGTTTCACTCCCATACATGGCTATGCTCCATACAAATACTTTCAGAAACGACTTCCTGACACTTAAATCTATACTCCATGTTCACAAATTTCTCTTCTTCAGAAACGCTTTATTGCCAGTCTACATTTTATATCCTCTCTACTTCGACCATCGTCGGTTATTTTGCTCCCCAAATAGCAAAACACATATACTACTTTAAGTGTCTCATTTCCTAATCTATTTCCCTCAGCATCACCCGATTTAAGTCGACTACATTCCATTATCCTCGTTTTGCTTTTGTTGATGTTCATCTTATATACTCCTTTCAAGACACGGTCCACTCCGTTCAGCTGCTCTTCCAGGTCCTTTGCTGTCTCTGACAGAATTACAATGTCATCGAGGAAGCTCAAAGTTTTGATTTCTTCTCCAGGGATTTTAATTCCTACTCCGAATCATTCTTTTGTTTTCTTTACTGCTTGCTCAATATACAGATTGAATAACATCGGGGATAGGATACAGCCCTGTCTCACTCCCTTCCCAACCACTGCTTCCCTTTCATGCCCTTCGACTCTTATAGGTACCATGTGGTTCCTGTACAAATTGTAAATAGCCTTTCGCTCCCTGTATTTTACCCCTGCCACCTTCTGAATTTGAAAGAGAGTTTTCCACTCAACATTTTCAGAAGCTTCCTCTAAGTCTACAAATGCTAGAAACGTAGGTTTGCCTTTCCTTAATTTATTTTCTAAGATAAGTCGTAGGGTCGGGAGTATATGTACATGATGGATGTACGAGTCTAGGTTTTAGACACGCGGTTGACGTTATATTGAAGTTTGGGTCTGCCCGTGAAACGTGCTCGGATAGCGTAGTGGTAAGGGTCGCGATAAGTGGAAAATCCGGGTTCGAGTCCCGGTCCGGCATAAATTTTCATTGTCGTCATGCCATTACACATCTGATGGTTATCCATATTCATAACTACGAATAAAGTGAAGCAGTTACAAGGGGAGTAGGAAACGAAATGAAACTTCACGAGCTGAGAGCGTATACGATGTTATTTCACTGATTACAAAATCGCGACAAATTTACGTACAACTTGATAGTATTCACCCACTTAAAAGTATTATGTCGCATCGTGTCTGGCTTGGGTGCTTGCACTGATGACCTGAAAGACAGTGCAGCCTCTCCTGAGGCAAGCAGACTCACGACTTTTCTAATAGGTTCTTGGTATCCTCAATACAGTTGAAAGATGGCTGTGAGAGCTGACTTTCACTACAGAATGATTCGTATTAATGGATGACCATATAAATAACAGATCAATTTTGTCATGTCTCACGAAGGGAATGTGCAGTGAGTGAGTAAACTTTTATTTCATGTATCAACCAACTTCATTTTCCCCCTCCCCTCCTGTTCCAGAGATGTTCCTTAGTTAGTTAATTTCTATGAGCTTGTGTGTTTCAGTCGACTGTTGAGGAAAGGAAAGGCTTTCTTGTGTAGTCAGTGCTGTTGGCTTTTTTTCCATAGAAATTTCCCAGTTTTCTATATCCACGAATAAGAGCGCTTTCTAATACTGATGCCATTCTCTAGAACATTCGGGTAGGATCTTTCTCGGCGAATTAGGACCGTTGGCGTTTTATGGCAACTGTCTCTTCCATCCGCTCAGCCTCCACCTCCGCAGAAAAGCGCTCGTCAGCTCCTGTCATCTCTTCCAGCCATCTGAAAACGAAGAGACGTGCTCCACACACTGAAACAGTAAGACCTCTTCTTCCGAATGAACATAGGTTAGAGCGGACTAGTGTTATTTGAGTAGGAGAAACCTATTTCATTCAATTTCTAGAACATTCGGGAATGCTTTTACTCCATTTCAGTGAATCGATTTAGTAATTTTAATAAGTGGACGACCACTTGGCTTCATGTACGATGGAGGCGACCATATACTCTCAGCAGCAGTTTCTCATTTGAGTAAACTGGATAAATTACGTCTAGCATTTTACTGATTATCGTATACCACGTTAATTCTGACAACGGTTGCAGCTCGGTTCTGATTCGTTTTCCGATGTTTTGAACTACATTTAGATTGTCCTTGTGAACCACTTGCGAAGTATAATAATCAATGAGCGACCGCCCATAAGAGTTCATTGCCATCAGCAATCACTCTAGTTGAGATATTCCTTTTATGCGATTTAGTTCAAATGGTTCAAATGGCTCTGAGCACTATGGGACTTAACATCTTAGGTCATCAGTCCCCTAGAACTTAGAACTACTTAAACCTAACAAACCTAAGGACATCACACACATCCATGCCCGAGGCAGGATTCGAACCTGCGACCGTAGGAGTCCCGCGGTTCCGGACTGCAGCGCCTAGAACCGCACGACCACCGCGGCCGGTATGCGATTTAGTAAGTGTAATATGGGGTTGTACTCTGTACCTGAAATACAGCTGCGTGATCAGCTGCACTGCAACGAGCCAATGGAAAACCTCTGTTTGGGAGCTTGTGGGCACAACACACCCAAGTTGTTCCTATGGCGGAGGAATATAGTTTTTTATGCCTACAGGTAGAATATTAATGCAGAATTGTCTTCCGTTTTGCCGTGAATCTGATACACATAGTCCTAGTCCACACCCTGCCATATGGTTTGTAAGCTGGTTTATCCTTATTTTCGCTACGATCGCAGGTTCGAATCCTGCCTCGGGCATGGATGTGTGTGATGTACTTAGGTTAGTTAGGTTTAAGTAGTTCTAAGTTCTAGGGGACTGATAACCACAGCAGTTGAGTCCCATAGTGCTCAGAGCCATTTGAACCATTTTTTATCCTTATTTTCGCATTCGAGAGGACGATGGTTCAAACCTGCGTTCAGCTATCCAGATTTACGTTTTTCGTGATTTCTCTAAGTCGCTCCCTTTGACAAGGCACAACCGATTTCCTTTCCCATCCTTGACACCATCCGAGGTTGTTCTCTAATGAACTCGACGTCGACAGCATCTTCAACCCAATCTTCCTTCCTTATTTTTATTCTTCTTCTTTTTCTTTTTCACGTCCATTATGCAAGATGGTCATAAACGGTCAGAAAACCTGCTATGTGTGGTGCAAGGTAGTTTGTGCTAAGAAACAATTGTTAAGAAAAAAGTCGATAGTTACGATATTTCCGTGTTAATTAGCACTGAAGTTAACAAATGAGGCCATTGAGCGCGCAGATTCAAGAGGCCCGCCAGATACAGTGAGTCAGCTTGTAATATATCTTGCAGCGGTCTCTCCGCGATATTTTCAGAAATTGTTTATAAATTATATAACTCAGTACATATCTCGAAATATCTCTTCTTATCTTACCGATTCCTAAACTTTAATATACGATGATTGTCAATGCAAAGTAGTTTCAAGCCCTATTATTCCTTGGAGCGTGCATTTACTCCATGGAATAGCTTCTCTACTATCAATGTTTTCTCTTATGAAAAGAATGATTGAGTTCTTGCCAATTAGCCGTGAAAGAACGAAGATGTATATGTATATATTGTTGAGCTAGTCGCCATCTTGAGGAGATTCTGTATGAGAGGGAATTTAATACATGAACTAAACTAAAGTAAGTGTGTTCGCGTATTATTTAACTGATTATTATTGACAGTGTCTGCTTACTACGCTGTGTTGCACGGGATCAGTGGGGAACGTTTGATTTACACTGGACGAACCTGCAGTTTTGTATGCTCAAGATATCCAGTTTATGACTTTCAATAAATAGGCTAACACGGTCTTACCAGCAGATCTCCGGTCTTCCCCATGTGATCACCGAAAGTTGATAATTATTACAAATGTTTTCAGGAGATCGACTGACAATTTTCGTCGCAACGAGACTTCGAAATTGCTTCACTGCCTTATGGAATCTAAGTTAAGGTCAATTAAATCAGGATAGAACAGTATTGAACTGTGTGAATGTGATAAGCCTGCTTTGTGAATGCAAATTCCCTTAATATACGCATGTTTTTTTACTATCCTGATCAGTGAAGCTAAATCAGGCCGGTGTCAGAGAGGTTTTTAAATTTTAGATCCCACAAAAAATATTAAAAGGTGTTCTTATAGCATAGTTGATAGTGCACGAGACTGGTCAACCTTCGTCCCACGTCCAATTTTTGTTTCGCACTCTTGTTCGGTTTTAAGAAACCAAACGAACGCGTTCTGCGGGCCGCTTGTGTCTGCGCGCGCAGCGGTCTGATTGGCTGACCTGAATGCTAAGTAACTAGAAAACGACGCAGCGTAGCGAATTATTTTGTTACCCTCCGGGGGCTCGCGTGGGCGGCAACTCATGAAACATCTTGAACTACGTACGCGCTTGATACTCAGGTAATCCCCAGTTATCTATCGGCTCACCTTACGGCGCGTGACCTTGACACTGATTGATTGGAATCTATAGGCCGATGTAATAATGCATGGGCATTCGAAAATGAAAACCAATTCGTGGCGCTGCAGATGCCGCCTTGCGAGCGCTAACGTTGCTTCAAATTGCGCGAGCGCCTGAAGTTTAACAATTATTTCTTAGCGCCACCTACCCTACAACACTCTTACAAGCTTTTAAAACTACTTCTGTCCACCCTATATACTCCGCCAACCTGGTACCAACACTAAACCTGGTGGCTGTTCTACATGGCACAGAGAATTGCAGCTGCAATCATTTATGTACCAGCCGATGGTGTGTGCGTATACGAAGTTATGTTGGCGTCTTACTGTGTCTTCTGGGAGAATCACTTGGCAATGTATTTGCTCATTTGTTCTGATGGCTTTTGTGCAAGACTAGCCGGAGTTACTATGGTAATTCTATTGGATTGGTGCGTAAGTCCGTAATATTTTTCCATGCGTTTGTAAACACAGTAGATAAACATAACAGACTTTAGTCATCAGTAATCTATTCTCCTTCGCTATTCACAACAGTCTGCGATCGCTGTGGTCACTTTTGGATTCTGCGACTGAAGAAGTCATGTGGTTTTGAGGCGAAGAACTCGTCGAGCCCTGTTTTCATGCTGAAAGGAAGTTCCTTGAAGGTTGTTCGATGGAGAGCGGAAAAAGTGAAAACCTGAGGTCGCAGGGTCAGGTGAATAACGTGTCTGCGAAATGACTTCCCAACCCAGCTCCTGTACAGCGTTTTCCGTGCCTACCAGAACGCAAGCGGGCGTCATCGTGGAATAGCATCACTTCACGCAGTCTTTCTGGCCGTTGTTCTAGGACTGCGTCTGCAAGACGTCTCTCTTGTTGACAATAAATGTCAGCGTTGATGGTTACATCTAAGGGAAGCAATTCGTAGTACGCCACACCATCGCCGTTCCACCAGATGCATAACATTGTCTTTTGAGGATGCGCGCCGGTCTTTATATGGGGAGTTGCTGCTTCGTTTGTGCTAAGCCATTCCTTTCATTTCGTTACGACAGCACAAAGACCATTTCTCGTCACAAGTAACGATACAGGGTAGGAAAGGTCGGTGTTATTCGAGAGCCAACTGATGATGAGTTTGTGATTTTTGTTTAGAACATGTGTTACCCATACAAGCGATTTCTGAAACTTTCCCATTGCAGGCAAATGTCCCACGATGATTGAATGGTCACAGTTAATCATATTTACAATATCTCGATTATACTGATTTGGATCACTGTGGATTAATGCGTTTAAACGGTCTTCATCAAAACTCGATGGTCCTCCTGAACGTGGAGAGCCACCAATGTCAGAACGAACCTCCTGAAAACGAAGAACACATTTTCTTGCCGTGCTCTGTCCAATGGAATTATCTCCATACACGGTGCAAATTACCCACTGCCTCAGCTACTGTCACCCCTCAACTGAACTCAAGGAGAAGGATATACCGGAAATGTTCAATTATCTCGGCTTAGCACTCCTTTTTCTATCGTCCACAGCTCCATACACCATATCCAAACGACAAAATGACAATATTTAAACTCAAATAGCAGTAGTGGACTACCAATAAAAAATGGCAATCGGTAAATAAACCTATAGCAAGCAGAATACCAACAAGTAAAACAAAAACGTAACGAATTTATGCACCAACCTCATATACTCGTAAGTACGTAAGGTAGCTGTATGTTCAGAAACCTTGAGACGTTCCTTTCGCCCGTTCCTCAGAGGTTGCGTAGCGTCGCGCGGAATCACAGTCGCGGCCGCGGACAGAGTCTTCGCCATCTTGGCGATGTACGGCACGCGAGATCAATTACGCGACGGATTGCCCCACAGATTTAATCAGAAATATATATAGGGGTAACCGGACTAATTACTTGCAGTGGTACGCCACCAGTCATTTTAAATAAACGTCGCCAGCGTTTCTTCGGCCCACGATACAGGATTAAACTTCTCACAACTCCAAAATCAGTAATTAAAAGCTCTGTAGCTATCCACATATTTTCAGGACAAATTCGAATGGAATATATCAGCCACCATCAGATCGATATACTGTCGCCAAATGTCATTTAGCAACTTCTACCGATTATCACCACAACAACAAAATAGATATGGAAGTATATCCAACAAATAATTGAGTACACACGGTGCAAAAGGAGAACATGGCAGGTGCCCTAACCCGATTTTCCAGAAACTTCGCTCAGGACCACGTGTTTCAGCTTATCAGTAGATAATCGACCGCTTACTGGAAAACGGCTGTAAAAATTTTCGACGTAATTTAGATGCCTTTAGCGGTAGATATCCTCAGTCCAAGTGATGGCACAATGACTAGTGTCGTAACCAGTCACGTTTTTGTCCTGCCTTCAAAACCCGATTTTTTTTTCATTTGTCTACCCATGTCCATAGGAGGGAGCTACATGAGTATTTCTTATCAAGTTAGGGGATACAAGGGCCTTGTATTAATTGTAAAATTACAACTGAGTTTCATAATAAGTGTCATATATTTATTATATATGTATGTATCATACTTTCACGGGTTCACAAGCTTTTTAAATTCTCATTTTCTTGTATTTCGTTCTTAAATCAAATCTTAAGTTTCATATTGCATAGTTGCGTTTATTCTTCAGGGTTATTTTGTGCATACCCTTGCATTATAGCTACCGATCGTAGGAACATTAGAAACACGGAAATTCCGAACACAATGAGCCCTGCGCAAAGGCAGGTTTGCAACAGCAACATTTCTTGGTAGAAATCTCGCTCGGGTAAGAAAAGTTGTTAACATTGCTGAATATTTCACGCTTTGACAATAATTTTGCGGTAAGCCACACATAAGGGTTCAAATGGCTCTAAGCACTATGGGACTTAACATCTGAGGTCATCAGTCCCCTAGACATAGAACTACTTAAACCGAACTAACCTAAGGACATCACACACATCCATGCCTGAGGCAGGATTCGAACCTGCGACCATAGCAGCAGCGCGGTTCCGGACTGAAGCGCCTAAAACCGCTCGGCCACAGAAGCCGGCACACATATGGAGTCACTTTTCCGCACACTATTGCATGCCGTTGATTACGAATCGAGATACACTAGGGGAGTTCCACCGAAAAGAATTTCAACTAATTTTTTCGTTCATTTATTGTTTCCTTCAATTCACTCAGCAGACATACAGTTCGTAGACGAATATGGTCAACGTTATCTCAGTATACATTGTGTAGTAATCTTCTAAGGAGATGGGTAGATAACAGAAAAACAAAAATAAAAATAAATGATAATTAATTGAAACCCTCAGCTGCTGACAGGTGTTGTTGATATACCTCGATGGGGACAGTGAAAATGTGTTCCCCGACCGGCACTCGAACCCGGTATCTTCTGCTTACAGTGCAGACGCTCTATCCATCGGTATTGTTAGGTTCGTTTGGTCTGCGCGGACGTCACTTGACAACTGTTCCAGTTGATCGTCGATTCTTTTACTCAGTTTTATTTATTACGTAGGATGCATCTGAGCCACAGAGGACAGAGATCAACAGCGCGACTGTAGGGACTTATCGTAAGCACCCTCCCCATCGAGGTATATCAACAACACCTGACGGCAGCTGAGGGTTTCAATTACTTAAAATTTATTCTAGAGAAGCTGCACGGTCATCAATGGTATCTGTTCTTTCGAGAACAGTTACTGTCTTCATGCAAAAGTAAAAATAATAATCTGATTTTGAACAGGGGGGCGCAAAAGTGCGAAGACGTAACGCTGGCCACTGTGCCATCCTAGCGGTCGAGCTATTTATTTGCTCAGAATCACATAAAGCACTTCGAAAACTTTGACCGTCATTTTCTCAGAAACGGACGAGTATCTACGGATAATCTGAGAGCCGCGCGGGATTAGCCGATCGGTCTGAAGGCGATGCAGTCACGGACTGTGTGGATGGTCCCGGCGGAGGTTCAAGTCCTCCCTCGGGCATGGGTGTGTGTGTGTTTGTCCTTAGGATAATTTAGGTTAAGTAGTATGTAAGCTTAGGGAGTGATGACCTTAGCAGTTAAGTCCCATAAGATTTCACACACATTTGAACATTTTCTTGATAATCTGAGACTCGTGTCCGTTCATTTCGGGTCCTCTTCCACTGATCAAAGCTTCTGGAAAATGAGGTTATGGCACCTGCCGTTTTCTCCTCGTGTGATGAAGAGGTTGCCACGAAGGAATTTGTGGCGCGCCGCATCAAACCCGTCAGAGGACTGACGGCTCAAAAAGTAGAAGAAAAGAACGTCAGATGCCTCTAGTCCCGCCAATGAAGCTGAAATTCTCGGTAAGTTCATGGAGTCGTCCACCTGTATGTGTCCGAACCAGGTCTTTACAACGGCACTTTGTAATTTCCTGGCTGCCCGAAGAGACGTGTCGTGTGAAGGAAAAAAAAAAAAAGCTGACATTTTACAATCTCTGTATCGCTACAAAACGAAGAAAGATACGAGAGGAGATACTTCCAGACATGAAGACGAGACGCGCAACATACAAAAATCTGAAACGAACTCTAGTGAAACTTTATACTGTTGCCGCGATAAGGGCACTTAATTCGGCCGGAGAAGTTCATAAACTGGGAATGTGGCCAGGTTTCTCTATTTTTGCGGAGCGCGAACGTACACGAGTAAACGATTCGCCACCTGGGGGCAATCTGTATAATCTGTATAGTGAGCGGGGAACACGGCCGGCGTGCAGCCGAAATATTTCAGCGCCGCGCCGCGCGCATTCCGAGGACATTCCCGGCGGCCGGGGCTGGACGCGGCGCTCGCCGGCGGTCATAACATTTCCCGGGCGCGTCGCGACACTCAGTATTTCTCGGCGTCTGCCTCCGTGTTATCGGTCCGCGCATTCCCGCGTCGCATTCCCCGGGGCTCTCTTTGCGGTCGCCGCTGACAGCGCGTCGTGTTCCCCGCCGGCCGGAGACTTCGGAGGAATTTGCCGCTCAGTGCCTCGTTCGAAGCGTCCGGCCAGTTTCTGGGAAGTCTTTTAGAGCTGCTCCCGTGGCTCTTTATTAATAGACGTTCCGGCAGACAATAGAAACCGAGCGGCCACTCGTCAGGTTTGTAAAACTCGCTGGTCGCCCCGGTTCACAGAATCGACAGGACAATGAAATGCTGCGCGACATTCTTCAATAGCTGTCTCGACGTGTTTGCTTTTACTTCCTTCGGTTTTTACTCGAACGTCGAAAGAAAAACATCTTGTCCACTTTCGAAACTCTACGCAGCCCCCGACCGAAGCCGGCCGCGGTGGTCTAGCGGTTCTAGGCGCGCAGTCCGGAACCGCGCGACTGCTACGGTCGCAGGTTCGAATCCTGCCTCGGACATGGATGTGTGTGATGTCCTTAGGTTAGTCAGGTTTAAGTAGTTCTAAGTTCTAGGGGACTGATGACCACAGATGTTAAGTCCCATAGTGCTCAGAGCCATTTGAACCATTTGAACCCGACCGAAACTTTTACGGAAACAGCCCGCCTGGTTCACTCGCTTACAGTCTTGTCATCAACCACTATAAACGAAGTTGATTCGCTTCTAACGTCACTCAAAGAGAGCCCCATATGCAAGAAAGGAAATCGCCCAGAAACCAGTCAGTGCAGTGGAATGTCGTTGCTGACTATTTTGGCAAAGATACACTACTGACCATTAAAATTGCTACACCACGAAGATGACGTGCTACAGACGCGAAATTTAATCGACAGGAAGAAGGTGCTGTGATATGCCAATGATTAGCTTTTCAGAGCATTCACACAAGTTTGGCGCCGGTGGCGACACCTACAACGTGCTGACATGAGGAAAGTGTCCAACCGATTTCTCATACACAAACAACAGTTGACCGTCATTGGGTGGTGAAACGTTGTTGTGATACCTCGAGTGAGGAGGAGAAATGCGTACCATCACGTTTCCGACTTTGAGAAAGGTCGGATTGTAGCCTATCGCGATTGCGGTTTATCATATCGTGACATTGCTGCTCGCGTTGCTCGAGTTCCAATGACTATTAGCAGAATATGGACTCGGTGCTTTCAGGAGGTTAATACGGAACGCCGTGCTGGATCCCAAAGGCCTCGTATCACTAGCAGTCGAGATGACAGGCATCTCATCCGCATGGCTGTAACGGATCGTGCAGCCACGTCTCGATCTCTGAATCAACAGATGGGGAGCTTTGCAAGACAACAACCATCTGCACGAACAGTTCGACGATGTTTGCAGCAGCATGGACTATCAGCTCGGAGACCATGGCTGCGGTTACCCTTGACGCAGCATCACAGACAGGAGCGCCTGCAATGGTGTACTCGTGTACTCAACGGGTAACCTGGATGCACGAATGACAAAACATAATTTTTTCGGATGAATCCAAGTTCTGTTTACAGCATCATGATGGTCGCATCCGTGTTTGGCGACATCGCGGTGAACGCACATTGGAAGCGTGCATTCGTCATCGCCATACTGGCGCACCACCCGGCGTGATGGTATGGGGTGCCATTGGTTACTCCTCTCGGTCACCTCTTGTTCGCATTGTCAGCACTTTGAATAGTGGACGTTACATTTCAGATGTGTTACGATCCGTGGCTCTAACCTTCATTCGATCCCAGCGAAACCCTACATTTTAGCAGGATAGTGCACGACCACATGTTGCAGGTCCTGTAAGGGCCTTTCTGGATACAGAAAATGTTCGACTGCTGCCTGGCCAGCACATTCTCCATATCTCTCACCAACTGAAAACGTCTAGTCAATGGTGGCCGAGCAACTGGCTCGTCACAATATGCCAGTCGCTACTCTTAATGAACTGTGGTATCGTGTTGAAGCAGCATGGGCAGCTGTACCTGTACACGCCATCCAAGCTCTGTTTGACTCAATGCCCAGGCGTCTCGAGGCCGTTATTACGGCCATAGGTGGTTTTTCTTTGTACTGATTTCTCAGGATCTATGCACCCAAATTGCTTGAAAATGTAATCACATGTCAGTTCTAGTATAATGTATTTGTCCAATGAATACCCGTTTGACATCTGCATTTCTTCTTGGTGGAGCAATTTTAATGGGCAGTAGTGTAATTACTCGAATTCTCGCAAATCGTGCTACTGGAATCACTGATACAGGCGTTGAACAAAAACATCGAAACTCCACGAGAAATGCATGCTTGGACATAAATGCGGATTCTAGCTTATCCATCGGGTTACATTGTTGTATTTACTCACGACCTAACCTGTGCAGGGTCCTCAATACGATACATGTGTCAGTCGCGGTCAGAACAGTGTTTTCTGTAGTTGTGAGTGCATTATGTCAGAGCTAAGGGAAATTAGGCGAGGGCAAGTTGTTTGTACTCGTATCGTAGGTGCTTCCGGAACCAAGAGGGCCGAAGTGCTCGGTACTTCAAGAGTCATCGTTTCGAACATTTATACCGTCTACAGAGAAAACGAAAAAACATCATCCGCGGACGGACGTGTGTGTCGAATGATCGTAACAGACGGTCACTGAGGACGTTTGTGACAAAAATTAAGGGGAAGATACCTGTCAAAGTCACATCAGAGCTGAATGTGGCGCTAGTGAACTGTGTCAGTACCAAAAAACACGAATGGACCTCCATAAGCAGGGGAGCTGGAAAACCACACATCACTAACGCAAATGCCCCTAACAGTAGATCCCGGTGCTGAAGCAATGGAAGAAAATCGTGTGGTCGGACGAGTCTTGTTTCAAACTCTTTCCAACTTCTGGCTGAGTTTACCTCCGGTGATCATTGGGCAGCCGTATTGTGGTACTCCATGGTTCCCGTGAGTACTCTGCAAGGTGACATTGCTGGGATTATGTGACCAGTTTGGCTGATGAGATCCATCCCTTGGTACAATTTTTCTTCCGGAGTGGTGATGCTATTTTCCAAGACGACAGAGCTCCCGTTCACACAGGTCGCATCGTCCTGTACTGGTTTTGTGAGCACGAAGATGAATTGTCACGTCTCACCTGCCCACCACAGTTATAAGATATCAATATTGTTGAGCCTTTTGGGTCTACTGTGGAGAGTAGCGTACATGATCTCTATCCACCAACATCATCGTTAACTGAACTCGCCACCACTATGCCGGAAAAATGGTATAAGATTCCCTTGCAAACCGTACAGGGCATATATTTATCCATTCTGAGATAACTGTTAGTTATTTTTAATTCCCACGATTGTCCTGTGCCATGTTGGTCTTGGCAATGTGTTTTTGGCATCTGCATAGTTTCGTACATCCACAATATATTCACAGCTCATCAGATACAGGAAAAATGCAGAGAACAAAATGTACCTCTTTACATTGTCTTTATGAACTACACTAAGGCATTTAACTCCATACATTTTTATGATTTACCATCGAAATTTACTGCCATTTTGAAATTTCTCTACACAAGTATGACAGCAGCTGTCATTCGTAAGCCATTCCATACCAATGTCGATGTTAAGCTATGTGATAATCCTTACACTACATGCCTTGTATGTTACCGCTGTCACGCAGTCGGTCAAAAATGATCTTCTTCTACGAATACAGTTAACTCTAAGTCCTAGGAAGAGTCCGTGTTAATCCTATATGCTTTCTTCACAGCATGCAAAACGAAAAAAAGAGTAGTCCAAAACTCAATGTCATTGAAACACAGATCTTTCACAAAGCATAACTTCACTAAAGACAAAGAAATGTGCCACGCGGGATTAGCCGAGCGGTCTATGGCGCTGCAATCATGGACTGTGTGGCTGGTCCCGGCGGAGGTTCGAGTCCTCCCTCGGGCATGGGTGTGTGTGTTTGTCCTTAGAATAATTTAGCTTAAGTAGTGTGTAAGCTTAGGGACTGATGACCATGGCAGTTAAGTCCCATAAGATTTCACACACATTTGAACAAAGAAATGTCACTGTCACGATCGGCGAAGTTAGTCTTGAAATACTCGTAGTTGACAACTTTCCTTATCTTGGCAGTATTATGTCATTAAGAGTAAATAAAGATTCGTAAATTCAGTACAGAATTAACTGTACTGAAGCATCATCTGGCACATTAGGATCTCAAGTGACTGAAAATCGCAGTGTGAATACTGCAAAATAATCCTCGTAAACAATCTAATTCTAATTCACAATCCGTATTACAGTCGGCACCTTCAAAAGCTGAAACAATATCACCAGTGGTGTCTGAGGAGGATTCACTTCATAACACGAAACGAGAACGCATCGCTGTCAATATCCTTTAAGAGGCACAACCGTGTAGTTATAATTAAGGGATAAGCTACTCACAGTGGTCTAGTGTCGGCAGTAAAAATCGTATGGCAGTGAAACTTAGCAGGTATGCTATTGCGTTAATGCTGAACCGATTTTAGCCGGAAAAAAATTAGTTACACTTTTGGCCATCGGGTGCAAATGTGACGCTGTGAATGCAAGAAAGTCGTACAGAAATGTTTCCACGTGTCATGAGCTGAGAAGGGACGTGGGCAGAAAAAGTCGAACAAGTGAGAAAGGCATAATGTTGATTTTTATTATTAACGGCAACTTGCACAAATTGTTCACTACAAGCGCTAGTGATGTCAACGAGAATATGCATTCGTAAAACGACGTGATCAGTAGTTACTCGCAGCAGTTCCCGTGGAATGTGAGCAGCGTGCTCCTTTGTACTGACCTTCAGATCATGTAGAAACCGAACGTGTCCCTGTTAAAGGCGTTCTTTCAAATATACAGGGAGCCAAAAGTCACATGGATTCATGCAATGTATAACCTGAGTTGACTAGTCATGGAACAGTGCTATGAACATATACAGATGGCGCTAGTATCACATACACAACGTGTAAAAGAGCAGTGCATTGGCGGAACTGTCGTTTGTTCGGCCGCAGGACAAGTATTAAGAGTTTGAACGGGGATTGGTAGTTGGAGCTAGACGCATGGGACATTCCGTTTCTCAAATCGTAAGGGAATTCAATATTCCGAGATCCACAGTGTCAACTGTGTGCCGAGAATACCAAACTCCAGGCATTACCTCCCACCACGGACAACGCAGTGGCCAACGATCTTTACTTGACGACCGAGAGCAGCGGCGCAGGGTTGTCATTGTTAACAGACAAGCAACACTGTGTGAAACAACTGCAGAAATCAATGTGGGAGGTAGAACGAACGTATCCGTTGGAGCAGTGCGGCGAAATTTGACGTTAATGGGCTATGCCATCAGACGACCGCCCCGAGTGTCTTTGCCGACAGCACGACATCTCATGGAGTGGAGCCCCTGGATCCGTGATATTATTGGTTGGATCGAAATAAGTGTCCAAGGAATAGAAAAGCAACTGGAATCACTCAGCAGACGAAAGTCCACTGGACCTGACGGCATACCAATTCGTTTCTACACAGAGTACGCGAAAGAACTTGCCCCCCCTCTGACAACCGTGTACCGCAAGTCTAAGGAACGGAAGGTTCCAAATGATTGGAAAAGAGCACAGGTAGTCCCAGTCTTCAAGAAGGGTCGTCGAGCAGGTGCGCAAAATTATAGACCTATATCTCTGACGTCGATTTGTTGTAGAAGTTTAGAACATGTTTTTTGCTCGAGTATCATGTCGTTTTTGGAAACCCAGAATCTACTCTCTAGGAATCAACATGGATACCGGAAACAGCCATCGTGTGAGACCCAACTCGCTTTATTTGTTCATGAGACCCAGAAAATATTAGATACAGGCTCCCAGGTAGATGCTGTTTTCCTTGACTTCCGGAAGACGTTCGATACAGTTCCGCACTGTCGCCTGATAAACAAAGTGAGAGCCTACGGAATATCAGACCAGTTGTGTGGCTGGATTGAAGAGTTTTTAGCAAACAGAACACAGCATGTTGTTATCAATGGAGAGCCTTCTACAGACGTTAAAGTAACCTCTGGCGTGCCACAGGGGAGTGTTATGGGACCATTGCTTTTCACAATATATATAAATGACCTAGTAGATAATGTCGGAAGTTCCATGCGGCTTTTCGCGGATGATGCTGTAGTATACAGAGAAGTTGCAGCATTAGAAAATTGTAGCGAAACGCAGGAAGATCTGCAGCGGATAGGCACTTGGTGCAGGGAGTGGCAACTGACACTTAACACAGACAAATGTAATGTATTGCAAATACATAGAAAGAAGGATCCTTTATTGTATGATTATATGATAGCGGAACAAACACTGGTAACAGTTACTTCTGTAAAATATCTGGGAGTATGCGTGCGGAACGATTTGAAGTGGAATGATCACATAAAATTAGTTGTTGGTAAGGCGGGTACCAGGTTGAGATTGATTGGGAGAGTCCTTAGAAAATGTAGTCCATCAACAAAGGAGGTGGCTTACAAAACACTCGTTCGACCTATACTTGAGTATTGCTCATCAGTGTGGGATCCGTACCAGATCGGGTTGGCGGAGGAGATAGAGAAGATCCAAAGAAGAGCGGCGCGTTTCGTCACAGGGTTATTTGGTAAGCGTGATACCGTTACGGAGATGTTTAGCAAACTCAAGTGGCAGACTCTGCAAGAGAGGCGCTCTGCATCGCGGTGTAGCTTGCTCGCCAGGTTTCGAGAGGGTGCGTTTCTGGATGAGGTATCGAATATATTGCTTCCCCCTACTTATACCTCCCGAGGAGATCACGAATGTAAAATTAGAGAGATTCGAGGGCGCACGGAGGCTTTCAGACAGTCGTTCTTCCCGCGAACCATACGCGACTGGAACAGAAAAGGGAGGTAATGACAGTGGCACGTTGGTTGGTTGGTTGGTTTTGGGGAAGGAGACCAGACAGCGTGGTCATCGGTCTCATCGGATTAGGGAAGGATGGGGAAGGAAGTCGGCCGTGCCCTTTCAGAGGAACCATCCCGGCATTTGCCTGGAGTGATTTAGGGAAATCACGGAAAACCTAAATCAGGATGCCGGACGCGGGATTGAACCGTCGTCCTCCCGAATGCGAGTCCAGTGTCTAACCACTGCGCCACCCCGCTCGGTTGGGTGGCACGTAAAGTGCCCTCCGCCACACACCGTTGGGTGGCTTGCGGAGTATAAATGTAGATAAATGTAGATGTAGATGTAGACGACAGAACAACCGTGGCCTGGTCAGATGAACCTCTGTTTCAGTTGGTAAGAGCTGGTGGTAGGTTTAGTGTGTGGCACAGACCGGATGAACCCACAGACTCAAGCTATTGGCAAGGCACTGTGCAAGCTAGAGATGCCTCCATAGTGATGTGGACTGTGTTCACACGGATTGGACTGGGTCCTCTGGTCCAACTGAACCGATCATTGACTGTAACTGATTATGTTCGGCTTCTTGAAGATCATTTGCACCCATACATGCACCTCATGTTCCCAAACAACGAGGGAATTTTTATGGATGACTTGCGCCATATCACCGGGCCACAATTGATCGTGATTTGCTTGAAGAATTTTTTGGACAGTTCGAGCGAATGGTTTGGTCACCCAGATCACCCGACATCAGTCCCATCGAACATTTATGGTACATAATCGAGAGGTCAGTTCGTGCATAAAATCATGCACAAGCAACACTTTCGCAATAATAATGGGCTGTGCAGGCAGCATGACTCACTATTTCTGCAGGGGATTTCCAAAGGCTTGATAAATCCATGCTACTTCGAGATGCTGCACTACGCCGGGAAAAAGGAGGTATGACACCATTTTAGGATCTATGCCATAACTTCTGTCACTTCAGTGCATAACCACCCGGTCCCACCAGTGTAGAAGCGATGGTTTTAAGAAGTCCATTACGATGGGCAGGTAATGTATATAGCACGTCCAATAATCGCATTCCCAAACAAGTGCTTTATTCTGAGTTAACAGTGGACAAAGGATGTGAAGGAGTCAGAGGAAACGATTTAAGGGTGTAATTAACGTTAATATGATGTGTCACATTAGTGTTAACAAGTGGAACGCCTCAGCCATCGGCAGTTCATCCTGGAGATCACTAGTAGATCGCTGGGGAATTCTTTCGAAGGAAAGAGCCGACCAAAAGCGACTGGAAAAAAGCATCGTAGAAAAGACAAGGAAACACTGAGGGGAAGTAGAAAAATAAAAGTTTCTCCACAGGAACCCAAATGTCGTCGCTACGTAAACCCGTGTACCTTTCGCATCTGACTGTACAGCCGTCTCCATCATCATGGATGATTCGCAGACAATCATAATCGATCACCAGTGTATGTTCTGATGATGAAAGGTGAGTCACGTAAGATGCAAAACCTCTTGCACTTCGTGGAAGTTGGAGGTACCGGAACAAGGGTTTCGAAAAGTGACAGCAGAATGGCGTGTACATAATTTTGTTGTATATTTAATCCTAACTCTTGTATGTACCGAGATGTAGAACCAAATATGGTTTTATTTTAAATGGAAGGACCGACTTTCTGATGGCATTCGAAAACTCTTGAAAAGAGAAGCACAGTAATACAACGTTTTTTTTTCTGCTAGAGTCGAATCTTTTCGCAGGAATTTTCGAGAAAATGTGCTAAATCTGATAGGCGAGGCCACCGTAAACAGCTATTGCGGTGTAAAAACCACCACCGGGGCTCTCTTAAATGTCTTCTCTCTGCCGGTCTTGGTGGCCGAGTGGTTCTACGCGCTTCAGTCTGGAATTGCGCTGTTGCTACGGTCGCAGGTTCGAATCCTGCCTCGGGCATGGATGTGTGTGATTTCCTTAGGTTAGTTAGGTTTAAGTAGTTCTAAGTTCTAGGGGACTGATGACTTCAGATGTTAAGTCCCATAGTGCTCAGAGCTATTTGAACCATTTTGTCTTCTCTCCAAAATCCAGGGCTGCATTGGTGGAAAACAGGGATAAGAAGAAGGGACACGTAGATCAGAAGGTTAAGATTATCATTCGTCACTGGTAATACCAGAAGATATTAATTCACCTATTGCGAAGTTGCGATAAGACAAGAAAGAACTTCGTATGCTACCAGATTGTGGCGTTCGCTCGTGGAAGCACATAGGAAGAGGAGCAAGAACGGGGTAAGAAGAACAACAGTCTCACCGAAGTTATCTTGATGTGTGGAGTAAGAAGTATTTCCAAATAAAATTCGATACCAGCGTTTATTCGTATGCTTAAGCAGTTATGTATATGAGGTGAATTTTATCCATAAAGGATGCAGTTGAACTCCATGTCTGTTCTTTCATAGGATGTAGAATATTAACCACTACCAGTCAGAATAGAAGGTGATATTATTTAATACACGAAATGTTTCGGGTCTGAGTCCATCTTCAGATGGGTTTAAGTTCCGTTAATGTTTCAGTGCTCAGTGTTAAAGATCAATGGAGCTGGATTATCTATGTCGCTTCCACATCACATTCATCGAATTTTTTACATAAATTTATCGGTTTTTACACATTAAATGTATGTTAAATATCACGTTTAGTAATGGTAGTTTCGTGTTACGCTTTTATATAGTAGATGCTAATAACTTCAGAAGCACATACATTTACAACATCTGACGCGTTTTTAGGATGTTAACAAATCAGATGTGAGTTATGTGCTTCTCAAGTTATTAACATTTACAGTATCAGAGACAGAATAGGAAATTACCAATATTTACCACGATGTGTAATACGCAGCTAGCGTGTACAAAACAGAGATATTTCTGTAAAAATGTGATAAACGTAATCTGGAAACGAAATGAATACTCCTGCTGTATTGATATCTAATAATAAGCCCTGAAACACGCAGTTAAATAGAAAGCCTCCTGAATATGCACACAAGCCGGCCGTGCATTAAATAAAATAAGTTTTTTGCGGCTCGTATCATTTATTGTTCCACATCCTATAGTTATTTACACTGAAGTGCCAAGGAAACTAGTATAGGCATGCATATTCAAATACAGAGACATGTAAAAAGGCAGAATACGGCGCTGCGGTTGGCAACGCCTAAATAAGAAAACAAGTGTCTGGCGCAGTTGTTATATCGGTTACTGCTGCTACAATGGCAGGTTATCAAGATTTAAGTGAGTTAAAACGTGGTGTTACAGTCGGCGCACGAGCAATGGGACACAGCACCTCCAAGGTAACGATGAAGTGAGGATCTTCCCGTATGAGCATTTCACGAATGTACCGTGAATATCAGGAATCCGGTCAACATCAAATCTCCGACATCGCTGCGGCCGGACAAAGATTCTGCAAGAGCTGGACCAATGACGAATGAAGAGAGTCGTTCAACGTGACAGAAGTGCAACCCTTCCACAAATTTCGGCCTGGGGCCCTACACGATTAATGCAGGTCCACCAGTTTCTTTGGCTCTTCAGTGTATATACACTTATCTCTTCACGATCATCTTGTTCAACGCTGGGCCATTAACATGTGTCAGCGTGCGAACCGTTCAACGAAACATCATCGATATGAGCTTTCGGAGACGAAGGCCCACTCGCGTACCCTTGATGATTCACGACACAAAGTTTTACACCTCATCTGGAACCGTCAACGCGGACACTGAACTGTTGATAACTGGAAATATGTTGCCTGATTGGACGAGTCTCTTCCAAATTATATCGAGCGGACTGACGTGTACGGGTATCGAGACAGACTCATTGATCCATGGAACCTATGTGTTAGCAGGGGACTGTTCAAACTCGTGGAGGTTTGTTGAGTTGGAGTGATATGGGATCCCTAATTCGTCTAGATACATCTCTGACAGGTAAGCATCCTGTCCGATCACATGCATCCATTCATGTCGATTGTGCATTCCGACGGACTTCGGCAATTCCAGCAGGGCAATGCGACACCCTGCACGTCCAGAATTGCTACAGAGTGGCTCGAGGAACACTCTTCTGAGTTCAAACACTCCCACTGGCCTACCTGACTCCCCAGACATGAACATTATTGAGCATATCTGGGATGCTTTGCAACGTGCTGTTCAGTAGAGATATCCACCCTCTCGTGCTCTTACGGACAGCACTGCAGGATTCATGGTGTCAGTTCCCTCCAGCACTACTTCATATATTAGTGGAGACGATGCCACGTCGTGTTGCGGCACTTCTGCGTGCTCGCTGGGGCCCTACACGATTAATGCAGGTGCATCAGTTTTTTTGGCTCTTCAGTGTATATACACTTATATCTTCACGATCATCTTGTTTCATGCTGCTAAAACCACTACACAAGGTCCCGTTCTCACATCTTTCCCCACTTACCGAATATTTACTTTCATTGAGGGATCGTCAAGGGGCTTTTCACGTAACGTCACTGAGTCGTGTTGGCCACATGTTCCTTCCGAACTACGTTTGCGAGCAGTATATCTTAGATGTAAATTTGTAAATCGTTTTGAATTTATATGAAATGTTACCAATATCTGACAGAAACAACACCCAGCTGCCCTCTGTAACAGGATTTCTGACATTGATGTGGGTAATAGAATCGATATATGGTTCGACTTACTTAGCAGGGGACTAATTAGAGATACATAGCTCAGTAATGTTACAAACAAAAAAATCATTTCTCTGTTGTTGGCAAAGATGCAATGTTAATTCATCGCATAAGCAAACAGTAAGAGAGCTACTTCACACAGGGAAATAATTGAGATGTGAACAGGATGAAGCCCAAAATGAAAGGAATTACTCACAAGTTATTTTGCATAAATGTACATTTATTAAAAACTGGAGGATTGTGTTAGTTATTTTTAATATTTTAATATTTTACTCTCAGATAGCGCTAATTTTTTCAGTCCCTAGTCCTTTCAATCACAAAAAAAACTGTTAGAAGATCGGATGAGGTTCTCCTGTTTTTGAGCCATGCAGATTAATATTGGCTCCTCTTCTATCTTTAATCGTGAATAACATAACAACGCACAGCCAAGAAGCAGAAGTAATTATCAGTACCTTTGACCCAAACATTATAATGAAGTCCAAGGGAGTGGGTGTAATGCAACACCAAGGAAAATGTGATACCATCTCGAAAATTATTTACTACATTTCTTTGAATCGATCATTACTAAACTTAGACGCCACAGAACACATTCAGTTCTTTGCTACACAAGACTTGATTCTCGCTACGATAATAATTCATGATAGGCCAGTCGTGTGCACAATGGAATTTACTCTGTTTTTGAGTGTGGACATCGAAAATAGCTTGAAATCACAGGGTGTAGGTTTGCTAAGAGTTTGAAGGTAATGTTAGTAGTAGCAAGCAGCCAGTGATCGTAGTTCCTTCCATAGACTATCGAAGACCTGCCTAAAATTTAGTCACTTATAAGTGGATGAATGACATAGAAGTCATATCTGGTGGAAATTTCATGAGGAAGATTTTTCATAGATATTACATGCTGGAACTAAGATGTTTTAATTACAGCAAAGGAAACAGATAATATTAAATTTCAGGTATCTCTAATGGTTGCTATCCATATTGTCATCCAAACAGTATGTCACTGTGATGGCTATAAATGTGCTAAATCTATCCTATGTAGCAGCAACGGAACTCTTTTAGTCTATTCGACATTGGACATATATGAACTACTACAGCTTTGAACTGTAAAGTCTCATGGTATATGTGTATGTTGGAGTAAAACCTACTACAACTGTAAAAAAATATTATTTATTACTATACATATTTTTGGAACAGCTACTATACATTGCTAATATACATTTGGTACATTGTGAACTGTGGGAAGCAAATCACCACCGCTAAGAATCATTGTCACTCTCTTTTTCCTACATCAACCATAGTCCTCACTCTGCATTACTTCCCAAATATCTGTTTTAGTATGCTTTAAATTCAGAACGTCTCTCTCGCAATCCAACTGGGACACTAATAGGCTTAGACTTTTTTGGTCATCAGTCTTCTGACTGGTTTGATGCTGCCCGCCACGAATTCCTCTCCTGTGCTAATCCCTTCATTTCAGAGTATGAACGGTGGCATGAGCCCCCTCTCATATTTCTATCTTACGATTTTCCTCTCGAATTGCATGCAGTGAAAAGTTGCTATTCCTTCACACGTGGACTTCCCACGCAGCGTCTCTCGTCACCCAGGTGGTCCGGTGACAGGCGGGCTCTGCTGATCTTGAAAGAGTAAGCCGACGGGTGTGAGGGAGTCGAGTGAATGCTTTCCAGACGCCGACATTGTCAAAAGACACGCCCGGAGGGGCCTGAAGTAGCGGCTGGGCTAGAGGTTCCGTTACTTCGCAGAAACTTAGCGAAAACACTTTCTGGCGGGCTACCAGCGAGGCGTGGGAATGACTTGTGATCCCAAGTAGCCTTGACGCGCAAATTCCCGCGTTTTCTGCCGTATAGTAACTGTGACTGGCTTGCTCAGGGCATAGCTCCGTGACGTAGCAAAATCGGCGCAGAAATTGGCGCCAAGAATCTCCATTGGTGGAATGGTAGTGCTCCGGCAATAGAGTGGAATTTTCCGCCGGTTTTCGAGTTGCTGATTGGAACGGTTAACCACGGCCACTGTCGTAGGGGCGGGAATGTTCTGTGTTCGGTTTGTACGGGTGCTCTTGTGATGAGTGGCTATCGCCTTTCGGTCGGAGTAGGTTACAAGACTGAGCTCTGGCTGCTCTGGACAGCCTGCCTTCCGTTGGCTGTCTAATATACTTTTATTTAATTGTAACTGTTTGCCGAAGTTGCTGAAGTTTCGACTTCAACGTAACTTTCCGAGTACAGTTGGCAATTGAGCGTTCTGCGTACAAGCGGCCTATGTTGTCTGTCTTGAGCAGTTTTGGCTAAAGTTGACTGTATCAGAGTTACAGTGTGACTTCGCTTGTTAAAATCAATCACTGTACCGTCAGTGATTGTGTGGCGAGCCTTCTTCGTCTCCCTCAGAGGCGCATTTGTATTGCTAGGAAGTCTTTAGTCTGGAACAACCAGACCAGGATAATTAGTTTCGGGCTATACTCGCGACATTATCATCACCACGACGGGACGTCGAAGCAACCAGCCATCGCCACCGGTATGCCAGATCGTGTTCTGGCAGTTAAGAAGACAGTTTGGTAATGTATGTCCGCAGCACCGGCAGATAGGGATTTTCCTAGGTGATAATCAGAGCTCAGCAGAGCGAGCCTGTTCGTCTTTTTCTAACTTTGTTCTGTCTTGGGTAGCACCAATTAATGTTGGGTTGGCTGTGTATTTTCTCTTAAGATTTGAGTTGCAAGGAATTGGCTCCACATACCACTTCGTCATAAATGTCACAATCTAGTTTATGGACAACTTCAACTTCACCGCATTTATTTGAGTATCCAATTTGAGCCAATTTGATGTATTGTAAAATGTTTCATGTGTTTTGTTTATTATTTTGATTTTAGTCATAATAAATCATGTTGTTATTTTGGACAGAACTTTCATTCTCTTAATCGGTAGAGCAACCCTTTCATTTCTCACTACGTTAATGAAACTTTCCTTTATTTAACTTATTTATCAAATTAAATTATTGCAGGTGCCAAACTCTTTTCTACTCCACTTACAGGGTCGATTACAGTCATTTCGCGTTTCTTTTTTAATCCATGTGCAACATCAAAAGTCAGAGTTGGAATTGGGGGGCTTAGGGCATACTTTATATATGAAGATTCTAGAAGAATTTAGTGTTAAATACACTGCTAGCCCCGGCACCTTGCAAGTAGCACTTGCAGCCTACGTCCTCTGTTATTTGCTGGATGTATTCCAAACTCTCTCTTCCTGTACCGTGGTTGCCCTCTACAGCTCCCTCTAGTACAATGGGAGTAATTCCCTCATGTCGTAACAGATGTCCTATCATCCTGTCCCTTCTCCTTATCCGTGTTTTCCACATATTCCTTTCCTTTCCCATTCTGCGCAGAACCTCCTCATTCCTTACCTTATCAGACCACCTAATTTTCAACATTTGTCTGTAGCACCATATTTCAAATGCTTCGATTCTCTTCTCTTCCGGTTTTCACACAGTCCATGTTACATTACCATACAATGCTGTACTCCAGACATACATTCTCAGAAATTTCTTGCTCAAATTAAGGCTGATATTTGATATTAGTAGACTTCTCTTGGGCAGGAATGCCCTTTTGGCCGTTGCTAGTCTGCTTTTGATGCCTCTTTGCTCTGTCCGTCATTGGTTATTTTACTGCCTAGGTAGCAGAATTCCTTAACTTCATGTACTTCGTGACTATTAATCCTGATGTTAAGTTTCTCGCTGTTCTCATTTCTGCTACTTCTAATTACCTTCGTATTTCTTCAGTTTACTCTCAATCCATACTATTTATTAATTAGACTGTTCATTCCGTTCAGCAGGTCATGTAATTCTTCTTCACTTTCTCTCAGGATAGCAATGTCATCAGCGAATTATATCACTGACATCCTTTCACCTTGAATTTTAATTCCGCTCCTGAACCTTTCTTTTATTTCCATCATTGCTTCCACGATGTACAGATTGAGCAGTAGGGGCGAAAGACTACATCCTTCTCTAACACACTTTTCAATATGAACACTTCGTTCTTGGTCGTCCAATCTTATTATCCCCTCTTGGCTGTTGTATATATCGTATTTCACCGGTCTCTCACTATAGCTTACCCCTATTTTTCTCAGAATTTCGTGCATCTTGCACAACTGTACATTGTCGATCGCTTTTCTCAGGTCAACAAATCCTATGAACGTGTCCTGATTTTTCTTTAGTCTTGCTTCCATTATTAACCGCAACGTCAGAATTGCCTCTCTTGTGCCTTTATCTTTCCTAAAGCCAAACTGATTGTCATCTAGCGCATCCTCAATTTTCTTTTCTATTCTTCTGTATATTATTACTGTCAGCGACTTGGATGCATGAGCTGTTAAGCTTGTAGTGCGATAACTCTCGCTCTTGTCAGCTCTTGCCGTCTTCAGAATTGTGTGGATGATATTTTTCCGTACGTCAGATGGTATGTCGCCAGACTCATACATTCTACTCACCAACGTGAATAGTCGTTTTCTTGCCACTTCCTTCAATGATTTTAGAAATTCTGATGGAATGTTATCTATTCCTTCTGCCTTATTTGATATTAAGTCCTCCAAATCTCTTTTAAGTTCTGATCCTAATACCTGGTCCCCTGTCTCTTCTAAATCGACTCCTGTTTCCTCTTCTATCACATCAAACAAATCTTCCCCCTCATAGAGGCTTTCAATGTATTCTTTCCATCCATCCACTCTCTCGCCTGCATTTAACAATGGAATTCCAGTTGCTTTCTTAATGCTATCACCCTTGCTTTTAATGTCCCCGAAGGTTGTTTTGACTTTCCTGTATGGTGAGTCAGTCCTACCAACAATCATTTCTTTTTCAATTTCTTCACATTTTTCATGCAGCCATTTCGTCTTAGCTGCCTTGCACTTCCTATTTATTTCATTCCTCAGCGACTTGTATTTCTTTTTTCTTGAGTCTCCCGGAACATTTTTGTACTTCCTCCTGCCATCAATCAGTTGAAGTATTTCTTCGGTTACCCATGGTTTCTTCCCAGTTAACTTCTTTGTACCTACGTTTCCTTCGCAACTTCTGTTATCGCCCTTTTTAGGGATGTCCATTCCTCTTGAGCTGTACTGCCTACTGAGATATTCCTTACTGCTGTATCTATAGCCTTAGAGAACTTCAAGCGTATCTCATCATTACTTAGAATTTCCGTTTCCCCCTTCCATTGCGTATTGATTACTCCTGACTAATGTCTTAAACTTCAGCCTACTCTTCATCACTACTATATTGTGATCTGAGTCTATATCTGCTCCTGGGTGCACCTAACAGTCCAGTATCTGATTTCGGAATCTCTGTCTGACCATGATGTAATCTAACTGAAATCTTCCCGTATCACCTGGCGTTTTCCAAGTATACCTCCTCCTCTTGTGGTTCTTGAACAGAGTATTCGCTATTATTAGCTGAAACTTGTTACAGAACTCAATTAGTCTCTCTCCTCTCTCATTCCTTGTCCCAATCCTACATTCTCCTGTAACCTTTTCTTCTACCCTTTCCATACAGCTGCATTCAAGTCTTCTATGACTATTAGATTTTCATGTCCCTTTACATATTGTATTTCCCTTTCAATATCTCCATACCACTAAACTGCACATTTGTGCACCGCTGGACATTCTCTATTTTTACTATAACTTTGCAGTATATGTCACGTGCTAAACCTACATCAACACGTTTCGATCCGTTGGCGGTCAGTAAATAAGTAATGTCAAACAATGGCACCAGCTGACTTAGCAGAGGCTCGATGAGTGGCGCAAACTTTGGATATAGTGAAATGTCGATGACTCGAAATAATTCCGTGTCCTGGTCCGATGTATCAGGTATTGCATCAGGGAACTTGTCTCCATGCTGACGTAATGGTGCCGGTGATAGGTACAGTGGAAACTTGAGGTCTGGAAGCAGTTCTCCATGCTCCACTCCAGCATGAAGGGAACTGCATCAGGGAGCTTATATGCATGCTAACCTGATTTCTGCTGTACGATTGTACTTGATTTCCACTCAAAAGTCTTCAGAGTTGCAGTGAGGACCTATCTGCTGCTACTGCTCAAATGCTTAGAGAACTGTATCGTCAGTATCATGGAGCTGTTGAACGAAGGGAGAAATAAAAGAAAACAGTGAAAAACGCTTATATACACATACACGTACACACAGCGAATAATAAACATTAAAGGAAGTTTCAAGTAAGTGTGTTAGACAGTTTCTTCTGCTTGGAGGTGCTAGATCTCTGATGACGCTTCATGATGGTGATGATGATCAATCTTTCTCTGTGGAGTACCACTGCTTGATGGTTACTAAGTGTGCGCTGATTGTAAGTGGTGGGGGATAGAGGATCGCAGCGCCTTGGAACAAGACAACTATTTTGCACTGCATTCATATCCCCAGGTCAGGTATCTGACGCCATCGAAGACGTAATGGATTCTAAACTTAGACCCACGCAGGGTTGTACCTGCAGTGTGACGTCATGGAAATACTGTTACCTTGCTCAGCGGTATACTATGCTGGATTGTCAAATGAGAATATCGTGTTAGAAAATTATTCTTGGTGGGTAGTAAGCCTGGACGCCACAGGTGAGTAGTGGACAGAAATCTCCTGGAAATCTTAGACGTCCTACGTACAACGTAAAACACAATTTATGTGAGGAAGCACTTTCTATTCTATTTATAGGAAGGGCGGTTGCAGCTGCATCGACATCAAATTTACATCACACCAAGGCATGTCTGCAGCGAAAATCGGTGTTAGTTTAAAAAGTTATACAGCCACCCAGCAAAAGAGTGTGTGGGTCGCAGCTGTGGTTCAGTTGGCTGAAAATCCTACCGTTAGTTGGGAACCTACTGCAGCCTGAATTCGCTGTGGGGTGTACTGTTTGAATCTATTGAACCTAATACTACTACTGCTAGTATTTTATTATACCAACTGAGCCAAAGTGATCCCTATGTCTGTATGAACTACTACAGCACATTTCCCTGTACAAAAACCCTTAAAATTCATGAGATATGAGAAATCCGATACGCAGTTTCCGGTGTGTGTTCTGTGGTGTTAAAGATTTTGATGCTGTCTTGCTCCATTATATTCAGGATGAGTAGAAAACACGCATACAACGCAGTGTAGAGAGTATCTTGTATCACTACTAGTTGGTCCCTTTTTCTATTCCACATGCGTATAGAGCAATGAGAGAACAAATACGTGCCTGTGACAGGAAACTTGAAGCGTTGTAAACCTATGGGACCATGTACTCTGCCGTGCGGCTTGCTAAGGAGAGGCTAGCAATGATGGACAAATGGTCCAAATGGCTCTGAGCACTATGGGACTTAACTTCTGAGGTCATCAGTCCCCTAGAACTTAGAACTACTTAAACCTAACTAACCTTAGGACATCACACACATCCATGCCCGAGGCAGGATTCGAACCTGCGAGAGTAGCGGTCGCGCGGTACCAGACTGTAGCGCCTAGAACCGCTCGGCCACCCCGGCCGGCAATGATGGACACATCTTAACAGCTCTTCGACTGTGTTGTCGTATGAATTATTATAGCACAATCTCCTGTACGGTGGCAGTATCACAGAACTCGGAGTCTGACGTCATAGAGCCTGTTCCAGTGTTCTAAGCCTGGGGCAGTATTCCAGAATTCTACATTGTTATAAATAGTTCTGAGCTGTAGTGTGATGTTGTAGAGCAAGTGCCAGTGTCAGTATTCCAAGTCTTGGGTTCTCGGTGCTAGCAGACCCCTTTTTGCTATCCCACCTAAATAAGTAACAGCTGGAGAACGAATATGTGTGCCCGCCAAGTAACTTAATGCTTTCAGTTGCGACGACCCTTTGCGACTTGAGCTGTGCAATATGGGTCGCTACGGAGAGATTCGGTCTATGGTATTCGTATCTTAAATACTCTTCGATTGTGTTGTGAAGTAATTGCTGGAAAAGAAAGTTATCGTTCCTGGTTTCTGGTGGGTGTTAAATAGAGGGAGAGCTGTGGTCTCGTGACTGTTTCTCATGTTGAAATGTCGTGTATAAGAAGGAAACGATCCACTATCAGGAGGATGAATGTGTCTCTCTTGACTTTCTCGATATGCACATTGAGAGAGAGATAGAGAGAGAGAGAGAGAGAGAGATGGAGATACTATGATCGACTTATAGTATTCGTTGGAACACGATGTTAGCTTACCTGACTTTTGGTCGGTATTAAATACATAGTGTGCTGTGGCCTGATAACTGTTTTTCGTGTTGAAATACGCTGTGGTCTAGTACTGGTGACTGTCTTCCCTGCTGAAATGTCATTGATAAGAAGGGAGCAGAATATTACTCTCGCAAGACGTCACATACGAGTGCGTTTACCCTCGCCAACGATCATTTCATAGGAGATGATGTAAACATATGACAATTGGGGGGGGGGGGGGGCTATTAGAGCTTAACGTCCCGTCGACAGCGAGGTCGTTAGAGACGGAGAAGGCGCTTGGATTAACGAAGGATGGGGAAGGAAATCGTCCGTGCCCTTTTCAAAGAAACCATTCCGGTAATTGCCTAGAGCGATGAAGGGAAATTACAGAAAACCTACATCTGGACTGCCGGACGGGGATCTGAACCGTCGTCCTCCCGAATGCGAGTCCAGTGTGCTAACCGGAACATGCCACAACATCTGGTCTGTAATCGCATATGAATTTCGTAAACAGTTGCTGTTAATACCTTCGCAAACCCTTAAATAAGTTGTGTGAGACAGAGTCAGTGTTGTATTTGATGTCCACGGTAGTAATTACACACTCTTAAAGTTTGCGGATGTAGTGTGTGGAACTCGTTAGGTGGGTTTCGTTTAAGGGTGTGTCGGATGGTGTCAATTAGCATTTTTGCATTATGTGTGTTCTGCACTGCCACCTTTTATGCATGCGTCTGATTCACAAGAAAGACGAAAAAATGGTCTACCGATTCAAAATTTGCACTGCCCGTCAAAAATGTGCCTGGAACAGTCAGCTTCCACTTCAAAGCTGTGGTGGTTTCGGGTCTGCAGTAGGAATGCGAATCCCTTAATGCGCCAATTCAGTAGATAGTACTACTATTCATCAGAACTGCGTCTGTTCTCGCGAGTTTCAAGCTATAAAGAAGAAAATTAAAATGTACTGTGCAAAGTATCATTGATTTGATACATACAACCAAATGTCTATATTGTTACGCTAGTCGGATGTTCAGCTTTGGAGAACGTCGTATGCCCTTCCTGGAGACAGTATAACAGCATGTATTCCTTCCTTTTTAACCTATCAAGAGCTTGTTTAATCCACGTAACACAGAATGACGACACTGGAAAGACGTGGTTCCACACAGCAATATTCAGTGTTGAGTTTCAAGATGTTGTAACATAACCAATACACAGAATCTTTATGCGGAAATTATCGACGAATTGGTGAGTTCCTAGCAAATACCACGTTGTTCGTTAAGGAGTGGGACTCACTCCATCCGTTCATGACGGTGGACTGCGTCACTTTCGATGCGTTACTCGTTGATTTCACCATAAAACTGACGTGAAAATTCAGTGACTTGCTGTATGTATGACACGTATTGCCTTTTAGAAATCCTATGGAGGCGATCAGTGTTAAGAATGCATAGTAAAAGTTCCGTGACAAGGGGTGTGGTTGGGGGGGGGGGGGGTGATGTGGGACTGGGGAAATCTCATGACTCATCGATGATTTCATCGAAGTGTCATTTGTGACACATTCTGGGCTTGAACTAGTACTACTACTTTTGCATGTGTGTGCTTTACTGAAGTAAGAAATCTAACAGTAATGTTATTTTTACCATGAGATAATTTCAAATCACAGTTTCAAATGGTGAATAAAATTCCATGTCTAGGAATTATGTAATCTTAGGATGAGTGTAGCTAAAATCACGACGATCCTACCTTCTTGTCGCATAAGACTGGAAATATGAATCACATGTCTGGGCTGTGTGACAGCAAACAATTACCTCTGTTCTTACGGCCCAAAGGACCCAGCGGCTCTTCTGTTAATGTCACAAGTGTTAAACTGAGACAGTTTCAGCTATTTTTACAATAAGTAACGTTCAATTAATATGCGTTTTTTTTTTATTTTGAGGACTGCACTCGTTACGATATATATTTTTCAGCGTGTCGACTTCAGATAGTACGCAGTGTGTCTTCTATCATAAATTACTGTGTTAAAGCTGACGTCAGATAAGATAGAGCAAGTAAAAAAGTTAATGATGTTCGTTTGCTAATCTCAATAGTGCAACGCCAGCTGCCTCATTAACGTTATTCAAAATAAAAGGAAAAGCAGCTACTAATGAGTTCGTTTAATCATACATATCTTGTACTAACTACTGAGAAAATTAATTCTTGGGCGAGGTCAAAGATAATTATCTAGTGGCGAGTTTACATACAGCTAATAACTATATATGAGGCGTTAGTAGACACGTGTTGCACTTTGCTTTTTACTTGTAACGTAACCTATAACGTCCTACTTCCTTAGCCGGTCTCTTATTAATAACCCCTTCCTTCATTGCTCATTCCAGAATTCTTTCTAAATACAGTTTATAGGTCTCTTTTTGTTCGTTGCTGCACTGAGTCATCCGATGCTAATGTCATGCTATCATTAAAGTTTTCTTGTATATACTGATTCTTATATTTCCGCAAATATAGTGCATATTACTTCTATTTACTTCATCAAGAAAACGTTATAATGAGTAAATGTAAAGCTTATCTGTCTTAGAGGATTCACATGATAAGTAACTGATAAATTACTTTGTATGGTACGTGCTGTGACTGAAACTACTTTTTAAAAAAAACAGAAAATCATTACATTTATCAGTTTGCAAATATAGGCCTTAGAAGTGAAAGTGATTAACAGTTATTGATATGATTTCATGTTGTTGTTGTTGTGGTCTTCAGTCCTGAGACTGGTTTGATGCAGCTCTCCATGCTACTCTATCCTGTGCAAGCTTCTTCATCTCCCAGTACCTACTGCAACCTACATCCTTCTGAATCTGCTTAGTGTATTGATCTCTTGGTCTCCCTCTACGATTTTTACCCTCCACGCTGCCCTCCAATGCTAAATTTGTGATCCCTTGATGCCTCAAAACATGTCCTACCAACCGATCCCTTCTTCTAGTCAAGTTGTGCCACAAACTTCTCTTCTCCCCAATCCTATTCAATACCTCCTCATTAGTTACGTGACCTACCCACCTTACCTTCAGCATTCTTCTGTACACCACATTTCGAAAGCTTCTATTCTCTTCTTGTCAAAACTGGTTATCGTCCATGTTTCACTTCCATACATGGCTACAGTCCATATAAATACTTTCAGAAACGACTTCCTGCCACTTAAATCTATACTCGATGTTAACAAATTTCTCTTCTTCAGGAACGATTTCCTTGCCATTGCCAGTCTACATTTTATATCCTCTCTACTTCGACCATCATCAGTTATTTTACTCCCTAAATAGCAAAACTCCTTTACTACTTTAAGTGTCTCATTTCCTAATCTAATCCCCTCAGCATCACCCGATTTAAGTCGACTACATTTCATTATCCTCGTTTTGCTTTTGTTGATGTTCATCTTATATCCTCCTTTCAAGACACTGTCCATTCCGTTCAACTGCTCTTCCAAGTCCTTTGCTGTCTCTGACAGAATTACAATGTCATCGGCGAACCTCAAAGTTTTTACTTCTTCTCCATGAATTTTAATACCTACTCCGAATTTTTCTTTTGTTTCCTTTACTGCTTGCTCAATATACAGATTGAATAACATCGGGGAGAGGCTACAACCCTGTCTCACTCCTTTCCCAACCACTGCTTCCCTTTCATGCCCCTCGACTCTTATAACTGCCATCTGGTTTCTGTACAAATTTTAAATAGCCTTTCGCTCCCTGTATTTTACCCCTGCCACCTTCAGAATTTGAAAGAGAGTATTCCAGTTAACGTTGTCAAAAGCTTTCTCTAAGTCTACAAATGCTAGAAACGTAGGTTTGCCTTTTCTTAATCTTTCTTCTAAGATAAGTCGTAAGGTTAGTATTGCCTCACGTGTTCCAACATTTCTACGGAATCCAAACTGATCTTCCCCGAGGTCCGCTTCTACCAGTTTTTCCATTCGTCTGTAAAGAATTCGCGTTAGTATTTTGCAGCTGTGACTTATTAAACTGATAGTTCTGTAATTTTCACATCTGTCAACACCTGCTTTCTTTGGTATTGGAATTATTATATTCTTCTTGAAGTCTGTGGGTATTTCGCCTGTCTCATACATCTTGCTCACCAGATGGTAGAGTTTTCTCATGACTGGCTCTCCCAAGGCCATCAGTAGTTCTAATGGAATGTTGTCTACTCCCGGGGCCTTGTTTCTACTCAGGTCTTTCAGTGCTCTGTCAAACTCTTCACGCAGTATCTTATCTCCCATTTCATCTTCAGCTACATCCTCTTCCATTTCCATAATACTGTCCTCAAGTACATCGCCCTTGTATAAACGCTCTATATACTCCTTCCACCTTTCTGCCTTCCCTTCTTTGCTTAGAACTGGATTGCCATCTGAGCTCTTGATATTCATACAAGTGGTTCTCTTCTCTCCAAAGGTCTCTTTAATTTTCCTGTAGCCAGTATCTATCTTACCCCTAGTGAGACAAGCCTCTACATCCTTACATTTGTCCTCTAGCCATCCCTGCTTAGCCATTTTGCACTTTCTGTCGATCTCATTTTTGATACGTTTGTATTCCCTTTTGCCTGCTTCATTTACTGCATTTTTATATTTTCTCCTTTCATCAATTAAATTCAATATTTCTTCTGTTACCCAAGGATTTCTATTAGCCCTCGTATTTTTACCTACTTGATCGTCTGCTGCCTTCACTACTTCATCCCTCAGAGCTACCCATCCTTCTTCTACTGTATTTATTTCCGCCATTCCTGTCAATTGTTCCCTTATGCTCTCCCTGAAACTCTGTACAACCTCTGGTTCTTTCAGTTTATCCAGGTCCCATCTCCTTAAATTCCCACCTTTTTGCAGTTTCTTCAGTTTCAATCTGCAGTTCATAACCAATAGATTGTGGTCAGAATCCACATCTGCCCCTGGAAATGTCTTACAATTAAAAACCTGGTTCCTAAATCCCTGTCTTACCATTATATAATCTATCTGATACCTTTTAGTATCTCCAGGATTCTTCCAGATATACAACCTTCTTTTATGATTCTTGAACCAAGTGTTAGCTACGATTAAGTTATGCTCTGTGCAAAATTCTACAAGGCGGCTTCCTCTTTCATTTCTTCCCCCCAATCCATATTCACCTACTATGTTTCCTTCTCTCCCTTTTCCTACTGACGAATTCCAGTCACCCATGACTATTAAATTTTCGTCTCCCTTCACTACCTTAATAATTTCTTTTATCTCATCATACATTTCATCAATTTCTTCATCATCTGCAGAGCTAGTTGGCATATAAACTTGTACTACTGTAGTAGGCATGGGCTTTGTGTCTATCTTGGCCACAATAATGCGTTCACTATGCTGTTTGTAGTAGCTAACCCGCACTCCAATTTTTTTATTCATTATTAAACCTACTCCTGCATTACCCCTATTTGATTTTGTATTTATAACCCTGTAATCACCTGACCAAAAGGTTTGTTCCTCCTGCCACTGAACTTCACTAATTCCCACTATATCTAACTTTAACCTATCCATTTCCCTTTTTAAATTTTCTAACCTACCTGCCCGATCAAGGGATCTGACATTCCACGCTCCGATCCGTAGAACACCAGTTTTTTTTCTCCTGATAACGACGTCCTCTTGAGTAGTCCCCGCCCGGATATCCGAATGGGGGACTATTTTACCTCCGGAATATTTTACCCAAGAGGATGCCATCATCATTTAATCATACAGTAAAGCTGCATGTCCTCGGGAAAAATTACGGCTGTAGTTTCCCCTTGCTTTCAGCCGTTCGCAGTACCAGCACAGCAAGGCCGTTTTGGTTAATGTTACAAGGCCAGATCAGTCAATCATCCAGACTGTTGCCCCTGCAACTACTGAAAAGGCTGCTGCCCCTCTTCAGGAACCACATGTTTGTCTGGCCTCTCAGCAGATACCCCTCCGGTGTGGTTGCACCTACGGTACGGCCATCTGTATCGCTGAGGCACGCAAGCCTCCCCACCAACGGCAAGGTCCATGGTTCATGGGGGAAGATGATTTCATATTGGTAATCAAATACTTGCGCTCTTTCTCGGCAACTTAATACTGTTGAAACATGGTGTTTCCCTTACAGATGCAGTGCCCGGAACAACTGTCTCCCCATACGAAAATTCCAGTGTTTCAGAGAGGTCGTCATGGACACAAGTAAGTGAGACAGTGCTATAAGAAGTGGGTATAAGGGTGTCCTAACAGAAAAAGAAGGAAAAAAAGAATGTTTGATAGCGCAAGAAATCCAACGGAGGGTACTGCAACATGGAACTGAGAATACGTTATGAACAATAATTCTTCACTACTGAAACATATATGCTTTTATATTTTGGTAAGTGAACGATATTTATCCGCTTACAATTGGGTTCATACGAGAAAGCGTTGTGCAGGCTTGATACATTTACATCAACCGCTGAAGAAAAGTGTCTTCACATTACCCAGCAAATACGTAAGTTTGAGGCCGTGCTATCTCACCTTTCACCTCCAGGCAGTCGAGTGATTGCTCTCTTGGAGTTGCATATAGGCTATGCGAAAGTATGAAATTGGTAGACTGCCAACAGCGCCACGTTGTATTACGGTCGCAATTTTTTCTGCCCAGCTCTGCCACACAAAGAAGACTCACGGGATCCCTCTGAAAACAGTGAATGCTGATGGTGTTTAAGAAAAGTAACCTTTGTTGGAGTTTCACACAGGCCTGATGCAAAAGCATGCTTCGCCTCAACATTCTAGACCAGTGGTTCCCATTTACGTTATTCCAGAGTGCAGTCAGATATTAGCTAGTTAACTCCCCCGCCCCCCACCCACCCCTCACCCCCCACCCCCTACCTCACACCGAGTCGAGTGTAACTAAAACTTAAAATGAAAAACTATTATATTTGAAAATTTTTATTTTTAAGATAATGGATAAATTATATTTAGTTTTTCTAGGTGATTTATTAAACCATCAGCTAATGAGTCAATGGCACAACTAGTCTCAGCGCTTCGCTAATGATACCTACAGCTCCTTCTCAGGAAAGAAATTTGTCTATACACACTGATTGTAGACACTTGCTGCAAAATATGCTTCCTCTGCAGCACTCCTCCCGCTAATTACACTTGCTTCACTCACACCCTAAATTCCCATTTAAAATCAACGAAGTTAAAATATGTGCACTTACGTAGATAGTAAATCACTTTGTTGCTCCACTCATTACCTCTGAACTGGCAGAAATCAGAAGACTTCATGCTGCCAGCGCTCTGTGTCTGACCACTGTTACTACTTCCACTACTACTACTAATAATAATAGTAATAATAATAATAATAATAATAATAATCATCAGCGCAAAAGTGCTTCTATCGGAGCACAAAAAAGTGAATATCTTTCTGTTTATTTAAAAGACTCGGACTGAAAAGTCGGGTACCAGCTGTCTCATTCTACCTTCCTTAGCATCTTTAAAAAGTTTGTCAAAAATTTTGGCATGTGAACATATTCGGGCATATTTTAACATGCTTCTCACCTCAAACTCCCACAAGATCCTCTAAGCGTCACTCACTCACATCCACCAGTCCATCGCTGCAAGTCTCTCTTAAGCATCCATTCCCAGTTGCCCTTTCTCATTCACTCATTCAGCCCAACTCCCTGTCATTATCCCTTTGTGTTTCTCTGTCATTGCCTCCTGTGCCACAGCCACAGTCTGCTTCGTTCTGTCATATTACAACAGTCTCCTTTGAGTACTACTGTCTCCCTCTTGCTCTTTCTTACTACTAATATCTTTGTCCTTCGTTCCTACAGCTCCTATCTCTTCTCATTATCACTATTTCTCTCTTCCTTGTTGTATTGGCATATACTTTGTCTCTCATTATCACTGGCTCTCACCCACTTCTACTTTCTCTTTCTCTTTATTCCTCCCCACTGGCACTGTCTCCTTCACTCTTTTCCTAGCACTGTTCCGTTACTGTCAACTATGTTCCACTGCCACTGTGCCCCTGTCTTTCTCCCACACTCCCTTTGTCTCATTCGCTTTTTCTATACACAACCACTTTTTAGTATCTTCCAGTATTTATTACTTTTCCGTCTCTTTGCCACTGCCACTACCTTCTTCTCTCTCAGTAAAAAAAAGCTCGAATATGTTCCCATGCTAAAATTTTTCAAGGTGCTGAGTATGGTAGAATAAGGCAGCTGGTACCCAAATTTTCAATCAGTCTTCCAAGATCTGAATCTTTGAGACACACTGTAAAAATTACAGCCATCTGCAGTGCATAGTCGTCTCCGAATTCGCAGCTGGGTTATGATACCCAAAAAACAAATTTTTGGGTTGTTTCTCGATAATGGGTACAAATTTAGGAAAATGGGGTGATGGCTCTTCTAGAAAAATGCCTAGACAAAATACCGTTAAATTTAAGCATTTTTTTGTCGTTATTTGTTGTTTGTATTTCACCTGATATCAGATTTTACATATAGAAGTAGGGTAACTTTGAATTTCCGTATCTTGTAAACTGATAAAGATTTCAAGAAAACTTGCACGGTTGTTTGAGATCGGGATATTAGGAACATATGGCAAAACATTCAGCCATTTCTTGTGTATATTTAGGAACATATCGCAAAAATTTCAGTCATATCCTGTGTAATAGCTCTCTTGAAATCCTCGGCTAGGTTTTGGTTCACTGCAGACGGCTAAAATATAGTAAAAAAACCTTTTCATGGGATTTTCCATGGAACCTCCCATGAATTAATGGTGCCTCCATAAGTCCCATCAAGCCCACGGTAGACCACATCAAATGCAAAAAGAAACAACCGATCTGCTCCATTTGCCTAAGCTGGAGGATGAGTGTAACATTCATAATTTGACCCTGTTCTGTAAGACAGTGACACTAGGGCGACACTTGTGTTGGTTTTACAAATGGTCCCTGGCCAATGGGCTCTCCAAAACACTTGACCTAACCTTTTTGTCACCAATAGAACCCAAGGTACGGGCACCGGAAAATTCCGTTTTCATGCGCATCGTTTTGGAACGTATTGGGTACGCTTGCTGTCGCATGCATGCCAATAAAATAATACTCTGCAGAGTAGTAACTATCACGTAATTACTGTTGTGTTGTGCAGTGAGTTACTTCGTTTATCTGTTGCAAAATAAATAATGAAGCAATTTATGGTCATTTTCGCGAACTCATTTCCATGAGGTATTTAAGCATATGTGATATATATGTGTCAATTTTACTATCTTAGATACGAAATGTGTGTATAATGGGTGAATTTCGTGAGCGAGATGTTCATACATTTGTTTCACAAACTGTAAACTTACAATATCTGTGCGTGGTGTTAAACATCCGTAGAAGTTTCCCAGTCTAGCCACTACTCCGGAGCAAGTGGTGTAGGCGGCATGCAGTACAACTGGTCGTTCAGTCCCATTCGCGACTGCAAAGGTTAAGTTAATCTAAGTTTATCCTCTTCTGGATATCTCTGAGACTTGGACCATACATAGAAAGAACCGGCTGGTCCCGGCGGAGGTTCGAGTCCTCCCTCGGGCATGGGTGTGTGTGTCTGCCCTTAGGATAATTTAGGTTAAGTAGTGTGTAAGCTTAGGGCTGATGACCTTAGCAGTTAAGTCCCATAAGATTTCACACACAAGTTCAGAGAAGGACGAACCTTTTGTATTACCGTGAAATAGGCGAGAGTGTGTCACTGAAATGATACAGGATTTGGGGTGGATGTCATTAAAATAATGGCGGTTTTCGTTGAGGCAGAATCTTCCCATGAAATTTCAGTCACCAGCTTTCTCCTCCGAATGCGAAAATATTTTGTTGACGTCGACCTACATAGGGAGAAATGATTATCATAATAAAATAAGGGAAATCAGAGCTCGCACGGAAAGATATAGGTGTTCGTTTTTTCCGCGCGCTGTACGAAACTGGAATAATGGTGGATTATTGCGAAGGTGGTTCGATAAACCATCTGCCAGGCATCTAAATATGATTTGCACAGTATCCATGCAGATGTAGATGTAGATGTAGACGCAGACATGTAATTCTAAAGTCCAATTGAATATGTAACAGATTACAACATATACAGTACACACTCATCAGTACTAAAATAGTAAATTATACGTAGCTACCTTCCTCGTAAATTCGTGAATCAATCTATCTATTACTGAAAAACTTAATACAGTCACTACAGTAGTTTCTTCACATACAAAAGGACAAACACGGCAGTGGACGTTAATTTGCTAATATGTGCAGATACCACCACATACATACTGAAACTGTTACACCGCTAAGTTGTTTAACTTGCTGATCTCACCAGCCCATCGACTATGAGGCCAAGCTACTAGCGAAGTTGAACTGCGCGCTGTACGTTTTCTACGGCCACAGAAAACTACGCCCTTTGGCGGATCATTTGCACAAAGAAGCATGATAGAAATGCGCGACTAAAGAAAATTTGTTCGGGATGTGAACCGTGGGATTCTTCTTCCATTCTAGTTTTAGCTTTGTACAAAAAACGAGCTCATCACCCAAACCTTGTAGGCCCAACGGATGTCGAGTGGTCTCCATGTCATCCTGAGCCTTGGAGCATAATGTGGATGCTGTATGGAGCGCATGTGGACAGTACACGCCTCAGCCAATCCTTTTGCCGACTTTCCAGGCCGTAGAGCCGTGACTTCTCAGTCAAGTAGTTCTTCAGCTGGCAACATGCGGCTAAGTCAGCCCCGTACCATTTCTCACACCAAGGAAAAATCCTTGTCAGTACCGGCAAACCAACCTGGGTCCTCTGCATGGCAATCATCTACGCTAACCACGCAGCCATGTATACTGACCATAATTTTATCTTACTATTTCATCACATAGATTTCACCATCATGATGTACTACACACAGAAGATGACACTAATATTCTTGCCCACACTCCTTTATAAATCCTAATATTATAATTCACTAGCACTAATGTCTTGCGAAGGGAAATGAATGTGACCTATTACTCTGCAACTACAGTGGGTATCGTGTACATTATTACATTTACTCTGAAGCGCCAAAGAAACTGGTGTAGGCATGTGTATTCAAATACAGAGATATTTAAACAGGCAGAATACGGCGCTGCGGTCCGCTACGCCTATGAAAGACAATAAGTGTGTGGCACAGTTGTTAGATCGCTTACTGTTGCTACAGTGGCATGTTATCAAGAGATTTAAGTGAGTTTGAACATGCTGTTATAGTCGGCGCATGGACTATAGGACACAGCATCTCCGAAGTAACGATGAAGTGGGGATTGTACCGTACGACCATTTCATGAGTGTATCTTGAATATCGGGAATCTGGTAAAACATCAAATCTCCGACATCGCTGCTGCCAGAAAAAGATCCTTCAAGAAAGGGAACAATGAAGAGAAACGTTCAACGTGACATAAGTGCAACCGTTCCGCAAATTGCTGCAGATTTCAATGCTGGGCCATCAACAAGAGTCCGCGTGCGAACCTTTCAACGAAACATCATCGATATGGGCTTTCATAGCCGAAGCATGACTCGTGTACCCTTGATGACTGAACCACACAAAGCTTAACGCCTCGCCTGGGGCCGGCAATACTGACATTAGACTCTTGATCACCGGAAACGTGCCGGCCGGTGTGGGTGAGCGGTTCTAGGCGCTTCAGTCTGGAACCGCGTGACCGCTACGGTCGCAGGTTCGAATCCTGCTTCGGGTATGGATGTGTGTGATGTCCTTAGGTTAGTTAGATTTAAGTAGTCCTAAGTCTAGGGTAACGGACCCCTGTGGTCAGATAAGTGCTCCCTCTCCCCCAAACTGGGGACTAAGGTCGCTTGAAGAGCTAGAACGACCAAAAGGGCGTCCTGTGGCAAAACAACAGATCGAAACACCAGAAAAACAAAAAAATACAAGTTAACACTATAAGCAGTACATCATCCTCTATAAATCCTTTTACACAAAAAAGTTCGGGCGTAGATCCCAATAGGGTATACCCCAACCTAGAAAATGCAATACAATTAGCGCGCCTGGAGGAGCCGGTGGTCCTCGCCACAGCCCTGAGGCATGTGGTGCGTGTTGGTCATGAATACGGCAGAGATGTCACCTTCTCGGCAATGGAGGCTGTTGATAGAATACAGCTGAAGACAATGAATCTTCCCACTGACCTCGGAGCCCTGCGTGACCTAGTCAAAGAAGTCTTCGAAAGGAGAAATGAGAAATTCGACATCGGCGAACTTTACAGTCAATTTGTCATTACAAACGGAAGACTAGCTCACGACTGGAGCAAAAATTGGCCTGAATCACACATTAGAAAATACTACGCACGTGAACCATTTAAAAATAAGACAGATTAATTCACACATCAATAAATTAGTCATGCAGGAACTCCGCAGAGTCGTGGAGGAGAGGAGTCTGGATGTGCTCTGTCTGCAGGAACCATACTCCCTGGCTGGGCGAATCCCATTCGCAGCAGCATATTGGCAAGTAGTTCACAGTGGAACAGAAGCCAGGGCAGCTATAATGATCATTAATAAAGCGTAAGAGCCACGGTCCTTTCTTTCTCTGTTCTCCGACGACCACTGCAACGACGCGGAACTACAAGCACCAGCCGGAGTACTGTACATCATCAATATGTACTTCCAGTACGGCAGGGCAATAGATGAATTCTTAGACACTCTCATACAAGTAACGGCGGCGTTGCGGGATCGTCGATGTGTCATTACGGCAGACATAAACGCCAAGTCCCCCCTATGGTTCAGCGGCACACGGGATGACCCAGGAGAAAAGGCCGAGGAGACCATCGTGGCGTTACAGTTAATGGTCGCCAACAAACAAGGGAACCCATCGACCTACGCAGGAGGTGGGGGCGAGGGCACGAACATCGATGTCACACTGGTCACGTTCAATCTCGCCACCAGAGTAACAAATTGAATGTTCTGGGATCAAGTAACAACCAGTGATCATAGCCTCATTACATTCTCATTGGGAGACGAGGAGAGCCGCTGGGACATGGGGTGGGAAACACAGTTAAACTACAACAGGGCTGACTGGGACCGCCTGTCAAGGGAGTGTGAAATACCGACATTGCCAGAAAGTGACGAAAATGTCGAATGGTACGCCGAAGAACTAGTGAAAGCAGTTGTTAGGGCGGTGAAAGCTGTCGTACCAACCAGGAGGAGAGCCGTAGCGGCCTCTCCGTCACCATGGTCAACCGAACTGGGACAGATGCGCCAGCCTGTAAGGAGGGCGAGGAGGTACTACCAGTGGAGTGTCGTCTGGGAGGAAAAGCAACGCTGGTTGCAAGGATACAGAGAGGCAAAGGAGCGCTTCCAACAGGAGCTTAAGGCAGTAAGGCTACAGAGCTGGGAGAAATATGTACACACACACAATTAGCTACGGACCGATGGGGAGTACCGTACAAGTTAGTACGGGAAAAGATCAGGTCACCCACGGTGCTGTCCACCGTCAGGGATCAGGGCAGGATGACGCAAACCTGGCGGGAAACTGCTGAGGTCCTCCTCCGTGTCTTGCTGCCTGATGATGGCGAGAATGATGACTCTGAGGCACAACAACAGATCCGAAGACAAGATCAAAGGAATACCGGAACAGCAACATGGTATATCCCTTCTCTGAAGAAGAAGTAGCCGCTCAGATAAATGCCCTCAAAAGAGGCAAGGCTCCTGGCCCAGACGGCATCACTGCAGAGGTGGTGCAATTCCTGGCCCCCCAGCTGGTAGCACCTCTCACGAAGTTATACAACGAGTGCTTGCGGCTCGGGAAATTCCCCCAAATATGGAAAAAGGCCACAGCAGTAATAATCAAGAAAAGCCCAGACAAAGATCCACAAGAAGCCAAGTCCTGCAGGCCCATCTGCTTACTAGACACACTGGGGAAACTTTTTGAGAGGTTGCTGGCGGACAGACTGGCATCACACCGAGTTTTGTGCGGGATGAGCGACAGACAATTCGGCTTCAGGTCCGGGAGATCGGCGTCTGACGCCATCGCCCTGGCTGCGGAGGTCTGTGCCTCAACCCCGCACAAATACGTGGTCGGCATCATGGTGGACATCAGTGGCGCCTTTGACAACCTGTGGTGACCCTCGCTCTTCTCTCGCTTGCGGAAGAAGGAGTACCCGGGGTCGCTATATGGCTGTCTCAGGAGCTATTGTGAGGATAGGGAGGTTTGGCTGTCGTCCCCTAGCGGGAGAATAAGTAAAAAGATCACCAAGGGGTGTCCAGAGGGTTCTGACCTGGGGCTACTCTTCTGGGATATTAACATGGAACCCCTCTTGGACAACCTACAGAACAGCGACGATGTGCTAGGGGGATAGCCTACGCGGACGACCTCCTCCTGCTGGTTGGCGGCCGTAGCCGCGAAGACTTAGAGCCGAAAATTGAGAGGGCCATATCAATCCTGAGTACATGGTGCCACATGACCAAAATGAAGATCTCACCAACCAAGTCTACGTACTTACTCCTAAAAGCACAATTAGGAATCCCACTGTAAGAAATGGCTCAACAATTCTTCGACGCCATGAGGCGCGATACCTGGGAGTAGTCGTCGATGAGAGGTGGACTTGTGCATCACATATTGACACTGTCACACAGAGATCATTAGAAACACTAAACAATCTAATAGCGATTGGTCACAAACGATTCCACCTGCCACCAGAACTAATCAAACTATACCACAACAGCATACTGACATCAATCGTAGGATATGGGTCAGGAGTCTGCGCCCACAGACTCACGAGGGTCATGCCTGCCATGGCTGAGAGAGGAGTGCAGCAAAACATGCTTCTCAGATCAGTAGGGGCATACAGAACAACCCCAGGAGGAGCGCTAACAGTACTACTGGGGCTCTGTCCGCTCGATATAAAGTTCAGAGAGCAAGCGACATGGTATTGGGTTAAAAAGGTAAAGAGGAATAAAATAATTGATCTAATGGGGATTCATGTTGGAAACAAAATGGAAATCAAACGCAGGGGGCAAGAATTCTGGCAAGAACAGTGGGACAATGAAGAAACTGGTCGCAGAACATACGAACTGCTGCCCAATATCAGGGAGAGACTGCAATTAAAACACTTCACACCGTCACGAGGGCTGCTGCACTTCCTCACAGTTCATGGACCCTACCCGGCATACCTATGCCGGTTCGGGAAACGGGTTACACCAGCGTGTGACTGTGGGGCCACACCAGGCACCCCAGAACACGTGGCGTATGAGTGCCACCTCTTCGACGACATAGCGGCGCAATTACGCCACCAGCTACCCAACCACGACACGTACCACCTGCTCAGGCATGAGGACCATTTTTCAATTCTGAACAAACTAGCAAACGAGATCTCACTTGAAGTGATAAAGGAATTTCTTAGGAACAACGACTAAGATTTCATCGCAACCAATCTGGCTCCGCGCACCTGACCCGTTCCCGCCGAGGCGTGGACTTGGCCAGCCGCCTCACGGCTGGAATTCGCCACGTCTGGGATTAGGGGGAGGGTGCGCCCTATTACCGATCTAGACGCTCACCGATTTTGACATTAAGTTAGGTTATATGTAGGATAAGCTAGGATAGCAACATTAGCATAGTACCGCAGCGATCAACAACTCTGGCCAGCCCGGTGCCAGGGGCACGTTCACCGGCATTAGCTCGGTCAACAGGGCCAACATCATAGGTTCATACAACGCTGGCACGTCTGTAACGCTGCAGGTAGAAGTAGATTAGCATAATCAGAATAGAACAACATAGTAAAGACATAACAGCAGTGTCCATAGTGACAGCAAAATAACTAACATAGAGTAAGCTGTAGTATTAACACTTGAATTGTATCAATTAGGACCCACTAATTGCATATGGCAGTGGGTTGTTATGTATGATATATATATATTGAAGAATAAGTCTAGGGGACTGATGACCTCAGATGTTAAGTCCCATAGTGCTCAGAGCCATTTGAATAATTTTTTGTATTTAGAGTTCTGTTACTATCGACTTTGTTATCGTCAAAATGTTACAAACTGTCGTTCCTACATGAAGCAATGTTTTCTGTCCTAATTTTATTAAATTGTCATAAATGTGGAGAAGAAAAGGAGAAAATGGCGTAGTTTTTACCAAACTGAACCACACAGAACCGTTCAAGATGATAGCGCAAGTTCACACCGCTTCTTCTTTGTCTTTTTTAAAGGGCGATGTATTCTCTCCCTGGAGGTCGTAAATCTCGCCAGGTGCTGCACTGTATGCAAAGCGCCATAGCCACCGCAAACCGTTTCTCTCGCAATGTAAAATACGCGAGCAGATATGGGGGCAGGAGAATACCTCGTAACATCTACTTACAGTCCACCGCAAAGAATCGCACGGTAACCTGACGCTACAACGAGGTCGTTAGTTGCATTACGCCGCTCACTTGCGCAACGTGGATTATTATGGCATAAAGGAGAGCTGCGGCAAAATTCATGAGCTTCCAGCGCCCGCGCAGCTACTGCGAAAGACCCGGCCCTTTTCTTGCTAAAATATAGAAAGCGGGCGATATCTCTTTACGACCCGTTGTATGCAGCGGCCGATACACTATAAACACGAGGCGTAATCGTGGAGGAGGGCGCTCCGCGTCGCCAAAGAAACGCGCCTCCGACAAGCGCCTTCCTACTTTGATAGCGCCATTCTTGCCGCAACACCTGCGGCTGACGCCTCCTGCGCGGAAACTGTAAACGGGGGCGCGCGTAAATAACGTTTAATAGTGGGAATGGACGCGCGACAGTTACGCCGGCGCATAAACAACTCGTTAGTCGCGGCAAAATCCTTCACCACCGGTGCGCGTTTCTTTCGACGGACGGCGGCGGCAGTCGGCGCATAATGAGCGCACTATATCACATTTGAGTGCGCCGCCGGTGTAATTGCGACGCCGTCTAGAGACACATGTGCGCTTATTTCTTGCCGGCCATTTGTTATCTAGCGCGTCGCTTTTCCCTTCCGCCCGTCCCGCAGTCGCTCCAGTCCGAGGAGGTGTAGTTTTTAGAACGGTTGGATCCTGTTGCTAGACATACTTGACGTTAAACCTGAAAATCGTTCATTATTTTCTTTGATACTTCTTGACAGACAAAACTTGTGTGCCAGGCTGGGAACTTGAAAAAAATTCTGCTTCATTTTCTTACATCATCTCTCACGTCCTTTCATCACATCTATAAATTTTCAGTCTGCTTCTCACTCAGCTTCGGCATACCGAACACTGGCGAAGTAAGGTATTTCCAGTAGCAGAGCCACGCTGCGGCAAGATAACTTTGGCCCACGTTTCCGGTGTGTGCCGTGCTTTCAACAGCGTCGCGTTGTATGCAGACTCCTGGGTTGCGCTGAGTGGGCAAGTATACCACAGGCTACTAACGTACCCTGTCCTATTCTTAAATTACTTTTTTCTGATGGTCGCGTCGCAAAATCTGTTCATTCGATCCAACCGAAATTTTAGGTCGGTGAAATTGGCAACTTGTGTGTGTGTGTGTGTGTGTGTGTGTGTGTGAGAGAGAGAGAGAGAGAGAGAGAGAGAAGGATAGAGTAAGGGGATCATATAGAGAGTGAGAATTTGCTGTTCACAGAATTGGCTATGCAAATGTTGGTTCATTTCCACTCCTGTTTTTGTTTTTTTTTTCTCTCTTGAGTCAATATTATTCGAAGAATACTGTAATTATATAATTATAGTATTCTTCGAATAATATATAGCTGCTGGCGAACAGGCACACCGTTGTGTCTCTACATGCAACTTCACTGCACAAAGTTTGACTGAAGAGTGTCCTATCGACAATGCTGCGCGCTACTCGCCGTGCTCCGTATATATCAAGCGCGGGCTCTCCTGTCAACAAAGAGCTTGGTGCGGATACTTCATTGTCACCATCGATATGCAGAAACTTAAATTAACTTTACAAAACATTTTTCTTAACATTTTTCTTACACACTATAATTGTTATTTATACATTTCTTAGCCTATAAATATTTCTCATCAGTTAATTACTTTGATTTATTTATCCCGCCAACAAAGAGTTTGGTGCGGATACTTCACTGTCACCATCGATATGCAAAGAACTTAAATAAATTTTACAAAACTTTTTTCTTACACCCTATCATTGTTATTTACATATTTATTAGCTTACAAATATTTTTCATCAGTTTATTACTTTGATTTATTTATATTTTGGCCTCGTTGATTTTCTATTGGCATATTTCAAAGTTCCGTACATGGTACACTTGTCGTCCTCATGTCAATGCCGTTGCGTCCATAAGTTTGTTTACTGGAAAATCTACAAAGCTTTTACTCTGTTGTACTGTGGTGGCACATTGCTGAAATCGTAAATGGAAGAAATCGTCTTCTGCAAAAGGTGTTTGTTACCTTTAGTACAGACACACAGTTCCTAATTTCCATGCACCGCTTTGCAGAATTCATTTGCATTGCGCTAAGGAATATGAGACACTTCTTGAGGTCGCTATGAAAACTTTTGAAGGCGATCAAAAGAACACTATGTTCCACACCTGCGCCTTTCTGCCGGTATTTGCCTGCGTTTCGCAGGAAAACTACTTTTATAACATGTACGAGTTGATCAAAGTCAGTGCTTATTTACTTAGCCGCCTATCCACGTAGACAGCGACGCTGTCTGCCACTGAAACCCATCTCACCTTCAAGGGGAGGAAGAAAGGTAAGGATAATTAGAAGGAGCATAATTTAGAATTGAGGAAGGATAGGAAAGGAAATTTTCCCTGTCATTCTCAAAGGGATCATCCCGGCCTGAAGCGTCTTCCTCCGTTTCCCAGGCCGCTAACTGATGCCTACGTGGACTTGGCCTATTCGAATCCTGATGGAAGAATTTTCACTCCCAGCATTTGGTCAACAAGGATAGGAGAGATTATGGTGCAGTCTTCTCGATCACCAGACGTTGCGCCAATATCTTCACTAAATTCCAAACCTATCCTCAGTGTCCTCTGCGATAACAGCATGTGGCTCTACTGCCAGTGATTCGCCCGTCGGATGCTAAGTCCAGAAGACTCCTTGGTGCTCTTCCAGAGGAGTAAGCTATGTTCCAGGACTGGGTTTGTCACTCTCCCATCCCTCTTCCCCATGTAACGCAAACGTACCATACACACGCCCATTACGGGAGGAGAAGGAGCAGATTAGTGTTGACTGTCCCGTCGGATTACGGAAGAATGTAGAAGGAAAGCGACGGTGCCCTTTTCTAAGGAACCTTCCCGGCATTTGCCTTAAGCAATTTAGGGGCATCACGGAAATTACGTTTCGACAGTCGTCCTCCCGAATGAGAGTCCATTGTGCTAACCCCTGCGCTACTCTGCTCAGTGCATCGATTACAATCACATGTAAGGCTTCTGCTATGTTTCTAAGTTTGAATTAATTGTGAAAATATATCCGAATGTGCCCAGACTGGAAAACTATGCCATCTCATGCACAGAATTTTAATCCGTGAATCAAATTTAAGCACGCAGTCTATGGAAATTTACCTGGCAGTAAACATTTTCTCTACTAGCTCAATAGTTTACAGTGGGCACAGCAAAAAGAAATTGAATTTAAGCATTGTGATGACACAAGGCTTTTCTTCTGTTTCAGTTATCACAGCCACGACACATGCTAAGTGCCTGCAAGAGTTTACTAAGCATTGTTAACTTTTTGTGACAACTACAGATGTCTATATTTGTTTGTTTTTTATACTTCACGAGGGGCACAGCAGCTGAGCGGCAGCCTAAGATCTTCAACGTTGTAAGAAATGTTGACGTCGCTGGACGTAGACTTCAATATGCGGACGGCTCCCCGCAGAAAGATGCCGAAACCTTCCCTCAGATGCTGTGGCCTATGTTAATAACAGTGTAAAACTGTTACAAAATGGAAAATGAAATAATGTATGTTCAGTTCTGTGATAGCTGTTCTGTGATAGCCAGGCTTGCAGACACATATATGTTAAATTACTTGAGTGGCAGTAGGCCGTACATAGTGTTCCGAAGTACAACGTTTTGTCTTCGTACATCCATAGTTGAAATGGAGGATAGTGGGACGTCACATGATATAAATTTACATTAAAAATGAAGAAATTTCTCCTGCTGTATTTAAGGTTTGGTTTTTATTTGGCAACTAGTTTCAACATTGTAACAACGTCATCTTCAGGCCCATACACTTGTTGACGTCAACTGCGTGCGGCTGATACTAAAAGTCAGTGGTGAGATAAGGACGTGCTCCATGTGGAAGGTGGTTAGTCACTGTGGAAGGTTGTGCTGACTAACCACCTTCCACATGGAGCACGTCCTTAACTCACCACTGACTTTTAGTATCAGCCGCACGCAGTTGACGTCAACAAGTGTATGGGCCTGAAGATGACGTTGTTACAACGTTGAAACTAGTTGCCAAAATAAAATCGACACCTTAAATACAGCTGGAGAAATTTCTTCATTTTTAATACAACGTGTTGTGTCTTCGGAAAAGAAGATAAAAGTATTTATGGAATGAATAATTTTAGAAAATATGGAATACAATTTATTTGCACTGAGATATGTGATCATGATTAAAAGTGACTTTTCTCTGAATGGAAACTTACATTTTTTATTAAATCAAAGTAAAATGCTACTTAGCGAGATGACGAAAATGTGTTAGAAACTGTGAATACTGGAATATTAGGAAATAATAGGAACCTCGAATGGTATATCAACGAAAATTATCAGTTTTTTAGTTCCAGAAGTTCTAGAGTGATCACGAATCACGTAAAATAATTTACTAGACTTGAGAATTATTCAATACGTCAGCAAGTGATGACTGCACTCGCCGATCTTGGCGTTGATAGTAATCCGTGGTCGGCATGGTACGCGAAATAAAGTGACAGAGGAAATGTTTCATTTAACTCACGTAGCAACACATGGAATATAATTTTTTGAAGAACGAGTACTATTCAGCAATCGACAGCTGGGCCAGAAAAGAACCTGTCTAAATAATAATATTATCAGCCTTCAAATATAAATATTGTGTGACGAGGCACGATCTCTGCAAAGAAGGTAAAGGATTCTAGTTTTGCAAACGAGCTACGTAGGTTACGCTAAACCAAAAGATTACGCAAGCTTCTGTTCCATAGTACTTCTATAAAGGGACAGAGACATAACCATTAGAGAATATCTCGGTATGTTTGAATAATCATACCAGAGATCAAGCATAAAGCCTGGTTTTCACATGCAACAAAAGTGACATCTCTTGGCCGTCACTCAAATAGCGTCAGCGAAGTTGCGTGTAGAAACACCAAAATTCCTGTGACATCACTTGAGTAACGCCACTTTCAGCCACTCTGCAAACGTTAAAGTCCTTTTTACTTTGCGATCACACTTTCCTTCCCCCAACACTGATTAGAGCCTTTCGACTGCCATCTCGCGGCTGAATTTCGAAGTGCCATCGCAGTGATTTTACCGGGTGTGTATTTCAAAATGCCTGAGAATGTCTATAAAGTTTACAGTTTATTGTGCTTAACGAGGAGCGACTTGTTTATGGAAACACAATAACGATTACTGCAAAGGCAAATAGCAAAAATTACTTGAAATTGTGAATGGTATGTAGGAAGATGTCCCACGGTTGTGATTTATGTACTGTGAAAGTTAAAACAAGAAGCACTCGGAATATCTACGTCAACAAACATAACAGAGTCTCAAAATCTTATAAAAGTGAATCATCTTCAGATCCAGATGGCATCTAGAAAGATCAATTTTTGAAAATTACGTGCCGACTGTGAAGTTATAGTAAAATATAGTCTAACGCACTTAAAAAACTTATTACTTTCTTTTATGAGCTTCCAAAAATATTCCTGCATTTTCTTTGAAATGCAAGTGAGATAACTGTGAAAGTATTTAATCCAATATAGGAAACTGATCATTTCTTGCTATGTGCACAGCTATAACAGCAAAATTATTTGGAGAACGATTTCGTTATGTACGGTGAGTACCAAACAGTTCTGGTACCTTGGTGTGTATATTATTCAAACTGAATCATGACAACATGGTATTTTGACATTACAAAAAAATGGTTCAAATGGCTCTGAGCACTATGGGACTCAACTGCTGAGGTCATTAGTCCCCTAGAACTTAGAACCAGTTAAACCTAACTAACCTAAGGACATCACAAACATCCATGCCCGAGGCAGGATTCGAACCTGCGACCGTAGCGGTCTTGCGGTTCCAGACTGCAGCGCCTTTAACCGCACGGCCACTTCGGCCGGCTTTTGACATTACAGTTAAGTACACATTATGTCTAATTTATGTGGTGAAAGTATATGGCAACGTCACTGTTCTTCAGCAATTGCCCAGTAGACATGAGAAAGGACGTAACGCGGTTTCTGGTTGGTTCAAATGGCTCTGAGCACTATGGGACTTAACATCTGTGGTCATGAGCCCTCTAGAACCTAGAACTACTTAAACCTAACTAACCTAAGGACATTACACCCATCCATGCCCGAGGCAGTATTCGAATCTGCGACCGTAGCGGTCACGCGGTTCCAGACTGAAGGCCTTAAACCGCACGGCCACACCGGCCGGCGAGGTTTCTCCATCGGCGTTTAAACACAGAAATCACCACCTGTACGGCAGTGTATTTTAGTACACTTGCACGAAGCTAACTCTGAAATTCCGTTGAGAACAATTTCAATGTGTCGTTAGTATATCGCAAATGGAATGCAACACATCACACAAGACCTCGAAATCTTTACTTCTGAGAGCGTTGTATAAACACGATTTTTTAATAGAGCTCGATTCACAGATCTATAAGTTCTCGAAATTGGGTGTTGTCATTCGAAAGTATTGCAGTATTTGTTTACGAATGCTACGTCCATTGTAAGTTTGTTTGACGGCACCGTGTTATTTACGCGTAAACTTTACTTCCAGATTCAACATTAATGTATTCGTGGAGGTACGTACCGTCTATGCAACTAATGGAAGGAAGTTTGTTTGTTGCCATACGCGTTTCGCGTCTTCTATTTGGGAAGCATCAACAGTGGCCAGTTTGACCGATGTAAAATTTGTCACAACTACTACAAACGATCTTGTAAACTGTATAATTTTATTTATTGACTGTTAATATGTTTCTTGAACGTTTTCTGTGGGAGACATATCACGATGTACGTAAAGCCCCCTAGTGGTTAAGTTCTTACGATCGGTGCTCGCCTACATAACATCCTGACGGCCAACCCTACAGGGGGCGCTGATCATTGATCTGCCATTTTCAGCTGTAATATAGACATTTTAACTTTCATAGGCAACTTATACGTTGCTACAGGCAATGTATTACGTATATTAATTGTTGAACGTAAGTTCACAATAAAAAGAGTAGGACCTATTCTCTTCATATATTCCCTTTTAATAATTTTATATGGGTAACTGTATTCGGATTTTAATGCATCGCAATTGTTTTCTTTGATAGTTATCAACTTTAAAGGTCTGCAACACGTATTTTACATAATGTGTTTTTATCAGATTATGTTTTTTGCGTAAATGATGACTACATCTAAGCCCACAGTAGCGACATCAAGGGAGGATATAGGCAAACATATTTCTGGTAGCTACTGTTACTTCAGTACTCAGGTGCAATAATCACTGTGTGGACGATGTGGCCTATTCTACACCTTACTTTAGATCTGCTGCGCTGATTATATTTATATGTTCTGACTATGCCATTATGGCCTTATCACTTTAGGACATGGTGTAAAAAAGGTACGTTTTACCGTATTCTATCTGTACATTTCCCTGGTTGTATGATAGTATATTGTGATACGTATTGCTATATTATGTTGAAAGACACACTGCTCACTAGGTGTACATATTTGTCTATTGTAGATCTGAGGATGGTCATTACGGACTGAAACCGGCCATCGTCTAAAGAATTGATATTGTGATCAAAGACTGGAATAAAAAAAAACATTGAAATGTTATTCCATTGTCAAAAACAGTTTATTCTCTTCCAGTAATTCATTCGACACGTAAATACAGAGATGTTATGTAAGTAATCCAACTAGCTGATGAAGCAGTGAAGGTCAAAAAGTTATTCAGTATTTTCATGAAGAGTGTTTGTAATGTTCTGCCACTAGGCTCTAGCCTCCCTTTCTCATTCATGTCGTCGCAGTATGTAAGAACACAAACAATTAAGTCTCCAAGCACCCACTAAAGCTATAGCACAACATATGACGTAAATCCACAAATCATTGAAAGAGAATCGACCATCAGTACGGTACTGCCATGATCTCCCAGTTTCTACCTTTTCATAACAGATTCAGCGAATAGAGGATATGACTCTTATTAGAAGATAAACTGTATCTGTCAATTAATGTGAGTCACCCTCAGTCAGTGCTTCGTATCTGTTAATTATGCTAAGTTATGTCATAGTTTGCGAGCCCACTTCGAACCCTACGTAGGTTCCTCCATAATGCAGTGGGTTGGAGCAAAGCATGTGCATACGACCTCCAGCAGAACAAACTGTAGGAAAGCATTGCGACTGCGTGTCGAGATGTGTGTTTGTGTGCGGGGGGCGGGGGGGGGGGGGGGTGTGTGTGTCTGTAGTGGAGGAGGGGTACTTGTTCCTACTACACTCCTGGAAATTGAAATAAGAACACCGTGAATTCATTGTCCCAGGAAGGGGAAACTTTATTGACACATTCCTGGGTCAGATACATCACATGATCACACTGACAGAACCACAGGCACATAGACACAGGCAACAGAGCATGCACAATGTCGGCACTAGTACAGTGTATATCCACCTTTCGCAGCAATGCAGGCTGCTATTCTCCCATGGAGACGATCGTAGAAATGCTGGATGTAGTCCTGTGGATGGCTTGCCATGCCATTTCCACCTTGCGCCTCAGTTGGACCAGCGTTCGTGCTGGATGTGCAGACCGCGTGAGACGACGCTTCATCCAGTCCCAAACATGCTCAATGGGGGACAGATCCGGAGATCTTGCTGGCCAGGGTAGTTGACTTACACCTTCTAGAGCACGTTGGGTGGCACGGGATACATGCGGACGTGCATTGTCCTGTTGGAACAGCAAGTTCCCTTGCCGGTCTAGGAATGGTAGAACGATGGGTTCGATGACGGTTTGGATGTACCGTGCACTATTCAGTGTCCCCTCGACGATCACCAGTGGTGTACGGCCAGTGTAGGAGATCGCTCCCCACACCATGATGCCGCGTGTTGGCCCTGTGTGCCTCGGTCGTATGCAGTCCTGATTGTGGCGCTCACCTGCACGGCGCCAAACACGCATACGACCATCATTGGCACCAAGGCAGAAGCGACTCTCATCGCTGAAGACGACACGTCTCCATTCGTCCCTCCATTCACGCCTGTCGCGACACCACTGGAGGCGGGCTGCACGATGTTGGGGCGTGAGCGGAAGACGGCCTAACGGTGTGCGGGACCGTAGCCCAGCTTCATGGAGACGGTTGCGAATGGTCCTCGCCGATACCCCAGGAGCAACAGTGTCCCTAATTTGCTGGGAAGTGGCGGTGCGGTCCCCTACGGCACTGCGTAGGATCCTACGGTCTTGGCGTGCATCCGTGCGTCGCTGCGGTCCGGTCCCAGGTCGACGGGCACGTGCACCTTCCGCCGACCACTGGCGACAACATCGATGTACTGTGGAGACCTCACGCCCCACGTGTTGAGCAATTCGGCGGTACGTCCACCCGGCCTCCCGCATGCCCACTATACGCCCTCGCTCAAAGTCCGTCAACTGCACATACGGTTCACGTCCACGCTGTCGCGGCATGCTACCAGTGTTAAAGACTGCGATGGAGCTCCGTATGCCACGGCAAACTGGCTGACACTGACGGCGGCGGTGCACAAATGCTGCGCAGCTAGCGCCATTCGACGGCCAACACCGCGGTTCCTGGTGTGTCCGCTGTGCCGTGCGTGTGATCATTGCTTGTACAGCCCTCTCGCAGTGTCCGGAGCAAGTATGGTGGGTCTGACACACCGGTGTCAATGTGTTCTTTTTTCCATTTCCTGGAGTGTATTAACCGTGGCAATCCACTTTCGCAACCAGTTCTCCAACAAACTGATCTATCTAAGCTCGAACTTTCAATCAGTGAATTTCACTCTCCCTATCTCTCTCTCTCACTCTTTTTTTAAACACTTTGCTCATCAGACAATAAAATTTCGTAACAAAACAAATCCTTGTCAAAAACGTACGTTTTCTCAGGAGAGCAAAAATCATTTTAAGTAACCATACGCAGTCAGGCCTGCAAGATGAGTGGTCTGCCAAGCGAATGGATTCATTCTTATTTATCGAGCAAAATGAGCTCTAGTACTCACAATTAAGTTACAAATTATTCTCCTGTTTGAATATTACTCAACGGAAACGGATAACGCACATCTGACTATTAGTAATTGACATAGCTCTGTTCACTACGCACTGGCAATACCACATTTTCTTTCTTACCCAACGGCTTTGATCAACACGTGGCCATCGCACTGAATATGAATGGCGCACACATTATAAATTATGGATATCATGACAACATACTATTCGAAGGAAAAGGCCACCAATCTTTCTCTTTTCACTATCTTTTTTATTCCGATAAATGCTATAACCTAAACACACCATTACATTTTCTACAACAATTACACATGAGAAACTCCGCCCAGTGGGCATGGCTTTACATTAGTGATTCTCTATCTTATGGTCTCGTAATTATCTAACATTACAGTGCACTTTCTGGATAGGATGGTGGATCTTTTGCTATATCTCACATTTCGACTCTCACACCCATCATCAAGAAAATTTCCTCCAGACCGAGCGGTACAAAAAGGAACATGCATAACCGACTGCCTCTGAACCTATCTTGCTACTCTCCCATGCAAACCACACATACTTAAATTACATTCAATACACCACACTGGCAACATGGAATACAACACAAGGAATGGTCACAACGCTATAATTACATCACTTTCAGCTTTCCCACTTCAATTAGTATTCATCCCAGTTTCACACACGCGAGTCCTCAACTGATACCATGGACGAGTACTTCTCCTTATCCTTTGTCTCATACACAGATTGAGACTAACACAGTACTCACCACGTGGAAGTACTCGTCTCTAATTTCAAGTCCTGCACACGCCATTTCTTAAATATTTCCAACTTATAGTACACACGCCAGTAATTCAGCTTAACGTATGCACTCGGAAGTATTTCAACTTATTGCTACACGTGGTTTCATTGTGACCGTTGGTCACTTCCGAAGATTACTATGATCCCCTTAATATTACCTGCTTGACATTTAATTCTCCCCACAAAAGTTCCTGAAATAGAGAAATTATTATTCCAAACTACTCTTAAGTATTCCACATGCCTACAATTCTTTCCACTCTTTTGTCTTTGCGGAGCACACCTAAGACAGGTCTTACCAACACAAGATCCAGCACCAGAGTGCTGAAACATGGCCGTTCTTCAGGTCAGCTCGCACCTCCGTCGAGGCTACCGTATTGGTCAGCCACTTTTAAGGCGCTCAAAGCTCGGGTAAATTTCATCTCTTTGGTTCCACCAAAGGTGACCAAAGGACCGTCTCAAAGATGATCATATATTGCCCATTCACTATCTGCGGTTAGCAGACGACCATACATTCATTCATTTCGCAGATCTCACCAAATTGGATGTAGGGATTTATTTTGTGGGAGTGCACATGTGATCAATTAAAAAAATAAATTGTCATTCTTTCCTACACTGTTATCCAGCTTCAGTGTATTAAGTGAAATTGGGTTATTATTACAAAAAATATGTTGTTCTGACAAGAATAACGAAGAATGTTGTACCTATTTTCAATGTCGGGCGGTACTGTACCCTTTCCCATAAATCATCCTGGAAACATACACCTTCGAATGCTGCTTGGAATGTCCTGTTGTTCCATTGTTAGAGATGGACTTATTAATAAAGGTACTGATATCTGACAGTAATGTCGTTTATATCATATTTCACTGAAGTTACACTACATCAGCGTGCGGTAGCGTTCTCGCTTCCCACACCCGGGTTCCCAGGTTCGATTCCCGGCGGGGTCAGGGATTTTCTCTGCCTCGTGATGACTGGATGTTGTGTGACGTCCTTAGGTTAGTTAGGTTTAAGTAGTTCTAAGTTCTAGGGGGACTGATGACCATAGATGTTAAGTCCCATAGTGCTCAGAGCCATTGAGCCACTACATCAGCATGTGGCTACAAATGTAAATATCTTTATTTCATAAATTCTGTTGGCAGCAACAATGCCTTTATTTCATGTTTCCATAACTTTCTAGCACATGAATATGATAATGTGTAAGCACAACACAGCAACAACAACAACAACAACAACAAAATGATTCTCGGGAAAAAAAAGAGTGTGCGTTAAAAGTGACATTGATATTAGTCTTAACACGTCATTAATCTTCCTCTTCAGTATTATGAGCTTCCTGTGTAGATTTTGATAGAATGCGTGGTAAACCGTTGGAATAATGTTATTCTGGCAGAGGAGCGTCAGATCCTGAACTTTTCTCCTCTAACATTAGCGTTGAGGACGAATATGCACATGGCAAGTCTTTTACAGCGTGTTCTACACTTGGCCTCAGACTTCGGAACTTGTGCATACAATCAGTGGTATTATAGTCAGAGTCATATTCATATTTAAATGACATCAACCATGGTTCTTTCCTGCTCACCATTATTACTTTGATATCAGACCATCTTACCCTTTCTCCATTTTCAGCTACTGGTAAGTTTCGAATGGTTCAAATGGCTCTGAGCACTGTGGGACTTAACATCTGAGGTCATCAGTCCCCTAGAACTTAGAACTACTTAAACCTAACTAACCTAAGGACATCACACACATCCATGCCCGAGGCAGGATTCGAACCTCAGACCGTAGTGGTCGCGCGGTTCCAGACTGAAGCGCCCAGAAGCACTCGGCCACACCGGCCGGCAGTACAGTTTCGGACCTTCGATAAAACCTCTTTGAAATCAAATAGACCTTTCTGTGACTTCTCATGTACATCACTCCTTTTTCTGTTTTGCTTGCCTGTGGAAATGGTAAATGTAGGTGGATATAAGCTTTCAGCATATGTAAGCAGAGACACTATGGAGACAAGAGGAGCTGCCATATATGTTAAAATCTGTTATAGTGTGAAAAATTTGGAAACCAGGAAATTTTTTTCGCAGACCAACGTATAGCAGCATTTGAGTGTGAGCTTAAACTAAATAATGGCATTTTTATAAACGTAGGGGTGCATAGATCCCCATTGGGAAATTTTCAACTATTTTTTGAAAAACTTGGATACTTTGTTGTACTATCTGTCAGACAGAGGAAAGCAAATTATTGTTTGTGGGGATTTCAACCTAAATTTTGTGAAAGAGTCTGATAAAAAGCTTGCCCTTGAAGTATTATTTGCTTCTTACAATTTGACATCAGTTATTGAGTTTCCTACTCGGGTGGTACAAAAAGCAGAATACTGGTAGATAATGTTTTCATAGACCAAGATAAATTTATCAAATAAAAACTTTTCCTGTTAAGAATGGTCTGTCTGATTATGATGCGCAGCTAGTTACAATATATGATATAGCTCCATACACTAACGCAAAACAGTCCTCGAAAACAGTGCGTTCAATTAACGATTTAACAATTCCAAATTTTAGGGGAAGCTTGCAACAGTTAGACTGGGATGAAGTGTACACGGAACCTGATGCTAATTTAGAATTTAACCTATTGCATGATACCTTTTTGAGTATATTTGAAAACAGTTTCCCTAAGAAAACAATGAAATATGATTGTAAGAAACCAAGCAAAAAGCCATGGCTTACTAAAGGGATAAAATATCTTGTAAACAGAAGTAGGAAATGTATCTTATAGTTAGAAGGAATAATGATCGCAGAATAGTAAAACAATATAAGAATTACTGCACTCTATTAAGAAAAGTTATTGGAAAAGTCCAGAAGTGTGTGCATTATGTCTGAGATAAGCACATCTGATAATGCAATTAAAACAATTTGGAATATTGTTAAAAGGAAAACAGGGCAGCTGAGAGGGCAAGAAATTTTATTTCTATCAGACTCAATGAAAAATTTTTGAGCAAGAAGTCAGAAGTAGAAAACATTTTTAATAATAATTTTGTAAATGTTGTAGAGAAAACAGGATCCACGAAACCGAAAAAAATTGACATTGGCTGGTTTTGTCGTCAAATCTTCACCTTAGCTGATCTTAATTAGTCACTCTTTGTCGGAGTGTGTGGTTATGGTGAAACAATGCTATCAACTTTATAACTGTGTGGCAGATCATTTTTCCGCGGGTAGTTCCATCTACTGATATACACAAACTCTTAACTTTTCGTATGTGGTTAAGGCACTTTCCACCATATCTGTTCGCCAAGGGTCCTAGACGAACGGGTTATTCCGCGGGGCCGCTAAGACGATAAGAAGGAATGAGCATTCGCTGAGTGTGGATACAAAAGTGCACTTGTCAGGAAAGTTGCGTGTGATGGGTTATGGTTTCGAGTCGTGTCCCGCCACGCCCTTCATAATGTTCGGAAGTTCTTCATGACTGAATGAGGCACCCTCAGACTGCAAAGAAATCAAAAGACAGAAATAAGTATTTCATCACTGAAACATAATAATTATTGTATGTTGTTAAATATGAGATTTTTGCGAAACCGTAGGCATTGCCTTTACTTGTGTTTCTCTAATTTTTGTTGCATGCTGCCTTTAACGTCATGAGAAACAGGTACCACCAGCACCTTTTTTTTTTTTTCTTAGGTTGTTAGAGCAGTCTCGTGTCGCAGTCTCTACGGGGCGTCTGGCGCGTTATCTCGTGCGCAGATAACAGACATTGTTGTTATTGGGATCAACTCCGCTACGAAGGAGCAATTGTGGCAACTCTGGCAGGAGCCCTTATCTGTGCGCAGGTACTTCTTTGTCTGTTATTAGCATTCTAGGACAGGAGCCACGGACAGGAAGTCTTTGTAGGTTAATGACGGTGCGGTTCGCACACTGAACCTGATTGGACGATGCTCCTCTCATTTCCGTCTGCAAAGTAGCACTGCGATCGCACCGGGCGTCCTCGTTTGGTTAGACCATAGTCGTTTGCTTGAAGACAATTTTACACCGTTTGCAGAACTGGTAGGGAAGGACGTTAAAAATAAACTCTATGGATCACCCACTGATTTGCTATGGAGAAGCTGCTTGAAGAAGTTATTGCTTGTGTGGAATCCGGCTGACGAAATTTTCAGGTAACGGTTGTACTTGACAGGCTGAGATGACACGACAAGAATATTGTGTGAAATAAACAAACAGGAATCAGTCTCAAAGGAAGTCAATAGCACAGACTGATGGCCAAAACTTAGACCTTACTTCCATCTCACCACATGACTATTCGAGTACCGGTCCGGCACAAATTTTCACCGTGGTCATTCCATTATTCAGTTGATGGTTGTCCATATTCGCAGCTGCGAATACATTTCATGAATCTCTGTTTGGTGTGATGAATGGCAGCTTGCTTTAAATGTATAAAAATGTAAGTTATTGCAGTTTGAGTAGGGAAAACAGTCTTGTAGTGTTCGAATACTGCATTAGGTTAGATGTTTAGGCGTAACATTGCGAAGTAGTCTGAACCGGAACGCACACGTAGGGCCGGTATTAGGGAAGGCAGATTGTCAAATTCGGTTTATTGGAAGAATTTTAGGGAACCGCATATGGAACACAAGTGCGACTCATTCTTGAGTACCAGTACTGATCGAATGTTTCGGATTCTTACCAGGGAAGCAATTCAAAGGCGTTCTGCTAGGTTTGTTATCACCACGCGAGTAGTAAGGATAGACTATGTTTTGTCAACTCGAATGGGAATCCATGAGGGGAAGACGAAGTTCTTTTCGTCAAACACTATTAAGAAAACTTAGAGACTCGAAATTTACTGCTAATTGCAAAACGATTCTGTTGCCACCACAAAGAGAAGATCAGAAAAATTAAGACTCGTACAAAGGCCATCGATAGTAATTTTTCCATCACTCCATTTCGGAGTGGAACAGGAAAGGAAATTACTAGTAGCAGTACAAGATGTGGTATCGACGGTGCCCATGTCGACAGCACACGGCGCGCCGCCCACGTCTCCGCAAAAGTATTCGTCCGCGCGTCTTTTTAAGAAGTCAGAGATCTACACAGATTTCTGAAGATATGTAGTGAGACAACTACGTTGTACGACTTTATTAACATTCAACGTCCAAACAGAAACATTTTAGAGACAGTGTGGAACAGAGACAATCATTAATACAAAAGGTATGTATAATTTCACTACTGTGTGCGTATTGCCGGCCGGTTTGACCGAGCGGTTCTAGGCGCTTTAGTCTTGAACCGCGTGACCGCTACGGTCGCAGGTTCGACTGCTGCCTCGGGTATGGATGTGTGTGATGACCTTAGGTTAGTTAGGCTTAAGTAGTTCTAAGTTCTAGGGGACTGATGACCTTAGCTGTTAACTCCCATAGTGCGCAGAGCCGTTTTTTTTGTACGTATTGTAAATAAACGTGTTGATGTTATCGACATTTTTTAATATTTGGAGCGTTCCAGGTGTGCCCAGTCACCTGGTACAATCTACGGACACAGTGCACCCTCAGCCATACGCCATACGTTGGCTTGCAGAGTACGTATGTAAGTGTAGATGCAGATGTAGAGTTCAGTGTCTTCTCCGTAAGAAAAAATGAAGCACTTCCGTTGGTCAAACTTATAGCTTTTATCTTAACAAGAAACAACAGTTATACGGCAATTTCTCTTTGCCAAATAGAAGTCAACTGCTCACATCTTTTCGCATTTCCATTATTATCACTTTTCGTTTCTAGCCACACCAGTTTCATTCTCTCTCCCTCCATTATTATCTTGTTACCACGCTTGTCTTTCCCGTCCCTCCTCTCACAGCCACGGCAGCCATTACCAACAGTTTAAATCTACCCTCTTGTAATATTGTCTTATTATTTTCGTATCCATGACGATACAGTACAGTTGTCAACAAATTCAAGACATATGCACAATATATACACAAAACTTTGTAAATGTCAAATCGATTTTGAGCCCCTCCCCCCCCCCCCCCCAAAAAAAAAAAATTCAGCAGTCTTCATTACTGGAACGATTGCTGAAACAAGGTTCTCCAGCGCGCAGGCATCAGGCAACTTCGTGCAGACCAAGAGATGTTCAACATGTTGACGTCCTCCACATTCAGGTTGCATCTCCAGTAATGTAGCCTCACCGCTCCTGTTTTTATTTGCACCGCGTCATTCCAGTTCGCAGTCTGTTCAAAATCTTCGACGTCTGGTAAAGTAGTTGCAGACCAGCAGCGAGCTCTCCCTTAAGTTTTTGGTTATTACTTCCAGGTGCCATGTTTCGTCATAGTTGTATTCGGCGAGCGCAAGGTGCTGATGTAATGGCTTCAGCTGTTCGAAGAAACCTCTTTTCGACTTCGGCCTACGATATGACGCTTCGCTTTCTGTAATTTTCCTTTTATTACTCTAGCTTCCTCTGCTGTAGGTATTACTGGTCCCGTTATTTAACTCATACGTAGTTCCGATTTGAGGATTCGGTTTTACATGTAAGACGTCTTGCAACTTGTGATCGTAATTTTAACACTAACGCCGTGCTTCTTCAATACTCTTCTTTTCTCCCATTCCAAACCTATTTTACCCTATGCCAAGCCGAGGGTCATAAGTCTCAGTTTTGCTAGATATGGCGATATTAATTTCAGTCGTATTGCGAAAACCTAATTTAAGTTCGTGGCGATGATGTTGACAATGCAGGCTGCAACTTAGACTAGTCAGTTAGGTCTAGTAAACTTCACACTTATTACCTCGTTTGTTACACGAATGTCAATAGTCTAAAAGCCGTAATATCTGAGAAATGCGTTTCGAGAAATTCTTTCGCAATGAATTTTCATCTCACCCAAAAATCTGACACGAGTATTGAATCTAACCTCGAACACTTTATCTGAAACATAATTAACTTTATAATGAGCTATAACACACAAATACGTATCTACGGGCCCAAATTTCATAAATTCTCCCTATAAACTGTAACTACCAACTGCTTATACTCAAATGTCACCCCTAGAGGGAACAACGCAGGAATGACAACAGTGCAAAACGAAACACTGTGGACAAGCACACCTGTTGCTGCTTAAATATCGACACACCAAACGCCAACAGGCTGCTACACGAAAAAATGTCTAAGAGTAAAATATGCCAGGAAATAATAAATACCTGTAGACTCCTGAGAATATTTGATCAACATATAATGAATGTAACGAAAAATGTGGTGTAAGAGAGATATAATAGAAGGCCTGATGAGCACAATATCACGAAGAGAGATAAATAAATTTACCTACTTCCATAAATGTCAGGCATTGCGGAAAGCACATTCCCAGACGTGGATTGAGGGTTCGATTCTGGTGACGGTCATTACTTCTTCGTGAATTAGGAGGATTCTCATACCATGTTTCAGCTTCACATGTCTCTGCCAGACAGAGGGAAAGGCGAGATGACAGCGACGCTTTAATCCCCTCCTGGGAGTGTTTAGTGATATTCAGTATGTAAACTACTTTCACTGTAAACTATCTGTGTCCACAGTGACTGCCCTCCCCCCCTTATAACAAATATAACTTGCCGTTATCCTAGGTTTTAACATACTACACATATCTAGGATCTTAATAATAACAATAACATGTATGAATATAATGATTTGTTTTCTCATTGTTTAGTAAATCTATAGTATAATTTCTAAGAAACTGAAATTCAGAGGAATACATCAATTGAAAAAAAAATACATGTGCAATGCACTTGATTTAAGAAATGTAACAGCAACAACTTTTCACCTCACTATTGCACGATATAGGAACAGAAGTGTGATCACACCACTATCAGTATTTCACTTAGCGCTATGACTGTGAATACAGGTCCGCAAACTGTTTCCTATTCAAACATTTAAAAGGAGACTGCTATTTTTTCTTTCCTCCTTTTCTGCGTTTGAGGAAGGTCAGTCTTTCTATTCTTTTCTTTTGGTAGACGATCTTTCCCCCTCTGTATTGCCTCATTCCACTTCTCTGGACTGAAAAACATGTCAGGTTTGTTGTTGACAGTAGGTATTTGCTGCCAGCTTGAGCCGGCACCTTTTTAGCTCAGTGAAATTTCTTCAGCAACCGGACATATTTCAAGCTCTTCTCTCCTGGGCTAGCCCACAGACAAGTAATTAATACATCGATATCCTAGCCGCTATCGAGACTCATAGTTTTTATCATAATTATTTTTGAATCCTCAGTCTTCTGTTTATGTAGATGCTGCCAGCCACGAATTCCTTTTTTGTGGGAATCTCTTCATCTCAGCGTAACACATGCACCCTACGTTCTCAGTTATTTTTTGGGCGTATTCCAGTCTCTATCTTCCCCTGGGGTATCTACGCTCTACAGCTCCATCTAGTACCATTTAAGTTATTCCCTGAAGTCTTAACACATATTCTATCATACCATCCCTTCTTCATGTCAGTGTTTACCTTATGTTCCCTTCTTCGTAAATTCTAGGGAGAATCTCATTTTCAACATACTTCTATAGCACCACATCTCATAAGCTACGATTCTCTTCTTTTCCAGTTTTTACACAGTCCATGATTCACTATCATACAATTCTGTGTTCCAGACGTACATTGTTGAAATTTCTTCTTCAAATTTAAGCTGATATTGAAGAAATTTCTTCTTCTAATTAAGTCCGATGTTTGATACTAGCAGACATCTTTTGGTCAGTAATGCTCACTTTTTTTCCTATGCTGATCTGCTTTTTATGTTCCTTGCTTCGTCCATCATGTATGGTTTTGTTTCCAAGGTAGCAATATTCCTTAGCTTCGTCTACTTTGGGGCCCCAGTCTTAATATCAAGTTTTTGGCTTATCTCATTTCTGTTACACCTTTCTTCAATTTACTTTCTGTTCGTAGTGTATGCTCATTAGACCGTTCACTTTATCCAACACTTCCCGTAATTCTTCAGTTTCAATGAGGAGAGCGGTGTCATCTGCGAATATTATCACTGATATCCTTCTTCCCCGAATTTTAATTCCACTTTTGAACCTGTTGTAAGCTACTTATGTAAACCGCTAGTTCGCTGGTCTACAATGGGAGCTATTCCTATTTGTAGGTGTAAGCTACACGTCGTAACCTTATCGATGATAATGGACTGAATCGAACCATATTAAGTACCGAATTGCATCCACACTTGGCGAATATCTGCGGTTAAACTACCATCAAAAGACAATTTTTTTACAATAAAATTTACAGGGTCGCCATCAGCCCAAGCCCTTCCTAACATACAAGAATGACTGAACGGGAATTAATTCAAATTTGGAATTCAATGGAAACAAATAAAGTAGCACGACACACAGTATTATCCTTTACGGCATATTTATTCGTTAATAAAGATTTTTGAAATAGCGTGCACATCCTATGGGTACCCTTAGCTGGTGTCTGAACATGAACTACATTAATCTATTTTCGATAAGTGAAATTATATTGCACAATTTAACTGTTGTGATCAATGGAAAAGGTGAGGAAGGGGAAACTGGAAACATCCTCTCAATCATTTAATCTAGATTCACACGACAGTGAAAGATCACAGGAATAACCGACCTCCTTTACAAACATGCACTAATTTGCAAAGAAGTTTATTTCCGTTGCAAGATTTGGTCAGCGTTAAGTACATGAGATGAGAAGCAGTGCGCCCGCGTGCAAAGAACGCAGTTCACCAAGTGGTGAGTTGGGTCACACATTTATGGTTTCAAAGCAGAATTTAAGTGGAAAGCACAAATACAAGAAGCGTTTCTTTTCTTAGGGAGATACTATAAAATGAATTTGTCACTACAACGGAAAACTAAATCACCATGGCAGAAACCTTCCGATGATTCAAGGTACACGGGGTCCGTTAAGAATTAAACCATTACAAAAGTTCGCCTTAATGCACGAAAATCCGATGTTTCAACGAATTTTTCCCGCACAAAACAGATTAAATTAGCATTGGAAAAACCTATCGGTATGGAGTACGAAGCGGAAACGTACATAGCTTACCAAACCCGTAGTACAATTTTCGGTGAAATTCCTGCAGTGCATCCTGATTCATAATGAACTGCAAGTGGCAGTTCACGGCAACATGATACGTTTATGCGTGGTTCGCCGCGAAATTATTGTCAACGCGTGAAATTTTCAGCAGTGTTAACGACGTCTTTTCCGAGCGAGATTCATAGGAAGGAATGTCGCTGTGATGAAGCTGCCTTCGTGCGATACTCGTAGTTTTCGGAATATCTGTGTGTCGAATGTTTCTACGAACGGTATCCTTCAAGGGAATGCACAGAATCTTCCTGAAGTATGAAAATAAGAATAAAATATAAAAATTTATACAAGAATGAAATATAAGAATATGAGGATTTAAAAAGACTGTAACCGCCTGAAAATAGCATACACATATATATTAAATAATGAATTTACGATACTTATTGTGAAACCCAGTCGTAATTTTACAATTAATACAAGTCCTTGTATCCTTAATTTGAGCCGGCCGGTGGTGGCCGAGCGGTTCTAGGCGCTTCAGTATGGAACCGCGCGACCGCTACGGTCGCAGGTTCGAATCCTGCCTCGGGCATGCATGTGTGTGATGTCCTTAGGTTAGTTAGGTTTAAGTAGTTCTAAGTTCTAGGGGACTGATGACCTCAGATGTTAAGTCCCATAGTGCTCAGAGCCATTTGAACCATTTGAACCTTAATTTGATAAGACACATCCGTGTAGTAACCTTATACGAACATGGCTAGATAAATGATAAAAAATAAATTGAAATAAAAGCAATAATTGGCATTTGACCACGAGACGTAGTAATGGTAAGGCCACGACGTTAGACACTATGACATCAGTTAGGCAGAGCTTATTGCGCTCTAAGAGGCATCTAAAGTACGTCGAATACTTTTACAGTCATTTTCTCAGCCACGGCCGTGTATTTACGGATAAGCTGAGACACGTGTTCGCTTCCTTTGGCTCGTGTTTCACTAGAAAAGTTTCTTGGAAATCAGGTTATGGCACTTGTCGTGTTCTCCTCGTCAGATGTCGAATCAGAAATAGTTTTCAGTCAGTTTTACGGAGAGGTCAATACTCCCGTGACCCTCCTCCTGGATCCACGTCTGTGTCTGCTCTGCCATTCCTTCTGCCAGGTGCCTGGTAAGCTTACCCAGCAGCAGGCGCGCACATTGGCGGTGCCGCCGCGCATCGGCTACGCGAGATTACAGGGGTCGCTGACCCCTGCAGTCAGCCAGCCACGCAAGTGCCAAGCCGCGCGGGCCGTTTCGCGCCGCGAGGCCGCCACTCGCCGCGCCTACACGACAGCACCGACTCAACACGGGTCGTCTCTGCTGTGCGGGGTAACAACACAGTTCAGCTACCTCCAAACAGACCAGCTGTGAAGTCGCAAGCCCAAGAACGTGTCGGAAGATTTAGTGAACATGCATATCGTATCGTAGTTATTATATAGGACTCGATTTATTCTGTATAAAACCTACATCTTGACCGCAGCCTTCAGGGCGAACTTTCATGAAAGCCATCGGAAATATCGATTTTCAGTTTGTTTTTTATTTAAGAGTAGAACTTGTGGACAGTAGGTTCCCAAAGTTTTGATGATGAAATCGCATCCGAAGAGCCTGAAGAGTAATTAAATTTGTTGACGCCCCACTTTCCGGAGTAACACCTTAATACTAGATCGGTGAACAATGATTCTATGGCATATGCTCAAGTAAACTTGCAAGGTGTACATATAGAAGCCTGTCATATATATTATTTTGTTCTATACACTGAAGAGCCAAAGAGACTGGTACACCTGCCTAACATGGTATAGAGCCTCGAGTGCGCAGAAGTACCACAACACGACGTGGCATGTACTCGACCGATGTCTGAAGTAGTGCTGGAAGGAACTGACACCATGAACCCTGTAGGCTGTTCATAAATACGCAAGAGTAAGTGGAGGTGGAGATCTCTTCTAAACAGCACTTTGCAAGGCATCCCAGTGCTCGTGTCTGGGGAGTTTGGTGGGCAACGGTAGTGTTTAAACTCGAAAGAGTGTTCCTGGAGCCACTCCGTAGCAATTCTGGACGTGTGGGGTGTCGCACTGTCCTGTTGGAATTGGCCAAGTCCATCGGAGTGCATAATGGACATGAATGAATTCAGATGATCAGACAGTACGCTTACGCACGTGTCACCTGTTAGAGTCCCGTTTCACCCTAAATGCACACGCCCCACAGCAATACAGCTTGAACAGTCCCCTGCGGACATGAAGGGTCCATAGATTCATGAGGTTGTCCCCGTACCCGTGCACGTCCCTCCGCTTGATAACAATTTGAAACCAGGCTCGTCCGACCAGGCAACATATTTCCGGTCATCAACAGTCCAGTGTCGGTGTTAATGGGCGCAGACGAGGCGTAAAGCTTTATGTCATGCAGTCATCAAGGGTGCACGAGTGGGCCTTCGGCTCCGAAAGCTCATATGGATGATATTTGGTTGAATGGTTCGCTCGCTGACATTGATGACCCAGCATTGAAATCTGCAGCAGTTTTCGTGAGGATTGCACTTCTGTCACGTTGGACGATTCTCTTCAGTCTCTGTTGGTCCCGTTCTAGCAGGAACCTTTTTCCGGCCGCAGCGATGTCGGAGGTTTGACGTTTTACCGGATTCCTAATATTCACGGTACACCCGTGAGATGGTCCTACGAGAAAATCCGCACTTCATGGATACCTCGGAGATGCTGTGTCGCATCGCTCGTGCACGGACTGTAACACCACGTTCAAACTCACTTAAATCGTGATAACCTGCCATTGTAGCAGCAGTGACCGTTTTAACAAGTGCATCAGACATTTGTTGTCTTATATAGGCGTTGCCGGCCGCAGCGCTGTATTCTGCGTGTTTGCATATCTGTATTTGAATACACATACCTATACCAGTTTGGAAATTTTGGCAAATTTGTGGTAAGATCTTATGAGGTCAAACTGCTGAGGTCATCAGTCCCTAAGCTTACACACTACTTTTTTTTAAAAAAAATTTCTTTATTCAAAACTATTATAATTATACAAATTAACCTACTACCTAAATACATTAGTGGGTCCTAATTTCATATTTTACATTTCTGCAGCTGTTATTTCTACACTACAGGTAAATTCTTCGATTCCTTCACCACTACAGGAACTACGGACAACACACACACCCACGACTGAGGGAGGACTCGAACCTCCAACGGGGGAGCCGCGTGGACCATTACAAGGGGCCCCTGACCGCGCGGATACCCTATACCAGTTTGTATGGCGCTTCAGCGTATAATGCTCCCAAAGCCTTTAACCACAATGAACAGTAGTTAATCGAACAGCGATACAGACAGACTGTGAAAGTACTGCGGATAGTTAAAACTAAATCAAATGACACAACTAATTTCATTTCTTTTAAGATCTCGATAACTTAGATAAAAAATTTTGAAGCATTTGTCCTGACAGACTGATAGACATTAATATCTCAAAGTATATCCATTAATTTACAAAAATTGTACCGAATAAAACATTAATTAATAAAACTGATCAGAAATAAAATGTGAGTTTAATTACTTCAACCCTGTGGACAAGAATACACGTAAACCAAATACGACGGGAATACAGACATTGGACATCAGCCACAACAAACCACACGCGGACAACACAGTTACTAATACCCGCTGCACAGGTTTATCATGCAGCATTGCGCTTTAACTCGCTACTCCTTCCCGAGCGAGGTGGCGCAATGGTTAGACACAGGACTCGCATTCGGAAGGACGACGGTTCAATCCCGCGCCCGGCCATCCTGATTTACGTTTTCCGTGATTTCCCTAAATCACTCCAGGCAAATGCCGGGATGGTTCCTCTGAAAGGGCACGGCCGACTTCCTTCCCAATCCTTCCCTAATCCGATGAGACCGATGACCACGCTGTCTGGTCTCCTTCCCCAAACAACCAACCAACCAACCTCGCTACTCCCCAAACACCACAAACGAAACAAATCGTGTGGTATTTGATGGCAGAGCGCAGCTTAAGATAAAGTTATGCTAAACCAATCTTGATCGACAGCCTTACATCTGATTTACATTATCTTAAATTAAAAATGTAAACACAATAACTTCAATTACCGTGGTGCACCACTTCTAAGATTAAAGACGGGGCCCTTTGAGGCACCAGCGAATGTAAAACTTCTTTTAGTTTTAATCTGAATGCAGGCAAACCAGCAGTGAAACAGCACGCTAGCGTACCGCTCGCTCCTTAAAGTCTCGGCTCTTCTTAGAATCATGTGAGACACCACTATGACAATTTTAAAGTTTAATCCCTGTGATTACAGGGAAAACTTTCACTACATCGCCCACGTGGGGCCAGATGCAGCTTCAATAATTTAGCGAAACTGGATATCCCTTTGCACAGACAACACACACTAGGAAGATCGATTTAACCACATAAGGGCGTGAAACAACACTGCCGGCCCTTACTACCGAGAGCAAAATAGAAAAAATACTTCCGTAACTTCGGCGAACCAGACAAGTAGCAGCAAGTGACACGACAACGACGGAACAACTATTAGGGCCACACTTCGTGATACAATTTCTCATCAAACTCGGATAACATTAACCTCGTTCCGCTGAGATTGGTGCTGCACAAAACCCGTGGCGCCCAGCAGTACTTATTCTGCAGTGCCGACTGTCCAGCAGTTTACGCATTTCTCAGCATTGGCTTTCGGTAATACAATCAGACCACCTTGCACTACCGATCCCGATTCTACGCCAAAAGTAGCCACTCGAAGACACAGTGACACTAAACGGTTCAGTGACGGATCACAGTGCGCCTGTATGCATCGCCCAGTGTCAGCTTAGAAAACGTGCCTGGACAAATCCGATTGACAGCTACAACGAAGTAATCATCATCGCGTTTTTCTGCTTTTTCGGGCAGTGATTGTTTCACAGAACAAGAACGAACGTCAAACACTCCACGACGTGTTTGGAGCGTTTTTCTTTCTTTCAGCCTCTAAGTCACATTTTTCAGCACATGTGAAACAGTTTTATTTGAAATTGGATAGATAAGACGAAGACGACCTTAAACTTCTGTTATTTACTTGTGAAGCTTTCAGGTTAATTATTTTCTTTACATTACGTTGCTTGATATACTGAAGTCAACGTACGTTACGAATTTCAGTCATTTCACTGTTTCCCAGAAGAGTTATGAGCCCATCCTTCCGTTCCTTGCCAAAACGTATCAAAGTTTGCAATCCCTTCTCTTTTGATGTATCTCATTCAGAAATAGATTTACTGCAAATAAAACAGGAGATTTCGATACTGTCACATGGACATTTGTGGTTCCAATAAGAGATTCTCGAATTCTCAGTCCAAACTCACCGTTAGTTTTTTGTTATATTAGCAAAAGGCGGGTGGTCATTGTGAAAAAAAACTTTTTTGCCATTTTGACTGCGATACCCAAGGACAAGAAACTTGTTCACCTGGAGATCCAAGAGGGCTTGTACAGGTACAGTCGTGAGACGTAAACTCCTCTCATTGTTGGAAGAACAAAATAAAAAACGAGAAAAATGAATAAAAACCATAAACTAACAATGTGAAACATAAAACAAATGTAATTAATATAAACAACAAAACTAATAATGAATGTATGAATGGGTTCAAAATACTTTGTCAGCACGTTGTATGCAGCTTGTTCTCCAAAATCGTATTTGAGAAAGCTCTTTATTACACATGAATGTGTGTAGCTTGAAAGATTCTTTAATTTATGTTGTAACAGAAGTTTTAATTTTTCAAAATTAATTAATAGCGGTGGGATATTTTTCAGTATTTTAAATTACTGCAAAATTCGATTATTCAGTGTTGAAGAACCTTAATTAAACATCAGCTGTTACGTCAGAACCATTTTTTATAAATCGTCGTTTCGAAGCTATTCCCACCAAACTTATAATTACCTACCAAGAAGTGTTTCAACCGTAAAATGTGAAACTGGGCACAAAAACAATATGTACTGCATTATTTTGTCCCCTCTACACGCCCACCAAGTTTCATCAAGATCGTTTGTTGACACTTGGGAATTTTCCCTTGTTAAGGAATTTAAGGGGGCCCTAAAGCAGGCATACAGTTTCATAGTTTATATGAAGGTCTTATTTCAATAGTGGTACAAGTCCACTTTTGTTCATTCTGAGATACAGATCCTAAAATTAAATGAGCGCTGAAAAACCTGCAGTTGAGATACCAGGAATATTCAAGCATATGGCTTCTTGCTAGAGATGAACCTTTCTTTCTGTTTGTTTGGACAATTTATGTCAGAAGTATTATAGACAGAAAAGTGGAGGTGAAACGTCCCCTTAGAAAAATTAATGAATTACTGTTCTGATAAACCCCTTACATTATTTGATTTTCAAACAGCTGAGCAGAAATGAACGTACTCAGACATTTCGCGCTTTACTTATTCTGATCAACACTAAACTGACACACAATATTTTTAGCCCAACGAAATCTGACTTTCAGAAATCCCTACAAAAGAATGGCCCTGACTAACAATAACCTATATCTTTCATGAATCACTTACCTCACAAAAATCTTCGCTACTCGAAGTACTGCAATACACTGTGCGCCAATACTGGCAGGTGAATAAAAGATTCTAACTACTGAAGGTACTAACTACTGATAGGCATAGTTAGCAAATGAAAGATATTGATAGAGAACAAACAATGTATTTACCTTAACAGTATTCAGAAGTCATAATATATGTACACTCCTGGAAATTGAAATAAGAACACCGTGAATTCATTGTCCCAGGAAGGGGAAACTTTATTGACACATTCCTGGGGTCAGATACATCACATGATCACACTGACAGAACCACAGGCACATAGACACAGGCAACAGAGCATGCACAATGTCGGCACTAGTACAGTGTATATCCACCTTTCGCAGCAATGCAGGCTGCTATTCTCCCATGGAGACGATCGTAGAGATGCTGGATGTAGTCCTGTGGAACGGCTTGCCATGCCATTTCCACCTGGCGCCTCAGTTGGACCAGCGTTCGTGCTGGACGTGCAGACCGTGTGAGACGACGCTTCATCCAGTCCCAAACATGCTCAATGGGGGACAGATCCGGAGATCTTGCTGGGCAGGGTAGTTGACTTACACTTTCTAGAGCACGTTGGGTGGCACGGGATACATGCGGACGTGCATTGTCCTGTTGGAACAGCAAGTTCCCTTGCCGGTCTAGGAATGGTAGAACGATGGGTTCGATGACGGTTTGGATGTACCGTGCACTATTCAGTGTCCCCTCGACAATCACCAGTGGTGTACGGCCAGTGTAGGAGATCGCTCCCCACACCATGATGCCGGGTGTTGGCCCTGTGTGCCTCGGTCGTATGCAGTCCTGATTGTGGCGCTCACCTGCACGGCGCCAAACACGCATACGACCATCATTGGCACCAAGGCAGAAGCGACTCTCATCGCTGAAGACGACACGTCTCCATTCGTCCCTCCATTCACGCCTGTCGCGACACCACTGGAGGCGGGCTGCACGATGTTGGGGCGTGAGCGGAAGACGGCCTAACGGTGTGCGGGACCGTAGCCCAGCTTCATGGAGACGGTTGCGAATGGTCCTCGCCGATACCCCAGGAGCAACAGTGTCCCTAATTTGCTGCGAAGTGGCGGTGCGGTCCCCTACGGCACTGCGTAGGGTCCTACGGTCTTGGCGTGCATCCGTGCGTAGCTGCGGTCCGGTCCCAGGTCGACGGGCACGTGCACCTTCCGCCGACCACTGGCGACAACATCGATGTACTGTGGAGACCCCACGCCCCACGTGTTGAGCAATTCGGCGGTACGTCCACCCGGCCTCCCGCATGCCCACTATACGCCCTCGCTCAAAGTCCGTCAACTGCATATACGGTTCACGTCCACGCTGTCGCGGCATGCTACCAGTGTTAAAGACTGCGATGGAGCTCCGTATGCCACGGCAAACTGGCTGACACTGACGGCGGCGGTGCACAAATGCTGCGCAGCTAGCGCCATTCGACGGCCAACACCGCGGTTCCTGGTGTGTCCGCTGTGCCGTGCGTGTGATCATTGCTTGTACAGCCCTCTCGCAGTGTCCGGAGCAAGTATGGTGGGTCTGACACACCGGTGTCAATGTGTTCTTTTTTCCATTTCCAGGAGTGTATATCAGTTCATGACATCCAGTCTCACAAATTTACTATCTATGATGGACACACGTCCAGACCATCCGCTCTCAAAACTCGGGCATCTCTCTCCCCACATCCACCATTGCTGGCGGCTCACCTCCAACTGCGCAACGCTACGCGCTGTTAACAGCCAACTGCCCAATACTACAATAGCAAATTCCAACAATGCAAACGAGCCACAGACTGCACACAGCACAGACAGTGATTTTCATATAGAGCGCTACGTGGCGTTACCAATATAAATACTTAAACAGCCTACTTACATATCCCCCATGCTCCCCACAACAAAATTTACAAATTGTTTTGGGCACTGGCCAACACAGATTTGAAGCAAAATTTTCAATAATTACAATAACAAAGATATCAAATGCACACACTTTTTGGTACACTGTTCGTCAAAAGCAAAAATTGTTCTCTTAAAAACAGCCCTGAGTATACATCACAGTATAATTACATTGCACAAAGTCTGATCAGTAAACGAAAATGCACACGGAAGTAATGGATTTCCACGCAGTCTTGAAGAAGTAGTGTTGTCCTGCCAACGGAAAGACAATGCTGACTCTTGACATGCAGACAGGTAATGGGCCACAACAGAGCAAACCCACAGCAGAGTCAGTCGAAGTTGAGGAATATTGGTAGGCAGGTGATCACAGAGCAGACCCACTGTAGTCCTGGTAGAGATTATGGTATTGGTGGGCCACCAGAGGTGCAGATCCACTGTAGTCCTTGTAGAAATAATGGTACTGGTGGTCCATCAAAGATGCAGACCCACTGTAGTCCTTGTAGAGACGGCCAGCAGCCTTCTGTTGCGACTGATCAGGTGCACAATCACCATCGAAGAGTCTTGCAGACAATGTAGCAAGTCCATAAACCATTACATGTGCACTCACAAAGTTTTTGGAATTGACCTTATAACCAGCAATGCTGTTAACCAGTCCCTTGCTGAATTATCAATCAACACACGTGCAAACACTAACAGTCCCAACTTCTCATCTATTGTGCATTTACTATGACCAACAGAACTGTGTGCAGTGAAATATATGGTTACAAGTTACTTAATTTGATGAAATGGTGTCCATTACAATTTTATAACATGAGAATACAATTACAAAGATACAGAAAACAGCATTAAAACATAATAATACAGATAACACTTGTAGTCATAAAGGCTTTACAAAAGAATAGAAATAGACATATGCATCAGTGTTACAGGAATTATGACATAAGTAAATACATAAAAGATCAGAATAGCTTCCGAAAATAATGTCTAAACATCTTTACAAAGTAAATAACATATTATTAATTTAAATTATATTTGAAGATAACAGCATTCCTCATCATAGTAAATGTAGCTTAGTATTAGAAAAATTCTGCAACATAAATCTTATTAGCTAAACACATGAAGACAGAAAAAAAACAAATACACAAGGGTACACAAACACATAGCGGAATAACACAAAAGGAAAGGACAGGGTTTGTTTTACTGCAGTATTTTGCAAACAAAACTTTATTTACTTCTTGGAGATCTCCCTTCATTCTTCGTTATTCCCAAAAAGCCCTATCTACACCTGCTTTCTATACATTTTTCGTATAACTTCTCAGTGAATTTCTTCCAATTCATCGCAACTCGTTCTCTTATATAGCCTACTCCCTCTTAAGCTGACTTAAATCTACTGGGCTCAGATATATATACTAAGGTATGAAGCAATGCAGCAGCACAAAACAATTAACACAAACAACAATAACAAAAAAATGGAAATTGGCAAAGCAAGCAGCAGTATATCTAAATTAGCAAAGCAAATGCAATATTACAACCAATATGAGCCAATGTGCAGCAACCAAGAAAAATAAATCAGTAGTAAAACTGGCTTAACAGAGTAATACAAAGTGAAATTCAATAGCACTATGCCTGGCAAACAGCATCAGCAAATGTTATAACTTATACCTAAACATGACAAAGCTCAAGCAGAAAAAATATTACAGTAAAGATAGGAAATGTCTGATAACTATGTCACATCTTAACGCTAGAGTGATGTATCACATTGACTTACTCTATGAACCACATTACCCAGTCATTGACCAAAATTATGTATGCAATTCCTGTGAAGGGAAATGTATTTTTGTGCTCCCTCGCTTTTTGGAAGTAGATCATAAAATTATTATTTACTGGATCTGTAGGCATAAAATATCTATATTAGCACATCTATTACATTTAATTATACCCAATGCTGCAGTGCTGCTAGAAACTATATATTAACAAATAGGCAAATATATACATATACAAAGCAATGATTGACACGTCATTCACTAGGCAAATGGCGTCTCCAAAGGTGGTAAAAAATCTCTCAACTAGAAAGACAATAGATGTAAAAATGATTCTATCATTTCATTAGGCATTTTAGTGAACATCATACATTAAGAGCTCCACAGTGTAATCATATGTTTTCAAGTTTAAGCGTGTTGTATTTGTGATGCTTTCTGCAAAGAAATGTCAATAACGAGGATAATGGCCTTTTTTCTCTCCACCTAATGGCTTTCTTTTTTCAGGCGACTATCTCTCAGTTGGGTGCCCACAACGCATTACATCAAGGTCACTTACCTTTCTTACCGAAATATTTACGACAGCAGTTTGCGCTACAGTGACAGTCTCATATAAAAAATTTCATAGGTCAAGAATTTGCGTTACAAATGTGTAGAAACAAAACCCTATAAATATAACAGTGTCCAAAAAATTTTCGACTGCATTGTGATACATTCACGCATTTACACACATTTCATAACTCTTAAAGTACGATTCTTGCTTTCCAACATCCTTTTTCACAAACCATAGTCCCTAACTTCTATTTATTATTCATATACATATAAACACGTAATCACATTCCTCATTTACAGTAGCATCATCTTATTTATCATAAACATACCTCAACGGCATAATACACATCGTCATCGTAATAATAACATCATAAAACCTCAGCGAAATCTCAAAAACGTTGTAGCTTTCTGCAATAATTTCAAAACTTAAAAACAATTCTGTGCTCATTTCAATAGTGTGATCTATCTCAAACGTACTTTAAAAATCATGATACCATACCAAATATGTCATTCAAAGCTCTCATAGTATCACAATGGTTCCAAAAAAATATGAAGAGTTCACAAAGCACAGACAAAATACAATTTCATAAGTGTTAAGTTATCCAACTGTATAATTACATAAACGCCTGTCACTGACGCAGTAAAAAAATGTTTGTTTCTCTGTTAAATGATCAGATAGCTGTGTAAATCTGTGTTAGAGAAATATGGTACCGATGTGTAAAGTTGTATAAGCAAATACCATATTAGCTAGGGCTCATTGTGTTTGTCACACACATGGTACACAAAGTAGGCGTGTACCCCCTGAGGAATAATGTAATTATACCCTCAAGTGTTACCGATTACAGCAATGGAATGAAATGTGTCACGGAAAACCTAGGTATCCCTGTAATTCAAAAATCTTTAAAAATAAATGTTTTAAGTACAAAATTAATCACTCAAATACGCGTCCTTTAGCGCTAAATGTGCATCTTGCTGTAAGATAATTCTGTGGAAGTGTCGTAGTTATCGTTCTCCGAAAGCTAAGTTCTGCAGAAGTCAATGTACATACCTCATCATAAACAAAAGTGAAATGCTATGCGTATAGATATCGTAGTTATTACATGCATTACCTTGATCAAGAAAGTACTATACTGTAACATATTGTTGCGCTACGAAAAACGCTGTCTCATTGTAGCTATACCACAAAAGTTACTACTAAAACATGTTTTACTTTCCAGAAGAATTCAGAAAAACTGTGCAGATATAAAACAGCTACAGCACAAAAGCAACAATGTAAATTGTGTCACACATTAGTAGCGTCATGATATAATCGTGTAGAAACCAAATACTAAATCATCTTCAATCTCACCGAAAGTACTTCAAATAAAGAATATCTTTTCAAGTAAACCAAAATGTTGCATTAAAATCTAATTAGCAGTATATGTTCTAAGAATGTAAGCCTTATAGTCGTTACGTAATGGTGCAACTAACAAGCAAGAATGTACAAACAACAACACTGTTTCGTGGGTTCACTATAACAATGCATTCGTAATTACTGTCTAAATATGTTCCCTAGGTTCTAGACTGGATGGTTAACTTTAAAACATAGTTGCATGTTAACACTTTCTATGTGTGACAAAGTGTACTAGTAACGTCAAGTGAAAGATTTTATGGCAAAGACTAAGTTAAAAAGCAGATTTTCTCTCAATAAAAGGTTTTACATGTTTAATGTGGTGCAATCTTTTACCCTTTCTAGTGCGCACAGTCTCAACTTCAAAGCAATTATCATGTTGTATACATCGGTAAGGAATGCTGAAATTTTTCTCAAGGTTAGTGAGCCGGCGCACGTGGCTGCCTGTGGTGCGAGTCATTGTGCGTCACTTTGTTGGCGCGCGTCGTTATTAGGATTAGGAGGTCTAACTTCTCCAACTTCACCTTGTCGAGAGGGCCCTGCCCTGTTTGAATCCCGCAAATTTTGATGAAATTCGGGTCTGTCGTTTTGTTGGTAGTTTACTCACTTTCTTTTTTGTCGGTCATGTGGTGGAGAATTTCTCCCGGAATCATAACTGCGCGGTGGACTGTTGCGTCTGAAGGTATTCTATCTCCCTTGATAATAATTATTTTGGTTCCTATATTGTCTGTTTCTCTGACTCTCTCTGTCATAATTAACTCGGAGAGGTGATCTTTCCCTGTAATTAATACTACTCTGCCAACAGTTGTCATACGGGTGGTGTCTGTTTTGTTCATGATTTGCGTTGTAAGAATGGCCTTGTCATGTCCAGTTATTACTTCTCTCATCGCGGAATTGTGACGGATGTGACCTGTAATTGTTGTGTTCCTGTTTTCGCATCCCGCGATTGCCAGTGACGATTTCCAATTCTTGTAAGAGTCCCTGAAAAGCTTCAATGTCGTCTTTGCAACGTCCTGCCAAAATAATATGTCGTAAATATTCAGGCAATTTGATTATCAAATGCGGATGAGCTCTGAGAGGCTGTATGGGTTTGAAATATACTGATTCTTATGTAACATGTCTTCGACATATTTGACAAGACTGGAAAATTCAGATTGTTCGAAATGTTTCATCATTATGATGCTTGGTTTTACGCGGTCTTGAGTAGCTTGAGACCAGTATGCTGCGAGGAAGGCATGATAAAATTCTCCTTCACTGAAACAATCGTGAATGACCGATCGCATTCTTACAGCTGGTTCATTCTCTAAATAGCCACACATAAATTCTAACCTGTACTCCAATGACCAGTTGGGAGGAAAACAATGAGAGCATTTATGAAGCCATGCTTGTGGATGAATGTCGTTGCCAGAATTCTTAAATGTTTTGAATTTACGTGTAGAAATGAACACCTTATAGTCAAAATAATCATGTCGGCGATTCGCATATCGGTCACTGTTACTTCTTTTCGGTGGTTCCATCTCAAAATTCGGTGTACCTTGCCAATTTCTTTCATAATTTCCGAAGTGTCCTGTGTTATTATTTTGTCGCTGTTCCGTATTTCTATGTCCCTCTTCCCATATTGGAGCGCGAGTGTCCTCTGAAATATGTAATTCTTGCATTACCTGTGTCAACTGATCTTGTACTTCCCGGATTTCTCTTTTGCACTGTATATTGATTTGATTTTGATTTTGTTTGAATTTTCTAATTTGTTTATACTCTTCTGTGTCAGTGAAGGCTACGGGTCTTGCGTCATTCAGATCATCATCTACCTTTGTAGGTAAGTTAGTGAACTGACCCGAAAGTTCGGCTACTTTCTCCGATAGTGAACTGATTTCCTCAGTGTGTTTCTCTGAACCAAGTTTCAGAGTATCCATTTGTGTTGAAATCGTATCTACTGTGTCCTTTAAGTTTTCCTGAGGTTTTTGCAAGTTGCGTAACCGAATCGGTAGATGCAACTGAGTCAATTTTAGCTTGCAAGGTGTGATTTTCATGAATAATAGTTTGCAGTTCTTTTATGGCTGCTTCGTGATTCTGCACTGCATTTTCATGACGCGAAAAAATAGGTTGAAAATGCTCACACATTTGTTTTTTTGTCGTCATTACAGACTTTTTGAAATTTGATTCGATTTTAAGTAACCCAGCAGTTAAACATTCACGTGTCTAACTTTAGAAGCTGTTGCTGTGTTTGTATCTGATTTTGTTCCATCGTGTCTAACTTCTGAAGTTTTTGTTCCATTGTGTCTAACTTTTGCTGTGTTTGTCTTTGATTTTGTTCCATTTGAAACTTTTGAAGATTTTGTTCCATTGTGTCTCACTTTTGAAACATTTGTCCCATTTGTAGCACTAATTGTAATAACAATGGACTGGTGTCTGAAACATGTTCCTCAATGCTATTCGGCAGTGCATTTCACCTGGCAATATTCGTATTTTGAATAGCAGAAAATGTGTCTTGACCTATTTGAGAAAACGGTGAGGACGCAAAACCTGAATCTACAGTATTTGCAAGATTGTGTCCTGTCATTTCGGATTCCTGAGGCGAGCTCTTGCCGACCGATCGGTCGATAATGCTTCCATGTTCACTAATTGTTTCACTGTCTACACCATCATTTGCCGCCCGCTCCATTTCGCTATGCACAATTACCAAGTTACTACTTTGAATGTCTGTTAATTCATTACACGGTGGTGCTGATAAGCTACGCTCGTCGTCACTATCATTTCTCAATTTACTTTGGAGCCTAGTGTTACGTTTTTCATACGCCATAATTATCACGTATTTCACACGATAACAAGAAACGCACAATTTGAAGAGCAAAAATAATAAAACACATTAACATAGTACAGAAAATAATATCTAGTCAATTGCAAGAGCAGCTGCGAAATACTTGGTGCAAATGTACATGCATGCCACAACTGTTTTACTGTACAACAATGAAACACTACAACTACAAAGAAGATTCTCTCTACAATTACGCGCTAGCAATAAAAATAGCTACACTAATTACACAAACTACAAGAAAAAGTCAGAAGATTCCAGTGAGGTATCCTTGGCTAAGGGTCGACATATGAATTACTGTGATGATAAACCCCTTACATTATTTGATTTTCAAACAGGTGAGCAGAACTGAACGTACTCAGACATTTCGCTCTTTAACTATTCTGATCAACACTAAACTGACACACAATATTTTTAGCGCAACACAATCTGACTTTCAAAGATCCCTACAAAAGAATGGCCCTGACTAACAATAAGCTATACCTTCCATGAATCACTTACCTCACAAAAATCTTCGTTACTCGAAGTACTGCAATACAGAGAGCGCCAGTACTGCCAGCTGAATAAAATATTCCAACTACTGAAGGCACTAACTACTGATAGGCCTACTAAGAAAATGGAAGATATTGATAGAGAACAAACAATGTATTTACCTTAATAGTATTCAAGAGTCATGATATATATATATATATATATATATATATATATATATATATATATATATATATATATATATATATATATATATATCAGTTCATGACATTCAGTCTTACAAATTTACTGTCTCTGATGGACACACGTCCAGATCATCCGCTCTCAAAACTCCAGCATCTCTCTCCCCACATCCACCATTGCTGGCAGCTCACCTCCAACTGCGCAACGCTACGCGCTGTTAACAGCCAACTGCCCAGCACTAAAATAGCAAATTCCAAGAATGCAAACCAGCCACAGACTGCACACAGCACAGTCAGTGATTTTCATATAGAGCGCTACGTGGCGTTACCAATATAAAAACCTTAACAGCCTACTTACAGAGGTAATGGACTTGTACCACTATTGAAATAAGCCCTTCATATTATCTATTGCGGAGAAATGGAACTAGACGTCGGCAAATGGCTCTGTGCGACAAGAATGCCATGTGCAGTAGACCGGAGATAATTACGCCATGTCAAGTGGCCCAGTTAAACAGACAACTGTTCTCTTACATAAACGCAGCACCTTTGTTCCAAAAAATGGTTAAAATGGCTCTGAGCACTATGGGACTTAACTTCTGAGGTCATCAGTCCCCTAGAACTTAGAACTACTTAAACCTACCTAACCTAAGGACATCACACTCGCACCCAAGCCCGAGGCAGGATTTGAACCTGGGACCGTAGCGGTCGCGCGGTTCCAGACTTTAGCGCCTAGAACCGCTCGGCACACCGGCCAGCCAGCACCTTTGTTCCATCGTCATTGGATATGCTTTGCTGAGTTTTATAAAATGTAACATGTTTTAACTAACATTAATTCTAATGAAATTAGGCCCAAAACAGTTTTTGTCCATTGTTCCCAATAATTTTGCTACATTCTTGAGTTACATGAAACCCTCTGTACATTACTGCATATTGCTAGCTTATTGTCTGCTATGAAACGATGTTATTGTGTTGGCAAGTTAACAAATCACATACCTACAAACGCTAATTTGTTGTGCGAAAACATCTCGAGCCTAAATTTTTCAATTACTTACAGTCAGTTTACAAATATTCGTGAAATAATCGTTCATGTTTTGTTCCTAATTCAGGCATTAACTTTTTTGATCTCGGGAAATGGAGATACTCTATATGTGCAGTAGTTTAAAATCTTTGAGCCAACAAAGTTTCGCAGCACCACACACTTATCTTTGTGCCTGGTGATGCAGTAACAACCGACAACCGGATCATGTAAGGCACAGTACATATTGTAGAACATTATATCAGTGTTCTGTGTTCCATTTGTAAAAATGTTGTCTTTAAGTCTACAACAGAGACTTTGAGGAGTGATTGAAGCCTAATACAAAAGCAACACGCAGCAAGAAAGTTTTGTCCTTGTACAATTGATGACTATGTATCTAGCGGGTGAGAAACAGGCGCTGCGTGTTATTATTTGCTTCTTAGAGCTGTAGGTCTAATTGCGGACATTTATAGCCAGTAACCCAAACTCATTGAGGTCACAGCTTAAGAAAAGCAACCGAGAAGACTGCATCGAGCGCTAGTGAAACATGACATACACTCACGCATGGGCACCTCAGTAACTTCCGTAAGAAGTGACGGCATGTCTCTCGTATTTTTCACGATTTTGGCTGGTGAGACAGTAATCTTTTTTGATCTCTATCCCGTAAACGAAACGAGAGATCCTTTTCAGTTTCAAAATCACCAAATTGTTTCAGACGTGTAATCAAGCTATAAGTCCAACGTTAGGAGTGAACCATTGATAACAGAACAGGATGCATAACTAATTTCTTTATATGCTTTCCAAAAGTTGTATCAGAAAAACAATAAAAAATGACGTTATATATCAGAGATTTCTTACTGAGAAAGAGACCTTGGTCGTATAGGAAACTATCGACACCATACCATAAATTCAATCTAAAGGACGCAAAATACATCATGGACATCTCAAAATTAACCTTTCGGTTCGAAACAGACAACGATTCTGTTCTGTGTAAATACACCAGCACCTACTGGTTGCCGTGGGTACTTTCAATAACTGTTGCGGAGCCATTGTCTTATACTAGTTTTCTACAAGATAGCAACACGACGTTCAGGGTATTTTAACTAAAGGTGTAGGGTGAAGACTAGGGTTTAATATCCCGTCAACAATGACGCTATTACACAGATATAGCGAAATCCTACAATCAGTTTGGCATAGAGAAAGACTGAAAACAAAATACAGATTTGAACTAGTTGAAGTAAAGCACATTACAGGTATTTTGGATCCACTGTGTGTTGGCATGGTAGTATTTGTGATATACAAACTAAGCAAATAATAACTCGGATTTATTCTTTGTCTTTATTGTTTCACTATGTAGAACAAGCTTCGGTCATCAGTCATTTTCAAGCTCATCATCTAAACTGGATGACATATGAGTGACGTGGCCTTTGACTAAGACGTTCCGTAAGAATATGACAACCTGTTTCGACGGTAGGTCAGAAAATGGGCCTGATACCCAAAACTTGCTGAACATACTGAAACATTTGACAATAGCCTCTAAAGTAAAGCATTTCATAAAGGCATATGTTGTCAATGGTGCGTCAGTAACGTTGTAGCAACATTTGATGCCTAAGGCTTATTCTCTACATTATAGTGGAATGAACTTTGAAGATTAGACAACTGACGGAAGAAATTACTAGCTTGCTGCATAAAACTAATTTTCAAGGTAAATCCATTTCGGACTAGAGAGTTTAGCACAGCTGATTCAGCGGAATGAAAATAAAATCTGATTTACTTAATGAAATAAAAAGTTCATGCGCTGTGGAATTTTTTACCCGCTTGTCCCATGCAATATTTGTAGCACACATTATATTTTAAATTGGAGACATCTGGTTAATGTTACGGGCTGTTTTTCAGTATGTGATGTTAATTATAAAATTTTATTGCACTCGTCTATAATAATGCTTTATACTCGACAGGGGTTAGTTTCTCTGACTGATGAGGCACATCCAGCGCCAAGGTGAGCTGTTACCACAAAAAACAGATCCGTTGGAGGCTGTGGAAGGAATATGGCACTTACCAAATGTAGACAAAATAAATAAAAAAGAAACTGAGCTCAAATTGAGATCAAACTTCTAACCTATTCGACAAACTCCTACTGTCGTCAGAGGGCAATGCATTTGAAGCAAATTAAGTTTCACAGCATGAGGTTGGAACTTTGACTTCGAAACGAATTGTGATCAATACAGTATCAGCAGATTTCTATGGACTGGCGTAAGAACACGTTTGCTTAGCAACATCGATCCAGCTGATATTAAGCTGACCACATTTATTCTCTGACCCGACTGATTAAATTAACCCCTTCAGGAAGAGCTAATAAGGTAATCCGGCATTACTCATCGACTCGTGCAGGTAATAATCTGACACTGGGAATGGGACGATTGCTGCTCTTTAATATTATTTTTTTAGTCATAACTTAACGTTACTTCATGCGGGTGTGTGCAAGAGGTCGCAGAACGAGAGTGGTCGTTATCTGGGATGATGAAGTAACGTTATTTGCAACATCCACGCGGGAAAAAATTTAGGTGGCGTAATAAAACCTCTAAATCTCGAGGAAGTACCGGTATTCGGCTTGAGAGAAGTGTGCACATTTATTCAGTTGCACCAGTCCTGCTTTGCGCCTAACAGCATACATTTTACAAATTCACTGGTCAAATTAACCTTTACAGAAGCGGTTAATGAGAAAAGTTCACATAATTTATCCTTCCGCGAGAGCAATAATTTCAGCCATTTCAGATCCTCGACAGCGAAATGGGGGCATCTACACACCTCCACATTATCGTGTTTGCGATCCTTTAACGCCGGCTTTTTCATCGGCAAATATGTGCAAGAGGTCCGGGAACGAGGTTGTTCGCCCTTCGGAATGTCGGAGCAAGAGCATTTGCGACATCCGCACCGCAGAGGGTTTCAGTACGGTAATAAGGCAGCTGCTGATTACCACCCGCAGGGTGCGTAATTACATCCATCATCCTCGCGGACGTCTTATTAGGACGGTCCCCACGAGCGCGTGTTAATTACACTATTTATTCCGGCTGCGGTGAATATTTAATCGCCGCAGGCAGTCCCAGCTCCTACAGGCCCTAATGCCCTGCTTCAAGCACTGATGTCTTTAATCTCGATGCCTTTAATTCCCGAGCCAGCTTGCGGTCAGCTCTGCAGCTGCGTGAGAGAAACCGCCCACCGAAGTGGGAACTGGAACCCGCATGCGGCCGCAAACGTGGCATTCCGCTTCTTTGTTTCCTCCTACATATCCTCCTATGAGTAGCACTGAGCTTAGTTGTGAGTAATTTAATCTTTAGAGGCGATTCCCCGGTCTCTCTTTTCAGGAATTCTTGCTCTTGTGGTTGCGGTCTTCAGTCCGAAAACTACTCTGTCATGACAAACGTCATGGGATAGCGATGAGCACAAATACAGAGGGCGGTAGTATCGTGTACTCAAGGTATAAAAGGGTAGTGCACTGGCGGAGCCTTCGTTTGTACTCGGGTGATTCATGTGAAAAGATTTATGACGTGATAATGGCCGCACGAAGGGAGTAAACAGACTGTGAAAGCGGAATGGTAGTTGGAGCTGGAAGCATTGGATATTCCATTTCGGAAATCTTTAGGGAATTCAGTATTGTGAGATCCACAAGGTCCGAACGTCCCGAGAATACCAGATTTCATGTATTTGCTCTCATCACAGACAACGCAGTGGTCGACGGCCTTTGCTTAACTTCCGAGAGCAGCGAAGTATGCATTGAGTTGTCAGTGCTAACAAACCAGCAACACTGTATGAAATAACAGCAGAAATGAATGTCGGACGTACGACGAACGCCAAAACTTGGCGGTAATGGGGTACGGCAGCAGAAGACCGACGCGAGCTTCTTACTGGCACGAAATCGCCAGCAGGGCTCGTGACCGTGTCGATTGGACCCTCGACGCCTGGAAAACCGTGACATGGTCAGATGAGTCCAGATTACGCGGTTGGTAAAAGCCTTGGAGCAGACCTCACGAAGCCACGGACTCAAGTTGTCAACAAGGCAATGAGAAGCTGGTGGTTGCTCCATAATGGTGTGGGCTGCGTTTACATTTAATGGCATGGGTGCTCTGGTCCAACTGAACAGATCATTGATTGGAAATGGTTATGTTCCGCTACCTTGGTACCATTTCCAGCTATTCACGTACTTATCGTTCCCAAACAACAATGGAATGTATATGCACGACAATGGACCATGTCACCAGGCCACAATTGCTAACGACTGGTTTGAAGAACATTCTGGACAGTTTGAGCGAATGATCTGAGTAGCCAGATCGCCCATTATGACTCTCATCGAACACTTATGGAACATAATCGAGAGAGCACAATATCTTACCCCAGCAACACTTTCACGGCTATAGAGGGAGCGTGGCTCAGTGTTACTGCAGAAGACTTCCGATAACTGGCTGGGTCCATGCCACATCGAGATGCTGCAATTTGCCGGGCAGAAGGAGGTCCAACACGATATTAGGTGTCTACCACGACTTTTGTCACCTCATTCTTGTTTGATGTAGCCTTCGATACTTGTCTCTTCTGTGCGATTGTCTTCATCATAACTGCTCAAATCTACATCCACTTTGAAATGATTCTTGTAATTAAGCCTCGATCCCCCTCAACCAATTTTTACATCACACGCTTCCCTCCAGTACCGAAGTGGGGATTTCGTGATGCCTCGGGATGTCCCCCCATCAACCGATGCCGTATTTTGGTAAGATTATGCCATAAACTTCTTTTGTCTCCAGTTCGAATCAGTACTTCACCATTAGTCCTCCGATGTCCAACGTAACCTTCAGCATTCTTCGGTAGCAACATATGCCTCTCTTCCCTACTTGACTGGACCATATACCGTCCACTTTCCACTTCCGTACAAGGCTATGGACTCTAGAAAAATTACTTCGTAAAGTATATCTCGACTCTTAAATTAGAATTCATGTTAGATAGTTCTGGTTTTTACTTCGGAAGCACATTTCCTGTTATTGACTCTCAGCATTCTATATCCTCCCTACTTTGTACATCGCCGGTCTTTTCGCTGTCATAGTAGCAAAATCGATCAATTTCATTTAGTTCTCACTTCAAAATCTAATTCCCTCAACATTATCTCATCTATTTCGAATGCATCCCATTACCCTTATCTTACGTCCGTTGACATTCACCCTACAACATTTTTCAAAGCGAGGTTCATTCCGTTCGACTAACCTTCCAAGTTCTTTGCCTTCTTTGACAAAATTACCACGTCATCACAAACCTTAATGTTTCTTACTTTTTACTCCCAGAACTTTAATTCCGTTTCCATTTTTCTACTTGTTTTCCTTTTATTACTTTTCACTGTACAGTTCTAATACCATAGAGGATAGCCTATAACACTGTCCCGTTCCCTTCTCAATTATTGCCACTTTATGTGCCGTTCTACATTTACAACTCCAGTTTGAAATTTACTAGAAGCACGATCTAACGGTATTTGACGTCTAGAAAGCTACAGCTCACTCAGCTACGGCGTCGACAGTCCGTCTGTTTATTTGAGGGGACCAGTTTTATTATACGAGGCTCAATTAGTTATCTTGTTGAAAAAGTGAGAAACGAGTCAAGTGGTGACGTCGATTTTCGTCTTTTGTGATTTCAATGTGTTTATTTGACAGAATTTTAATTTGTTAATTGTATTTATTTCCAGTGCGAAGTTATTGCACATCTATTAGCCGATTTTTGTTCATACTAACATAATATGTTGAAACGTCCCCTTAGAAAAATTATTGAATTACTGTGCTGGTAAACCACTTACATTATTTGATTTTCAAACAGCTCAGCAGAACTGAACGTACTCAGACATTTCGCTCTTAACCTATTCTGATCAACACTAAACTGACACACAATATTTTTAGCGCAACGCAATCTGACTTTCAATAATCCCTTCAAAAGAATGGCCCTGACTAACATTAAACCATACCTTTCACAAATCACTTACCTCACAAAAATCTTCGTTACTCGAACTATTTGCAGTACAGCGAGCGCCACTACTGCTAGCTAAATAAAAGATTCAAACTACTGGAGCCACTAACTACTGATAGGCATAGTTAGCAAATGAAAGATTTTGATAGAGAACAAACAATGTATTTACCTTAATAGTGTTCAAAAGTAATAATGTACACGGTGTTACAAAAAGGTACGGCCAAACTTTCAGGAAACATTCCTCACACACAAAGAAATAAAATATGTTATGTGGACATGTGTCTGGAAACACTTACTTTCCATGTTAGAGCTCATTTTATTACTTCTCTTCAAATCACATTAATGATGGAATGGAAGCACACAGCAACAGAACGTACCAGCGTGACTTCAAACACTTTGTTACAGGAAATGTTCAAAACGTCCTCCGTTAGCGAGGATACATGCATCCACCCTCCATCGCATGGAATCCCTGATGCGCTGATGCAGCCCTGGAAAATGGCGTATTGTATCACAGTTGTCCACAATACGAGCGCGAAGAGTCTGTACATTTGGTACCGGGGTTGCATAGACAAGAGCTTTCAAATGACCCCATAAATGAAAGTCAAGAAGGTTGGGGTCAGGAGAGCATGGAGGCCATGGAATTCGTCCGCCTCTACCAATCCATTGGTCACCGAATATGTTGTTGAGAAGCGTACGAACTCTTCGACTGAAATGTGCAGGAGCTCATCGTGCATGAACCGCATGTTGTGTCAAACTTGTAAAGGCACATGTTCTAGCAGCACAGGTAGAGTATCCCATATGAAATCATGATAACGTGCTCCATTGAGCGTAGGTGGAAGAACATGAGGCCCAATCAAGACATCACCAACAATGCCTGCCCAAACGTTCACAGAAAATCTGTGTTGATGACGTGATTGCACAATTGCGTGCGGATTCTCGTCAACCCACAAATGTTGATTGTGAAAATTTACAATTTGATCATGTTGTACAGTACATACTGACGAAACTAAAATGAGCGCTAACATGAAAATTAAGCGTTTCCGGACACATATCCACATAACATCTTTTGTTTATTTGTGTGTGAGGAATGTCTCCTGAAAGTTTGGCCATACCTTTTTGTAACAGTCTGTATATAGCAGTTCATGGCATCCAGTCTTACAAATTTGCTCTCTCTGATGGACAGACGTCCAGATCATCTGCTCTCAAAACTCCGCCATTTCTCTCCCCACATCCACCACTGCTGGCGGCTCACCTCCAACTGAGCAACGCTACGTGCTGTTAACAGCCAACAGCCCAACACTACACTGGCGAATATTGCAACAATGCCGACCAGCCTCAGACTGCACACAGCACAGTCAGTGATTTTCATATATAGTGCTACATGTTGTTACCAATATAAAAACTTAAACAGCCTACTTACATAGCCCCCATGCTCCCCACCAAAAATTTTACAAACTGTTTTGGGCAGTGGCCAATGCAGATTTGAAAAACTTTACATAATTACAATAACAAAGAAATCAAATGCACACACCTATTGATACAATGTTGGTCAAAAGCCTTAAATTTTCTCACAGTCCATAAAGACAGTCCTGATCAGTCATCACAGTATTAATTACAATTTTATGCACAAAGTCTGACTAGTAAAAGAAAATGCACACGGAAATAGTGGATTTCCTTGCAGTCTTGAAGAAATAGTGTTGTCCTTCCAACGGAAAGACAATGCTGACTCTTGACATGCAGACAGGTAATGGGCCACAACAGAGCAAACCCACAGCAGAGTCAGTCGAAGTTTTGAATAATATTGGTAGGTAGGTCATCACAGAGCAGACCCACTGTAGTCCTGTTAGAGAGTATGGTATTGGTGGGCAATCAAATGTGCAGACCTACTGCAGTCCTTGTAGAAATAATGGTATTGGTGGGTCATCAAAAGTGCAGACCCATTGCAGTCCTTGCAGAGATGGCAGCAGCCATCTGCTACGACTGTGCAGGTGCACAATCACCATCGAAGAGTCTTGCGAATAATATAGCAATTCCATAAACCACCACTTGTTCACTAACAAAGTTTTTGGAATTGTCCTTAGAACCAGCAATGCTGTTAACAGTCCCTTGTTGAATTATTAACACACGTGCAAACGCTTACAGTCCCAACTTCTCACATATTGTGCCTATACTATGATCAACAGAACTGTGTGCAGTGAAATGAATGCTTACAAGTTACTTAATTTGATGAGCTGGTGTCCATTACAACCTTACAACATGAGAATACAATTACAAAGGTACAAAATACATAATTAAAGAACATAACAATACAGATAACATTTGTGGTAATGCAGGCTTTACAAAAGAATCGAAATAACATATACATCAGTGTTACAGGAATTATGACATAAGTAAATACATAGAAGGTCAGAATAACTTTCGAAACATCAACTTCATAAGTGAGCATTAAAACAAAATAGAATAAATAATGTCTAAACATCTTTACAAAGTAAATAACACATTATTAGAAAAATTCTACAACATAACTCTTATCAGATAAACATATAAAGGCAGGAAGAGCACAAATACGCAAGGGTACACAAACACCTAGCAGAATAACACAAAAGGAAAGGACAGGGTTTGTTTTACTGCAGTATTTTGCAAACAAAACTTTCTTTACTACTTGGAGATCTCCCTTCATTCATCAATAATCCCAAAAAGTCCTATCTATACCTGCTTTCTGTATTCTATTCATATCCTCTTTCTGAATAATTATTCTTCATTGTACAGTACCTTTTCTTTTTACAAACTTTTTTCATTTAACTTCTCAATGCATTTCTTCCAATTCATCGCAACTCATTCTCTTATATAACCTACCCCCTCTTAAGCTAACTTAAATCTACTGAGCTCAGATGTATAAACTAAGAGATGAGGCAATGCAACAGCACAAAACAATTAACACAAACAGCAATGACAAAAAATGGAAACTGGGAAAGCAAGCAGCAGTATATCTAAATTAGCAAAGCAAATGCAATATTACAACTACTATAAGGCAATGTGCAGCAACAAGAAAAATAAATCAGTAGTAAAACTGGCTTAATAGAGCAATACCAAGTGAAAATCAGTAGCACTATGCCTGGCAAACAGCAGCAGCAAATGCAGTACCTTATATCTAAACATGACAAACACACAAGCAGAAAAAATAGTACCTTAAAGACAACAATGCAGATAAGGGAAATGTCTATTCACATCTTAATGTCTATGTAATCAAAGTGGTGCACCACAACAAGTTATTCTACCAAAAAAATTACCAAGTAGTTGAAAAGAAAATTATGTATACAGTTACTGTTATCAATCCCTTCTTATTGTTCTTTCCTTTCCAAGTGCTCCTTTATGGAAGAATTATTATTTAATAGATCCGTAGACATAAAGTGGTCACATTAACAAATGCATTTAATTTTATTTTCTAGAAGCAATGCCGCAACACAGCTGGAAAACAGATATCAAATGAAATAAACAACCATGTAAGCAAACCATAAAAATATCATTCAATAGTCATGTGGCATTTCATAAGTTAGTAGAAAGTCTCTCAATTCTCATAGAAAGACACTTGTCATAATCAGGTGTGCACATGTAAGAATATTTCCCATCAATTCATAAGCATTTCAGTAAGTGGTACAAAGTACGTGCTCCTCAGTATAATCATATGTTTTCAAGTAATGAGCATGTCATATTTGCGATGCTTTCTACAAAGGAATGTCAATAGTGAGGTTAATGGTCTCTTTTTTTTCTTCACCTAATGGCTTTTTCTCCAGGTAGGTGGCACAGCTGGGCGCCCACGACGCATTACATGAAGGTCACTTAACTTTCTTATCGAAACATTTATGACAGCAGTGACAGTCTCACATAAAAAATTTCACAGGTCGAAAAGTTACAGTAGAAATCTGTAGATACGAAATCTCATGAATAGCAGTGTTCTGATACATTCACACATGGACAAACAACTCATAACTCTTAAAGTACGATTCTTGGTTCCAACATACTTTTTCACATACCAGAGTCTCTAACTTCTATTCATTATTCATATAGATACAAACGCGTAATCACGTTCCTCATATACGGTAGCATCATCTTATTGATCGTAAACATACCTCAACAGCATAATACACATCGTCATCGTAATAATAACATCATAACAGATCAATCACATCTCAAAATCGTCGCAGCTTCTTTCAATAATTTCAGAACCTTCAATAAAGTCATCTACCTCAAACGTACTTCAGAAATCATGATCCCTTACCAAATAAGACATTCAAAGCTCTCACAGTATCACAGTGGTTCCAAAAAAAATATGAACAGTTCACACACTGCAGACGAAATACAATTTCATAAGTGTGAAATTATCCAACTGTGTAACTGCATAAACATGTGTCACTGACATAGTGAAAAAAATGTTTGTTTCTCTCTTAAATAATCAGATAGCTGTGTAATTCTGTGTTAGAGATAGATGGTGCCGATGTGTAAAGTTGTATAAGCAAATACCATATTAGCTAGGGCTCCTAGCGCTCGCTACACGCTTAGTACACAAAGTAGGCATGCACCCCCTGAGGATTAATGTAATTATACCCTCAGGTGTAACAGATTACAGCAATCGAATGATATGTATCACGGAAAACCTTTGTATCATTGTAATTCAAAAATCTTTAAAAATAAATGTTTTATGTACAAAATTAATCACTCAAATACGTGTCCTTTAGCGCTAAATGTGCGTCTTGCTGTAAGATAATTCTGTGGAAGTGTCGTAGTTATCGTCCTCTGAAAGCTAAGTTCTGCAGAAGTCAATGTACTTACCTCATCATAAACAAAAGTGAAACACTATGCATATAGATATCGTAGTTGTTACGTATATTACCGTGATGAAGAAAGTACCATACTGTAACGTATTGTTGTGCTACGAAAAAGGCTGTCTCATTGTAGCTATACCACAAAAGTTACTACTAAAAGATGTTTCACTTTCCAGAAGAATTCAGAGAAGCTGTGCAGTTACAAAACAGATACAGCACAAAAGCAACAATGTAAATTGTGTCACACATTAGTAACGTGGTGAATATTCGTGTAGCTGTCAAAGAAACCATATACTAAGTCATCTTTAATCTCACAGAAAGTACTTCCAATAAAGAATGTCTTTTCAAGTATACCAAAATGTTGCATTAAAATCTCATTAGCAGTATATGTTCTAAGTATGTAAACCTTATAGTCGTTACGTTAACAGTTTCTAAATATGACAAAGAATACTAGTAACGTGAAGTGAAAAATTTTATAGCAAAAACTACTTTAAAAAACAGATTATCTCTCAATAAACGGGTTTACATGTGAAATGTGGTGCAATCCTTTACTCTTCAGAGTACTCAGAGTTTCAACTTGAACGCAGTTATCATGCAGTATGCGTCAGTAAAGAATACTGAAATTTTTCTCAAGGTTAGCTTATGTTATTTTCCTAAAGCCGAGCCGGCGCACGTGGCTGCCTGCATTGCGAGTCATTGTCTGTCTCTTTGTTGGCGAGCGTCGTTATTGGGATTAGAAGAACTAACTTCTACAAATTCACCTTGTCGAGAGGGCCCTGCCCTGTTTGAATCCTTCCAGTTCTGACGAAATTCTGGTCTGTCGTTACGATTATATCGTCTGTCGTCATGTCGGTAGTTTCTGTAGTTTCTTTCTTGTCGGTTAAGTGGTGGAGAACTTCTCCCTGAATTATCACTGCACGGTGGACCGTTGCGTCTGAAGTTATTCTGTCTCCCATGATAATAATACTTCTGGTTGCCATATTGTCTGTTTCTATTATTTTCTCTGTCATATTCATTACTACGGAAATGCGATCTTTCTCTGTAACTATTACTCTGCCACTGGTTGTCGTATGGGTGGTATCTGTTTTGTTCACGATTTGCGTTGTAAGAATAGCCTTGTCGTGTCCAGTTATTATTTCTTTCATCGCAGAATTGTGACGGATGTGACCTGTAATTGTTGTGTTCCTGTTTTCGAGTCCCGCGAATCTCAGTGTCAATTTCCAATTCTTGTAAGAGTCCCTGAAAAGCTTCAATGTCGTCTTTGCAACGTCCTGCCAAAATAATATGTCTGAAATGTTCAGGCAATTTGATTAAGCAAATCCGGATGAGTTCTGAGAGGCTGTATGGGTTTGACAAGTACTGTACTGATTCTTGTGCAACATGTCTTCAAAATATTTCACAAGACTGGAAAATTCAGATTGTTCGAAATGTTTCATCATTATGATGCTATGTTTTACTCGGTCTTGTGTAGCTTGAAACCAATATGCTAACAGGAAGGCATGATAAAATTCTCCTTCACTGTGACGATCATGAATGACCGATCGCATTCTTACAGCTGGTTCATTCTCTCAGTAGCCACACATAAATTCTAACCTGTGCTCCAATGACCAGTTGGGAGGAAAACAATGAGCGAATTGATGGAGCCATGCTTGTGGATGAATGTCATTGCCAGAATTCTTAAATGTTTTGAATTTACGTGTACTAATGAGCAGCTTATAGTCAAAATCATCATGTTGGCGAATCGCATGTCAGTCATTGTTACGTCGTTTCGGCGGTTCCATCTCAAAATTCGTTGTACCTTGCCAATTTATTTCATAATTTCCGAAGTGTCCCGTGTTATTATTTTGTCGCTGTTCCGTATTTCAATGTCCCTCTTCCCGTGTTAGAGCGCGAGTCTCCTCTGAAATATGTAATTCTTGTATTATTTGAGCCAACTGATCTTGTACTTCCCGGATTTCTCTTTTGTGTTGCGTATTAATTTGATTCTGATTTGGCTTGAATTTCCTAATTTGTTCGTATTCTTCTGTGTCATTGAAGGCAACGGGTCTTGCGTCATTCAGATCATCATCTACCTTTGCAGATAAGTTAGTGAACTGATCCGAAAGTTCGGCTACTTTCTCCGATAGTGAACTGATTTCCTCAGTGTGTTTTTCTGAACCAAGTTTCAGAGTGTTGCGTAACCGAATCAGTAGATGCAACTGAGTCACTTTTAGCTTGCGAGGTGTCGTGATTTTCATGAACAATAGTTTGCATTTCTTTTATGGCTGCTTCGTGATTCTGCAATGCACTTTCATGACGCGAAAAATAGCTCAGAATGCTCACAAATTGGTGTTTTTACGTCATTACAGAATTTTTTACATTTAGGTTCGATTTTAAGTAACTCAGCAGTTAAACCTACACGTGTTTGTTCAAGCGTGGTGTCTAACTTTTGAAGCTGTCGGCGTGTTTGTCTCTGATTTTGTTCCATTGTGTCTAACTTTTGAAGCTTTTGTCCCATTTGTTGCACTAATTGTAATAACAATGCACTGGTGTCTGAAATATTTTCCTCAGTGCTTTTCGGCAGTGAATTTGCACCGGAAACATTCACATTTTGAAAAGCAGAAAATGTGTCATGACTTAATTGAGAAAACGGTGGGGACCAAAACCTGAATCTACGGTATTTGCGAGATTGTTTCCTGTCATTTAGGATTCCTGAGGCGAGCTGTTGCCGCCCGATCTATCGATAATGCTTCCCAGTTCACTAATTGTTTCACTGCCTACACCATTATTTGCAGCACACTCAATTTCCATATGCACAGTTACCAAATTACTAGTTTGAACATTCGTTAATTCGTTACTCGGCGGCGCTAACACACTGCTTTCGTCATCACTGTCATTTCTCAGTTTACTTTGGAGCCTAGTATTACGTTTTTCACACGCCATTATTGTCGCAATATTTCACACGATAACACGGAAAAGCACAATTTGAAGAGCAAAATAAGAAAACACATTAACATAGCATTGAAAATAATATCTCGTTAATTGCAAGGGCTGCTGCGAATACTTGGTGCAAATCTACATGAATGCCACAATGTTTTACTGTACAACAATGAAAAACTACAACTACAAAGGAAATTATCGCTAGCAATAAACAATAGCTACACGAATTACACAAACTACAAGAAAAAATCAGAAGATTCCAGTGAGGTATCCTCGGCTAAAGGTCGACATATGATACGTCCCCTTAGAAAAGTTATTGAATTACTGTGCTGGTAAAACCCTTACGTTAGTTGATTTTCAAACAGCTGAGCAGAACTGAACGTACTCAGACATTTCGCTCTTTACCTATTCTGATCAACACTAAACTGACACACAATACTTTTAGCGCAACGCAATCTGACTTTCAATAATCCCTACAAAAGAATGGCCCTGACTAACAATAAACTATACCTTTCACAAATCACTTATCTCACAAAAATTTCGTTACTCGAACTATTTGCATTACAGCGAGCGCCACTACTGCTAGCTAAATAAAAGATTCAAACTACTAAAGCCACTAAGTACTGATAGGCATAGTTCATTTGAAAGATTTTGATAGAGAACAAGCAATGTATTTACCTTAATAGTGTTCAAAAGTAACAATATATATAGCTATATTATAATATATATATATAGCAGTTCATGGCATCCAGTCTTAAAAATTTGCTGTCTCTGATGGACACACATCCAGATCATCTGCTCTCAAAACTCCGCCATTTCTCTTCCCACATCCACCACTGCTGGCGGCTCACCTCCAACTGCGCAACGCTACGCGCTGTTAACAGCCAACAGCCCAACACTACAATGGCGAATATTGCAACAATGCCGATCAGCCTCAGACTGTACACAGCACAGTCAGTGATTTTCATATAGAGCGCTACGTGTCGTTACTAATATAAAAACCTAAACAGCCTACTTACAATGTTAATCAATATATACTATTATATGAAACACCATTTGTAAATGTAGTCTTTCTTGTCCCGTAAATTTATGCAGTGTAAATTTTACGATAAATGTACCCCAATATGGGACGCGGCAGATGTCGATATTGAGGAACGAGGGTTGCATCTACATCTACGTATCTACTCTACGAGCCACCGTATGGTGCGTGATGGAGGGTACCTAGTACCACTACCATTTTAGTTTCCTGTTCCATTCGCAAAGAGAGCGAGGGAAAAACGACTGCTAATATGCCTCTGTAGTAGCCCTAATTTCTCTTATCTTGTTTTCGTGGTCCTTACGCTAATGTACTTTGGCGACAGTAGAATCGTTCTACAATCAGGTTCGAACGCCCGTTCTCTTTTCTCCATAATTTTCCGTGAAAAAAAAGTCGTCTTCCTTTCGGCAATCCCACTTTAGTTCAGAAAGCATCTGATAATACTCTCGTCTTGATCGAACATAACCGGTAGCGATCTATGACTTGCTTCGCTCTTCATTAACATGGTGGTGAACCCAGACACTCAGGCAGCACTCAAGAATGGGTAGCATTAGAATTCTATACACGGCCTGCTTTACGTATGAACCAACTTCCCTAAAATTATTCCAATGAAATGAAGCCGATGATTCGCCTTCGCTATTACCGTGCTAACGTGCTTGCTGTTCGTCCGTGACTAAGTGTACTTGTTTAGACTGTCACGCGACGAACAGGTATGGGAGGAAACATCACCTCAGAAAGGAGATGAAGTGATGTTATTCTGAGAACTTGTCAGTGTAACGAAGAGTATAGTCGCGAAAAGTAATGGCTTCGTGTTGGTATGGGTCAACAAACTGTGTATAAAAACATCACGTACATAGAAATTAGTTAAAGACTGTGGGCACGCATATCTGGAGATCAGAAGAGGGTAAAGAAGATGAAAGACAGACTCGAAATTTTTTAGGGGAGAAGATTTGCGAGAAAGAAGACAAGAACCAAAAGGAATCGAGATTTGCTATAAGACAGTCAGCAACTACAATAAGTTTGAAACAGATTATTAACCTTATGGGACAGTGGAGTGTAACGGCAAGAATAGCCGAGAATACTTTTATTTGTCAGTACTGAAGAAGCCGTTTGTATGGACTGTTTTTCGTTGAGACAAATCAAATTTTACGCGAACGATCAACATTTTTCAACAAGCTAGAACTGTTTCATTATTTTTGAAGGCATAGTATACGTTTTGTTTGTGGAAAGTGAAGATTCCCATAAATATGCACTTCATCTCTCCAAGTATATCAATACTGTAATGCGAATGCTCATTGGTGGAAGATAAATTTTACCTTTTACCAAGATATCTCATGTAAATAAGTGCTGAAGTTTCCCTTGGATTGTCCTCGACGCTTTGTGTTCATCAAAGCATTATCTAGAGTGTCTGAGATTGAATGTATTAATATCAATCGCCACCAAAAATAAACTTTTTTCTATCACGACAATAAAAATATGAAATTCTAGGAGTATTTGTCATGCTGACTGCAAATATGATTTTCGTTTTTCTCCACCACACTGGAGTTTTGTGAGATATTCACTCGAATTTCCTATAATTTGTAATGAAACCAGTAACTAGCTGTCTAAATGATAAACTACTCATATTAAAAAGTGGTGGATAGTGAATTTCGGGCATTTTTTGCATCTGAAACATCTCTCTCCCTGGTCCAGCAGTAGTCAGCCAGAAGATTAGAATCGTGCTTGCCTTGGTACTTCTTTTCCATTGCAGAAATTTGCTTATTAAAACACCCACCGTGCTCGTCGATGACGGGCTTAAGATTTTCCGGGAAGAAGTCGAAGTAAGAGTCCAAGAGGTGAATTTTTAAGAACAAGCAGCATCCCATAGCTTTATAAGAATGTAGAGTCTCAGTCACTATGCCACGATAGTTTTCTACTATATATTTTCCAAGGAAATTGTGACATACATTTCTGAAAGACGGCCAGGCTGCTTTGTCCAGTGGATTTAACAGTTTTTCAAAATGTTCATCTGCCATTAATGACCGTATTTGTGATCCTATAAAAATTCCCTCTCTCAATTTAGCATAACTGATTTTGGGTAATTTCGATTCAAATACAACAAATCATCAGGAAGTTTATCCATAGCTTTGACGAAATTTTTCATTATTCCTTTTTTAATATGCAGTGGAGGTAAACATATTTTTTCAGGATTCACGGAAGGGCCATGCGACACATTTTTCTGGCCAGGGATAACTGATTCCCGTTGAGGGCGATGATTTGATAACGTAGTGAGACTTTTTATTTCTGCTGTCCCATTCGCACAAAAACAGTAATATTTGGAGGATCAAAGCTGCAAACGAACTGAGAAGGAAAAGACCTTTAGACACTACAGATATTCCATTTATATTTTTCATATTGCATTTTCCGTAATACTAGTTTCATATTGTCATATGTTTCTTTCATATCAGCGGCAAGCACTACAGGTATTGGTGAAGTTCATCACACTGACATGTGAATGAATTAAACGGCAAATTTTCCCTCTAGTGCCCCTCACCCCCCCCCCCCACCCCCGCCCCAAAGTTTCGCACCCGCCAACATTGTGCCTGTGCAGGGATAACCTACAACGCAATCATAGGCACTTGCATACAGGCAACCCCTTCATACACCATTCGTTCCTTATGCCTGGTAGCAGGCACACTAGCCCGCTTACAGGTGCCTAGGACACTTCTTACGTGTTGTCTCTTTGTCTCTGTACAGGTATGTTTTTAAAGTGCTCAAAAAATGTGGGCAGGTGGTACCGATGGCTTTGCCAAAATGGGGGGGGGGGGGCGCTTAGAGGGGCCCTTTGCCATTTTACTCACATTTGTGTCAGTTTTGCACCCCTCCGTGATGACGCCACAAGAGCGCACGAAACAGGGGAACTGAAGAAGCATTAGCACCCTTTGTTCCTTCGGATCAGGTTCAAGTATCGTCGGATGGTTTTCAACGGCCGCTGTTGGTTCCACCCTGTAAACCAGAGCAAAAATTGTGGTCGCTTTTTACTGCATAGGGCTGCGATCACGTTCAATGCGGTTCCTGGCCAACGATGTCCTTACAGAGGGGTTGAGTCGTCCTGGGAGTGTCATCTGTGTCAAAGGTTATCAAGAACGTCTTCTTGTTGCTCATCACACTGCGAACTAAATTTTTCGACTGCGAATTGCGTGGGAATCAACACCCCAATGGAAGGGGTGGTTCCATTGACGTACTTTATGTCATCCCCTGGGCCTTTTCGTGTCGATTCTGGGCCGCTGTGTGAACCTCATAATACAATAATCTGATTTCAACGCTGGGTCCCAAGGTGTTGATCTCCAATGCAGAAGGGTCAAAAAAGGGGTCAAATGTGCGCAAGAGGAAGTGTGACGACCTTCCCTTCCTGTGACACGTTCACACCGGCTGTGGACAGAATTTCGGTGACATTTGGTGTCGGTGTCAAACCATTACCCAACCGTTCACCTCACATGAGCTTTTGAGCTCTAACTTTTTTCCACATGTGTCGACACCCTGCTGTTTTAAGCGTCGCAGAGCCCGGGGGTGAGGTCGCATGGCGCTAGGCTTGTGCACCTTTAAGTAGAAAGGTTGGTGGCAACTTTGAGCCAAGTTTTAGAAATCTAAGTCGCCATTGGAAACAAGTATGGGGAAAGTGAGATCCTATGAATGTGTTGCGCAGTATGACGGGAAATTACCTACCACAAACATCACGAGTTCCTAGGTACTTTATCATTTAGATTCAAGACATAGAGCATTAACTTTGTGGAGGGAAAGGTCATTAGCGTCAGTGAAGACGGAATTAAGTCAGCTCAGAGTCGGAACAGCGCTTACTATCTACTTGATAAACCAATAGGTCTTCGATTCTGAAATTAGTTTTGACAGGATAAATTTATTTCAGGATGGACGAGTGGATAATTAACGTATTTTCCTTATAATATACGATCGTTGTGTTATAAGGATAAGCCACACAATACGTAAGGGAACCAACATCCGAAAACATAGTTTTTATAGCAAATAGAGAGTCTAATTCTGCTTCAGTGTTCAAACGCAGAACTGAGTTAAGTTCGAAAATATTGAATCTCCTATGGTTATTTTATAGAATGGTAGAAATTAATTTCTAAGAAACAAATTCTGCTAAAGACAACAGTATGATTTGTTTCAATATGTGGGAATCAACGCCCCAATGGAACGCCTTTCAATAGCTCCTAGAACCGTTGCAAAGATTACTTATTCACGTAAAAAAAAGTTGTGGATAAATTTTCGTCCATTTGTTAATCATGTTATCTTGATAGGTATCCACTATACCAAGACTCACTCTGTAACACTGATCCGTCAAAGATAGGCACTGCTGTCGTTTACAGTTCATTCACTGTGAACATTTTTACAGACGATTATTTACCACATAAGCTACGACAGCGTTGCAAATCGTGCGTCAAAGATGTGGTGTCACCGCCAGACACCACACTTGCTAGGTGGTAGCCCTTAAATCGGCCGCGGTCCGCTAGTATACGTCGGACCCGCGTGTCGCCACTGTCAGTGATTGCAGACCGAGCGCCACCACACGGCAGGTCTAGAGAGACTTACTAGCACTCACCCCAGTTGTACAGCCGACGTTCATAGCAAGGGTTCACTGACAAATACGCTCTCATTTGCCGAGACGATAGTAGCATAGCCTTCAGCTACGTCATTTGCTACGACCTAGCAAGGCGCCATTACCAGTTATATTGAACTTATTATACTTTTGTATCATCAACAGCGATGTACTCCAATTATGGATTAAAGTTAAGTATTACATCATCTACGTACTTTATTTGCAATTCTCAAGACATTGTCCTGTTCCAGACCTCACGCCAGTCTGCGTGTAATTAAACGCGTGTATTTCGGCCTCCTCTAGCAACACGGTGTTGGCTCTTCTGCCAACACTTCAAAAGATTCCACTTCAATTCCTGAATACCTCTTGATACTCAGCTAACGTCGGCAATGGGCCATACATAGTTCCTGCATCACCTGCAACGATTAGACGAATACAGTGCTTTGAAGTCGTTGAGGCTTTCGTAACCACTTTTTGACATATTGCTTCAAGTGCGGGATGGGCTGATGGGTGATGGATTGATATTCTGACTTTTCACCAGCTCGAATAGCAGCCATTATCAAAGAGTTATGTACTACTATGAGCAATGGAGAATGGTTATTTGAAAATGCCAGTCATTCGTGCTCAGAAACGTCAGATTATCAATCAGACAGCCGTTAGCCGAGGAAACAGAAACAGACGCCTTCAGGCCATTTGTCAGAGTTTGCTTTGTTTGTTACAAGAAGAATCGACAGTAATAAATATTCATTTGGCAGTAAACGCAGGGGAGATGCAACCGTGTAACAGGCTGCTTCCTGAAATGCAGATTCAAGGCGCAGTAGGAAGAAAAGGGATCGATGTAACATTAAAAACTGTAGGTGAAATCGATAAAATAATAGTTTAGTTCCCACAGACAAATAGTAATATGGGATAAAGCTTCCACGTTCTGCCTCTGTATAGACTAAATTACACAACTGGCTACGTCCGTGAACATCCATTGCATGCACCGCGATAATTTCGGTAGATGTTACATGACACTAGACATCTTCCGAAAGAGAAGTGGCAGCTACGTTGACACATATAGAAGTGGGAATGTTAAGTCCTGCATGAACATCCTTAAACTTGATATAAAGGATTAGTTTTGTAAGTCCACAGCATGCAACCTAGACGATTTAAAATTATGTGGAACCATCGCCTAATGCAAATATTACACACGTTAATTACGTATCCGCGTATACAGTATAGCCGAGGTAACAAACGCATGACCTTAAGGCAGCGCTCGACTTCGTTAGAATCCTGTCGGTGGGCCTTTCATCGTCACTACTTGACCAGCGAGGGGAGGAGATATAGTGATGCTATGACGCAGAGCGTCAAACTTTGAGCCAATATCCTGAGTTCTGCTTTAATTAAACTTTACCACAGTGTGTCATGGAGTGAAGACAGGTAAGACTGTTGATGGTGATCCGTCTGTCGGATGAGGACGTCAAGACCGGCGGCCAGCTTGCTGTTCTCCGAGAGGTGTAAGCTAGCACTCGTTTGGTGGTAAAAGTACGTTGACCAACATAGCCTACTGTACATGCCTTCGCTCCTTCCAGTGCAGCGTCCATGTATCTAACAGAAAAGATAAGCAGAGGATAAAATAGTGAAGGATGTAGGTTGCAGTAGGTACTGGGAGATGAAGACGCTTGCACAGGATAGAGTAGCATGGAGAGCTGCATCAAAGCAGTCTCTGGACTGAAGAGCACAACACATAATAATGGGAACCTTCGCCAATAGATGAGTATGAATATGATTGTGAAACTACGGTCTGCTTCAAATTAATTGGTTTCTGTCTTCAGAAGTCTAAAATTGCGACTTTGTTGCAACCAGTGTCTGCAAGAAGCCTTCACAGGAAACCCATATGGGAAAGCTCTATACGTCTCTAAGAGTTCAAGTCTCTGTTCTGAATTTAAATTAAAACGAGATTTATGTTAATATTTTCAGGGCATAGGTCATATCTTTCGCTTCTGGGAAGAGCTAAAAACTTACCACCTTGTCTCTCAAATATTTTTGAACTCACCGAAACACTTTGTTTTGACTGATTAAAAAAACACCTCGATGGGTAATAGGTATTTCCAAAGCTGCGTATCGTACACCGACTGCTGTCTATCAACATCTGCAAACGGTGTTCTTTTGCAGTATTGTCAGTACAAGTATGGAGTAAAAACTCAATCTCCTACATATATAATGTAAAAATTCTAAAAATCCAGTTTGGTTAAAATCTATGTAATATATGTGAGAATGTCAAAAATCTGTATTTAATTTCAATTGGGTCTGAGCTACGTTTCTTTCTTGAAATATATAAGATTTTCGTGCCACGAAAAGTTACTGGCAAGCACAATGGTTTGCACACTGCCACCGGCAACACAGCGGTAGACGACAGCCTCAGGCTCCCATTGGCGTAACGTTGACGGGGCAGTCCAACCCACTCCCTGTCAAATGCTCTCTAATTTAAATCGGTTTGCAGTTATACACTCTGAGAAAAAAAAGGCGCCACGAAGGAATTATGCGAATGGGAAGGAAATCCGTAGACTTGGCGGTTGATGTATAGACAAACAGTTTCAGAAAAATAGAATGACTTGTAAATAACAAATTTCAGCTATCAGTCGTCCTTTGGAGTTTTTATTGGCAGATCTAGATTTCAGCTACAAAAATGATAGTGCATTGAGAAGGGCTAGTTTCTAGCTGAAATCTAGATCTGCCAATAAAAATTCCAAAGGACGACTGATAGTTGAAATCTATTATTTACAAGTCAATATAACAGTCGCTGCGTGCAACAGCCTCTGAATGGAGGGTAACCTGATGAAAATAGAATGATTTATTCAAGCGAAAAGAAAATGGTTCAAATGGCTCTGAGCACTATGGGACTCAACTGCTGAGGTCATAAGTCCCCTAGAACTTAGAACTACTTAAACCTAACTAACCTAAGGACAACACACACATCCATGCCCGAGGCAGGATTCGAACCTGAGACCGTAGCGGTCGCGCGGTTCCAGACTGTAGCCCCAGAACCGCTCGACCACCAGCGGCCGGCTTCAAGCGAAAGAACATCGCAAACTGAGGGACTCACTAACACTTCCATCCACCTGTTGTGCATATGCAGCCAGTTATTGGGCTTGGCCTTGATTGATACAGTTGTTGGATGTTCTCCTGAGGGGTACCGTGTTCAGTTCTGTCCAATTCGGACGTTAGAGCGTCAAACTCCTCGTTGGTGGGCCCTGCCCATAATGCTCCAAACGTGCTCTGTTCACAAGAGATCCGGCGAAGTTGCTGGCCAAGGTAGGGTTTGGCAAGCACGAACACAAGCAGTAAAGACAAGCTGCGTGTGAGCGGGCGCCATCTATCTGAGATGGAAGCTTAGGATAGCTTGCCATGAAGGACAACAAAACGGGGCGTAGAATATCATCACCGCATCGCTATGCTGTGAGGGTGCTGTGGAAGATAACCAAAGGGGGTCTGTTACGAAATAAAATGGCATCCCAGACCATCACTTCTTACTGTTGGGTAGTATGGAGGGTGACAGTAATGTTGGTATCCCACCACTGTCCATCTCCAGACACGTTTTCGCCGTTCGTCGGGACTCAGTTCGGAGCGGGACTCATCGCTGAAGACAATTCTACTCCAGTGAAGGAGATTCCAGGCCGGAGAGGTGTCTGGATGCGTCTTGGACAGCAGTGGGATACTTTCCTTACTGCCATCTGCCATATGGTCCGTCAGCCATGAGTGATGGTCTGGGGCCCCATTTTACAGCAGGACCCCTTTGACTATCATCCGCGGCACCTTTACAGCGAAGCAACACGTCGACGATATTCTACGCCTAGTTTTGTTGATCTTACGGATTACATTTCAGCAAGATAATGCCCGCCCCGCACAACGACAGTTTCTATTAATTGTCTTCTTGCTTACCAAACACTTCCTTGGCCAGCAAGGTTGCCGGATCTCTCCCTAACTGAGAATGTTTGGACCTTTATGGCAAGGGACATCCAACCGCCTCGGGATTTTGACGATCTAACGCGCCGACAGAATTTGGCTTCATACCCCTCAGGAGAACATCCAACAACGCTGTCGATCAACGTCAAACCGAATAACGGCTTGCATAAGGGCCATGGGTTCACCAACGCTTTAGTGACTTGCTCGGATTGTCATGCTCTTCCTCTTAAATAAATAATCCAACATTTCTGAAATTGTAAGTTTTCGTTTACCTGTACATGTCGGTTACATTTACGGATTTTCGTGCAATTCGGGTAATTCCCTTGTGGTGCGTCGTTCTTTTTTTTAGTTTTATAGTGTATAACAATAAGGAAAAAAGAATCTAAAACGCATTTCAAAAAGGCACGGAATGAACCAGTTGTTACATGCACGCTTTTTTGTTGTTGCTGACAGGATACTTACGCTTAGTACCATAAAAATATGTCACTTTCATGAGGAACTATCTCTCTGTTGGTTCTTAGTACTTGGCGGAATATGGTGGAATGGCATGACTCGACATGTGAGGAAGATTTCGTGCTCCGCTATTGTGCAGGACAGGCACTCGTAAAATGCTTTCCGGTTCGTCCGTGCCTCCTCTGCGACAAATCAATGCGGAGCAATGACAAATGCACCATTTGGACGCGGGTCTATTCCTCTCGAGCTGGTGGTGCCCCCTCGTAGCCGGAGCGACGCACGGCGCGAAAGAGAAGCGACGTCTTGCGCATTGTCGTGCACGTCCCCTTTGTGGCAGGCTGACGCCTCGTTTCAAAAGGACGTCGCTACACGTAGAGCGGACGAATTTCTCCGGGGCGGCCGCGCAGAAACTCGGACGCGAACCCCCCCCCCCCCCCCCCCAATCCCACACACACACTCACACCACCAGCGCTTTGTGAGCGCCGACAGCTGAATCCGATCGGCGCGGAGGGGAGGGGGTGAGCGCGGTCTCGCGTGCGCATTGAGTGCGGGTCATGATTTATCCCGCGCCCTTTGTGGCAGGTAAGAAGCCGCGACACTTTGCCGGCAATTTTTCCCCGTTGCGCCGGCGCGGCCTCTATGCGCACTCCTCGGAGCATGTAAAGACCTGGCAGACCGCGGGGCCATCGCTCTTCCGCCGCCGGCGCACCCCTATACAAATTCTCCGGTGGGTGGGAGTGAGGTTAGGCCGCGCGGGAGACGCAGAAGAATGGCCGCGGCCCGCCAGCGCGCAGGGGACGGCGTCGCTGCGGCGAGTGGCGGGCGGTATCTGACGCGCCGGCGGCCGTCAAAGAAGCGCGCGCATTGTGCGTGCGGCCTGCCCGGCTAATGGAGCGCTGGCCGCCGTGTAGCCGGCGACGCCGCGACAAAGGGACGCGCGGCCGTCCCTCTCGCAGGCTGACAGCGCGTCGCGACAGGTGAGGGGCGGCCACCCACACCGCCGGCCCTAACAACTGCCCTGGCGCCCTAAGTACCGCCACCACGTGTCTTCTCGCTATCCTCCTGTCAGGTCGCAGCTCCCTGCTCCTCATCTAAATCCGTCTCTGCAGGGAACGGGAAAATCAACAGAAACGGCAGTTACAGTGATCTGCAAACAAAAACCCTTCTACACGAGAGACAGTCCTTGGCTAGTAAGTCCTCTGCACTACAGAGTATCTGGCGTATTATTCCTTCCCTTAAATTCACCTGTTCCTATTGGTCGCTTCTGTTCACACATAGCAGACGCGGATCTGTAAGGGACCGTCAATTTAAAACGAGACAGATGGAAAACGAAGTCCTTCTCAGTACCAATAACACGATTCTGTAATAGGAACCCGATTCTCGAATATCTTCCCCTATTATACTAGAGAACTAAATAACATCTCCACCTTTAGAAGACAGTTAATGACATATCTAATAAAGGAACAAAAAGGATGTTCCTGTACACGCTCGTTTCCCTTGTACATCCGTCGTTCTCACCTAATCTTCCTCATTTCTCAGTATACTTAGCCGGTGCAGTCTCCTCAACTTTCCTTTTCCCCAGAACTCGCTATATCACAAAACATCTATTTTGTGTACTTGTAACTCCGCGACACTGTCATTATTGTTATTACTGTCATTTTTGTTATTACTGTTGTCACTATTAGTGGTAGCAGTTGCAGTAGTACAAGTACTGCCAGTATCAACTTTATTACTTCGTAGTCAGTATAATTTTCTGCCGCGCGGGATTAACCAAGCGATAGCCGGCACGGTAGCTCCACGTCTTCGGTCAGAGAGCTGCTTGGCCTCTGTAACAAAAAATAAAAAGCTGAGTCACAGGACCAACAACGAACTTAAACAGATGTCATGCGACGTCCGCAACGACGAAACACAACGATCAACAACGAACCAAAAGAAAAAAAAAAAAAAAGCGATCTAAGGCGCTGCAGTCATGGACTGTGCGACTGGTCCCGGAGGAGCTTCGTGTCCCCCCTCGGGCGCATGTGTGTGTGTATCTGTCCTTAGGATTATTTAAGTTAAGTATTGTGTAAGCGTAGGGACTGATGAGCTTAGCAGTTAAGTCCCATAAGATTTCACACACATTTGAACATTTTTTAAAATAATTTTCTCACACGGCCACTTCAGATGATTTTATTACTAGTTGCTGTCATATAGTATTTCGTAAGGAATTATGATGTAAAAAGAAAGACCTGATAACCTAATAAGATAATTTTTGTATGGCTGGATGTCTATGGGACGACGGCCGTTTGCTACTGTGAGAGAATAAAATGCCGACAGCTGCTGAGACACTCTGCTAAACCCGCAAGACAGGACAAGTAGTAGGAATTGCGGAAGGGGGCCAGAATGAGCGGCTGTCAGCTACACTCCAAACATGCTTGAGTAGTTACATAGCTTAAGTTTATTTTAAAAGCGGCTGATAGCCGATAAATTTAAAACAACATAACTACAATAACCTTTCAATAGGCAGAAGGTCCAAGCTTTATGACCAATAAGAAACCTTACTCCAAAATGGCTGAAGGCCTTTGTTAAAAAAAAACCGCAACCAATTTTCCAAAGCAGAAGGCCCAAAGGTTTTAACTTTAAATAGTTTTTAAGCCCAAGTGAAGTAAGACTTGATAAGTAAGAATCCAAAATTGTAAAGCGGCTGAAGGGCCATCGTTTTAAGAACAATAAAACTATGATAAATTTTCAACATGAAGGAGGCCTACAGCTTTATCTTGAAAGAATGTAATACTTGATAAGTAAGAACCTTAAAACTTAAAGAGGCTGAAGGTCGATGCTTTAAAATAATACAATAAATTTTCAACATCTAGAAACCCCAAGTTTTATCTTCAGACAACATAAGACTTGCCCAATTTAGAAAAACTTTCTTTTAAAACGGCTGAAGGCCTTTGTTTTTAAAAACACAATTACAAGCATACAAATTACAACCATCGGCTATGAGCCATTAAAAATGCACAATTAAACGCTAATAAGGAGGCAGTAAAGGCAACGGCACTTAGAAGTTTCCAGGGGGCCGGATGTTGTGGCCGAGCGGTTCTAGGCGCTACAGTCTGGAACCGCGCGACCGCTATGGGCGCAGGTTCGAATCCTGCCTCGGATATGGATGTGTGTGATGTTCTTAGGTTAGTTAGGTTTAAGTAGTTCTGAGTTTTAGGGGACTGATCACCTTAGATGTTAAGTCCCATAGCGCTCAGAGCCATTTGAACCATTTTTTGAGTTTCCAGGGGGCTCGGTCTGCCCTTGAAACTTTAACTTTCGCTTAGGTGAGACAAGAAGTCGCCCCAACTATACTCGATCCGCCGGCAACAGAACAAAGAGACAGTCAGGAACCCACTGACAAGACGACTTGCTAACCACCGACCAGTACACGAGAATTCCAAAGCCAAAACGTTACAGACATAGCCGCCCACAACCAAAAATACATTAAGCTATCAAAAACTACGCACCATATTGGACAGCGACAACAGGTGCGGAAAGGACATGCCTGAATTTACGTCAGCAACCAGGGAAGGTAACTGGAACACTGACGGCCACGAGGCAGAAAATTCCGTTTGTGCACTTGAATTTCAAACCGACAGATATAGTTAATTCCACCACACGGCGACTAAATCTTCACCAACTCGAACACTCGCCGTTGTTCCTAGGAATATCGCCAACAGCGAACCACCAAACCAACTGGACAATGTGAACAGACGTGGCTTCGGTAATAGAATCACCACTCAACTTTCGTGTCCTTGGTCGGTGAGCCACAAACCTCGTAGCACTCGAAACAGCCCCCACACGCTCCGACACTGCGTAGAGACCACCAGCGGGGCTAGCCGACAGCCGTGCGGAAGCTTGCTTGCTGATCCGCTCCAACCGACCGTCTCACTGCCAGTACGCCGACTACATTTAGAAAAAGTTGTTAGTGGAAATGACACCAACTACACACACAGTTTGACAAACACTTGCACGAAGACTTGAACGACACTCAGCAGTGGCTATGCAATCACGAAGACAAATCGGGAGTGGATACACACACACAGCCAACCCATAAGCGATCGGCGAGCCAATTCACTTCGTTCAGTAGGACGACCGACCGACGATCCGCGAAGACCGTCCTCGGCTCAAGTGCGCGTGGCGGCAACGGTCGGGCGAACTATGGACATCCAGGCCTCTCTGCTGCTACAAACTGCCCTCCTGGCACGTTCCAACTGACTCCACGACAGACGACAACCGGGGGAAGTAATAGCAGTGCAGCAAAGATAATACGTGAGGGCTATATCGATAGGCGCTGGTGCGGCCGCTGATGGGCAGACAAAGTAGCAACTCAGTGACAACAGAAATTGAAACTAACATAATGAGGCAGACAAAAAGGAATACAAAAGTCTCAAAAATTAGATAGGCAGGAAGTGCTAAATGGCTAAGTAGGTATGGCTAGAGAACAAATGTAAGGATGTAGAGGCTTATCTAACTAGGGGTAAGATAGATACTGCCTACAGGAAAATTAAAAAGACCTTTGGAGAAAAGAGAACAACTTGCATGAATATCAAGAGCTCAGATGGAAACCCAGTTCTAAGCAAAGATGGGAAAGCAGAAAGGTGGAAGGAGTATATAGAGGGTCTCTACTAGGGCGGTGTACTTGAGTGCGACATTATGGAAATGGAAGAGAATGTAAATGAAGATGAAATGGGAGATACGACACTGCGTGAAGAGTTTGACAGAGCACTGAAAGACCTGAGTCGATACAAGGCCCCGGGAGTAGACAACATTCCATTAGAACCACTGACAGCCTTGGGAGAGACAGCCCTTACAAAACTCTACCATCTGATGAGTAAGATGTATGAGACAGGCGAAATATCCTCAGACTTCAAGAAGAATATAATAATTTCAATCCCAAAGAAAGCAGGTGTTGACGGGTGTGAATATTACCGAGCTATTAGTTTAATGAGTCACGGCTTTACAGACGAATGGAATAACTGGTAGAAGGCGACCTTGGGGAAGATCAGTTTGGATTCCGTAGAAATATTGGAACACGTGAGGCAATACTGACCTTACGACTTATCTTAGAAGATATATCAAGGAAAGGCAAAGCCACGTTTCTAGCATTTGTAGACTTAGAGAATGCTTTTGACAATGTTCACTGGAATACTCTCTTTCAAATTCTAAAGGTGGCAGGGCTAAAATACACGGAGCGAAAGGCTATTTAAAATTTGTACAGAAACCAGGTGGCAGTTATACCAGTCGAGGGGCATGAAAGAAAAGCAATGGTTGGGAAGCGAGTGAGACAGGGTTGCATCCTATCCTCGATGTTATTCAATCTGTACATTGAGAAAGCTGTATAGGAAGCAAAAGAAAAGGAAAGTAGGAATTAAAATCCATGGAGAAGAAGTAAAAACTTTGAGGTTCGCCGATGACATTGTAATTCTGCCAGAGACAGCAAAGGACCTGGAAGATCAGTTGAATGGAATGGACAGTGTCTTGAAAGGAGGATATAAGATGAATATCAACAAAAGCAAATCGAGGATAATGGAATGTAGTCGAGTTAACTCGGGTGATGCTAAGGGAATTAGATTAGGAAATGAGACACTTAAAGTAGTAAATGAGTTTTGCTATTTGGGGAGCAAAATAACTAATGATGGTCGTTGTAGAGAGGATATAAAATGTAGACTGGCAATGGCAAGGAAAGCGTTTCTGAAGAAGGGAAATTTGTTAACACCGAGTATAGATTTAAGTGTCGGGAAGTCGTTTTTGAAAATATTTGTATGGAGTGTAGCCATGTATGCAAGTGAAACATGGACGATAAATTGTTTGGAGAAGATGAGAATAGAAGCTTTCGAAATGTGGTGCTACAGAAGAATGCTGAAGATTAGATGGGTAGATCACATAACTAATGAGGAGGTGTTGAATAGAATTGCTGAGAAGATAAATTTGTGGCACAACTTGACTAGAAGAAGAAATAGGTTGGTAGGACATGTTCTGAGGCATCAAGGGATCACAAATTTAGTATTGGAGGGCAGCGTGGTGTGTAAAAACTGTAGAGGGAGACCAAAAGATGAATACACTAAGCAGATTCAGATGGATGTAGGTTGCAGTAGGTACTGCGAGATGAAGAAGCTTGCACGGGATAGAGTAGCATGGAGCGTATGCAGCTCCCTCTGTGGTGTTTTGACGCGTACAAGATTCGTCAGTGCGATATTCAATTGTGCAGTGACTTTTACAGCTGCCGTCCTCTTTATTTTTCGCCACTGTCCTCATCAATGCCCGTCCGCCACGAACACTCTATGGAGACTTTCGTTCTTTATGACTTAACGGATGATGTTTTTCCGCTTTTTCTGTATGTGGTATAAATCTTCGATGCCGTGCCTCTAGCAACACCACTTCGGCTACCTTGGTTACGAAAGCATCCACCATACGATCGCTAAAAAATGCCCCCTTGGCACTTAGCACCGACATAATTCACTCACAACTACACAGAACACTGTTCCTTCCATGACTGACATTAGGAAGGTACTGAGAACATTGCACAGGAGCCATACTTTATCAAATAAAACAGCGCAACTTGTTGATTTGGCTACCTTCTACATTTATGTTTAAGCATGCGTTTCTCGCGGTTATTCCATATTTTTGTCCACCCCCACTATATTATCCGGTTTCATATCCCACTCTTCTAAACTGCTGCCGCGCGGGATTAACCGAGCGGTCTATGGCGTTGCAGGCATAGACTGTGCGGCTGGTCCCGGCGGAGGTTCGAGTCCTCCCTCGGGCATGGGTGTCTGTTTTTGTCCTTAGAATAATTTAGGTTAAGTAGTGTGTAAGCTTAGGGACTGATGACCTTCGCAGTTAAGTCCCATAAGATTTCACACACATTTGAACATTTTTTTTTTTCTGTACTGCTGGTGATTAAAGTTGCGGTGCTGTGAAGGTGGCATATAGCAAAGGTCTATACTTTGTATATAACAAAAGACACGCAGTGGGTTACTCGTTTAGATATTACATTTGAATGAAGTTTGTTTGTGACAAGACCATCGGATACATAATGTAAGAGGAAGAAACGTCTTCCAGTACGTCTCGTAATTCTGTAGTGCCAGGAACATGGTTACACACTGTTGCTTTCATTGTCATTTCTGTTAAATTGACCAGTTTTAGTGGGATTCTAAATTCTTTCACGATCTGTATAATTTTCTTCCTGTGTAGACTGTCGTAGGCTTGCTTAAAATCAATGTACAACTGATGTAGTTGCTTGTCATACTCATAAAAGTTCAGAAATGACAATGAAAGCAACAGTGTGTAAAGTAAGAATAGAGCAAGAACTGTCTGGTGAATTCCAAGTACAGATGGGACTACGACAGGGAGATGTGATCTCTACAATGATATTTAATTTAGTTTCAGAAAAGGTGATGTGGCAAATGCCGATAAACCCAGGAGGAACGCTACTTAATCGGCAAGTTCGAGTTGTGGCATATGCGTTTCACGTAGCATTAATGGCAAGGAATATAAGGGCACTAAAGGGGAACTACGATACGTTTCAGGAAGCAGCAAGGGAAATAGGTTTAGAAGTACACATAAATAAAACAAAGTATATGATGATGGGGGAGCCCAATATAAACGGACAAAAGAATTCAATAGTAATGAATGAGAAAGAATATGAAAGAGTGAAGACATATAAATTTTTAGGTTCTGTAAAACGGAGGACAGTAATGTAGCAATAGGAATTGAAGAAAGGATAGCGAGTGGAACTCTTTGCTATTTTGCCTTGCAGAATGTATTTAATTCCAGGAATGTGAGCAGGAATACAAAAATAAAAATATACACGACCATATTAAGACCTATAGTAATATATGAATCAGAAGGCTGGGTATTGGCATTAAAGTAGGAGAACTGGTCATTGAGATGGGAAATAAAGATACTGAGAAGGATTTTTGGAGGAGAGATAGAAGAAGATGGCTGGAGAGTAAGGAAAAATGTAGAACTACAAACTTTTTTTGGACAGATGGGTATTGTTGTTAAAATTAAGCCGGGAAGAATAAGATGGGCAGGACATGTATAGCGAATGCCAGAAACTCGGAGTGTCAAGAAAGTTTCCATGGGAAAACCTGACAGGAGAAGGAGAAGAGGTAGACCCAGGAAAAGGTGGCTGGACGATATGGAAGAAGATGATGGGAATAAGAAATTGGAGAAGGAAGGCGATGGTCAGAGAAGAATGGGGGCAGATGATACAGGAGGCCAAGGTTCATCAAGGCTGTAGAGCCAACCAAGAAGAAAAAGAAGAAGGAACATTGTTAATCAAGACTTTAGTTTGTTGTTCCACGATGTTGGTGCTCGCGTTTCTTGGAATCCCACTATTGCCATGGAAATAGGGAATCAGTGAGTCCCGTAGTGTCTGAAGCACCGCGTAGGGTCTCAACGGTCCCACGAGCCTAGCGGCCGACATGACACATATAGTTCAGTCTGGTGTGCAGGATCTTACGAGAGCAGAGCCCATTGCTCCCGAAACCAGGTTCTAACATTCTTTAACATTATTCAAATACTTAAATGATGCCTGAACTGGGAATGCATACAAAAATGGAGTTACCGCGCAGCGTGTTGTAACTGCAAGTAGTGTGCTTTCTCTGTGTTACTGTTTGCAAAACTTTATTCCAACTGATTGGGCAATGCAGCTCCCAATACCATTAACGAAATACAGTCACTGCAGAATACATTCAGCGCCTTAGGTACTGAATCCTCTGTCCCTGTTCAAAACTGGTAACTTTGGTCCCTGTGCGCATAACAAATACCTAAAATTGTCTTATCTCTAAAGCTCTCTCATGAAGAAGAATAAAATATACTAGCTACAGGCTCAGCGGAGTGCAATGCTGACCGTAATACTTTCAAATATACATGGAATTGATTGGCTGGTAAATGAAAACGTTTAAGAAAATTCAGTGTTTTTAAAAAGCATGTGACCTGGACAGGGAGGCGGTAGTGATTTGGGTGTATTACTGACACCGACTTTTTCAATAGTGAAGTTGTTTTCGAATTAGGGTTTTAAAAAAATTTGACAATTGAAATTACATTACTCAGAAAATGACATCCTTTTTACTTAATGAAAACCTTTCTTTGCTGACGTAGTCGCAAATAATGAGATTTCTACAGCAAGTATTATCTAACATGGCTAAAAGGCATAAAGACGAATTTTCAAATTCCGTATACCTGAGTTAACAACTCTTAGAAACTTTAAAAAAGGGAAATATCTAACTAGCCTATACATCAAATCTGTTTACGTACATTCTGGGGTTACTCAACATGGAACTCACTGTTATCAATTATCGGCCAACTCATTTACACTAATGCTCTGGCAAAAGGAAAGTAATAAGAAATTAACTTCTTTACCTTAAGAGCGAGACGACATCTGATTCCACATTTATATTTCCAATAATACATGTACTCGAAATTTTTCTTTGTAGTATTAATCCAGTAACCCCTTCTTGTCAAAATTAAATTTACATATCATCATTTCACTTCACATTCCATTATAACTACCTATTTTACGCGCGGTTAACACAAAGTATTGGTTTTAGAAAATTCCTACATTTAAATCTAATACGCGATGGCCTTACAGAGCACACCACAGAAACGCGTACTGCATCGTCTTTCGCTCACTGACAGATACACACTCACTGGTGTGCGCCAAGCACTCTCTTACTTCAACACTACAATCTCAGACCAGAAGCAGTATTGCTGGCTCTGCCGTCGTGCAAAGTCAGCGATCCGCTTTATAGAGCCCATCAAAGACATACATCGTTTACAATATAATAGTTTCATTTTAGTTAACATTAGTATCAGTACAATATTCGGGTGCCACATATAAGTGTACCCCAGTAGACTCCTTTCAATGTAGGTTAGCAGCCAACAGGACCTACTGCTCCCGAGCTAGCAATGGTCTGCAGTTAACAGCGCCGGGACCTCCGAGCAGTTTGCGGGCTCGGGTCTCAGTCTACGGTAGAGCATTTTAGAGTGAACATTTCCTCTGCGATGCTCTTGCAGTTTCAGTAAGCAGAATGAGAGAATAAATGATACTTCTGAAAGGTAACACCTTCGGGTTTCAGTAACTGTTGAAAAGTGGTGTAGCGTGATGGACCTGCAACATTAGGGGTTGCAGTAGCTTTATTGAAACTGTTTCTATGGAGTAGCTGGATGTTGCGCATGTTCAAGAACTCACAACGTGCGGATATACCTTGTGAAAAAATTGGGAGGCAATATATAATTTGTAATCTGAAGAGAAAAAGCCAGAGAAGACATTTCAGAAATAACATCAAAGCTAATTTATAATCAATTAAAAGGAGAACATACGCAAGAAACAACAATCAGAGATGTCGACAGCTTTCGTTAATCTATTTGTAGAGCTAGGTGGAAAATTTTGCCGAATCTGCCGACGAGTGTTAAAGAGGTTCATGATGTTATCAACACGATAAATGTGGAAACTACAGATGAGACAACTATCCTATTACTAATAATGCCGAGAAAAAAGTTGTAATATTATGTGAAAACCTCAAAAAACTTGGTGTTACACAATATATGTTGATGTAACATTCAAGTGATGCACAAAGTTTTTTTTTGTCAGCTGTTTAGAATATACAGGCTACTTAATGGGCACTATGTTCCAATAGTTTTTCTTTATTGAACGACCAGAAAACTTCCTCGTATCAGTATGTCATTCAGATAGTTGTCGATAAATTTAATGATCAAAGTGAGAAATTTTCATCATCAACGAAGTTTACAAATTTTGAAGGTAGCATAATGAAAGCTGGATGTAAACTCTGTGCTAATGTAGGGATGAAAATTTCGTTTATCCCAGACCTGTTGGAAAAAAAAGAAACCATTGAAGTTCCACTTGACTGTTTTATTGAGGACTTCGTGTCACTGGTGCTTGCATCGAAAAAAAATACAGATTTTTGTGACTACTTAGTGGAAACTTATATAGAAGAAATGCTGCCTTTTCTTCTTCTATATTGACAGAACTAAGCTGTAATAGACAGCGAACCACCTGTGCTTGTAGAAATTTCCATAGTAAATAAAATTATCAGTTCTACTCCTGCAGTCCAGACATTTATAGTTTTCTTTGTGTGATGAAACAAATGCATTTCGACCCTTAAATCGCAATAAATTCGTCAAAAACCAATAAAAAGGAAATGAACCGCCCAGACTTGAAATTCATGGCTCAACAAGAGGAGCATTTCGAAGCTGGAAAAATCTCCAGATTTCAGTATGTGAAGTTGGTTTCCTAGAATATGAAAGCAGGAATTACAGTGAAAAAATTCTGATTTTATGTTTCAGGATATAAATGAAGAAATTTTGTAAATATATTTAAAAATACAAAAAAATTAAGTATGTGAATTTTTTGGGTGTGAATTAGTTAAAAAAATGGCTCTGAGCGCTATGGGACTCAACTTCTTTGGTCATCAGTCTGCTAGAACCTAGAACTATTTAAACCTAACTAACCTAAGGACGTCACACACATCCATGCCCGAGGCAGGATTCGAACCTGCGACCGTAGCGGTCGCGCGGTTCCAGACTGTAGCGCCTAGAACCGCTCGGCCGCTCCGGCCGGCGTGAATTAGTTCGCCTCCTTGTGGTGTACCCTGGGTAAAGTGAAAGAACTGGTATTGTGAACATGGATTTTTTTTTAATGTTGTTTCTTTTTAAAAACATGAGACTATTCTCAAGAATTAGCAACTTTCATTCAGTTAATACTAAACAGAATTTCAATCTGCATTTGGATCACACCTCCCCGGCGTGTGTAGAAAGCTGTGTAGTATTTTCCTGAATTACTTTTCATTTAGCTACCACCAGACGTCAAAGATCTTAGCGTAATCCTTGCACTTTTCAAATCTAAAATCTAGAATATCCTTATGGCGGACTCCTTTTAGTATGTCTGGAAGTTCCTAGGAGAAATTTCAGCCAATTCCTGTGTTTCATTGGTATTGTGCTAGTTTATATCCAGCCATTGTACGGACTTTTCAAGGCCTAAGGGAACTTGACGAGTAAAAAACGAACTCCCCATGTCACATTTAACCATATTCATGATAACCACGAAAAACTTGTACTGTTCCTACTGTAAATACATAGGCTAGAAAGCTTTGCTGGCCAAGAATATCTATGAAGTTCAGACTGAAGACTGGGAAGGGCGAGCTCCGTTTTCTGGGCAGGAAAAGCCCGCTCGAGAACGCTGATGATTCCGTGGGCTGGCCACATCCTCCAGCCTCATCGTTCGACACGATGAACGGCCGTCACCAGCTTCGAAATGTACGTGCACCTGCTTTGAACAGGAGGGATGGGGGTCAGTATTATCTGGACCTCACGGACTCTGGAGGAAAGGGTCCCATTTTCGGTAGGACCGCGCCCGATCTTACATTCACTGTTGCATTGCCTCCATAGTACCAAGTACTATAATAAATGCCAGTCCCGAGAGAGGAATGTTATACAATATGATCCACTCTACGAGGTTCAACTGAGTCGTGTGCGGCTCGTGTTCATGGCGTTTCTTTCTTGACAGCTTGTCTTTACGGAGCTGTCGCCTCGTTTCTTATTCGATTTACTGGCTTGCCTGCCCGTGAGTGGAAGCAACAGCGCGTATCGATAAGAGCACTGTCGTATTATCTTTGAAGCGACCGCAAGTACTTCCGGCTCGTCGTGTGTCGGGGGTTCAGTCAGGACGCAGCGCCAGTGAGGTCTGGACAGGCAGTACTCGCCGACCGCTGGCAACACACATGCACTGTCCGACGGAAGAAGGTTGGAGCGGAAACGACCGTTGGTTGGTGGTTCGGTCAGTCGTCTCATTGGGCGACGTGTATTTGGTCTTTTGACCGTTTCTAGGCCTCGTCAGTTGGTCATCTTGCCGGACGTGGGTCTGTTCCATCGTGGTGCAGAGATGTCGGGTGACCAACGGTTGGGTCCGAGCCAGTGTGCCCGGGTCGCCGTGTCTGCGAGTTCCGAAAGGACATTGAGTTGAGTCGGGATGGAGCTGCAATAAAGTCCGGACAGCCAAGACTCACCCGACCGTTGCTTACAAACATGACTTGAGTGGGGACGACCTTAGTTGGTCGTTCGGTCTGTCGCCTCAGCGGACGACGTATATTTAGTCGCCGACCGCTTCGGGTTCTCTGTGTGTGTCGACTTGTCATTCGTCCTTGTTGTTCCACAGTGATTGCTTTTACGATTGTTCGAGTTTTTGTGAAAGTGTTTTCGTGGAACTGTGTCTAGCTTGTGTAATTTCGACTGAGCAGTTAGGTTAATGCTGTTTGCGTACTGGAGTAGGCAGTCGGTCGGTTGGGACAGTGCAGCGACGACGTCCCCGCGGCGAGGGCATTAGCGTAGTATTCTGCAGTGTGTTTTTCCTCGCCATGTTAATGCTGTCCGTACCGCGTGTAGTTCGACAGCCTTTGGTGTTGTTCATATTTCTGAGTGGTTATTGTGCCTTGGCTGTTTTTAGACGCCAATTTTGAAGACGTAGTGCTGCTGGTATCTTCATCCTCGGCTAATATTTTCCGTTGTCGTGCCGTTGGTCGGCGGAAGGGAATTGATTAGGTTGTTGGTCGGTCCTTCAGCCGTCCCTGGGTTGGGTTGCCATCTGATTACTTGATCTTCTTCTTGGCTGCCTGTCTCACCTAACCTTACGTTAGAGTTACCTCCTCAGGACGACCCTTGGAACACTTCTGAGCACCACTTGTTCTGTTTGTTTATTTTTAATTGTGATTTTAATTTTAGTTGAAGTATTGTGCGAAGCCTTTGCCCGTGTGTTAATTCAGTTTTTAAATTTTACATAAAGGCCTTCAGACGTGTTAAATGAAAATTTTTAGCATTGATTGTTTATTTTTTTAATTGTTCTGTCTGTAACTGTTTGTAATCCAGGCTCTAAGCCGTTAATTGTTCCATATGTTATGTGTGGCCTTCAGCCGAGGATTAGCGTGACCCATTAATAAGGCCTTCAGCCGTGTGTATTATCTAAAGGATTTATTTTTAATAAGAAGCAAGGGGTTTATTCTAAATTATTTATCTGACTTGTTGTTCAGGCCTTCAGCCGTTGTTTCAAATTTATTTGTGGCCTTCAGCCGTGCAATAAGTTAATCAGGTTTCGGACGTTCTGTTGTAAGTTTAAAAGGAAATTTTCTTGCTTAGAAATTTTTTTTTATTAATGTGCCTTAATTATAGTTGTCCTTCAGACGTGTAGTGTAGGCCTTCAGCCGTTTATATTCTTAATTTCTATCGTGGCACGCAACATTTGTTTTAAACAGAAAATGTTCCTTTACTTTTGTGAACTGTACAGTGTCAGGAAGGCATTTTCAGACGTTTTTCTGGTCTTATATGCATACTTGATCCAGTAATAACGACGAACTTCACCTCGCTAATGTAATTTTCTTTTTGTTATACGTTTCGAATAACTAAGAAGAGAACCATGTGATATGAAAAGGCGAGTTTCATAGTCCAGGATTTTCATAAATACGGACTGATGAAATTGATGCGGGTCTATGTTCTCTTCCTGAAAAAGCTGAGAACATAATTTCCTATGTTTGATCGGTTTCCAATCTTTGCTGCTCGCAGTGATTACCAGGAGAGATTTTAGAGCTAGAAATAAAAAGCTGAAGTCAAATTACAGAAATATAACCTCTGCCCTAAAGTAAAGAGCGCAACCATAATTCATACATACAAAAGAAAATATCGCTTGAACGAGTCCACTTACTAATGAAATATGATTCCTTTACACTTTAAGCTAAAATCAGAATGATTAGTACACCCGTAAAAGACGCAAGATGACATTATTGTTCAAAAGACTTCCATCAATAGCTAATGTTTGGGGCAATAAACATTGCGGACGTCTCCTAAAGTTTGTGACGTCATGACAATACCACTCCGTGCAGAGGCACTATCTCAACATTTTCGTCTGCAGAATGTTGGATATTGTCATCAGATCAGAAATTTGTACAGATTTAAGACAAGAAAAACTTGGAGAATTTTTTGTAAAGAAACCAGTCGCGAGAAGTTTCACTATAGGCCAGCCGGTGTGGCCGTGCGGTTCGAGGCGCTTCAGTCTGGAACCACGTGACAGCTACGGTCACAGGTCCTGCCTCGGGCATGGATGTGTGTGATGTCCTTAAGTTAGTTATGTTTAAGTAGTTGTAGGTTCTAGGGGACTGATGACTACAGATGTTAAGTCCCATAGTGCTCTGAGCTATTTGAACAATTTTTTTCACGATAGGCTTAGTATTCAGTTTAGACGATAAGAATGAGAAAGACAGAAAAGTAATTAATTGTAAGTAACGTAATTCATAGTTAACAAAGCTCTAACAAAATTTATCACGTCTGAATTTTTTCACCTGATGTAATGTACTTGTTCCAAAGTTTCACTCATCAATGGAATCAGTTTTTACTCATTCCGTGTGGCGCCTACATCCATCTACGTTTCGTTTCTCGTACGTCGTGAAAATGAACTTTTCTGTACCCGTTTTCATGTTAGGAAGAAGAAGAGTCCCTGGGGAGCGAATGTGATGAATAGGATACCTGCGAATCGGTCGTTTATCTGATTCAGCCAAAACTCCACCTGACGTCTAACGCGGTGAACTCGAGAGCGTAGTTACAGGCAAAGAACCAACCAAACCTATCACTCCCAGGAAGCAAGCGTCTTTTCCTCAGTACCCCAGGCAGTCATTTCATATCAACATCCATATTTGCATCTACATGGCTACTCTGCAAATCACAATTAAGTGCCTGCCAGAGATTCAATTGTCTATTATTACTCTCTTGAACAAAGCGCGGAAAAGAACAACAGCTATATCTTTCCGTGCGAGCTCTGATTTCCCTCATTTTATAATGATGATCGTTCCTCCCTACGTAGGCCATTGTCAACAAAATATTTTCGCATTCGGAGGAAAAAGCTGGTTACTGAAATTTCGTGAGAAGACACCGCCGCAACGAAAAACGCCTTTCCTTTAATTATGTCCGGCCCAAACCCTGTATCATTTCTGTGACACTCTCTCCCATATTTCGCGATAATACTCGTACATAACGTGCTGGCTTTCTTTGAACTTTTTCGATGTACTCCGTCGGTCCTATCTGGTAAGGATCCCACACCGCGCAGCAGTATTCTAAAATGGGACGGACAAGCGTAGTGTAGGCAGTCTCTCTAGTAGATGTGTTGCATCTTCTATGTGATCTACCAATATCTTCCCCACAATATTTTCGATGTGTTCTTTCCAATTTAAATTGTTCGTAATTGTAATTCATAGATATTTAGTCGGATTTACGACATTTAGATTTATAAATTACAGAGTGCAGCAATCAGTCGTCCTTTTTTTTTGCAGATTTTATTTGGCAAATCCATATTTCGGCTAGAGCCTAGCTAATATCAGTGCAATATTTTCTAGTCTCGATGCATGTCAGTTCCTTGTTGTTCGGGCGTCAGTCACAGTTCTTTGAATACTACTTTAAAGTAGTAAACTTGTAACGTCCCCTTAATTAATGAATTACTGTGCTGATAAACCTCTTACGTTATTTGATTTTCAAACAGCTGAGCAAAACTGAACGTACTCAGACATTCACTAAAGTGACACACAGTATTTTTAGTACAACGCAATCTGACTTTCAGTAATCCCTACAAAAGAATGGCCCTGACTGACAATTACCTATACCTTTCATGAATTCTTACCTCACAAAAATCTTCGTTACTCGAACTACTGCAATACAGCGAGTGCCAATACTGCCAGCTAAATAAAAGATTCTAACTACTGAAGACACTAACTACTGATAGACATAGTTAGCAAATGAAAGATTTTGATAGAGAACAAACAATGTAGCCGGCCAGAGTGGCCGAGCGGTTCTAGGCGCTACAGTCTGGAACCGCGACCGCTACGGTCGCAGGTTCGAATCCTGCAGTGGGCATGGATGTTTGTGATGTCCTTAGGTTAGTTAGGTTTAACTAGTTCTAAGTTCTAAGGGACTAATGACCTCAGCAGTTGAGTCCCATAGTGCTCAGAGCCATTTTGTTCTTCACGGGGTAACAGATTCGATTTGTCACGCCATAAGAGGCTCGATTACGTTAAGACGATTTGACCATGAACAGCACCTGTGAAATGTCCTCAACACGTTTAAATTGGTAGTCGCGATCAGAACTGATATCCGTGTTGTTATGAGTGCATTATGTCGGAGCTCTGTGCATTCGAACGTCAGCAAGTTGTTTCCGTTCGTATGGAAGGTGCTTCCGTAACTAAGGGAGCCGAAATCTTTGGGGTTTTACAGGCACCTTATAGGAGACTTAAACCGCATACAAGAAAAGCAGAAAAAAGGGATCTGCTTAGTCACAACGCGGACGAAAGTGTATGCTGAATGATCATGACAGACAGACGAGCGGTCGTCGAAGAGTATTGTCATAAAAAATAAGAAGACAACAACTGCAAATGTCACTACAGTATTGATGTCGCACTAGGGAACGTTATCAGCACCAAAAAACAACACGAAGGCAGCTCCGCATACACGGAATTGCACCGCGAGATGAAACTTCAAAACCACTGATCAGGATAAGGATATCATGTAGAACAAAGTGGGAATTGCATCAGAATGTTAGAAGTAGCCACAATCGAGCTACAGTAGCCCATTACAGACAGTATTGTAAGGTGTTTAAAAATTGTAATAGGAAGCAAAGAGCATGTGGTACGCAAATAGAATATATAATTCACAGGATAAAATTAAAACCATATGGTCAGTCTTGAAGGAATTTTCTGGTCAGCAGCATAAGGTCGACGATATGAAGTTAGTTCGTAGTAAAAATATTTCTGTTACTGATGAGTCAGATATATGTTCAGTATTTAACCAACAATTGCTGAACATTGCTGGTGAATTACATAAAATCTTAGTTTCTACAGGAAATCATATACCAAGAATGAGTCCTGTACACAATTGAAAGGCTCCTGTTATGGGGAAGGTTCGTTTCATGAAAATATCTTTGTTAATGGAACAAGTAGAAATATTCCTGGTCATGTGGAGGGTTAATAAAAGATTTCTCCTTCTAATGCTTCTAGCTTATTTATCATTCTCTCTTTCTCTGATAATTACCTCTCTGATTTTCTGTGTCATTATAAATACGGGATTCTATTTTAATTGTTTGGAATAGTAGCAAGCCAATGAGTTAAACATCAATTTATTTTACTGATTGCAACATTTAACATCTCGATAATAATGTCAATCTCCTGGATGCCTTTACAATTGTAAGCCAACGGATAATTTACTCAGGTAATGGATGAGGACTGGATGTATTCACATTCATGCTAGTACTTGTGTGCTAGAGTCATACATTTACTGCTCACCGGATTTTATTTCATGCACAACGATTAGTTTGGTGCAACAAGTTACAAGTAATGCAGCACAGTCGACGCTATCTGGACTTGGTTATGAAGTTCCGAGCTACAGCGTGTCCCGCGATTCTAAATTAGCAGAGGTCTGACCGAAAGCTCCGCACACTAACGAGCCGCTACACACTGCTTAGAGGCCCCCTTTTATGCTCGCCTCCAAGACGGCAGATTTCCCCAGAGCTGCCAGAATTCGGTGCAGCGCAGCCTCTGTCCCTTCTGCAGAACGTGGTACCTCACCTCGCAGCCCAACTCCTTTCAGACTCGAACGCTAAGAGAGTTCCTTAAGCAAACTGGCGACTAGGGTCTGTTACTGCCGCACGTGTAGCTTAACTAAGAAAAACTGTCCAAGAATGGAATATTGCTCTCGCTATTCACAACGCTAATAGGACGGGTTAATTCACGTAAGGCACGTAGCAGTCCCTGGACTATAAGATCGAACCCACGTGTTACTTGGATCCTTCATAAATATTACCCACATTATGATTATTAAAATTGCCCTACAGTGTATTATTTCACAACTTAAATAACAAGAAGAAACTCTATAGCATCCTAACTAATTCACTGTATTAAGCAAACGGTCGATCTACACAAGGGCTACCACGTGGCCACCAACTGCACGTGTTAGCCTACTATTCAAATTAAATCTCGGGATCGTGATTAATATTCCCTTCTTTCACGATACACAAATTTTCATAACATATAACAATTTCACAGACATGGAAACACATTACACATACATTGTTCTTGCCACTGGGGCGCTCGTGCACAATGATCCTGTAAGTCACACGTGTTATTCTGTTCAATCGCAAAACACGAATGGTATCTCATATACTCATCTTAATTTAAGATATATCCTAACCTTAAGCTTTACCAGCTGTGTCTTACCATTTCATCGTGCTCTTGTGCAACAAGACTCAGAGATTTACCATTACAAAGCTTCACACGATATGTTAAAATCCTCAAAAGATTCTTAAATATTTCACACACGCATCTTCTGCCTCGTGATGGCTGGGTGTTGTGTGCTATCCTTAGGTTAGTTAGGTTTAAGTAGTTCTAAGTTCTAGGGGACTGATGACCATAGATGTTAAGTCCCATAGTGCTCAGAGCCACACACGCATCTTAATTTAAAACCTATTCTGATTTCCTAACGCTGAAATGAAACAGTTAGTATCGTTGTGGCTCACTTAAGGTGAAATCGCCAATATGCCTCCTTTCGTAGCGGAGCTACCCAACACGTCCACTCAACATGAAGTCCGCTGCCAGAGTGCTTTAGAACAGACATCACCCAGCATTCTTTGTTCTCCCGGAAGTCCTCCAAAGTATCTTAAAAGAAGCCCCCCTCTTGTTGCCAACCTTACTCATCTCTGCTTGACCAAGACCTGAAGTTTCGACTAGCTGTTGCTCTCTGTGGGGCACCCTTATATCTCTGTCCAGCAGACGCTATCGATTACTGCAATGGTGAAATTGTGCAAATATCTTTGTCACACACACACAGCATGGGATGTTGATTTAGGGAATTAAACAGGAAATGTGGGCTTCATAAGGTGTAACATTAATAAATGATCATTGATTTTGCCTTCCTTGAGTTTGCTACTACATTTTCTGTTCTAACTGAGTTTACTTTTATGATTGTCATTACATTTCCTGCTTAAACTGTGTTTATTTCTATGACAGTGTCCAAGCAGGGACCTCTCAACCTCTCTTGGAAAATGTCTTTCCGGGACTGATGTAGGAAAGACACCTCTGTGACACTGACAACGGGGAATTGAGTCACTAATTAAATCATTGAAGACTAAGGACCTTCATGGATATGATGAAATGCCTAGCAGAATATTAAACTATTGTGCTGCACATTTTGGCTCAGTACTTAGCCATATTTGTAATTTTTCCTTTAAGAATGGTCAGTTTCCTGAACGATTAAAGTACTCAGTAGTAAAGCCGTTTTATAAAAAGGAAGAAACGGAAGTGTAGACAATTTTAGACCTATTTCTGTACTGTCAGTGTTTGCTAAAGTTATTGAAAAGGATATGTATGTAATGATAATTGATCATTTTATTTCACACAGTTTGCTTTCAAATGTACAGATCGGTTTTAGAAGTGGTTTAACGACTGAAACTGCTGTATTCTCTTTTCTCTATGATATACTGGATGGATTAAACAAAAGGTTTCGAACACTAGGCATCTTTTTTGATTTAACTAAGGCGTTTGATTGTGTTGATCACAACATACTGCTCCAGAATTTGGAACATTACGGAATACAGGGAGTAGCTCACAAATGGTTCACCTCTTACGTCAACAACATACAGCAAATGATCATTACCCACAGTGTTGAGAATGGCTATGAGGTGGGGTCCGCGTGGGGCACCGTCAAATGGGGGGGGGGGGGGCCTCCCCAGTGATCAGTGGTGGGGCCACTCATGTGCTTTATATATATAAATGATATGCCCTCTAGTATTACAGGTGGTTCTGAAATATTTGTGTTTGCTGATGACACTAGCTTGGTAATAAAGGATGTTGTGTGCAAATAGTGCAGTTCATGACATATGTTCATGGCTTGTAGAAAATAAGCTAACAGTAAATCACAGTAAGACACACTTTTTATAGTTTTTAACACACAACTGAACAGAACCCGACGCTTCAGTTTCACACAACGGGCGTGCGAGTAGTGAAACTGAACAGTTCAAATTTCGAGATGTTCAGAGAGATAGAAAACTGTGGTGAAAACCCACGTTCAGGATCTTGTTCAAAGACTTAATTCTGTCATTTTTACTATTCGAACGGTATCAAAAGTAAGTGATAGTTCGACACGAAACGTAGTCTATTATACTTATTTTCATTCGCTTATGACGTATGGTATTGTATTCTGGGGTAGCTCTTCCCATTCTCAAAGGATATTTTTGCCCCAGAAACGGGCGGTTCGGGCAATAAGTGGCGTAAGTTCGCGAACTTCTTGTCGACCCCTTTTCATCAGTCTGGGTATTCTGACATTGGCCTCTCAATATATATATTCCTCAATGCTGTTTCTTGTTAACAATATCAGCTTATTCCCAAGAATTAGCAGCTTTCAGTCTGTTAATACAAGCCAGAAATCCAACTGCATTTGGATCGCACTTCCTTGACTCTTGTACGGAAAGGTGTCCGGTATACTGCTGAATCCATTTTCAATATGCCACCACAAGAATTAAAAAATCTTAGCAGTAATCCACTCACTTTCAAATCGAAACTGAAAAGTTTCCTCATGCGTCACTCCTTCTACCCTGTAGAGGTGTTCCTTGAAAAACTGAGGTGATGGCTATTTTATATTGTTGATTGCTTTTACACAGACTTATGGCTTGACTTTTTTCGGGTTCATAAACATTTTAGTTTTATCTGTTATTACCTTTATCTTGTAACTTCATGTACTGACACGTTTCATGACCTTGGAGATTTGCTACTCAATTTGGTCCTACGGAACTTGAAGTGAAAAATAAAAAAATAATAAAAAAAATAAAACCTAGTGCCGAAGCCATAAAACCTGGACTAAGGAGCAACGTAAAAAAATGGTTTGGTCGTATAAATCTTGTTTCACATTGTTTACAATTTCTGGCTCAGTTTACGCCCCAAGAGTTGTACATGGTGGAAGTTCGGTAATGATTTGGACAGCCTATCTTGGTATTATGAGGGCCTCGTGATTACTCTGGAAGGCTGCATTATTGCCAAGGATTTTGTGACAATTTTGACTGATCAGGTCCATCATGTAGTACAACGTTTACTCCGCGATGGAACAGACGACAGGGCTCCTCTTCATAAAGCACATATCGTCCGGAACTGGTTTAGTGAGCATAAGGATGAAGTGTTGCTTCTCCTTGGCCACCGTTGTCACCAGAACACAGTACTATGGCCGGTTCGACACACACTTTCAGCCGGCCCATTGTGACCGAGCAGTTCTAGACGCTTCAGTCTGGAACCACGCGACCGCTACGGTCGCATGTTCGAATCAAGCCTCAGGCATGGATGTTTGTGATGTCCTTAGGATAGCTAGGTTTAAGTAGTTCTAAGTTCTAGGGGACTGATGACCTCAGATGTTAAGTCCCATAGAGCTCAGAGCCATTTTTTAACATATTTTCACTCATCACCGTTAACTGATAACGTTGGTTCCTTTCCTTTCCTTTTTTTCTCCCCCATCCACCTCCAATTTACCGCTGACAAACCATCGGTTCGTCCATCCAGGCGACGTTTCTTCGTGTCTTCTTTCTCCCCTCGAAGGACCTCCTCCAAGGACCACCTCACGTCCGCTTCTCGGAGGTATTTATTCGGTGTTTTTGCCAATGCCGCGAAGCTACATATATTCTTTCACCCCATGTAACTGAAGTGGTATGTCACATAAGTCATAGTGTTAAATCGTCTGAAGAAGACGCTATAGTTACTCCGAAATCGACTGCAAACAAATAGAAGACATTTAACAGAGCTGTGAAGAGATAAAATAATTATCACAAGCGACCTCTAATTAAATTGGGGCCCTATGGGGTATCGTCTCAGTTGTGCGACTGGATTCGTGGTTTCCTGTCAGGAAGGTCGCAGTTCATAGTAATAGACGGCAAATCATCGAGTAAAACTGAAGTGATATCAGGTGTTCCCCAGGGAAGCGTCTTGGGACCTCTGCTATTCCTGATCTATATAAATGACCTGGGTGACAATCTGAGCAGTTCTCTTAGGTTGTTCGCAGATGATGCTGTAATTTACCGTCTAGTAAGGTCATCCGAAGACCAGTATCAGTTGCAAAGCGATTTAGAAAAGGTTGCTGTATGCTGTGGCAGGTGGCGGTTGACGCTAAGTAACGAAAAGTGTGAGGTGATCCACACGAGTTCCAAAAGAAATCCGTTGGAATTCGATTACTCGATAAATAGTACAATTCTCAAGGCTGTCAATTCAACTAAGTACCTGGGTGTTAAAATTACGAACAACTTCCGTTGGAAAGGCCACATAGATAATATTGTGGGCAAGGCGAGCCAAAGGTTGCGTTTCATTGGCAGGACACTTAGAAGATGCAACAAGTCCACTAAAGAGAGAGCTTACACTACACTCGTTCGTCCTCTGTTATAATATTGCTGCGCGGTGTGGGATCCTTACCAGGTGGGATTCACGGAGGACATCGAAAGGGTGCAAAAAAGGGCAGCTCGTTTTGTATTATCACGTAATAGGGGAGAGAGTGTGGCAGATATGATACGCGAGTTGGGATGGAAGTCATTAAAGCAAAGACTTTTTCGTTGCGGTGAGATCTATTTACAAAGTTTCAGTCACCAACTTTCTCTTCCGAATGCGAAAATATTTTGTTGAGCCCAACCTACATAGGTAGGAATGATCGTCAAAATAAAATAAGAGAAATCAGAGCTCGAACAGAAAGGTTTAGGTGTTCGTTTTTCCTGCGCGCTGTTCGGGAGTGGAATGGTAGAGAGATGGTATGATTGTGGTTCGATGAACCCTCTGCCAAGCACTTAAATGTGAATTGCAGAGTAATTATGTAGATGTAGATGTCTTGGCCTTTATTGTCTGCCAATTGCGGAGATTTTATTACGCTTTCTAGGGGCTCGGTTGTCCTTACTTTTCGCAGATTGGAATCCTGCCTCGGGCATGGATGTGTGTGATGTCCTTAGGTTAGTTAGGTTTAAGTAGTTCTAAGTTCTAGGGGGCTGATGACCTCAGCTGTTAAGTCGCATAGTGCTCAGAGCCATTTGAACCGTTTTTTTGTCCTTACTTTTGTTCACGTTGAACAATTGCCACCCAAGATAATGTACTGGATTCTTGAAAATAAAAATTATGGGCGCGGACATTTGGTGCATAGAGCTTCCCCTTAGCGACATGTTTCACTTATCGGACGCGACCACCTTCAGAAATTTAGTAGCGAAGGGGCAGGCATTAAACGTGTCTAGCTGAGTCTAACTCCTCCGTGCTGCTGGTCAAATGGTCATCCAGTCGAACACAGCTCCATACGACGGTGCGTACTGCCTTTCCCGCTCAGTGCACACGAGGACAGCCACACGTTGGGAGGCGAGCCCAGGCGCGGCACACGGCGCTCGCAGCCGGCGACAGACGGACGGCGCGCTAATGGCGCTGTAAGAAAGTGACGCGCCGAGTGAAGGCAGCAATGATGAATGAGAGCCGCCGCCACCGCCGCCGCCGCCGCCAGGCAATCTCCTTGTGATGATGGATGGCGGCGGCGCCGCGCGCCCATTCATCATCGGCCGGGGGCGGCGCTGGCGGCTGTCGGCGCGGCCCGGCCGCCCGACGCCACTACAGGTACACACGGCCCGCTGTTTACCCACCGTATTACGTCATTAATTAATCTTCTTCGGGCAGCCGGCGCCGCGTCCGGTCACGTCCGCTGCACGGACCCCGCAACTTCTTGCGCGCCCGACGGGTGACTAACGTCAGCTCGCTGTCGGTCATCTTTTTGCCGCTTTCACGAGCGCCGGGCTGCCGGGGACAGGGGGTCTGTCGAGGTCGCCTTCCGCGCAGGCGCAGTCGGCCTCTGCCGCTGCCGGTACAGCAGCGCCGACGTCAATCAAGTTGTCCGCCATCGCGAACCTGCACTGGCCCGCTGCATTAAGCTCACGAGCGACGTCCACTGAAACTAGACGCCACGAATCAGTTTGAATATACCACCAGCTGGAGAAGCCAGTGCTTATCCATTTCAAGCCTTTCAGGCAATATTGCACTGCCCGTGTTGTTAAGAAGTACGATGTAATGTTCCTTCGACTACAGGCGTCATGAAATACATGAAATGCATTGGCAGTTGCGAAATCGGACAACCATCAGCTGCGTAATGGAATGATGACAACGAAAATTTGTGCTGGACGAAAACTCGAACCCGTATTTCCTGCTTTACGGAAGCACTCGCATTAACTGCTTTGGCTATCCAGCCAGGTCCAAACTTCCCGGTGTTCATGCGTCACAAGCTGCACTCGTACATATTACATAATTCCCAGACACGGGAGCGACAGTTTAACTGAAAATCGGTGCTTGTATCGGCTGATAAATACGGTATTGCATGTCCTAAGGAACCATGCCTCTTACTTCTTAACAACAAATGGTTCAAATGGCTCTAAGCACTATGAGACTTAACATCTCAGGTCATCAGTCCCCTAGACTTAGAACTCATTAAACCTAACTAACCAAAGGACATCACACACATCCATGCCCGAGGCAGGATTCCAACCTGCGACCGTAGCAGCAGCGCGGTTCCAGGCTGAAGCACCTAGAACCGCTCGGCCACAGCGGCCGGCTCTTGACAACACAGGAACTGCAATATCGTACCGGGTGGTTATAATTTGTAAGATGGCAAGAACTATTCCCCTTACATGAAGTCATTAAAGATCTCACGTTGAGCGAACAATAGGGCTGAACAATAATGACTGACAAGGCAGAATGCATCTTGTAGAGGGTATAGTATGGACATATTGGAATAATTAATGTCGGGTGATGGTTTTAAAGTAATTCACACGACATGAAAACTTTGTGGAAATGCATCGATTTATTGGAGGCTAGTTTATCCAAGGGAAATATACAGAGTTGACCGTGGTCGGCTGGGGAGAAGCGAAGGGAAGGGACAATAGGCAGCTTAGGGTGGCTCAAACTCTGGGAAAGCGGTAACGGGGCGCGGCGTCCAGCTGCCTTAAGATGAGTGACAGTGAGTGGGTGGTTGACCTCATGCTGGTGTACCGGAAAGCAGATGAAGAACTTGTACGCCTGTTGATAAATGTCCGTCGTCCAGTTTTCAGTGAAACATGCGAGTAAGCCATGCAAAGCTACGGTGGACCAGTCAACAGAGGCCCAAATATGCATGTTCGTGACTGTAGCAACTTCATGCTGAATTCACGGTCTGCAGAGTCTGATGTAAATCAGGTGAAGAGCGACAGAATGAAATACACCAGCCTCCAATGGGAACATAGGACCAAGCAATTTGAAGTACTCTGCTGGGAGTCAGAATTCTGGAAAAATTGGTGTTTTGTGCAGACGCTAACCTTGATCGGTGGCCTGGGAGGAGCTAAATAGCAGAAGTTGAGAGGAAGGGAAATTTTGTGGGAATTTGTTCACTTCCCAGAGCGGGCATTGGTCGGCGCTGGGAAGCGACGCATAATTAACGCAAATTGCACTGCAATTGGCGTAAGTCATTTTGAAGGAGGAGAAACCGAGGCGAAGAGCGGACTGGGAGAAGTCCCCATAGTGGTCTTTCGTTCCCAGCTTGCCTAGAGTGCGGACGTGGCGTTCTTTACTCAGCTTGCCTGAGACAGAGTGAGCATCTCTGCAGTTTAGGACTTAGCAAATGGAACGATTGAGCTTGGAGATAGGAAGTTTTGGTTCAGCTATGTACTGAGCAAGATAGCTAGGAGTGAATAGACGAGCGCAGCCTTGCAGCACCACGAAGTCGGCCGACGTCCACACAAAGACGCCGCTCCGGCACGCTGTATTCGGTGATATTGCGCCCGCTCCGGCCACTGATTAATTTGTTAGATCAAGTCGGCAAAGTTTCCACGAGGGTTTCATGGGCCGTGTACTGTAGAATTCTTCTTGCACTTCGCGTTACGCCTGGGTCAGTCGATAGGAATTACTTATGATTTATCGTGCTTTACTCCACGCAAACGCAATTTATTACCACTGCCTGATAGGAGAGTCTTGTGATGATTGAAGGTCAGGAGTTAAAATAAATTTGTGCTAATCGACTGCATCTGTTTTCAATCAAGTAGTTGAAATCCCAAGTCACTTTCTTAATTAATTTTATGTTCAACATTTGCATCTGGTGTTCAATAGCTGAATATAACATCAATTTGCACCCCTTTTTAATTAAAAGTGATCAATTCTGAATCAATTAATGTCAACACTGCCACCGCAGTTCAATCAGGAGTCACAGGAATTACTTATGATTTATCGTGCTTTACTCCACGCAAACGCAATTTATTACCACTGCCTGATAGGAGAGTCTTGTAATGTGATGATTGAAGGTCGGGAGTTAAAATAAATTTGTGCTAATCGACTGCATCTGTTTTCAATCAAGTAGTTGAAATCCCAAGTCACTTTCTTAATTAATTTTATGTTCAACATTTGCATCTGGTGTTCAATAGCTGAATATAACATCAATTTGCACCCCTTTTTAATTAAAAGTGATCAATTCTGAATCAATTAATGTCAACACTGCCACCGCAGTTCAATCAAGAGTCACAGGGCCTTATTACTTTTTTTTGCGTTATCCGATATTGCGCCAGTTTAGCACTCTCTGTTGATCTGTTAGTCAATTAGCTGGGGAGAACACCCGACAAAACCAGATAAGTGACGGGTGGGATGTTACAAATTAAACTTCCCCTCTTTAACAAGGTGTAACACGGAAACACCTTACGAGAATGAAAATTGGTAGCATTAATGTTAAGGACATGGGGAAGAGAAATAATGCAGAATTAATTCAACTGAAACACTTCTAAAGTGCAGATATGGTACATCATACCGCTACATAGTGGTACCATTACTGCCACGAAATGGTCTCAACAGGGCGCCTACCAATTTCCAGTAGAGTCTGAAAGCGCAGGGTTGCATTCCGGACAGCAGAACGAAGCATGTCCGTAGGTATGTTGGTTACCTCTCTTGATATGCTGCGCTTCAGGTCAGCACGTGTATGAATGTTCCCGTGGTAAACCCTTTCCTTCAGGTAGCCCCACAACCAGAAAACAGAGGGAGTGAGATCAGGTGAACGTGCGGGCTAAGCATTTGGGAACGATCGGCTGATAATTCGATCGTTTCGAAACGTGTCTTGGACAAGCAGGTGAACTTCACGAACGATGTGGGGTGGAGCCCCATCTTGGGTGGAAACTTTTGAGGTCAATGCGTCTCTCTCCTGTATGGCGGGTATGACATGATGGCGTAATATATCACAGTAACTCTGGCCAATCACACTACATGTCTTTGGTCGTTGAGCGCCAACCCGTTCAAAAAAGAATAGGCCAATGACAAACGTAGCCGTGAAGCCACATCATACGGTGACACGTTCGCCACACAGGAATGGAGGTGAAGATCCCCACACTCGGCATTGCTGTATGTTCGCGTCACCCGTCAGAGAAAAATGAGCTTTGTCTGCCCATAGATGGTCCAGGGCCAGCCCTCGTCAATTTCAATCCTTGCTAAAAAATCGATACCGAAGTCAACACGTTGTTGTGCGTCCTCTGGTCCAAGCTGCTGTAAGATATGTATCTTGTGCGGATACCATTTGAGAATGGTTTGAAGCACCTTTCGTGCAGTGGACCACGGGGTGTTCAACTGTCATGGCACAGCACCCACACTGCCTGACGATCGGGAATTGCGCGCAGCGTTGTCTGCCATAGCAACAGCGATTTCATCAACCACCTGCGGTGCAACCGGTCGTGGGCCTCTACTGAGAGCGACGTCCAGTTCTCCATTGTATTCGAACTTCTTCATCACGCTCCGCACAGCAGGTGGAATAAGAGGACCTTCCGTAATCCTTTCAGAGTGCAGCTGCAGTATTACTCTTGTTTTGATAATAGAGCTTCACCAATAATGCCCTGCTCCCTTCGTCCAAGCTCATGTTGACACATCAACAAGTGCACTGTGACTGGTAAGGCGTGTGAGACTATGAATCACTATGACTGATCACAACACCTGGTGGTTATAGTTAGAACTGGACGGTGGCGTTGTGACGCATTGAAATCGTTCACCCCATACTGTGTACATTAATGCTACCGAGTCTGGTACTCGCACGGTTATTAGTTTCCGTATTGTAGCTTGTTCAGTAGAGAAAGTTTAATTATAACTACCCGGTATTTCCTGTCATTAAGTGGAAATTTGTGTTAGTCGCCAAGAACTTGTGTTTAAAAATGTAACTGGTTTATGATAATACTTCTTCTTGATTTGATGTCACCTATTGGTTTTTGATGTGAAGTAGATTAACAGTGCAACACAAAAACTATTAACTACGGTACTGACAAGGTTTGTTCGACTGCAACACTTTTAAGTATGAACAGAATATTTGTTCCTAGGTAGCTAGAAGCTAAAGTCTGAGAAGTTTTCCACGGCAGAGCACTCTCCATCACTCAGGATAATAAGAATATTTGGAATGAAGCAATGTTCTAAAATAGTGAGTTAATTGTATCATCTGTAGCTGTACTGTAAAATATCTTATACATGGTGAACCCGAACACCACATTGTTCAGAGGTATTTTCTGAGTTTTGGATGTTGGGCCTGTGGCTTCTGGTCGCTTGACAGAGAACAATTGCATTTCGTATGATTCCTTAGCGTTAAGCATCTTATTACCTGTAGAATACTGAAACAAACCGCGCAACAGTGCACATTTCGATGATATATGCTCTTTCGGAGACAAAGTTCTTCTATTCCGATATTTGCTGTTGACGTCAGTAAAGCCTACCTTGCTCTCCGCTCACAAGCTTTTATTCAATATGTTGGGTTCTACCTCGGGTTTGTTTTTCCGGTAGTGTTAGTCGTCCACCAACTGCGATATGCAGCCGTATCGTTAGGTTTACTGGTGAAGATTTTGCCAATATGCAACCTCATGTACACTGAATGCGACGGAAAAGTGGTACGACGAGACTACGCTAAAATATTCTCAGCTACGGAAATCATAGTGACAAAAGTGTACGTGTTTATTCTGATTTGCTGCATTACTCTGTATTTTGTGTTGTATGTTTTGATGACTACACATTACAAGCATTTCCACTGTTGTGAAGACATCTCAGAAAGAAACGCAATTAGACTAGTAAACCAAATAAATCGTAACTTCAGGGCCACTTCTTTAACACAGCAGTCAAAAGAGATGATCTGGATAAAAATATCATGACTATAAAGACGAAAATATAAAAAATATATAAATACAAGGAAGATAAAACTTCTGGTACTGGAGAGTAAAATTCAGTTTTTTGTCACGTTTTTAACAACATCAAATTTCGATTAATGGTACACTGTGATACGTTTTTGTTCAAGCCTTGAGGAGGGTAAACGGATTATCGAATGGAGAACATATGTTGCCATTTACAAAAGACGTACTGATGTTCACATCTTCGTAACAAAGTTGCAAGAAGGCAATCATATTGGTTATTGTCACCCTGTAGCCTGTTACTTACTTCATAGATTTTTGTTTTTTGCTCCGGAACCAAAATTTATTTGGGATGGTCAAGGTAAATGGGATACCCTGTATCTTAAAACTTGCATAATTCTGAGCGATATAAGCTATGTACCCCTGAACTTGCATTACAGCCTGTACAAGAGTACGACAAGTATTTTTGTCAACCGCTGTGGTGTCTGTAACATATAGCGTGTTGCCTAGTGTTCCCGCAGTGAAATTATCATGCCTTCAAATGATTAAGATGACCCTGTCACTGACAACATACACCTAGGGATTTCCATAGTACGAAGTATCGTGTTCTGATTTTACTTCAGTTTATCACATCACACCAATGATTCCTCTCGGGATGCTACTAGAATGAATAGCAACGTGGATCTGAAAATTATTTATTCGTAAAAAACATGAAGTAGACAATCGCATATTCTACCCTGCACGTTATTTCAACAGTGGCACAATTGTGTTTCACTTTCCTTAGACCGATCACCCCCTCCCCTGCCCCGTTAATAGATAGCTACGAACCTGGCTGACATTGATTAGCGGCCAGTAACAGATGCCCTGCTTCTGAATGGCACATAGAGAAAACGCTCGGAGGACAAGCAAATGAGACTCACCACATCTACTGTAAGTAGTTCCTTATGCGCCAAATTAGAGTGCGCGTGTAACTTAATGAAATATGTACAGCAGTTGTCCTGGACCGATTATCTGCTCGCTAGGACACTGGCTGCTGTGCAAACGACATATGTGACGTACATGCAATTCTCTGCCTACTAAGTAGACGCAATATGGCGTCCGCAAACTCTTAGGACTGAACTTTTCTGAATTTGAAACATACACGAGTCAGGATTTCCGTTTACTCACTAGCCAGGGATAGAAATTCGAATAAAGTATTCTCTTGCAAAGAAACACTTCAATACGTGTCAGACTCCACAGAGAGTTAAAGAATCGTCACTCGGGTACACAGAATAACAGCTCTGTCAAAGAAAAACGACTTCACGTATTCCCTGTATAGAAATCAACACTTCTCAAAGTCTATCCACCAGATTCTCCACTTTGGCTCTGGCCAGCGAAGTCTCTAGGTCGATCCCGGCAGGGAAGTTTCCTCGACCGATCACTGGAGGGAAGTGCCTTTCTCCACGCCATGCCTCGCTCCCCCCTGGACATTTGGCGTTTATGTTTGTACACAGGCGACGAATCCCGTGGTCATTACAAACCATTACGTCCCAATACATGCGTCATGAATCCGTTATCCCGACACCTGAAGCTCATGGAAATTTCCAGATCTCCTTCTGTATTCTTAGCACTCTGTCAATCAAAACGCGTCTCCTCTTTTCAGTTGGAAATGGTGCTTCTAACAACCCTACCTCAACAAAGGTCAAAAATTAATTATGATTATAGTGTTGCTCACGCTGCTAAATTTTGCATTTTCGGGCAACAACAAAGTTATATTATGTGGCAGGTGTCATTAAAGCACAGTTAATAAAGTCATTTCATAAAATAATGGATGAACTAGGCACTCATCTTTTCGCGTTTCCCACGCTGGTCTCGATGTGAACTCACGGCTCAATCGTCGAAAATCTAGGTGGTGAAGATTCCAAGCTCGGATGCAAAGAGGCCTATGCTTTATTATGCGATATTCAAAAGTTTTATAGATGTGTTTCACAAATCACTCTTGAAAATTAAAGTTTTGCAAGTTAGCACAATGGTGATGTAAAAAAAGTAATCAACACTCAGAATTTAAGTTACATTTCTTTTTTATTACTTTTGCTGCAATATCACGTAACACACAAAACATCACTTCACAATATAAAACATACTTGAAAATATCTTCCTCACTGTTAAAGTTCACATTTTATAAACTGACTACAATTTGCGTCTTTTCATCATGACGACCAAGAATTGACTCTCTAATAACCGCTTACGCGCCCAAAAATCAGAGTTACAAGTACGACAAAGACCATAGTGACAAAAGAAAGAATACACACAACAATAATATCATTGCAACATAAACATATCGATGTATCAAAGTACCTCTACATTAATGAAATCAAATCTGAATGTTGTCTCAGAAATATGTTAACTACTTTACAGAAACACAGTAGAATATTGCTGGTATCGAGAGGTTGAGGTGAGGTGCCGTGATGGTTACGTAATTAAAGTACCATTACATGGTGCTGTGCCTCTCGTGAGAAGATTCCACAGATGTCAGCTCATCACAATCATTTGTGACCTTTCGCATTCCTTCGCATTGAAAGAATGTCTTTTCTCGTCATTCCGCCCTCGATGCTCTTTCTCCAGGTACGTTATACTAAAGTTTTTGTCAGTCCCATAAAAGAGCAACCTCCTATGTTAGCGCTAAAGGGCTTCTGCGCGCTCCAGCGTAGTAAACCGTCACCTCCACGCTGTGCTCCCTCTTGGGGCAGTAATTGTCCGCCCCTGCAGAGCACGTCAAGTCTCTTCCCAGCCCCTCTTTAGATGATAGCGGCTTCTGAGCAATGTGTGGCTCGCTTCGCCATTTCTGTCAGTGCTCAGTCCTAATTAACCCCCAGACATGCAGTACTACAGAAATTATTAGTACGTGGTGCCAGCCAATTTGGCAGTGAAATGATTAATAATTCAACTGTGTATCATAGGCAGTCGTATAATATAAATCTAAATCTAAAACAATGTTAAATGTATGAAGGCAAAATCTTGCCACCTTACAAGGCTTTTTTTTCTGTTTTCTCTTTGAGATCGCAGCTAGTGTTTATGGAGAAATATATCATAAAAGTGTTGGTAATTTGTTGAGATTCATTAATAACCTCCAAACAGCATAGTGTCATACTGTAAAACCTGATGAACATACTGTGGCCATTCCTACAACACATTCCTTAGCGGAGAAAAGCCTTTTAACCTTAAAAGTGGTGAAGTACTATGTACGCAGTTCACAAACTCAAAAAAACAGCTTTGCAGACTTAATTCTCTTATGAAGGGAAAGGGATTTCCTGTGGCAGCTGAGGTCTGAACCTGAGTTTTTCGACCTTCTCATCAATAAATTAGAGAAAAAGCAAAATAGGATCTATATTCATTACATGTAAGCCATTTTCACATTTAAAAATAACATTTTATTCTTTTATAACTGCAAACGCTGAACAAAGTTCAGTACATCCTACTGAAGAACAGTCTTGTCTCAGTAAATCCTATGATGACCACTGAAACTGAACTCTTACGTTCCAGTTCTAGCATATGTCGAGTCGATTTAACGTAATGTACATTAGAACAGAGTGGACATTTTATTTGAACATTACACTGTAGAAACTACAGTGACTTAAAAAAAAAGTATTCGTCTGATAATAGGGCATAGAATATAACAAGCACAATAATAAAAATGTAGCTAAGAAACGAGCAATAACCATTTACTCACGTAAGTTCGTATTGACATTTAAAAATGAACTCTGTTTGGGTTCATATGTTACTTAATTTATGAACAAATTCACCTTTCTTAAAATCATGCCCCAGTTGATGTCAAACAAGTATTCGCCTAGAAAAGAAGACCCGAGGCCGCACTGACACACACCCCTCTCCCTTTCCATATTCAGTTGTGTTTCATCCATTGTAGTGATTATTTCCCTCTCTGTTTTGAAAGCCGTTGAATGATATTTAAGTAATATGGGTCTAAACCACTGCGAAACTATTTGCATGAGTTCAGGTGGTGTGAGGAATTTGTGTTTTACTGATGCAATTACGGACCACATGACTACAAAAATACCCGAAAAACATACCTATCGACAAGTGCGAATAATATCGGCTTTTCTGGGGATTTATATTTTCACCCACGTAATGATCCAGAACATACAGCTCTAGATGCAATGTTTTAGCTGTTGTATAACATACGCTGCTGTTGTAGAACATACAACCGCAATCCACAGGCATCACAAAAGAGAAATTGTACAATGTAATCGACAAAAATATGAGGACTCATCAGATATCAAAAGAGATTATCTAAAGGACGCTCTGCTAGAGGCATGACGTAAAATTACAGTATAAACACAGGATATCTAGTGAAATCCATACAAAGAGGAATGTACGAGATTATAAAGAGGGAAGGAGGGCCCACTAAGTACTAACCGGAACATTTTATGTTGAGAGTGTGATTTTCAGAATTGTTGACGAATACTTATCTTGCATCCTAAATTGCGTATCGTCACTTCTGAACGTTTAACCATGTTTCTGTAAATAGAATCAGTGTTAAATTATTGCATTCTTCTTTTCACTGATTAACAAACAAGACACTGCAGTGTTCCCCAAGCATGCACAGACAAACCAGCTCCATGCCAATGATTCCTACATCATCAGGGGATGGAAGGTCTGAAGATGATATCTTAGGAGATCGAAACCGATCATGTGAAAATAAAAATAAACAAATGCGATTACAACCGTGTGTAATGAAATAAGTTATAAACTCGTGTATTAGACGAATACTTTTTGCAATAACTATGTATAGACGGTATTACGCGATGAAGATTTTGTGGAAGCAACCATCCGACTCGGTCAGTAACCAGTGTTTCGATGTCATCCGATTTTTGCATATTGACCTCACCCTAGCAATACATTTTTCTGAGTAATCGTCTCTGTTTCTTGCCTAATGCACTCTCTTCAAATAAGTTTATAATAAACGTCATGTATCCAGACATGTATAAATTTCATAATCTTTCTCTTTATTAGGCTTCCCCATTCTGTTCCTTCTCGCAATATTTCCTGTTTTCTTTTTCTCTCTGTCTATCTCTCTAGACTAGTGGTCATCATGGATGGCTACCATGTAGAGGAACCGGGTTCGATTCCTGGTACTGCTAAGGATTTTTCCTTGGTGGGAGGAATGCTGCAGGAAGCGCTGTGCCTCGTGATGCCAGCTGAGGAGCTAGGTGAGTGAGAAGTAGCGGCCATAAGGTCTGGAAAGTCGGTAAAACGGAAAACGGGCGGGAGAGCGTTGTGTAAAACATGACACTCCATACCGCATCCTCATGATGCCGAATGGCAAAAGATGACACAGTGGCCAGACGACATCTCGGGCACGCGCAGGGCCTGGACGAGGATCTTGTTTGTGTTCATTCTCTTTTTGTGTTCCTTCTCATTCTGTTCTTGATTTTGCTATGTCCACATTCATCTTGTCTTCAAGTTAGTGTTCTATTGTTTTATCGATGTTCGGCTGTATTATCTATAGATTAGCTGTGGAAGAGGAAATGAGTTAATTATATGGCTTACAGATTTCTCAGTAATACGGATAACGTTGTGAAATAGGTCAGTTTATTGCCTAATTAAATTCGATAAATTCGTGAATGTAACTGGACACTGACACATTAGTAAGTACGCTGAAGGGCCACATTTGGATTTACTAAAGGAAATCGTTAGGTCTGGTTTCCGTTTCGCTGGTTGTCAGATATATCTGCATCACTTCGTAAATGATCAAAATTTATTCGCGTACTGTAGCTCTTCCCGAGGTACAGACAACTTCAGTGAAAAGTAGTGAAGTATTTTTTTTTCATTCAGTGTTTAGTCTGGAGACATTGCTATACCTATATATGTGACGTACTATTTTCGTCATTTTCGTTATTGAATAAGAGTATTTTGAGAATGTTGTTGCAGGGCATCCTCCTGGGATGAGTTACCTAGGAAATGGACAAGGAATGGATGTACTGTAACCTTACATTTTTGCAACAAAGACCTGTTTTTATTCTTGACGCAGTCATTCTGGTCATTCGTCTGCAGCTATCACGTGAAACCTTGGATACCCTGAACCTGCATGGCCGAATGAGATTGGAAACTAGTTGCACCGAAGTATGAGTCCTTTGACTTGAGTATTGCGCCGACTTAGACGGTAATTTACACAATAACCCAGATGATGGCATTTCGGTCGAAAAGCAATAGTAGCCGTTGTAGATAATCGTCCGTTCACGAGTCCTTCGGGCAATCGTTTCTGCGTGTTGTTGGATATTGTGCTATAGGATGCATAATAAGTTGCTGCACGTTGACGTAATAACGTATTTCTTTCCCAGACTCTAGTACGGTGCCAGGTGGGAAGTTGTTTGAAAAAGTCATGTACATGTTTCATCTAAATTAAATTCTTATCATCATTTACACCCAAAACTTCGTACAATTATGTGCAATACCATTATTCTTGTTCATAACATTTCACAAATTCTAAACTTATTCCATTTTTGTGCGTTTTTTTGTGTTATGTACTCCACTACTAGATACTACATTTTCAGCAAGTGTAATCTATGGTGTCTCTCATAATTTATTGTGCACACATACTTACATTACTATATTCTAGCGACAGCAGCACATAACTTTACTGTCAAGTTCAGTAAAAACATTAGGTTTCAGAGCAATGTGTGACACAAACAATAATGTCTGAATAGGAGACAGAGTTCGGATGGTGGGCTCGTCGTACTGGAACGTGTCATAGGAAACTATTTTCGGAAACACACATAACTGAAACAAAAAAGTTTATCTTTTTCTTAATTTCATAACAAGCTCGCAGAGCCCAACTAGTTCCACTAAAGCAACGGAAATTTCTTGTACCATGTACAATGTCAGGATACGTAAATCACCTTGTTGAAACCTACAAAATGTGTATGCAGTTACTGCCTATCATATGCAACCATCGAAATACAAAGCATTTGGAGAACGCGTTTGGGTGGCAGTAGGTTGAAACTTTTTAGCTAAGCAGTTTATATACAAAAATAATCCTGTAATTAATGAAAAGTTATGATACATGAAATGTAACGTTTACTTATAGCCTGTTTGGCTCAGTCGAAAAGCATCGTCACCTACTAAAATTCCACTGCGGTTGTAAACATTCTCAGACTGGTGAATTGGCTTCCACCTCCTTTAACCAAAATGTTTTGAAATGTTATTACCAGAATGAACATTGTGAGTCCAGACTGGCGTCGGGAGTGGCACAACAGTGGATGTGGACCGAGTGAACTTTAGAAAATGTAATTTGCGTACTGCATTTTAGTCGCTCCGTACTGTACGATTGATTAAAAACAAAGACTCGGACTTCTTTTCTCTGAATGACTGCAGGTTTCGCACATATTTTAAGTGAAAATGTACATTGCAGATTAGTAGTGAAATCAAGCCAATGGCGAATCGGTGTCATATCGAAGTGTTGCGCCTTCCCTGCTAGAAACACTGAAAAAAAAAAACACACACACACACACACAATGAATAATGATATAAGCACCTGGTGAATTAATAACAAAACAGCACTTAAGTAATTCAAAGTAAGTTAGTGTACTGTGAAATCACTACAGCTACAGCCCACTATGATTGCGTTTTGAAAGCTAAAAGCAAGAGCGAAGAGCCAGGCTTCCCCTACCTGCTCCCTTAAAAAAATCTGAAGGCTGTGCCTTCTTTTGTTATACAGATAATGCAAATTCTGTATGAACATCGGCTCTTTAGTCGTAAATGTAATGTCAGCACAAATAGCAGTTCTTCCCGTATGTATGTCTCGGTCGCCTCTTGTAACAAGGAAACTGAGCTCATGTGACATGTGTTTTGATAGCTGTCGCATCCATTCCGTTCAGAATCGTCGCGACAAGCAATTTACTGCATGTCATGTGGCCATCACAGCTATTCGTACTGCTTCGCTGATCGTACCTGATCGCTGCCGTCACAGTAATTGAAAGCAGCTGCAAGAGAATGTAACGTTTTGAATTACGTCGTGAGTTACCGACTACTGCAGAAGACGGCTCTTGATCGGAAAGTTACACGGGTTTTGTTACGAAGAGTCTCCAAAGACCAGGACTCCTTATGAGAATATGCATTTTATCTTTCACGTGATCATAACGGCTTTTAACTTCTGGCCTCCTCTTACGCAACGTCATATCTAAGAATCTCTCTTCTACACAAATGTACTGTTAATTTATAGACAACTACGTCCCGAATTATATTTATGGGAGTACATTTCAAATCTTCGGTTTCTCTTAAGTGCTAAGCTTTCGGGTACCCCGCGTAGGCAGAGCGGCATGTACTGTCCACTTTCCATTCAGCAATCTATGCATTTTCATACACTGCATCGCTTGACAAGGTCAAAATCTGCATTTCAAGAATTTTAATTGATGGCTGAATACGTTGGTAATCAACGCAACATGAGAATCCTGTCGAGTTTATTCGTTTTGAACTAGCTCCCTGAAAGACGTACGCCCATATCACATCTGCGGGCAGTATTGTTGGAGATAATCTTTGGTGCTGTTGTGGTCTTCAGTCCGAAGACTGGCTTGATGCAGCTCTCCATGCTACTCTATCCTCTACAAGCCTCTACACCTCCGAATAAGTAATCTACTGCAAACTGAATCGTTTTGGACCTGCTTACTGTATTCATCTCTTTCTCTCCCTCTACAGTTTTAACCCCCACCCTTACCTCCAACACGAAACTAATGATTCCTTGATGCCGTACGACGTGTCCTGTCAATCTATCCCTTCTTTTAGTGAAGATACGCCACAAATTCCTTTCCTCTCCAAGTCTTTTCTGTAGCTCCTCATTTGTTACTTGAACTACCCATCTGATCTTTAACATTCTTCTGCAGCCCCACATATGAAAGCTTGTATTCTCTGCAATCAGCGACGCGTAATCTTGTCGTCTTGTACGATCCCCACCCCTCCGCCTCACAGTGGATAAAGCGACACAGAAACTGTGAACCCATCAGTTATTCTGAGCTAGCCTGTTTTTTTCCTGTTTTATATTAGAAGTCCCATTTATCAGCTGATTAACTCACAAACTTTATTTCATGCGAAGCACTTGAAGAACGCTGAAGAAAAATACCAGGTCTGTTCTTTCGAGGAGGACACAGATGTTTCTCTTGCCCATCCTTGCACATTCTGTGCTTGTGATTCGATTACAATAAATTTCCTTTACCTAGATAAGCTGTTATAAGGAATTATTTGATTTGTTGCCTTAATCTGAGTCTTAGCCATTTTCATGCAGGAGAGTGACGTGAACACATAAACAGCGTAGTAATAGGTAAACTTTGTGGCGCTCAGCCAGTTGAAGCGTCTCTATGTAAGTAGCTTTATTGACTTTCAGAATTGATAACCACTTTTACATTTCTGAACAGTATCGCTTAAGTGTCGGTAGTCCTATAAATTCAAACTGAAAGAAGGCTGATCAACTGGGTGATATATCAGGCAGCCATAGAGGTATTTCAATACTAAATCACCATATTTGAATTGCATTTCGTATCTAAATCATCTTCCACATTATCTAGATGCATATTAAGAGTTTAATTTGATACAGGAAACAAAATTATCAGATATTTGCGAGCCGGCCGCGGTGGTCTCGCGATTCTAGGCGCGCAGTCCGGAACCGTGCGACTGATACGGTCGCAGGTTCGAATCCTGCCTCGGGCATGGATGTGTGTGATGTCCTTAGGTTAGTTAGGTTTAAGTAGTTCTAAGTTCTAGGGGACTTATGACTACAGCAGTTGAGTCCCATAGTGCTCAGAGCCATTTGAACCATTTTTAGATATTTGCGTTATTACCCTATATTTTCCCGTTCCATCACTCTGGTTGTCTGTATGGAAGTGTGTTTGTGATCTGCTCGAGTTTCTATATGTCTTTAGACTTGGGGTAAGTTTCTTTGAATGTAGAGACAGCTTAGGCACCGATTCACTTCTGTATTATTAAAAGGACCTTAATATAATTTCAAAATACCATTTTATTCATTTGCAAACATTTGACTTAAACTTATCCTCACTGTTTGAATGAAAAGTATAACTTAGTGTACTGACACGCATTGCACTATTGCGTGGATGTCTAGCAGCAGTTTTGGAAAGATAGCAAAATTCTGATTTGCAAAAGCAGACTGAAGTAATATAGTAAGGTAAATAGCCGCGCTATGATTTATTTCAGGATCACACAGTTCAGCACTTCTTATTCCTGCAGTATGCAGACAGAGCAGAGCTGGGTTATCTTTTTCACAGGTAAGAAACAATTTTAGCGTCTAGAAATTAAATTATAAACTGTTGACATTTGCAAAATTTTCACATTAATTCAATAGATGCGTTTTCTACCAGATCATAATGTTAATACGCACCATTTAGCCATTGTGTGTAATTGTTTGATGATGAACCCATTCTGCGTGTTTTTAATAATCGTTCTTTGTTTTTAATTTCATTTACAAGTAGTCAGATTCATTTTAAATTAAATGCTATCACACAAAGTAATTTAAATATTTAATATTCGTGTTCAAACGTGGGGTAGCTAAGGCTGTATTAGATCACAGTACATGGGCGACACTGTAATCAGCATTTAAACGGATTTACTTTCACATTGCCAGCGAGAGGTTTTGGCACACACAGTTTACAACTAGAAACGAGTAAAAGTTTCAGGCTGTAACTGAATTTCAGCAAATTCTGTAAAGCCCTTTCGAAAAGATATCGTAGAGCGTTAATTATTTGTGTCAAACCAAGTGATTAGAGGCCTCCCGCTTAAGACTTTGCTAAAGACGTTAGTTGTTAGCAGCGATGAGTTGGATATTGCACACTGTTAATATACGAGGACGTGCTGAAAAGTAATGCCTCCGAATTTTAATATGAAAACTCTTAAAGTTTTTTTTAAAAAATAAAACAAATGTTATTAACATGCTACATCTTTATTCTTCATCTCTACATAATTATTTCTCAGCATGGTGTCCCAGTGAGAGACCAGTTTGTTGATACCGGCAGTGTAGAATGTTTGACTATGTTGACGGCGGCACAGCCTCACCTCTCCTTGCATCGCTCAATCACTATCAAGGGGAAGTCCTCGAACGTTTTCTTTAAATTTAGGAAGCGGCTGAAAATCGGTTGGGCCAAGTCGGGTATGTATGGAGGATGATAGATGTCAGTACATTCACGGTGTCGGATTGACGTAAATGTCGCAGCGCTCGTGGGTGATCCGGCGTTGCCACACTGAAGGAGAGGGTGCTCTGCGTGTGAAGGAACTCTTCGATACGAAACTCGATTACAGCACTGCGTTTACCACGCACCGACATACATACGTTTACATACGACACATCTTCCAAAAGACTGAATTTCGGAAACCGTTTTTTGCTGTCTTGTTTTCATCTCAAGGTCTGAAGAGTATTTACTAGCCCAGAAGTGGATTTACAGAATCTATTTTGAAATGTTTACATGGCCACCCAAAAGTGGTACTGAGAAATCGGTTTATGTAATCCGGTTTTGGCAGCCCCGTGTAAACGGGGTGATTGTTTGCTACACGCCGCGATGTTACACGCTACAGTTCAGAGCCCTCTAGCGGCAGAGGGCTGTAAATACGTTGACATAAACAACAGGCGTGTAGAATGTTAATAACGTTTGGTTATTTAACGCTCTTTAAGTGTTTCTGCGTAACAAACTCAGAGACATTACTTTTCAGCACGCCCTCGTATTTGGGCTGAGAAATTGTTGGTTTGTATTTGGGCCTCCTTCAGTGGAATTCCGCAAAAAATCAGCCACTAAAAGGCACATGTCTCATCTGACAAGATTTGTGAGTTAGCAGAACTAATATTATTGCTCAGAAGTGAAACATAATGTAGTTTAGAGGTGAATTTCACTAACTTTCAAGGTATGGTGTAGTTTCTGTACTTGGGTATGTTGGAAATCACTGTTTCGAAAATGAACAGTGGCACTACTGTTGCGCCTACAACGCTAAATTATGCACACCTTCAATGTCTTAGGTTTCATCGACATGGCGTGCCACCGATCACTGTGAGTACAATTAGGGGCAACCGTGAATGATTTATCATACCCAGAATCAGAGACCTTCTCTGGCCTTCAAATGACAGCGGATGTCTGTACTTGTGATCCTTCTTGTGAGGTATCTTGTAAAGGTTAATTAGTTAGTTAAATGTTCCATTCTTTTATCTAAATGAAGTGGAACGAGTTAGGTTACAGGATATGTAAGGGCTATATAATTAGTGTTACGCTAACGAGCATATTATTTTTTAGTCCTAACTATGCAACTAAAATATTAGTTTTGTTTTAATACAAGCATCCAGCTTTTTTACTAAAAGGTGGTCCATGGAATTCTAGTTCCGCAGGAGAAAATATTTTAGATTAGACTTAAAATGCACTATGCTACTTGTCAGACATATTTAATTATTGGGTAAGAAATCTGACGTGGTTGTTGTCGTACATGGAGCTCTTTTCTGAGCCATTGACAGCTTCAATAATTGGTAATAAAGGTCATTGTTTCCTCTTGTGTTGTAGGTATGGACATCACTACTCCTCTCAAATATTAACTGATTATTTATGACGTATTTAGTTGGCAAATATGTACGGTGCTCGTCCAGTTAAAGTGCCTAACTCCTATACGACGTCTGTGGGTGAACACCACATGTATTGCTACTGCTTGCTTTTGTGCTGTCAGTATCTTCTCCTTATTGATGAGTTACTCCAGAAAATTATTCCATAAGACAGTGTTAAATGGTAATAAGCAAAATAAGATAGGACACTGATTCGTTTGTTTAGAAGATTGCCAATTATACGAAGACCAAAAATATCTGACCACAATTTTTTTAGTATCTCAGTTATATACTGCTTCCAGATCAAGTTTTCGTCAGTGTGCAAACCCAAAAGTTTGGAGCATTCTGCTCTATTTACTGATTTCTGTTAATGTGCTACATCAATTGTTGGTATGAGTCTGAGAAAGTGGTTGTTGTTGTTGTTGTTGTGTTCTTCACTCTAAAGACTGTGCTAGATGGCTTAAAATGTGTCTAACTGGCCCTTTTGATCTGGCACCAATAAACCTTTGCCCCTCCAAAACAATGAATGAGAAAATCTTTTGTTTTGAAATTAAACAAGAATCACAATCAATTCATTTTATTAGATCAAAGTGCGCTTTAATCATCTAACAAACATTGACCGTATCAAAATACTAACTTGGAATTTGGGGTAAGAATCGGGAGTCTGGGAGTGAGTATGACGTGTCTGTGTATAACAATAATACGGGGGGTATCAAAAAGAATCATCCGATTTATAAAAGTCTTAAGTATTATGTTATTTGAAACATGTGAGTGAACAACGTACTGTTGGAAAGAGCAAACTCTCTACTTTTACATGGTTCTCGCTGGGTAGCAGCAGTGTGCGCCCACTCCAGTTCTTGTAAAAATGGTGTCGGGACAACTGAAAGCGTTTTGTGTTCTAAGTTTTGCGCAGTGCGGGTCAGTAATAACGGTTCGGCGTGATTTTCGTGCTAGGTATGGTGTGGCTCCTCCTACAGCACAGAGCATTAGACGATGGGACGAACAATTCCGAGAAACAGAGTTTTTTGTAAAAGCAAATCGCCGCTCTGTCCCAGAGTGTCTGATGCAGACGTCGAACGCATCTACCATAGTTACACAAAGAGTCCGCAGAAATCAGTTCGCCTTGAAGGACGACAGTTCAACATGACCCCGATGTCCGTCTGGCGTGTGTTGCGTCGACGTTCACACATGAAACCATACAAAATTCAGCTACTGCGAGCTCTTCGTGAAGGTGACAAACAACAGCGTTTGGAGTTCTGTAATTTAGTTCTCGACAAGATGGAGAATGACAGTTTTCTTCCACGCTTAGTGTTTAGTGACGAGGCAACATTCCATTTAAATGGAAAGGTGAGCAGTCATAATGAGAAAATGTGGGGTACGGAACAACCACATGACGTTGTACAAGATGAGAGGAACTCTCCAAAATTTAATGTGTTTTGTGCAGTTTCACAGGGAAAGGTGTATGGTCCCTTTTTCTTTGCCGAGAACACTGTTACAGGAAACACATATTTCGATATCCTTGAGAACTGTTTTTTCCCACAGTTTGATTCGGAGGATTTCATTTATCAACAGGATGGGACACCGCCACACTGGAATCTGGAAATGCGGGAAGTTTTAAATCAAAGGATTACTGAACGATGGATCGGTCGCACTAGACCAAATGATTCAGCTTTACATTACTGGCCTCCATGGTCACCGGTCCTGACTGTAAGTGATTATGACTTGTGGGGTTTTATAAAAGACTCTGATTATGTGCCTCCATTACCAAGAACAATGAATGAACTGAGACATCGCATAACAGCAACTGTGGAAGCTCCAGACATGCTCACTGCCTTGTGGGAACAATTTGTATACCGCATTGACTTATGTCGTGCATCTCAAGGGTGCATATTGAACACCTATGAAAATGTATGAAAAAAGCGTGTTGAATTTCTTCCTTACCAAAAGAGAAAAATTCATTGTATAGTCTATGTTTTTTAGTTTCAGAAATACAGACGTTCCAAATCTAATGATTATTTTTGATACACTCTGTATTTAGGAAGCTGTACTGTGATTGCTGAAATGTTAGTTTCAAAAGACAGATAGGGCTATAGAAGGGTGCGCGTTTGCAGCTGTGGCCGGAATTGAAGGCAAACTGATAGAGAAACTCTACAAGCAAATGTTCAGACTGAAGCTTGAAAAATGCTGGAACTTGATTTGACTGACCCCAAAATTGATCTCACTGATGCGGCTACATCTCCTGTGTGTTTGACGATTTACCGTGGAATGTCGTTCAGATATGCGTGCACGTCTGAAGGAACAAACACTGGTGCCATCAACAGTTGTATAAAATAAAAGAAATGTATTCTCAGTTGCGAATACAACTAGACCTCAGTTACACAATTTATTGGTAAGAGTCAAAATGCTTGTCAAACGGGGACTCAAGGTCAGGTATCCCGGTTTACACAAGATGAGGCTTGAAAACTAGTGAAAACTGAGCAGCAATGATTTGACTGTTCGTCTCGCTGCCGCGGCTTGATCTCGCCATACTATTTTGTAGTATCTGTGCTTTACGGTTTACTATGGAATGTCCTTCAGACATGCGTGCATGTCTGAAGGAACAGACACTGCTGCGATCTAGAGCTGTATGAAATAGAGGAACTGTATTCGCAGTTGCGAATACAACTAGACATCATCAGCACAATTTATTGGTGACATATGAAAATTTGTGCCAGATGGAGACTCGAAGCCGAATTTTCCACTTTATGCGAGCAGTCACCATAACCACTTTAGCTATCCGAGCACACCTCCAGGACCGGTCCGAACCCCACTCGTCGCCGTGTGTCTACGTCGTGCACTCACACTCTTGCTGTGATTCCCACAAAGGGACTTATCTATTATTGTCGAGGACTGTCTAAGGCAAGTGATACTACACTTTCGGAAAAAATTAGTAATCCATTTTAGAGGTTTCCAATTCACTCAAGATTTATCGTTTCAACAATATACAGGGTGTTACAAAAAGGTACGGCCAAACTTTCAGGAAACATTCCTCACATACAAATAAAGAAAAGATGTTATGTGGACATGTGTCCGGAAACGCTTAATTTCCATGTTAGAGCTCATTTTAGTTTCGTCCACCTACGCTCAATGGACCACGTTATCATGATTTCATACGGGATACTCTACCTGTGCTGCTAGAACATGTGCCTTTACAAGTACGACACAACATGTGGTTCATGCACGATGGAGCTCCTGCACATTTCAGTCGAAGTGTTCGTACGCTTCTCAACAACAGATTCGGTGACCGATGGATTGGTAGAGGCGGACGAATTCCATGGCCTCCACGCTCTCCTGACCTCAACCCTCTTGACTTTCATTCATGGGGACATTTGAAAGCTCTTGTCTACGCAACCCCGGTAACAAATGAAGAGACTCTTCGTGCTCGTATTGTGGACGGCTGTGATACAATACGCCATTCTCCAGGGCTGCATCAGCGCATCAGGGATTCCATGCGACGGAGGGTGGATGCATGTATCCTCGCTAACGGAGGACATTTTGAACATTTCCTGTAACAAAGTGTTTGAAGTCACGCTGGTACGTTCTGTTGCTGTGTGTTTCCATTCCATGATTAATGTGATTTGAAGAGAAGTAATAAAATGATCTCTAACATGGAAAGTAAGCGTTTCCGGACACATGTCCACATAACATATTTCCTTTCTTTGTGTGTGAGGAATGTTTCCTGAAAGTTTGGCCGTACCTTTTTGTAACACCCTGTATATGGAGTACATGAAATGATTACATTTATAGATCAGTAGCACAAGCCGTTCTGATGTACCAGGTATCGACCACTGCTGTAACACCCATATTAGTGCGTAGTGTAGCTTCCAAAGGCGGCAATGGGCACTGACGTTGACATGCAGCCGATCGCACAGCTGGCGAATACTGTCCTGGAATACGTTATGCCACGCTGGACCGGCACACGTAGTCCTGTAAGAGTTGTTGGTTGACGAGCTGCAAGGGTCACTTCTCGTCCCATCACATCCCACACGTGCTCGACTGAAGACAACCGTGCAGATGGTGCCGGGCAGTGAAGTTGCTGCGCGTCTTTTAGACCACGTTGAGTTTCACGGGCAGTGTGTGGATGGGCATTATCCTGCTGGAACAACGCGTCACCTTCCTATTGAAAGAACGGCAAAAGAATGGGTCCAACAACATTCTGCACGTTCAGAGCGCTGGTTAGTGTTTCCTACCAAAGGTGAACTATTGTTGTATGTTATTGCACCCCAGCAAGTGTGCCTTGGACGAATGTACTGTGCGAAACAGCTCTCTCCGTGTCTACGTCGTTCGCGCAAACGACCATCACTTGCGTACAGACAGAATCTGCTTTCATTGCTGAAGGCCACGGCAAGCTATTCCATCTTACAAGTGTTCCTCTGACGGCAAAAGTTGAGCCTTGTGCGTCGATGCCGTAGAGTGAATGGAAAACAGGTCAAAGGTGTTCGCACCTGTAGTCCCACTGCTAATGACTGTTTCACAACAATTCGTGCTGACACGTCTGGGCCCACGAGCCTTCTTATGAGTGCTGTGGTAGCTGTGAACATTCCTTACTAAAGGATAACCGCTCTAGTAGCCGTGCCATTATGCTATCAGTTGGCGGACGACGTTGAAACCATTATCAGTACATCTACTATTTCCAGGTGTCATGTAGCGTTCTCGGATCAAAATCGACGACGTCTTTTCAGGTGAGCCGGCCGCAGTGGCCGAGCGGCTCTAGGCGCTACAGTCTGCAACCGCGCGACCACTACGGTCGCAGGTTCGAATCCTGCCTCGGGCATGGATGTGTGTGATGTCCTTAGTTTAGTTAGGTTTAAGTAGTTCTAAGTTCTAGGGGACTGATGACCTCAGAAGTCCCATAGTGCTCAGAGCCATATTTTGATGAGCCAAAAGAAGTGGTATACCAGCCTAATATTGTGTAGGGCTCCCGCGAGCACGCAGAACTGCCGGAACATGACGTGGCTTGCCCTCAATTAATGTCTGAAGTAGTGCTGGAGGGAAATGACACCATGAATCATGCAGGGCTGTCCATAAATCCATAAGAATACGATAGTGTGGAGATCTCTTCTGAGCAGCTGGTTGCAAGACATCCCAAATATGCTCAATAATGTTCATTTCTGGGGAGTTTGGTGGCCTGCAGAACTATTTAAATTCAGAAGAATGTTCCTGGAACCACTCTAGCAATTCTGGAAGTGTGGGGTGTCACGTTGTCCTGCTCGAATTGCCCAAGTACGTCGGAACGCGCAATCGACAAGAATGTATGCAGCTGATGATACAGCATGCTTACATACGTGTCATCCGTCAGAGTGGTATCCAGACGTATCATCTGTCCCATATCATTCCAACTGCACACGCCCCACACCATTATAGAGCCTCCACCAGCTTGAACAGTCCCTGCTGACATGCAGGGTCCATGGATTCATGAGGTTATCTCTATGCCCGTACGCGTCCATCCGCTCTATAAAATTTGAAACGAGACTCCTCCGACCAGGCGAAATGTTTCCAGTTATCAACAGTACAATGTCTGTGTTGACGGGCCCTGGCGAGGTGTAAAGCTTGTAAGGTCTCTATTGGATTCCTTTCATGTTAATTTCTTAAATCTGTTGTCATTTACGGCAAACATTCCACTTTTGAATTTACTGTGGTGCTTCTGACTCCATCTGGGAGGAGATTGATCAGAGGAACGTGTTACTTTTACACATAAACAAGAACGATCTGTCACACTACTACACTTTGAAACACAGTTTATATGTAATTCATGTCACACAGTCTCATATGGAACCTACATTCCTTTTTTTATGTAGTGTACATGATAAGATACTGTCATCCCCCTTCCCTTCTGTGTGAAAGGATGAATGAGCAAATGTATTTCTAGTTGCATGCTTGATGGTAGCAGACAAGCCTGTCTGCTAGAGAACAGTAGGACCAACGTTGGAAAAGGTAGCTACACTTTCTAAGAGCAAAGAGGTTTCTATTCTTAGTATGGTCCTGTCCATCCCTTGTCATGTTGGTATAGGAAGCTGCCTCTCTAGTCACTTCCGTTTCTATCTGTGTGGTACCCTCAGTAGGGGCCCACACCAGTCGGTCCGCGGCGAGCGTCTGAAGTAGTAAGATCTCTGGCTAAGCGCGTCTCTGCTAAGTCCGTAGGATTATGGATTACTTAAGTTCAGCCTAACTGAAAATTTAATCACCTTTATTTCAGGTTTAGATCTAAAATATCTAATGTTATCTTAAATTGCAACGCAGTGAAATTCGAGTGTGAAGTACAGAATATCTTCCAGTAGTTGCTTTGTCACTACTTTGTGAGTAAAGTGGAACCACGTGTTGATCAGTAACTTTAACTAAGATCATCAATCTTAAATGCGAATGTACGTGAGATTATAACGTCTCGTCTTGACAATATTTTTCAATATAGCAACTTTTCTTTATGTTCAACCCACGTGGACTGTACTTTGTGAGACCAGTACCACGTGTTTATACAATTGTTTGACACGTCAGGTTAACAGTAAGACGATAGTAACCAGTTCGAGGTTTTCCTTTTGTAAATTGTGTTTCGATGTAATTTATTTTAATTATCAAAATTATTGTGGAGTTACACTCTTTGTGTAAACCAAGTTGACAACGTGAAGCATGTGGTGTAATCATCAAAGTAGCCCTCAGCTATTCTTTCCGGGGAGATTTCACAGACGGACAGGATTGCGCTACGAACGTAATTTCTTTAGGTGAAAATTGAATCGGTTGGTTGTGGTTAATTTCCTCTTGCATATGTTTCAACGTTCTTCGTGTGTTGTTTTATGAATGTAGTGTTGCATGCAGTCTCCCAATCTTGGCTTCCTATTTGATGTGTTCCGTAAGATTACAAACTCACATTTTCACAATCCTAAATAAGGCACCAGTTTAGTTATGAATCAAGTTTAATATGCTGAAATTTTAACAGAACAATGATCAATGTTAAATTATATGTCCAAATATAAACTGACTTGTTTCTTTTTATTGAAATTATCTTTTTATATATATATCACTGGTTGTCGTAAGATGACTATTAAAAGATTATAATTAATGTTAGGCTGGTTGGGAATTTGGTAAGCTAGTCTGGATACCTAGTGAAACAGTTGCTCAGTAATGCAAGGTTCACTTCCCCAGATAGCTCACAGCTTTTAACCCGCTTTTATTGTCTTGAATATCTGCACCGCTTTCAGAACAACTTAATACATCAACATTACAAGCTTTGTGTCGTGCAGTCATCCAGGGTGCACGAGTGGGCCTTCGCCTCCGAAACCCCTTATCGATGATGTTTCGTTGAATGGTTCGCACGCTGACACTTGTTGATGGTCCAGTATTAAAATCTGCAGCAATTTGCAGCAAGTCACGTTGAACGATTGTCTTCAGTCGTCGTTAGTCCCGTTCTTGCAGGATCATTTTCCGGCCACAGCGATGTTGGAGATTTGATTATTACCTGATACCAGATATTCAAGGTACACTCGTGAATGCTACCTCTTAGATGCTGTGTCCCATCGCTCATGCGCCGACTATAACTCCACTTCCAAACGCCCTTAAATCCTGAGAAACTGCGATTGTAGCAGCAGTAACCGAGCTAACAACTGCGCAAGACATTTGTTGTCTTATTTAGGCGTTGCCTGTTGGGATATATCCGTATTGGAATGTTGTTGTTGTTGTTGTTGTTGTTGTGGTCTTCAGTCCTGAGACTGGTTTGATGCAGCTCTCTATGCTACTCTATCCTGCGCAAGCTTCTTCATCTCCCAGTACCTACTGCAGCCTACATCCTTCTGAATCTGCTTGGTGTATTCATCTCTTGGTCTCCCTCTACGATTTTTACCCTCTACGCTGCCCTCCAGTACTAAATTGGTGATCCCTTGATGCCTCAGAACATGTCCTACCAACCGATCCCTTCTTCTAGTCAAGTTGTGCCAAACTTCTGTTCTCCCCAATCCTATTCAACACCTCCTCATTAGTTATGTGATCTACCCATCTAATCTTCAGCATTCTTTTGTAGCACCACATTTCGAAAGCTTCTATTCTCTTCTTGTCTAAAATAGTTATCGTCCATGTTTCACTTCCATACATGGCTACACTCCATACAAATACTTTCAGAAACGACTACCTGACACTCAAATCTATACTCGATGTTAACAAATTTCCCTTCTTCAGAAACGCTTTCCTTCCCATTGCCAGTCTACATTTTATATCCTGTCTCCTTCGACCATCATCAGTTATTTTGCTCCCCAAATAGCAAAACTCCTTTACTACTTTTAGTGTCTCATTTCCTAATCTAATACCCTCAGCATCACCAGACTTAATTCGACTACATTCCATTATTCTCGTTTTGCTTTTGTTGATGTTCATCTTATATTCTCCTTTCAAGACACTATCCATTCCGTTCAACTGCTCTTCCAAGTCCTTTGCTGTCTCTGACAGAATTACAATGTCATCGGCGAACCTCAAAGTTTTTATTTCTTCTCCATGGATTTTAATACCTACTCCGAATTTTTCTTTAGTTTCCTTCACTGCTTGCTCAATATACAGATTGAATAACATCGGGGAGAGGCTACAACCCTGTCTCACTCCCTTCTCAACCACTGCTTCCCTTTCATGCCCCTCAACTCTTATAACTGCCATTTGGTTTCTATACAAATTGTAAATAGCCTTTCTCTCCCTGTATTTTATCCCTGCCACCTTCAGAATTTGAAAGAGAGTATTCCAGTCGACATTGTCAAAAGCTTTCTCTAAGTCTACAAATAATTGGAATATGCATGCGTATACCAGTTTCTTTGACCCTTGAGTATATCTTCTGATGTATTTAAGTTAACCAGTCCCCCCCAGATAGTACATTGTGTTTAACATTGTTTTATTAGTGCCAGAGTTCTATGGCCTTACTGTGGGTACTCACTCCGCGTCTCAATCTTTGTTTCTCTGGGTGTGTTTTTCGAAGGAAGCACTGTTTTATATGTTACGCTGGCAAAGTGTTTTTCCAGATCTCGTTAAAAACTACATTTATCCTCATTCGACATTCGAGCTGTAAAACAGTTTCTGCTGGTGTACGTATCGGCTATGCTATTGTTACGTCAGTGACCAGAGTCCTGCGTCGTTTCCTCAATGGAAAGCTGATGATGATCTTCCAGCTACACTACAGAAATTTCGCTGGGAATGCCTTTCACATCCTCCATACAGTCCCAATCTCTCCCCATGTGATTTCTATATTTTTGCAAGAAAAACATTCGTGGCCGTTGATTTGTATCGGACGAGCAGGAGCACGCTTGGGTACAATCACTGTTTTGTTGAGAAATGTAAACATTTTTCTGTGAAGGCGCTGAACGTCTTGTCTCACAGTGGGATATAAGTATTAATAGTTATGGCGTTTACTGTTGGAGTACTAAACTGTTTACTTACTTTTTTCCATGCGTCTCATTTTCATTTTACTGTCCCAACGGCGTCCATATAAATAGTTCAATAATAGTACTGAGCCATCTGTATATTTGCAGACATGTGTGGATATAGACACGCGTGGAATGAAAAAAATTTGCCTTATGAAGCTAAAAATAACTTTCCTATGAAACGAAAACTACAAAGAAAATTAAGGCAACATGCTCGAAAGTGTTATCTGTGGACTCGTAACCTGCTGTTGGATAACACTCAGCACTGTGTTCCTCCACCGTGTGCACTGTAAAATGTTACAGCCTACTTGGCATGTTGTACAGAAGGTGGTCGCGACGTTGCTGCTCAAGCTTCTCCTCTCCTCGCCGGTGGCCCACTGAGGTTATCCATTGAGTGAGGAGGTTTCCTGCTACGATGCACAGTATGTTTCAACAGGACTCAAACATTCTCGGCCAAGTTCTTGTCTGTAGATGCTGCTGACCGTTCCATTCGATTGATTCCTGTCTAATGAAGTAAGATACTCTACAGGCGGGCCTGGTGTGCTCGTGCAATATCGTCTTGAAAGACGAACCCTTCGCCGAAATTTTGATTGCAGAGCTGGTGTATAGGTTAGAGATCATGTCAGGATACTGAATAGCTCTCAGATTACCCTCGACATCGATGACACACGTGCAACACCCGCAACAGATGATTATCTACGAGGATGGTTTGGTAACTTTGGTTAAAAAGTAAAAAAAGATGCCTGTTTCGTAAACTACTCACCATACTTCTCGACTAAGTCTTGTTTAAGGGATATACGATTGGTCCAGTGATCCTCCAGATTTTTCATCCCATCGAAAAAATAGGTGCTGTTGAACTACGTAAAATACTCGTTGATAGCCGCTGTGGCAGAGCGGCTCCACACGCTTCAGTCCGGAACAGCGCTGCTGCTACGATCGCAGGTTCCAATCCTGCCTCGGGTATGGATGTGTCTGACATCCTTAGGGTAGTTAGGTTTAAGTAATTCTAAGTTTAGGGGACTGATGACCTCAGATGTTAAGTCCCATAGTGCTTAGAGCAATTTTTGTACTCTTTGATATCAACTATCACTTCCCCATTTGATGAAAATTTCTTCCCAGCAAGCCAAAGTTTCAAGTTCGGGAACAGAAGAAGTCACTTGGGACTTTACGTCGTGAATAGGGTGTACGAAGAGCCAATTCAAAGCACAGTTCTTGCACTTGCGCCATTGTTATCGCTGATATGTGGGATAGTGCATACTTGGTGAAAGAACGCTATATTATTTTCCAAACTTGGTCTTTTTGAGCAAACGCAAGTTTCAGAGGATCCAACGATGAAGCGTAGTGGGATGCGAGAATGGTCTGTTTACAAGTTATCTATGAGGATTATTCCTTTTGAATCAAATAAAAAAATTGTTGGTAACCACCTCACAAGCTGATAAAAAGGTCTTTGCCTTGTCCGCTACACTTTCACCAATCTTAGTCCATCCTTTTGATAGCCGTTTTGACTCTGGTGTATAATGGTGGAACCAAATTTCATCAGTAGTCACAAATCGGTGCAAAGAGTCTTGAGACAACGAATAAACAACGCCAGACATTGTGTTGAAATGTTGTCCCCGATGCTCTTTTGGTCGACTGTGAGCAGTCGCGGCACCCACCTCGCAAACCGTGTCCTCATAGCCAATTCTGAGTACAGGATGTTATGCACTCATTCACCTGAGACGTCTACAATCTCAGCAATATCAGAAATTTTATTCGGTGGTCTTGTACTACCATATCATGGATTTTGTCAATGGTTTCTTTCGTGGCGACCTCAGTTGGACAGCTGGAGACCTCTTCGCCTTCGGTGCTTGTCCGACAAACGTTTAGAATTCATTAATCCGAAACTAAAGGTCTTCAGTGAAGGTGAAAAATCTGCGTGAACTTCAATTAGTTCTGTTTTGAGTTGTGCGGCAGTGCAGCCTTTCAAATGAAAATGTTGAATAACGTTGTTTTCTCCATTTTAAATCATACTGACGCTGACCAGTTCAGGGAACTATCAACAGTAAACTGTTCGCTGTAATTCGTTGAAATTGTTTAATACCAGTGGATCTCAAATTTTTTTTTAATATTCCGATATCCACAGTGTCAGGAATGTGACGAAAATACCAAATTTCAGCGTTACCTCTCACCACGGGCAACACAGTAGCAAACGACCTTGGCCTAACGACCGAGAGCAATTGCGTTTGGGTAGAATTGTCAGTGTTAACAGACAAGCAACACTGCGTGAAACAACCACAGAAATCAATGCGGGAGGTATCCCTTAGGACAGTTCGGTGAAATTCGGCGTTAACGGGCTACGGCAGCACACGATCGACGCGAGTTGTTTTGCTTGCTGCACGACATCGCCTGCGTCTCACGAGCTGGTGGCCGTATCGGTTGGACCCTAGACGACTGGACAACGGTGGCCTTGTCAGATGAGTCCCGATTTAATTTAGTACCCCGCGGTCTAGGGGTAGCGTCTTTGATTCATAATCAAAATGTCTTCGGTCCCGGGTTCGATCCCCGCCACTGCCTACATTTTGATAAATAATCAGCATTGGCGGCCGAAGACTTCCGGCATAAGAAGTCAGCCTCATTCTGCCAACGGCCTTGTCAAAGAGGGCGGAGGAGCGGATAGAGGTTCAGGGCACTCTCTTGTCCTAGGGGTGGGAAATTGCCCCTAAAGGCGGAAGAATCAGCAATGATCAACGACATGAGGATGCAGAAGGCAATGGAAACCACTGCATTAAAGACACGTAACGTGTATCCACAGGACATGTGGCCTGTAATTGAAGAAGTGTCATGATGATCTCTCCATTGGCAAAAGATTCCGGAATAGTCCCCCATTCGGATCTCCGGGAGGGGACTGCCAAGGAGGAGGTTACCATGAGAAAAAGATTGAATAATCAACGAAAGGATAACGTTCTACGAGTCGGGGCGTGGAATGTCAGAAGCTTGAACGTGGTAGGGAAACTAGAAAATCTGAAAAGGGAAATGCAAAGTCTCAATCTAGATATAGTAGGGGTCAGTGAAGTGAAGTGGAAGGAAGACATGGATTTCTGGTCAGATGAGTATCGGGTAATATCAACAGCAGCAGAAAATGGTATAACAGGTGTAGGATTCGTTATGAATAGGAAGGTAGGGCAGAGGGTGTGTTACTGTGAACAGTTCAGTGACCGGGTTGTTCTAATCAGAATCGACAGCAGACCAACACCGACAACGATAGTTCAGGTTTACATGCCGACGTCGCAAGCTGAAGATGAACAGATAGAGAAAGTGTACGAGGATATTGAAAGGGTAATGCAGTATGTAAAGGGGGACGAAAAACTAATAGTCATGGGCGACTGGAATGCAGTTGTAGGGGAAGGAGTAGAAGAAATGGTTACAGATGGGCTTGGGACAAGGAATGAAAGAGGAGAAAGACTAACTGAGTTCTGTAACAAGTTTCAGCTAGTAATAGCGAATACCCTGTTCAAGAATCACAAGAGGAGGAGGTATACTTGGAAAAGGCCGGGAGATACGGGAAGATTTCAATTAGATTACATCATGGTCAGACAGAGATTCCGAAATCAGATACTGGACTGTAAGGCGTACCCAGGAGCAGATATAGACTCAGATCACAATATAGTAGTGATGAAGAGTAGGCTGAAGTTCAAGACATTAGACAGGAAGAATCAATACGCAAAGAAGTGGGATACGGAAGCACTAAGGAATGACGTGATACGTTTGAAGTTCTCTAACGCTATCGATACAGCAATAGGGAATAGCGCAGTAGGTAGTACAGTTGAAGAGGAATGGACATCTCTAAAAAGGGCCATCACAGAAGTTGGGAAGGAAAACATAGGTACAAAGAAGGTAGCTGCGAAGAAACCATGGGTAAGAGAAGAAATACTTCAGTTGATTGATGAAAGGAGGAAGTACAAACATGTTCCCGGAAAATCAGGAATACAGAAATACAAGTCGCTGAGGAATGAAATAAATAGGAAGTGCAGGGAAGCTAAGACGAAATGGCTGCAGGAAAAATGTGAAGACATCGAAAAAGATATGATTGTCGGAAGGACAGACTAAGCATACAGGGAAGTCAAAACAACCTTTGGTGACATTAAAAGCAACGGTGGTAACATTAAGAGTGCAACGGGAATTGCACTGTTAAATGCAGAGGAGAGAGAGCAGATAGGTGGAAAGAATACATTGAAAGCCTCTACGAGGGTGAAGATTTGTCTGATGTGATAGAAGAAGAAACAGGAGTCGATTTAGAAGAGATAGGGGATCCAGTATTAGAATCGGAATTTAAAAGAGCTTTGGAGGACTTACGGTCAAATAAGGCAGAAGGGATAGATAACATTCCATCAGAATTTCTAAAATCATTGGGGGAAGTGGCAACAAAACGACTATTCACGTTGGTGTGTAGAACATATGAGTCTGGCGACATACCATCTGACTTTCGGAAAAGCATCATCCACACAATTCCGCAGACGGAAAGAGCTGACAAGTGCGAGAATTATCGCACAATCAGCTTAACAGCTCCTGCATCGAAGCTGCTTACAAGAATAATATACAGAAGAATGGAAAACAAAATTGAGAATGCGCTAGGTGACGATCAGTTTGGCTTTAGGAAAAGTAAAGGGACGAGAGAGGCAATTCTGACGTTACGGCTAATAGTGGAAGCAAGGCTAAAGAAAAATCAAGACACTTTCATAGGATTTGTCGACCTGGAAAAAGCGTTCGACAATATAAAATGGTGCAAGCTGTTCGAGATTCTGAAAAAAGTAGGGGTATGCTATAGGGAGAGACGGGTCATATACAATATGTACAACAACCAAGAGGGAATAATAAGAGTGGACGATCAAGAACGAAGTGCTCGTATTAAGAAGGGTGTAAGACAAGGCTGTAGCCTTTCGCCCCTACTCTTCAATCTGTACATCGAGGAAGCAACGATGAAAATAAAAGAAAGGATCAGGAGTGGAATTAAAATACAAGGTGAAAGGATATCAATGATACGATTCGCTGATGACATTGCTATCCTGAGTGAAAGTGAAGAAGAATTAAATGATCTGCTGAACGGAATGAACAGTCTAATGAGTACACAGTATGGTTTGAGGGTAAATCGGAGAAAGACGAAGGTAATGAGAAGTAGTAGAAATGAGAACAGCGAGAAACTTTACATCAGGATTGATGGTCACGAAGTCAATGAAGTTAAGGAATTCTGCTACCTAGGCAGTAAAATAACCAATGACGGACGGAGCAAGGAGGACATCAAAAGCAGACTTGCTATGGCAAAAAAGGCATTTCTGGCCAAGAGAAGTCTACTAATATCAAATACCGGCCTTAGTTTGAGGAAGAAATTTCTGAGGATGTACGTCTGGAGTACAGTATTGTATGGTAGTGAAACATGGACTGTGGGAAAACCGGAACAGAAGAGAATCGAAGCATTAGAGATGTGGTGCTATAGACGAATGTTGAAAATTAGGTGGACTGATAAGGTAAGGAATGAGGAGGTTCTATGCAGAATCGGAGAGGAAAGGAATATGTGGAAAACACTGATAAGGAGAAGGGACAGGATGATAGGACATCTGCTAAGACATGAGGGAATGACTTCCATGGTACTAGAGGGAGCTGTAGAGGGCAAAAACTGTAGAGGAAGACAGAGATTGGAACACGTGAAGCAAATAATTGAGGACGTAGGTTGCAAGTGCTACTCTGAGATTGAGATGAAGAGGTTAGCACAGGAAAGGAATTCGTGGCGGGCCGCATCAAACCAGTCACTAGACTGATGACCAAAAAAAAAAAAAAAAAAAAAAGGGCTGATTGTAGGGTTTGAGTGTGGCACAGACTCCTCTGTCAACAAGGCACTGTGCAGGGTGGTGGACGCTACACAATGGAGTCGGCTCTGTTCACATGGAATGGAATGGGTCCTCTGGTCCAAATGAACCGATCACTGACTGGAAATGATTATGTTCAGCTACTTCGAGAACATATGCAGCCATTCATGGAACTCATGTTCCAAAACATTTCACCGGGCCACAATTGCGCGCGATTGAATCCCGTGGAACATTTTCAGGACATAATCGAGGGTTCAGCTCGTGCATAAAATTCCGCACTGAAAAAGACTTTCTCAGTTATGGACGGCTTCAGAGGCAGCATGGTTTAATATTTCTGCGCCGAGCGAAAGGAGGTCCGACACCATGTTAGGAGGTATCCAATGACTTCCGGCACCTCAGTGCACTGCGCCCTCTCTACCTGGAAATCTTCAATACAGTCACAGATTTCTTACTTTTGGTGGGCTCTTCATAAGTTTCCTTTTATCGTGTCACAGTTTACAACGAGCAGCGTTCCCCGCCTTATCGAAAAATGGTTCAAATGGTTCTGAGCACTATGGGACTTAACATCCGTGGTCATCAGTCCCCTAGAACTTAGGACTACTTAAACCTAACTAACCTAAGGACATCACACACATCCATGCCCGAGGCAGGATTCGAACCTGCGACCGTAGCAGTCGCGCGGTTCCGGACTGTGCGCCTAGTACCGCTAGACCACCGCGGCCGGCCCGCCTTATCGTCCAGACAGTGAAGAGCCGGCGCTGGAAGAGGGGTAAGGAGGCCGGCCGCCGACTGAAAGGCCGACAAACAAAGAGAGAGACGGGGGAGTCCCTAAATCACTCAGGCGAGGTATTTACGGAGGAAATTACGGATTGTAGACGCAGCCGAGAGTGGGGATCACTCAGCGGGCGGCCGCGCTCCCGCCGGCTTACGGCATTAAACACGGCCGCGACGGCGTTTAAGTTACGCCCGACGTAAAGCCAACACTCGGGATGGGACGCCCTTCGCGGGAGTAATGGGGGAAAGACGGACGGGCGCCAAGTTACACAGGGACGGCGGTACGTAACGCTAGCGCGCGCGCGCTGTACACATCAGCCGGATTCGTAACGCCGCGCGTGCCGCCGAATTCATTTCATTTTATTTCGCCGCCCGCAGTAAATATTTCAACAGGTACAACATACTGCTACCGCGTGCTGCTTTCGAAATTACTTCTCGCTCTCCCCCTCACTTCAGCTCATCCTCTCTCCTCTCTCCCTCCCCCCTCCCTTCCTCTGTCCCTTTCTCTCTCTCTGTCATTTTCTCCCCTTTACTTATCCCTGTCTCCCTCCCTGTCTCTCACGCGCCATCTCGGATTCTCTAATTTATCGCGCCGGTTTTTAAGTCTCTCTCTCCCCTGCCCCCTTCCTCTCACTCTTCCTCCTCACCAGCAGGCAGTCTCCGACGACGCGTTACGGCCGGCTCCTTTTTAGAATTTACTTTCTGCCCGTTTCGACTCAGATCTATTATTTATGGTCCCTCGCCACTGAAAGCGCCCAAAGCACCGTGTAAAATCCTAATAAACGTGTCATTAATATTGAAGAGGTTTTTATTTTTCTTTCCGGCTCCCCAGCGCCGGAGACGGGCGCGGCTATTTCCATGCAGATGCGGTGACAAGTGTTTCACGCCCCCTCGGCACGGCAGCCGCAGATGTCGGCGCCGCCTCCGTGCCGGCTGACGTATAAATAGACGGCTCCGGTGACGCCGGCAGAGGGTCGAGCGCGACGCGTCGCAGTGGGGGACCTGTGTGGCGGCGCCGACTGCCAACCGCGCCGCAGCCGTCACCTCCGACACACCAGCCGGCGTTTAGCTCGCTTCACGCTGCCCGTCACAAAGCGGAGCGAACGTCAAAACATTCTACAGTACATTACAAGCGGCAGCATTCACGCTCACAGTTAACGAAACGCAACGGAACAGGACGGAACAGAACGTCACCGACAACGATTCTCGGGATGAAAGTTTTGACGTTGATGTTCACAGCGGACAGGGCTGTCGGATAATCAGTTCTACGGCACTCGCTCGTGTGATAGTGGATTTTGTGCGAGTTATCGTTCGCATTTGAAGCCCGCCCGAACAGCCAAGCGTATTACAGCACAACTTCCTAGAGATGGGGAGGCGAGCCTCCCCCAGATCGAATGTGCTTCACCGATTAAGGAGAGGGCTGGTGAGGCTGCAGGCCTGGATGTGGTTTCTAGGTGGTTTCTTACATCCAAATAGGTTAATAACCGGCTGGTACCAACATTCGGCCTCAGGTACACGCTTCGCAAACATTTAAAACAACCTACACACGCTTATACATTTATTTTAGACGCAGACAGATGGAGTACACAAATTTCGGCCAGAGGGTTGGGGGTGGGGGTGGGGAAGAGGGAGGAGGCGAAAAGAAGGCGAGGGTAGCGCTGGTGTTAGTGCAGGCAAATTAATAGTTTTGCTCCCCAATAAATATGCACAATCTGCAAATAATGTAAACTGTCTCTCATATCTCTCCTCGTCCTTAACGCTTATGTCGGAACAACACGCCAGAAACACACGTTCCCATCATAATAAAATCCTCTGTTCCACTGCATCGCTCAGTCACCTTCTCCAAGTCCTTTACAGTAGCGGGAACCCGACTCGCGAATAACCTCCCTCGTTATATTAGAGAACTTAAAATGTCCGGCTTCAAAAAACAGTTAATGACGTACCTGCTTAAGCAACAGTAATGCCTTCCTCTGTACATGAATGCACTTCACCTCATTACTTCCTCTTCCCCCTCCTTAAATCTCCCTTCCCCAAAAGTCGCTATACTAGTAAACATCTAATTTACACACCAAGATTTTAATGTACATGTGCACAAATCTTCATTACTATTGCCAATTTTTATCATGTTTATCATTATTATTTGATTTTTTTACTGTTAGTATTATTGCTTTTATCATAATTTGAATGTATAATACCTGTTGTAAAAATACTGCCAGTACTTATCAGGTCTTAGTCATTAATCTTTATTCATATTGTGACTAGAGTAATCAGATTTTCTTATTTAAAACCATTGTCACGATGTAACTCTGATGTGTGAAATGCTGCATGTGTGAAACACTGGTCCGATGTAAGAGAGGGGCTGAAGGCCCTAATCTGATCAGGTTAAATAAATAAATAATTTTAATTGACATTAGGCAACTCAAATAAGAGTTCTTTGAGTTTGCGGCTGTTTCTGGCTCGTGCTAAACTTTTGAGGGCCGAAAAGCCGCGAAAATTTTGGAATTTTTTCTGTTTTTCACTTACAGCTCGAAAACGATGCATTCTACAGACAATTTCTGAATTCCCAAAATGTTAGGGAATAAAACTTAGCGTTGAATGATCTACTTGTAAGTTAAAACCGCCAGCAGTTTAAGCAGTTGAGCCATAATCGAATGTCAAAGATAGGCAATTTTCAACAGCTTGGCGGAAAAATGAGTTACGCTCATGTTTCAACGTCTGTAACTCAAAAAAGGCTACTCCAAATGAAACATAAATTGATAAAAGTTGTAGAGTATCACATTCTGCATAAAAAAACTAAATTTTAAAATTCTCTCACTCCTAAGGGATAGTCGTTTCTGAGTTACAAGCATTGTAACATGAGCATAACACACTTTTCTGCCAAGGCAGTAACAACTGCCGATCGATTGTAGCTAAATCGCTGAACCGATTTTAACTTCCAAGTAGGTAATTCAACGCGAAATACGAGTATTATGCTCTTATATTTTGGTATTTTGAAAATTTTCAGTGGGGTCATCATTTTCGAGCTATAAACAAAAAACTGATAAAAGTTTAAAAAAATTAGTTATCTTTCAGCCCTGAAACATTTACCACTAACCGTAAACCGTCCCACACTCATATGACTCTTATTTGGGATGCCTAATGTCGATTAAAATTATTTGTAGTTTGTGAATTTTATTGAGGAGCACGGTCTTTTGTCGGGCTAATTTTAATGGGCTGTACACATTCGATGACATAACGCGCATATTTGCCCAGTAAATGTATTATTTCCGAAAATTGCCTGGACAGGCATAGTGTTTCACTGGTGGCTGAGCAGAAGCTATCAATATCACTTCTTTATAAACGCTTGGATGTTCGTATGTTGTGGTTAATAGCAAGTGGTAGAAACTTAGTTTGCAGGCTTTGAGATTTAGGTGTTCATTTTTTCCAAGCGTCATTCGAGAGTGTAACGATCTGAAACAGTGCGAAAGTGGTTCTGAGGACCCTTCGCCAAGCACTTCGATGTACAACGCAGGTAGCGATGTAGATGTAGATGTAAGGAGCTCGATGGCTCCATCACCATCAACAGCGAATTTCCACCGTCTGAAACAGCTGTTACATAGCCAACAACACCCATAATTTTTCGTCGAACTGAGCGAGGTGGAGCATAAGTTACGGCACTGGTTTCGCACTTGAATAGTGAGAGGTGAGCTGCGTATGGGGGTGATGTTTGTTGAAAATCACGTCAGCCAGGATTTCCTAAATTCCTCTAATCTACCTTACAAACTGAAGACGTACTGGCTGCATTCAACAGTAACTGTTAAAATTTATGAACAGCGTTACCAGAAACCGCTATCTGTCACGGTTGTTTTTTAGTTGTACAGATTCTTTAATATTGCAACGCCATTCGATACATAACCTCATCATTAGGCAAAAATTACACAGCAAAAATTTAAGAGAAATAAGCATATAGTTCTCTGTAAAACCTTTCAGAAATTCCTTGCTTCATGTACATGAACTATTGGGCACTTCGATTGCTTCTGGCTATTTGTTGGAAAGAAGATACAGGTTTACTTTGGTAGAATGGTATAAGAGACATTACTGTAAACAGTGTCTTTCGGAAGCGACAACCATTTACTATTTTTCGGCTAAGAAATGGATTCCACCATAAAACTAATTCAGGTTATTTTGAGGTACGCCTCTCAAGGAGGAAGCTTTTAAGATCGTTAAAAGATGTGTTGTTCAGAATGTCCAAGACGCATGGACCGAAACAAATGATAAGGAGGATAGGGACGATGTCTGGTAAATATGGCGACTGGATCTCTTCAACGTTTCCTTCACTCGATTTACAACATGTCATTTGGCACTGACTTAGTGCAAAATGACTTTTTCATGTCTCTGAGCACACTGCAAGCCTTTGTTTTCAAGTGCTCGTTTCAAACTGAGAACTGTCCTTCGCAGCGTTCAGAATTCACCATTTGTTTCCTCCGTTGCAGCAGCCCATGGCACAGCGCAGCGACCAGGACGCATTTTGTTAAAAATGGTTAAAATCTACATCTACATCTACATCCATACTCCGCAAGCCACCTGACGGTGTGTGGCGGAGGGTACCCTGAGTACCTCTATCGGTTCTCCCTTCTATTCCAGTCTCGTATTGTTCGTGGAAAGAAGGATTGTCTGTATGCTTCTGTGTGGGCTCTAATCTCTCTGATTTTATCCTCATGGTCTCTTCGCGAGATATACGTAGGAGGGAGCAATATACTGCTGGACTCATTGGTGAAGGTATGTTCTCGAAACTTTAACAAAAGCCCGTACGGAGCTACTGAGCGACTCTCCTGCAGAGTCTTCCACTGGCTCTGAGCACTATGGTACTTAACTTCTCAGGTCATCAGTCCCCTAGAACTTAGAACTACTTAAACCGAACCAACCTAAAGACATCACACACATCCATGCCCGAGGCAGGATTCGAACCTGCGACTGTAGGCATTTTGTCTTTCATATCAAAATTGTCGTCTTTGAATCGTCGAAATCGGTCTCCGTAAGTTGTTTCCGACAGAGCATATTCCATATACCCTTCCACTAGTAAACGACGAGTTTCCACAGTAGATTTATAACAGCGGAAGAGTAACACTTCCCGCAGGCGTTGTTTTGAGGTACTAAACATGAAATGTTAAAGGCACTAACTAAGAATGTTCTTTTCACTCCACTCGAAAGTCACACACGGGGCTGAAAGACTAACGATTCTACTGTTAAACAGGTCTCTTGTCGGTGTCCGCTATGTATGTACTAAAACAACTACTGCCCACTCTTCACCAACAACAAGAATTAATTCAACCTCGAAATATACGTCAGAATTATGTGTCATGTGTCAAATGCAAGCTGAATATTTCTCTGTACAAGTCTATAGTAATAACTATGATAGGAAAATATCGAGGAAGATCCAAAATTGTAGTCGAATTTAAGGTACTTGCGCTATTAGCCTGATAAGCACTAAATGATAGACAGACAAATATCATAAAAAGGAAAGATATTCCCAACCATTTCCAGGGCAATCATAAAATATTATAAAAGTCTAAACGGCTACAGAAACACAATCGAAATTTTATGAACCTATGAGAATTCATAATTTGAAGACATATTTACTACTAATCGACCGTGACTTTTTCATACTTAAGAAAAGGTTTTCATGTACGGATACCAGTCACAGAATTTGTTGATTATTATTATTTAGTTACTGGCATGTTTCGGGGATCATACCTTATCATCAGGCTATATTGACATTACAAAAAGATTTAACACATTTTATACAGGTATTAAAGCTACCTTAAATGACTCCTGTGATCATCCTGTGGAGAGACAGAGAAGGATAACCTATGAAGAGACGACGTTACTTTGTGTATTGGTCTTCTGTTTACATGAAAATTTTATAAAACTATCACTCACTTCGTTCCTATGGCGTGGCAGTTTTCTTGTGATGTGATGAGGCGTCGTTATTTCCATAGTTCTTTTGGACTTCACGGTTCACACACAAACTTCACAACAGTGTTTTAAAAGCGCGATACACAAAAGAAAATCAGCAGTCCAGAAACACAAGGTGGTGATCAAAACATGGCTAGTTTCGATTTGACAATCGATATGTCGATTCTGATGTTGTCAGTAGCAATGTCTTCTGCACACCTTTCTGTTGTGCCCACTTGACAAAGAAAGAACTGTTAATTGTTTTTAGTTTTACACATTTAGGAGTCAAATCGTCTTTCAAAAATAATTTGTTTATTTTTGTTTTGTAAATAAAAAATGCCTTCTCTTGCTGCACTGTATGTCATTTTCCCAGACGCGTTTTGCCTTTTTCACTTCAAGGCATCACCAGTGGGCTCTATAATGATACAGTTATGATACACTTTTTTTGATATGTATTATTCGTAGATTATAAAAAAGTTCACTTCTCGCTTTTTATGTAAATAAGTTATTACTTTCGGTTCTTCCTCTTTTTAGTTGGTATCGGTATTTCCATCTCATCTGGTCACATGGACGTCGCACTACAGCTCTATTTACGAAGCATAAGCATGTTTTTGTGTATCCAACATTTTTCTTCCCACTTTTCATTTTGTTTGCACTTATTGTTGTGAGGTACTATCAGTCTTCTGTCACTAATACAGACATTAACTAAAATAGATTTAACTACTTTTAATGCACTGCGTATCTCTTCCTGTTTGGCCGGCCGCGGTTGCCGTGTGGTCCTAGGCGCTCCAGTCCGGAGCCGCGCTGCTGCTACGGTCGCAGGTTCGAATCCTGCCTCGGACATGGGCGTGTGTGATGTCCTTAGGTTAGTTAGGTTTAAGTAGTTCTAAGTTCTAGGGGACTGATGACCTGGCCGTGCGGTTAAAGGCGCTGCAGTCTAGAACCGCAAGACCGCTACGGTCGCAGGTTCGAATCGAGCCTCGGGCATGGATGTTTGTGATGTCCTTAGGTTAGTTAGGTTTAACTAGTTCTAAGTTCTAGGGGACTCATGACCTCAGCAGTTGAGTCCCATAGTGCTCAGAGCTATTTTTGACTGATGACCACAGCAGTTGAGTCCCATAGTGCTCAGAGCCATTTGAACCATTTTTGAATCTTCCTGTTTGGTCTATTTACGTACATGTGCGTGTTGGCCACCTAACGAGGTATATGCTGAAAACTAACATCTATTCATTTCTGTTGCGTTTATATCTGTGTTATCGTGTGTGAGTGTATATGTGTGTGTGTGTGTGTGTGTGTGTGTGTGTGTGTGTGTGCGAGGGAGAGAGAGAGAGAGAGAGAGAGAGAGAGAGAGAGAGAGAAAGTATACATGTATAGATATTTCCCCCATTGTTTTGAGTTTTGGTTCAAATGCTTTATGGTGAGGTTAATGGACAAGCGAGTGGAAAGGGAGTTAGGAGGTATTATTATTATGATAACAGTCATCTTTTAGAGTGTTTATTATTTTATCTATTACTGTAAACAATGAGGTGTTTCGTATGTGTGCTTGATCATTCATCGGGGTGTTCTTCTCTGCTTTGGTTTTCTGTTTGTGATATTTTCTTGCAGGAATAGGAGATGTTTTTTATTGTTGATTCTAATTACGTTCATGTCGTCTTTTCTAATGGTTGGTTTGTGACTGTGTTCTCATCTTCTACAAATGTGGAGTGGTTTGTCCCATACTTCCAGGCTCTCATGTGTTCTTTGTATCTGACATCAAATGTTCTGCCTCTTTGTCCAATGTATCTGCTATCACAAGTGTTACACAGTATTTGTATAAATCTGCTTTCTGGTATATATCTTTTTTTTGTCAGTTTCGGGGTGTATTTTTAGATGGAACTGTCTGTGTAAGCTATGTTTATTCCCTGTCTTTTGAACATTTTGGTGATTTTATGAGCGAGTTTGTGTTTGTGTGTCATTGTGTCCTATCTTTTGTTTTCTCTTATGTTTTCCTGATTATTTTGTGTAGTTGTTATGGCACTGAGTGATTGTGATTCTGTTTGGTTCTGCTGTGATGTTGTCAATGGTTCTGTGCTTTTATTTTACTTTTAATTTTGTTGTTTAGCTTTGTGATTATGTTACTATTATTCCCATTGTTTTGGGCTATCTACTTTATTACATCCAGTTCTTTCGGTAGTTTTGTTTGTTGAGTGGAACTGTGTTGGGTCTATGGAGCACGTGTCGAAGTGGTGCTCCCTTTTGTGAGTGTATGTGGTTCGAGGATTGGGGGTTGACTGACAATGTCAGTTGCATAGTTCTGTGGGTTTATGGAAAATTTCAAACATATGCTTATTGTTTTGTTGTATCCAGAAAGTTAAATTGTTTATTCTGTTCTCTTTCCGTTGTGAATTTTGTTAAACTTTATACTTAGGTTAGTTTTCAGTACTATCTCTTTATTATTTTTGTATGCCTTGGCATTGTAATCTTCGACAGCAGTATACCCATCAAGTAATCCATAATATAATCAAACTAAATTTATTCAAAAGTCAAACTATTTCCACAGATGAAGTATTTTAACTAACAAAATTGCGAGAGCTTGTCGTCTCTCACAATTATTTTAAATTCAATGGCAGATAGGATGTGGGCCTAGCAATGTGTAGTCCTCTCAGTGCGATCTTTGAATTAATTTTCATTAATCACCTCGAAAATAAATTGTGAACAACAATGTCACAATTACTCAGAAAACTGTGCACTACTGCAGATATGTAGATGACTCATTCATTATACGTAATGGATCTAATGAAGAAATAGAAACGCTGTTTGACGGGTTACGTATTTACACACTAACATCCAGTTCACCATAGAACACCAGAAAGATAAACTTTTTTTTAGATATAACGGTAACCAACACAAACCAAACGATGAACATTAACGTAAACAGGAAACCAAGAAACACAGACACATTCAGATCCTTCTTAAGTAGAGCTCAGGAGTTCCCACTTAATTCTGCTTACTATGAGACAGAAAAAAACACTGTATAATACACTGCACACAGCAATGGCTATCATGAACATGAAGTAGATGCCCTTTCACGACACATAACAAAAATACAAAAGTAAACAAACATGGCTATTCCCCACAGCATAAAAAAGCATACAAAAACATAAGTATAAAACTGCACTATATTTAGAAGTCATCTCGGACAAAATAGCCAAATCGTATACAGATCAGGATCACTTTTTCCACCAGCAAAAACTTAAAAAAGAAACTGTTCCATGACATCTTACAAGCCACAGACAAAATGAGCAAACCAAGAATTTAGGAAATCACATATAGTGATTGCAAAAATTACTGTATTGGCGAAACAGGAAGGAACCTTATATCCAGAACACATTGACTCGATAAAGCTAATAAGTCAGCTATAGCAAAAAACATAAATGAAACAGGACACAGTGTTGCAATAAATAGCGACCTCAGAGTACTACGTACTTTGGAAAAGAGCTCGATAGTGGACATCTTGGAAGAGATGGAAATATTCATCCATGAGCTTAAGTCGAAAAACGAGGCCGTAAATCCAATAAGAGAGCTCAAAAATTTTACGAATTTCAGTTCAGTACATGACATCAGTGTTATACATATTACAGACCTCTGTAATATCTTTGTAAGTCTGAAATAAACAGTATTTATACTATCACTTGTATTATAAAACAGTCACATTGGCTCATTTTGTAATGTATTATGCCAACCAGCATTAGAGATACGACGACAAGACATGTCGAAGGACACAAGGATAGATTTCAAATTGAAACTAGCCTTGTTTTGACCGCCATCTTGTGTTTCTGCACTGCTGATTTGTTTTGTATATCGTGCTTTGGACACACTGCTGTGAGTTTGTGTGTGCCGAAGAAATCCAAAAGAACCATTGAAATAACGATGTCTCAGCACATCGCAAGAAAACTGGCATGCCACAAGAACAAAGTGAATGATGGTTTTATAAAATTTTCATGTGGACAGAAGACCAATACACAAAATGAGATCGCCTCTCACTAGGTTATCCCTCTGTCTCTCCACAGGATGATCACAGCAGTCATTTAAATAAGCTTTAGTACCTATAAAAACATGTGTTAAAGGTGTTTGTAACGCCAATATGAGGTATGGAACATGTCACTAAACAAATAATTTAACTATCGATAAATTTTGTGACTGGTAACGGTATCTGGAAACCTTGTTGTATGAGAATTCAAACATTTCTCTACGATCGTGAAGCACAGGTCTCTTCCAAATTTAGGTAACAGACGTGAGCGAAAATGGTTCAAATGGCTCTGAGCACTATGGGACTCAACTTCTGTGGTCATAAGTCCCCTAGAACTTAGAACTACTTAAACCTAACTAACCTAAGGACAGCACACAACACCCAGCCATCACGAGGCAGAGAAAATCCCTGACCCCGCCGGGAATCGAACCCGGGAATCCGGGCGTGGGAAGCGAGAACGCTACCGCACGACCACGAGATAACAGACGTGAGATTTACGTGATTCATTGAAGCAAGTAGTCCATAGATCACACTAAAATTAACTACCTAACAAAGTAACTGATTGTAAAGGCAGTAAAATGGAAATAAGCGTTTGGCATCGTTGGCCGGGAGGCCGCATTCGGGGAAGTTCGGCCATCAAGTGCAAGTCTTACTGCATTCGACGCCACACTGGGCGACTTGCGCGCCAGTGATGAGGCTGGAATGGTGATGAGGACGACACAACACTCAGTCGACGGGCGGAGGAAATCTCCTACCCGGCCGGGAATCGAACCGGGCCTGTTTCTATGAGAAGCAAGCACCTTACCACCCAGCTAACCAGGCGGACTGTAAAGGCAGTATTTAGCCAGGGTGCTACACCTTCGCTGCTTTCGCTTCATTTCGGAATCGCAGCCTGTTGCCACAGTCGGTAGGGACCTGATGGGTACATATTTTAACTGTTTATGCTCATGGAGGGTCTGAGGCTGAGACTGGAGCCAGCCCAGCATTCGCCTAGACGAGGGTAAAAAACGGCCTTAGAATCACCATGACGCTTGCTCGTGAGTACGGCCTGTCTGATGTCTCGAAAGTGAGTGTGGTAGATTTCTTTTCGTTAAGCTGCCGAAGACAGCCTAAGCCAAGGATTCCCAAACCTTTCCTCTGACGGAAAACTTTTAGAATACTAGTACTCTGATGGAACACCTTCGGAATTTTCAAAGCCAATAAAACTTTTAAAAATGAGAAAAACTTGTTGTATTCAGAGAGTACTTCAATTTTAAATGATAGTAATAAACAGAAATCATGTTATTAAAATTTACAGTTTGGGAAATGCTGACCTAATGTTCTGAATTCGATGGGAATGGTTGAGCCACACAACCGTGAAAAAATGTAGGAGAGAAAGGTCAGCATCGGTAGTAATGTCATACCGTCTTTTTTACTACATTTCAGATCTAGATTTCGAATTACAGTTGAGCTATCATCAGTGCTATAGACACAGATAATACGAAAAACGTACATACTCGTGGAAACAGTACATTGATCAAACGCCATGTTACAACTGTACACAATTACAATTACACAGTTATATACCGTTACAAATTGTGATGTAGACTTGTAAGTAGGCTGTTTTGGTTTTTATGTTGGTAACGCCACGTAGCACTCTGTATGAAAATCGCTGACTGCGCTGTGTGCAGTGTGTGGCTGGTTGGACTCATTGTTGAAATATTCACTAATGTAGAGTTGGGCAGTTGGATGTGAACAACGCGTAACGTTGTGCAGTTGGAGGTGAGCCACCAGCAGTAGTAGATATGGGGAGAGAGATGCCAGAGTTTTGAGCGGACGATCTGGACGTGTGTCCGTCAGAAAAAGGAAATTGTTTTAATTGGATGTCACAAAATTATATATATATTACGACTTTTGAACGCTCTTAAGGTAAATACATTGTTTGTTCTCTATCAAAATTTTTCATTTGCTAACCATGCCTATCAGTAGTTAGTGCCTTAAGTAGTTAGAATCTTTTATTTAGCTGTCAGTTTTGGCGCTGGCTAGATAGCAGTAGTTCGAGTAACAAAGATTTTTGTGAGGTAAGTGGTTCATGAAAGGTATAGGTTATTGTTAGTCAGGGCTATTCTTTTGTAGGGATTATTGAAAGTCAGATTGCGTTGCGCGAAATATATTGTGTCAGGTTAGTGATGATCAGAATAAGTAATGAGAAAACTGTTCGAGTACGTTGAGTTTTGCTCAGCTGTTTGAAAATCAAATAACGTAGAAATTTACTAGCACAGTCATTTATAATTTTTCTAAGGGGACGTTTCAGACTCAACGTAATTATAGCGACATATATTCCAGTCTGACTCAGGGATGTGCAAATATTAGTCCAACTGAAGTCTCTGTTTACAAATCCATACAGCTAACCTGTAGTTATGTCATAGAGGATAGCAAGCACCCTCTATTTGTTGGCCGTATGTAAAGGAATTGGTAAAGCTAGAATCTTTTTATCCATAACAATACAGGGAATTCAAACAGCAATTGTAGCAAAATATAGCTTTGTCTGGAGCCACACAATTTAAAAAATAATTGTGGCAACTGTTGCATTTCGTCATACTCGATAGTCAACGTCCTCTACTTTTATTGGCCATAAGCAAAAAAATGGGTAACGCTAAAAGCTTTTTATATACATTAAATACAGGGAATCCAAATATTAATTGCAATAAAATACAATTTCGTGGGGAGGCGTTGCCTTTCCAGTATGACGTAATGTAACACCTGTCATAATGATTTTTGGAACTGTTATGCCTCAGGCAAAATTTTATTTTACATTAATTACTATTTGAATTCCATGTGTTTTACGTATATAAAAAGCTTTTAGCTTAACCCACTTTTTTACTCGTGGGCAGTATGTAGAAGGCGTTAGCTGTCCAGTAGGACGTAAACCGATGTTAGCTGTATAGATTTGTAAAGAGCGGCTTCAGTTGGACTAATACTTGTACAGGCTTGAATTAGGTTGGAATATTTGTCGTTATAATTACTACTATAATTACATGGCTACTTATGATAGTATGTAACTGTGTATAGTTGTAACATGGCGTTTGATGAATATGCTTGTTTCTACGATTGTGTCTGGTTTTTGTGTTATTTGTAGTTATAGCACTGATGACAGCTGCACGTCAGTTGAAATCTAAATCAGAAACGTAATAAAAAAGCTATCTGAGGTAACGACCGACGCTGACCTTTCTGACCTGAATCTTGACCTAACCTAACAATAAAATATCGATCATAAAGGAAAAGAGTCGCAAGCTAACCAAGTAAGCGATCAAGTCGCTCATGGAATCACACTCTAGGATTAAAATTAACCGTGAAACAGTGAAGAGTTGCGTACTGAAAGCGAATGGCATTGCTGCAGAAACCTAGGATCGTCCTTGGTATCAATTCGGGACGGATCTGTCCATATTCGTGGAGCAGAAGCTGAAAAAGAAAGAGATATACAGATTGCAGAGGAGACGTCGGGCTCGAGTTCCTCTTTACGAGGAATGCTGAAATAATTTTGTACACTTGACATCGTAAATACGAAGTTGGGTTCGGAATTTTTCTTTGAAGAGGATTCGTTGACACGCTACTTAGCCAAAAGAGCGCTCCTGAAATACTGCGTCCCGGGACGTCCCGACCACGCGTCCCTTGTAAATATGCGCAGTTGCTGATCTCGCGTTTCAGCCGCTGTGTGCTGGGCGGGCCGTGACTGCTGCTTTACGATGCCTAAAAGCGGAAACACTTGTAGATATTTTGTCACCCGGAGAGTGAGAGAGGGAGGGAGAGAGAAGGAGAGGGATGTGTGTGAGAGAGAGAGAGAGAAAGAGAGGAGCAGAAAAAAAGGGCGAGCGCAGTGCTGCGCGGGGCAGTTTCTGGAGCGCACAAAACACCGACATAAATCCGGCCTAAATTCGGGGCAGTGTTTTGAAAAGCCGTGGCGGCGCGATTATGAAGAGCCCTGGCGAGACAGCGGCGGGGCGCCCGCATACACGGCGAGCCGCCACCGGGCAGCCGGCCGGCCGGCACCGGGCTGGCGGACGCGCCTGTTTATTGTGTGATAATATCCCGTGACAGCCAGTCAAGATATGGACTGGCGATTTATGTGACGCGGCTGGCCACTAAATTAAGTGGGAAACGGCCCGCGTGCGTGCGTGCATCCTTGTGTGCGAGCGCCATCCCAGCCCGGCCTGCCTACCCCCACCCCTCCCCTCCCTCCCCCCACAGCAACTACCACTCCCTCCCTCCCACCAACCCTCCAGCCACGGACACTCGCGCCCCGGGAGCCTCCGCGGCACCTCCGTGCTCGGACGGCTGCTTTGTTCCGACGCCGGCCATCCGTCCTGTTCTTTGTCTCTCGCTGCCTCAAAACTTCCGCTCGCACCTGCGTGACGCTGTGTGTAAGCGTTATGTGCTCCCCAGGACTCCGGAAGTCATAACAAACTGCTGTCTCTTCATGTTTATTTTTCATTAGAGAATGCTCATGGTGTCTCACGTACTGTGGGGACGTTCTGTATTTCATGAGTGACTAAAGAAATCGAAACAAAGTTTCCAAGCAATCTTACTAGAACATGTGAGTATTTTGCGATATGATTAGTTATAGAGGATATCCGGGAAGTAAAAAGAATATTGAAGTGCTATAGAACATTCAATTTTTTTCGAAAATGTAAGTTTTTTTACAAACACAATAAACACTGTAAGTTGGCTGTTTAGGTTTTTATATTGGTAACGCCACGTAGCGCTCTGTATGAAAATCACTGGCTGTGCTGTGTGCAGTCTGTGGCTGGTTGGCATTGTTGTAATATTCGCTATTGTAGTGTTGGGCAGTTGGATGGGAACAGTGCAGAGTGTTGCGCAGTTCGAGGTGAGCCGCCAGCAGTGGTGGATGTGGGGAGAGAGATGGCAGAGTTTTGAGAGCGGATGGTCTGGACGTATGTCCATCAGAGACAGTAAATTTATAAGACTGGATGTCATGAACTGATATATATATATATAAGTTCACGACATATATATATATATATATATATATACATACGAGGTGTGGCTAGAAAAAAACCGGACTAGTACTGGTGAAACAATAAAACGAATGCAATAAGGCTGAAAGTCGCGTGGCCTGTCACGTGACTCTCGCTCCGCCTACTGCTCGAGTTTCATCTGCCTCCTGCACTCAGTCTGCCCGTGGCGTCTGTTTTAAGTAGTTGACGTTTTGTCTGTGCGTCGGAAAATGTTGAGTGTACAGAAAGAACAGCGTGTTAACATCAAATTTTGTTTCAAACTAGGAAAATCTGCAAGTGAAACGTTTGTAATGTTACAACAAGTGTACGGCGATGATTGTTTATCGCGAACACAAGTGTTTGAGTGGTTTAAACGATTTAAAGATGGCCGCGAAGACACCAGTGATGACACTCGCACTGGCAGACCATTGTCAGCAAAAACTGATGCAAACATTGAAAAAATCGGTAAACTTGTTCGACAAGTTTCCTTGTCAACTCCTGTTAACTCAGACACTGCTCTGATTGTTAAACGGCGATCTTGTCGAACAAGTTTACCGATTTTTTCAATGTTTGCATCAGTTTTTGCTGACAATGGTCTGCCAGTGCGAGTGTCATCACTGGTGTCTTCGCGGCCATCTTTAAATCGTTTAAGCCACTCAAACACTTGTGTTCGCGATAAACAATCATCGCCGTACACTTGTTGTAACATTACAAACGTTTCACTTGCAGATTTTCCTAGTTTGAAACAAAATTTGATGTTAACACGCTGTTCTTTCTGTACACTCAACATTTTCCGACGCACAGACAAAACGTCATCTACTTAAAACAGACGCCACGGGCAGACTGAGTGCAGGAGGCAGATGAAACTCGAGCAGTAGGCGGATCGAGAGTCACGTGACAGGCCACGCGACTTTCAGCCTTATTGCATTCGTTTTATTGTTTCACCAGTACTAGTCCGGTTTTTTTCTAGCCACACCTCGTATATATATTATGACTTTCGAACACTATTAAGGTAAATACGTTGTTTGTTCTCTATAAAAATCTTTCATTTGCTAACTATGCCTATCAGTAGTTAGTGCCTTCAGTAGTTAGAATCTTTTATTTAGCTGGCAGTATTGGCGCTCGCTGTATTGCAGTAGTTCGAGTAACGAAAGTTTTTTGTGTGGTAAGTGATTCATGAAAGTTATAGGTTATTGTTAGTCAGTGCCATTCTTTTGTAGGGATTATTGAAAGTCAGATTGCGTTGCGCTAAAAATATTGTGTTTCAGTTTAATGATGATCAGAATAAGTAAAGAGAGAAATGTCTGAGTACGTTCAGTTTTGCTCAGCTGTTTGCAATTCAAATAACGTAAGGGGTTTATCAGCACAGTTATTCATAAATTTTTCTAAGGGAGGTTACAACACCTTCTGATGATGATAATGATATTTGGTTTATGGGTCCCTCAACTGCGCGGTTATCAGCACCCGTACAGAGCCCAATGTCGCCACTAAATGATGAGAACAACACAAACACCCAGTACCCGGTCAGGGAAAAATCCCCATCCCGGCCGGTAATCGAACCCAGAAACCCGTGATCCGAAGGCAGCAACTTAAGCCACTAGACCACGAACTGCAGACTAAGTAACTTCTCGCATTTGTGTATGAAACATTATATCCTCCATATGACTACCCAAGGCCGCGCGGCAGCGAGCAATGCGTTCATTGAAGTTCTCAAGCGTTCGAAAACATCTGCTGGAAAGGCGATAAAAACCCTTTTAATTTTACGCTTCAATTGCTATATTGTTGGCGGTTTGTTCACGTACATTTTTGATTTCACAAATCCTCACAAAAGAAGTCACAAGGCGTAAGATCGCATGATCTTCCAGGCTATTCCTTGTTGACATGCAAAGAGACAATTTTTTGAGGAAGTTTTTCATTCGGCAGAGTAATCGTTTCACGCGACGTGTGACATATTGCACCATCTTGTTGAATTTAAAAATCGCCATTATCATCAGTAAGAGGGAAAAACCAATCAGAAAGCATGTTTCGGTAACGTTCGCCGTTCGCAGTGACGGCAGCTCCGTCATCATATTCAAAAAAATACGGGCCGATCAGTCCTCCTGCGCAGACCCCACACCACAAAGTCTGCGTTGTGGATACATCTCATCTTGTCAGTCACTCGCGGATTTCGTTACCCTAAATTCTGCAGTTCTGCTTACTGACGTAACCCACTAAGGAGGAAGTGCACCTTATCTGAGAAAAATATTCTTTTTGTGAATTTCTCGTTCTCCGCTTCTGGAGCCAAATTGATGTCTCTTTCCATGATCCGCGGGCTTCAACTCTTGTCTAAACTCAATCATGTACGCATCCATTTTCAGGTCGTTAGGAAGGATTTCATGCAGTGAACTTGGTAATAAATTCAATTGTTGAGCTCGTCGGCGAACTGATTTTCTGGGTCTTACGGTCACGTTGTTACGCAGAACATAAATGTTTTCTTGTGTTCGAACAGAACGAGGTTGTCCTATTATCCAGTGTCTGAAACAGAATCCGTGGCCTGAAACTTACAGTTCAACTTCCGATCTGATGATTCTGTTGGAGAAACATTACCTCCAACTGTCACAACCAATTCACGAATGGTTGTCGCTGGAATTTCACTGTTTTTGTAATAACTTTTTATCACTTGGATACGTTGCTCAGTTGTCGTCTTCTGTCATCTGCTCCATGACGAAAATAAACATCAAACAACAATGCTCGCCACACAAAAGCTTTTACGCTACTAGTGGGAAGGGTCGTAGATAACAAACACAAAAAATCACGGCTACCAACCGCCATATGACAAAATGGCGCAAAATTTAAATTCGTTCTTACTTTCTTGACACCCGTTAGTAAAATTTAAATCTTCGATTCCTTGGACTCTGTGCTCCACGCTCGGCATCCATGTATTGTTTGGCTTAATTAATACCCACTTCGAGGAATCAATGTTTATGCTGCACTTGCAGCTTCATACACACACACAGAGTCCTCAACTCCATCCGAACAGCACTCGAAAAGCCCAACGGCACCGATCGACCGCCGTGTCATCCTCTGCATCCCTGGATGCCGATACAGAGATGTTAGTGGGACAGTGCACAAATGGTGTAATTCACACTTAACTGGAAGAGTACAGAAGGTTGAACTTAACAGTACAGACAGTCTGCAAAAACCAGTAGAGTCCTCTAACTGGGGAGTTATCAAGAATGGTTTCCCACAGGGTTCAGTCTTGGGTCCCTTATAGTTCTTAATATATATATTGAGAGGCACCCACATGCCTTGCTCATACTGTGGCATCAAGCAGTCAGGCCTGCAAGATGAGTGGTCTGCCAAGCGAGTGGATTCATTCTTATTTATCGAGTAACATGAACTCTCGTACTCACAATTAAGTTACAAATTATCCTCCTATATGAATAATACGTAACGGAAACTCACATCTGACTATCAGTAATTTACAGAACTCTGACTGTTCACTACGCACTGGCAATACCACACTTTCTTTTTTTTTTATTTAACGGCTTTTATCAACACTCGGCCATCGCACTGAATATGAGTGGCGCACACATCATAATTTCTGGATATCATGACAACATACAATTCGAAGGAAAAGACCACCAATCTTTTTCTTTTCACTATCTTATTTATTCCGATAAATTCTATAACCTAAACACACAAATTCTATAACCTACAACAATAACACATGAGAAATTCCGCCCAGTGGGCATGGCTTTACATTGGTGATTCTCTATCTTATGGTCTCGCAATTATTTAACGCTACAGTGCACTTTCTGGATAGGATGGTGGATCGTTTGCTATATCTCACACTTCGACTCTCACAACCATCATCACGAAACTTTCCTCCAGACCGAGCGGTACAAAAGGAACACGCATAACCCACTACCTCTGAAACTACCTTGCTACTCTCCCATGCAAACCACACATACTTAAATTACATGACATACACCACACTACAACATGAAATACAACACAGGTAATAGTCACAACATTATCACTTTCAGCTTTCTCACTTCAATTAATATTTATCCCGGTTTCACACGACACTGCCCCACATCGTAATTCTACTTTCGTACTATGAGCTCTGGAGATATATGCACGTCTTCCTGTGCGATGCAAGCCAAGTGGCGTTGCTGGATAGACGGTTGACTCACCTTGCTTCTCTCTCAGAGTATTATAGTTTGAATCAAGCGTCACACGGAAACATATCACGCAAAGTAATATTAAGAACATATTCATCACACACACGAGTCCTCAAGTGATACCATGGACGAGTACTTCTCTTTATCCTTTGTCTCATACACAGATTGAGACTCACTCAGTACTCACCACGTGGAAGTACTCGCCTCTAATTTCAAGTCCTGCACACGTAATTTCTTAAATATTTCAACTTATGGTACACACGCTAGTAATTCATCTTAACTTAAGCACACGGAAGTATTTCAACTTATTGCTACACGTGGTTTCATTGTGACCGTTGGTCACTTCCGAAGATTACTATGATCCCATTAATATTACCTGTCTAACATTTAATTCTCCCCACAAAAGTTCCTGAAATAGAGAAATAATTATTTCAAACTACTCTTAAATATTCCACATGCATACCATGTATCCACTCTTTTGTCTTTACGGAGCACACCTAAGACAGGTCTAAACAGCACAAGATCCAGCGGCAGAGTGCTGAAACATGGCCGTTCTTCAGGTCCTCTCCCACCTCTGCTGAAGTGGGGGAGCACCTTGCTACCATATTGGTCAGCCACTTTTCAGGCGCTCAAAGCTCAGGTAAATTTCTTCTCTTTGGTCCCACCAAAGGTGGCCAAAGGATTGTCTCAAAGATAATCATATATTCTGTGGTGTCACCGCCAGACACCACACTTGCTAGGTGGTAGCTTAAATCGGCCGCGGTCCATTAGTACATGTCGGACCCGCGTGTCGACACTGTCAGGATCGCAGACCGAGCGCCACCACAAGGCAGGTCTGGAGAGACTGACTAGCACTCGCCCCAGTTGTACAGACGACCGTGCTAGCGACTACACGTACGAAGCCTTTCTCTCAATGGCCGAGAGAGTTAGAATAGCCTTCAGCTAAGTCCATGGCTACGACCTAGCAAGGCGCATTAACCATATCTGGAGAGAGTCTCACTTGTATTATCAAGAGAAATGTACCACAATGAATTAAAGTTAAGTATACGAGAAGCTCCGTTCTTTTCTTTATAGCTTTGATCACGTATCCTGTTTCAGACTTAACGCCAGTCGGCGTGTGTGTACGCGTGCCTTTCGGTTACCCGTCACTGTGGACTGGCTGCCTTGTCAGTCCACTACATATTCACATTCACTATCTGCGGTTAGCAGACGACCATACATTCATTCATTTCACAGATCTCACCTAACTGTATGTAGGGATTTATTTTGTGGGAGTGCACATGTGATCAATTAAATAAATAAATTGTCATTCTCTCCCACACTGGTATCCGGCTTCGCTGTATCAATTGAAATTGAGTTATTTTACAAAAAAAAAATGTGTTGTTCTGACAAAAATAATGAAGCATGTAGTACCTATTTTCAATGTCGTGCGGTACTGTACCCTTTCACCACTGGCTACCCATGCAGAAAAAAATGGCACGGTACTATCCTTGCAATGCGAGGGTAGTTCCGAACATTTTTTTAATAAAGCTGTATTAGAACAAAAATAGCAAGTCATCAAAATAACCAGGAGGAGACCTTAGCCTCTGGTGACCTCAAATAGACGACCACATGCTGTTACTTTACCAAATTATTGACACAGTTGTTGCATTATTGTACTCTACACAATCCGGAGTAACGTACACATACAAATTTACAACAATCCACATGACAAATAAAACATCATACAAATAAAAAATAATGTTGAGGTAAAGATTTGCTTAGTTACTGGGATCTTCGGTATTTTTATGAGTAATACAAACTACACTAATTCTATGACAAATAAAAAAATACTAATTGTATTCATGAAATTTTAAATAGCTCACCGTCCAAACACAGAACAAGTAATCTGACATTCATAAATTGCAATGTCTAAATACAAAACAAAATCAACAAAAAAAAAAAATTGCGTACACTAGTTCCATGTATAATGTCAGGCTCCATATCAGTACTCTAAAATATACATCAATCCTACAGAGAAATAAAACTGAGAAGAAAAACAATGAAATATACCACAAGTTACATACTGGTTACGTAATATAGTTCACCTAAGACATCATGTCATACCTCGTTAACTATCATCACTTAAGCAATTGCCACCACTACTCGACTGTGAGTTTAACCTTATCCTTGTCCACCAGTACAAATACCTGCTGCTGAGCCAGTCAGTCCATCAACTTTGATCAATACACGCAGTAAATAGTTTAGCAATAAGTGCTTGAATCCACAGTAGCTCTCGTATCTTACTCTACTGCTCATTTCTCTGTTGTTACACATTTGGACGACAAGAACTTGCATTTCGACTAGCCTTCGTTACACTTTAATGTGAAATATCACCACTGTGATAATGAAAATAAGTGGCTTCAGTCAACACACCAACAAGATCATTACTGTCCACGACATCAAAATGCATCAATTAATTCCGATATTTGTTGTGCAATGCAAACTCTTCTCCCCTGTGACAACCTTACTGACCAATGCAACAAGAGCTGCTACGTTAGTATTACGCCACCGGCTAATAATTAAAGCATCATTGTACCAAATATTCTAATAAACATGCTACGTGAACTTGATAACCCAGAACAAAGAAAAAAAAAACTAACTATTCTAAACACAAATGTTAATGAAATACAATTACACTTGCTGTACCTTCAGGAATGAAACATATAAAAAAATTACACAATTACAAATACAAATACATTATTCCCTATCTTGCGAGTCACACGGAAACATTTCATTCTGTGATTTTCTTGGGGTCAAAAACTTGCTGATAGTTTTCCTAGAAACACTGTCTCGGTGTCAAAGCTCTCCCATGGTAACCCGGACGAAAGTCTTTAGGTCACTCAAATCGACATTTTGAACACACACTGAACAGTAAACTGTATCTCACATTAAACACAAATGTCATAGTCACTCTCCGAGTACCATCCACACGAATCTGGTCGTCCACAAATGGCCCTACAACTACTATTACCCACGGTTCTGTCCTTTCAATTCATGCTGTCATTAAAAGTCGTAAGTTCCAACAACCAGCACTTATTCCCACACCACTTAAAGAAATGTCTCCTACTACAAATGCAAATGTCAATGTCCCACTTTAGTTTCCTTTCTTTCATAGAATAATTAGTCAGCAAACGACAACTGTCCTCTTTAAGTATACCAAGCGTCCCACATGCCATTCACAAAGCACACTTAAGTCACTGCCAAAAGTTTATGGATCCCACCGTTCAGTGGTCAAGACAAAACAAAACAATCGTCCTGTCTGCTAAAGACAAAATCTTTTCCACCACTCACAACGTGGAAACACCAGTCCTTCACTTTCCACCTTATGGAGACATTCGAGCAGTCATCTTGTTTCACGGCTCCAAACTCCAGTACTAGTTAATAGTTGCTGGTAGAAAATGCCCGCCAGGCTCTGCCGTGCGTCGTTCATTCTGCCGTGACGCCGCCGTGCGAGCTGTTGAGCAGAAGAAACTACCCGCTGTTGCCTCTGCGGGATACTGTCTCCAGTCGTGAGGGTGGTAGAACTTATGAATGGCCAGTGGTACATGCGTGTCGCCCCAGGTCGTTGACCTGCTGTAGTGGGCGCGTGGATTGTACCTCGACCGGCAGTGGAGTGGGGAGCACACCGGCTCTGTTGCCTCTCCCATGCCGACGTCAGCTTGGCTCACTTGGTACGGGCGCGTTCTGTGTAGCCCCTCAGCGCTACGACACCCAATCATTCAAGCCCTTCCGTGCATCTCGCACCATTACAGACAAAATGATATTCTTACAGTATTTAAATACTCATTGATTACATGTATGATCTATTAGATACATTGGTAATAAAAGAATCTTTGTTCTAAAAAAACATAAAATCATACACCCTAGTTTTCTACACCTACAACATCAACATTTATCTCTACTCTATATACGGCCCACACTTGTGCTATTGATTGTACCTGTCGTCCCTCATACAAAACATGAAAGTTTAAAAAAAAAAACAAAAGGAATAAGAAACAATCTATACAGCTCATAATTACAATATGAAATAGTAGACTACTCTAACATCCTATCACAGTGAAAATATTAGAAACTGTTGATTCTAAAACTACAATATACAATGAACCTTTGTGCTTGTGACAGACTGAAATTAATACCCCTTGAAAGTGTTCTAACAAAAAAATAAGAAATAATCTACACAGCTCACAACTACCTACCACATGTTATTAAATAGTAAACTACTTTAACATCCTAACACAAGAAACATTTTAGAAACTGATGACTCTAAATAAATCTACAACATACAATGCACCTTTGTGCTTGTGACAGACTGAAATTAGTATCTCTTTATACATTTTACTTTTATTATATATAACAACATTTCTAGGACATGTATGAACCATCCACATGGTGTCAGATCCTGACCTGCCATCGAGGTTCATCCCAATCAAACAATAAAACACAATAATGTTTTAGTTATGGATCGGTAGCATCCCCTTTACAGGAGTGTGTGCATTGATCACACTACTCTACGACTCTCACTCACCAGACCTCACATTTTCCTTCTCATTCAATCCATTAATACACTAACAGAATAGGTCTAGAAGTCAGCTAACCTTAACACCACCACACTCACGACAACATACCATACCTTTGCTCCCTTATACTCAACCACATAACACATGAAGTTGTTTCAGAGATAGCATTCCAGTCTCTGAATTCGTCCTTTCACTCTGGCACCTCTCTCCATCGGCTTACCTCTGCATTCACTTTACCGATTATTCATCCTGCTAAATATCAACTTAGAATTGCGACATTTCATCTAAGAACAAAAAATACACAAGTTATTCATCCTGCAAAATAACTGTACACATTCTTGGTACCGTTTTGATTAGTTATACTGGTACCAGGCTTCAACAACAACAACAAAAATTATTTTTTTTCATATTGCAAATTTTATGGTAAGAATTAGATTTACACGTATATTACATCTTACGTCAGTATTCCACAACGTTCACCACCTGGATCTCATACTCCCTTTATGTCCTTTCACGTTGCGCAGTTGTCCTTATCTCTTCATTCGTATTTCGGCTCTCCGTCCATCCACTACTTTATCATTTCCTGGTCTTCCTTCGCCATTGGCATCAATCTTTATTGCAGCATACACACGCATCTCTGTAACATACATCTAAGACATCTCCACATTATTAATTCTACTCACCTTTATTTACCACTGTTTCATCACGTCGAATCTCTCTTTATTAATCACACTGCATTAAATCGCTTCTCTCCTTAAATATCACCTTTATCAACTACTATTTATCACGTCGCTTCTCTCACTATCTACCATCTTTATCCACTCATTAATCATCACGTTGTTTCTGCTTGATCCTTATTCATATGACAAAAAATACGTACATACACCACTCTGTCGACTCCTGTTCATGACTCATTCGACCAGTCTATTCCGTCATACTTCCTGACATCCCGCCTGAAAATTCTTATGTTCGATTTGACCCTGCAGAACGTTACACACCACAAATGCCCGCATCTCGTGGTCGTGTGGTAGCGTTCTCGCTTCCCACGCCCGGGTTCCCGGGTTCGATTCCCGGCGGGGTCGGGGATTTTCTCTGCCTCGTGATGGCTGGGTGTTGTGTGATGTCCTTAGGTTAGTTAGGTTTAAGTAGTTCTAAGTTCTAGGGGACTGATGACCATAGCTGTTAAGTCCCATAGTGCTCAGAGCCACACCACAAATAAATACACTGACTATTTACCATAAATTGCCTACTTTCGATCTATCCTTAACTTTTCCATAATTTGTTGTTAGAAATTTGATGAAGCCCACGAGATTGTTTTCCCTTGATCGTCTCAATCAGTACAGCATTTTCATGGTCAATCCGATCACTCTGAATGGTTCACTGTACACAGTAAATAATTTGCTAGTTAGGAATCTGTGCTTACATGAAAATTAAATGTGTGCAGAGAGTATACAAGCTGGGAGAAATGGGCAGCCCAAGTGTTAGAAACTTAGGTGCTAGTGGCCTCTTTCCCTAACACCAGATTCCGAACAACCATACGCAGCACCTCATAATAACTGTCACCACGACTATGACATACTATAGATCAGATGGCATATAATTTAAAAACTTCGATCACATTACTGATGTTACCTGTAACAGCAGTATAAACGTACCCTATGCCATACAGATCACAATGTTGACTTTTTTACGTTACGTGTTAAGTATCTGCAATAGTCAAATCGCACTAATTAAACTGGACTCATTGGCATTATTACATAACATTTTTAACAACTGTTTTTTTTTTAGGAAACAGTCCTTTTACTTTAGTGTTCAAAATAGAAAATTGCAAATTTTGCTCTGAGAGACCAGCCTAACAGATGCCATTACTGGTGTTTTATTCTCTGATCAGAAGTATGGTATTTGCATTCCTACATATCAGTAGTGTATGTCTGCTACATAGACAATTTTCAGTGCCAGTGGCAAGTGTTTTAAGTCAACATGCTAAGGTCTGATATGTTGATATGTTGGATCCACCAATCTATTACGAAAAGTAAGAAATGCCAGGATTCCATGCTCTCCTGTCATTCTGGTAGTTTCTGCTGTTCCTATCCTCGACTCTGTCTGACCTATGAGTCGTATCTCCGTTCACGATGTTGCTCTCATTACTCAGTTCCTGTAACAAGTGCTGAAATGACGCGGAATTGTCTAAGCCTCTGCTTGCCATCACTATATCTCTGCGCAATCTCACTGGCAACTTCGTTATACAGATCCTAATGAGCTTCCCAGTTTCGTATGGCACATCCAAATACCTATTTCGTCTCAGCATTTCCTGATAGCACGATACTGGATCTCTTATACGACCTTCGTTACAATTTGGCATCATCAATATGCTTTGCTTAACCTGGTCCTGCTTACTTTTCGACCAGAATTCATTTAAAAACTTGTCACAAAATATCTTGTAGCTAATACAGTATTTAATAACTTCCTCCATTTTCGCTCTAGCCTCGTCCCTCAAATGGTTACATACAAACTTCATTTTGAGGAGCGGTCCTCACGATGAAGGTAATGAATCTTGAAATTGAGACAGCTACAGGCATGGATGTTGGTAATTATCAGGATCCGGAAAACAAGTGTACGTTTGTACCGACACGAAGTGCCTAGTACATTCTTCTTCCGCATTTATGTTTTCCGACCTTGGACTATACTCAGTTGGGTTTGCCACCTGTTTTATCCGACACAACCGTTCTTCTAACTCTCTGAGTTCGTCTTCCTCTTTCTGCCTGTTTTCGTTTTTTGAATTTATCTCACTCTCCCTCTGCAGTCTACCTGGTGGTGTTTCACCTTCGCTTCTGCACGCTAATTGCAATTGTGCTAGTTCTTCCCTATGTTTCCTATTTGTTTCTAATTGTGCCTCTTTAAACTGTAATAGTGATTGTATCTCATCCTGGTCGGCATAAACCTCTCGCTGCGTACTGTCAGAGCCTGTTTCGCCTCTTATACTGATCTTTTCTACATCTGCGCTAATCGTATTCATTCTGACCACTACCTTCGCAACTTCATCCCTGTGTTTATTTAGCGCCACTTCCTGCCGGGTGACTTGAGCTTCCACGATGTCTAATGCCCCTTGTTTATCTGCAAGTAAGTCCTCCACTATCTCTTTGATTTGCTCATCCAGCAACACGTCCCTACGTTCTGTAATATCGCTCTCTATTGCACTTATTCGTACCTCCAAGTTATTGGCTTTTTCTTTCACGGCACCACATACTTGCTTCACCACATCCAGATCCTTCTCCCCCTCATCTAACCGATTATTAACTGCGGACAGACGCTCATCGATAACTGTGTGTAGCTTCCTCATTGCCTCTTTATTTCCCTTATCCATTGCCTCCAATCTTTCCTTATTTGCTTCCACTCTCTCTTTAGTTTCCCTACCTCTCTCCTTACTATCTCTATCCATCGCTTCCAATCTTTCCTTATTTGCCTCCAATCTTTCCTTATTATCTCTATCTCTCTCCTTATTATCTTTATCCATCGCTTCCAATCTTTTCTTATTATCTCTATCCATCACTTCCAATCTTTCCTTATTATCTCTATCCATCCTCTGTAAAAACTGCAGTAGCACATTGTCATTTGCTACTTTCGGTGCGCTCACCACGTTCGCCTGAGAAACCGTAGCTTCGCTAAGGGTAGCTTAACTTTCACTGCATACCTGACCTAGTCTCGGCTCGCCCGCATCGTCGGGAAAAGCCCCCGATTGTGGACAAAGCCCGCCGCTTAAAGGATCACCTAGGCGCGGTCCACTGAACAATTCAGCCCCTTCCAAGTGTTTGCTGTTCTCGTTCATTAATCCAAGGTCGACAGCTACTTCCTGCTGCACTGCTACGTTCACCCCAGAATCACTATTCTCCATGGTGACTACACTTTTCGACTGCGACCTAGTTACTACGGACATTACGCAAAAAAAAAAATTATACAACGATCTTCCAGCCTTGGACGATATAGCAATTAATTATATAAAAAAAAATAAACGATCCTCACCAATCCAGAAAGAAACTGCAAACAAAAGAATTTTACATCTTAGCGCTATCACAATATATTCCATCAAAAAATAAAAAAATTCATAACAGCAAACCAAACAGCAAAATATCCTGGCAGGGTCGAATTTATGAGAGGCACCCACATGCCTTGCTCATACTGTGGCATCAAGCAGTCAGGCCTGCTAGATGAGTGGTCTACCAAGCGAGTGGATTCATTCTTATTTATCGAGTAACATGAACTCTCGTACTCACAATTAAGTTACAAATTATCTTCCTATATGAATAATATGCAACGGAAACACACATCTGACTATCAGTAGTTTACAGAACTCTGACTGTTCAATACGCACTGGCAATACAACATTTTATTTTTTTAATTTAACGGCTTTTATCAACACGTGGCCATTGCACTGAATATGATTGGCGCACACATTATAAATTCTGGATATCATGACAACATACAATTCGAAGGAAAAGGCCACCAATCTTTTTCTTTTCACTATCTTATTTATTCCGATAAATTCTCTAACCTAAACACACAAATTCTATAACCTACAACAATAACACATGAGAAATTCCGCCCAGTGGGCATGGCTTTACATTGGTGATTCTCTATCTTATGGTCTCGTAATTATTTAACGCTACAGTGCACTTTCTGGATAGGATGGTGGATCTTTTGCTATATCTCACACTTCGACTCTCACAACCATCATCACGAAACTTTCCTCCAGACCGAGCGGTACAAAAGGAACATGCATAACCCACTACCTCTGAAACTACCTTGCTACTCTCCCATGCAAACCACACATACTTAAATTACATGACATACACCACACTACAACATGAAATACAACACAGGTAATAGTCACAACATTATTACTTTCAGCTTTCCCACTTCAATTAATATTTATCCCAGTTTCACACGACACTGACCCACTTCGTAATTCTACTTTCGTACTACGAACTCTGGAGATATATGCACGTCTTCCTGTGTGATGCAACCCAAGTGGCGTTGCTGGATAGACGGCTGACTCACCTTGCTTCTCTCTCAGAGCATTATAGTTTGAATCAAGCGTCACACGGAAACATATCACGCAAAGTAATATTAAGAACATATTCATCACACACACAAGTCCTCAACTGATACCATGGACGAGTACTTCTCTTTATCCTTTGTCTCATACACAGATTGAGACTCACACAGTACTCACCACGTGGAAGTACTCGCCTCTAATTTCAAGTCCTGCACACGTAATTTCTTAAATATTTCAACTTATAGTACATACACTAGTAATTCAGCTTAACTTAAGCACACGGAAGTATTTCAACTTATTGCTACACGTGGTTTCATTGTGACCGTTGGTCACTTCTGAAGATTACTACGATCCCATTAATATTACCTGCCTGACATTTAATTCTCCCCACAAAAGTTCCTGAAATAGAGAAATAATTATTTCAAACTACTCTTAAATATTCCACATTCATACCATGTCTCCACTCTTTTGTCTTTACAGAGCACACCTAAGACAGGTCTTAACAGCACAAGATCCAGCGGCAGAGTGCTGAAACATGGCCATTCTTCAGGTCCTCTCCCACCTCTGCCGAAGTGGGGGAGCACCTTGCTACCATATTGGTCAGCCACTTTTCAGGCGCTCAAAGCTCAGGTAAATTTCATCTCTTTGGTCCCACCAAAAGTGGCCAAAGGATCGTCTCAAAGATGATCATATATTCACATTCACTATCTGCGGTTAGCAGACGACCATACATTCATTCATTTCACAGATCTAACCAAACTGGGTGTAGGGATTTATTTTGTGGGGATGCACATGTGATCAATTAAATAAATAAATTGTCATTCTTTCCCACACTGGTATCCGGCTTTGCTGTATTAATTGAAATTGAGTTATTTTACAAAAAAAATGTGTTGTTCTGACAAAAATAATGAAGTATGTTGTACCTATTTTCAATCTCGGGCGGTACTGTACCCTTTCTATATTGAAGACTTGCCACTCTTTGTTTATGAAGATGCAAAGCTAGTTCCTTTTGCTGATGATAAAAGTATAGTAATCGCACCCAAGAAGCAAGAATCAGCTATGGAAATTGCAAATAATGTCTTTCAGAAAAGTGGTCCTCTGCAAATAGACTCTCACTAAATTTGGAGAAAACACAGTTTATACAGTTCGTACACTAAATGGCATAACACCATTCATAAATGTAAATGATGAACGGAAGTCTGTTGCTAAGGCAGAATACTCAAAATTTCTGGGTGTGTGCATTGATGAGAAATTGAGTTGGAAGAAGCACATCGATGATTGCTGAAACCGTTAGGTTCAGCTACTTGGGGTATTAGGGTTATTGCAAATTTTGGTGATAGACATATTAGTAAATTTAGCCTACTATGTCTATTTACATTGTTTCGAATATTTTCACTCACTGCTTTCATATGGCATCATATTTTGGGGAAATTCGCCATTAAGAGAGAAAGTATTCATTGCACAAAATCGTGTAATCAGAATAATTGCTGGCACCCACCCAAGATCACCTTGCAGACATTTATTTAAGGAACTCGGGATATTCACAGTAATTTCGCAATATATATATTCACTTATGAAATTTGTCATTAATAACCCATCAGAATTCAAAAATAACAGCGAAGTGCATAGCTATAACACTAGAAGAAAGGATAATAATCACTATTTTGGATTAAATGTCACTTTTTCACAGAAAGGGGTGAATTATGCTGCCACAATAATATTTGGTCATTTTCCAAATAGTATTAAATGTCTGACAGATAGCCAACCAACATTTAAAAGCTAATTAAAAGAATTTATGAATGACATCTTCTACTCAATAGATGAATTCTTAGATGTGGAGTAGTAACTGTAAAAAACTTAATTGATTGTTTTGTGTAAAGAAAACTTATGTTAAAGTGACACGTTCCACATCTTTACGAAATGTCTTATTAATGATTTATAGAACAAGGATTAATGTATGTGTGTATGTGGTCAGCACACCGTTCTCCTGGCCATTGACGGTTTTCGTGACCGAAGTCTCTACTTCCCTGTCAAGCAGTTCCTCAATAGGCCTCACAAAGGCTGAATGCACCCTGTTTGTTAACAGCTTTCGGCAGACCCAAACGATCACTCATCTGACCATCTGAGTACTAGGAAAGCAGGACAGCGCTTAATTACAGTGATATGACGCGAACCGATGTTACACTGCTGTAAGACCATAGGCACGGATTCCTCAACGTAGGTATTAAATGAGCACTTCCGGTATGGAAGCCAGAGCGCAAAGAAACCGAACTTTACATTTAACAATAATACTTGTAATGTTGTTGCATTAATTTTGCTATGCAAGCGGTGCTGATAGACAATAAAAGAGGGTTAAAAGCTGTGAGCTGTCTGGGGAAGTTAACCTTGCATTACTGCGCAACTGTTTCACCTGGTATCCAGTCTAGCTTACCAAATTCCCAACCAGACTAACATTAGTTATAATCTTTTAGTATTCATCTTACGATAACCAGCGATATGTATATAAAAAGACAATTTAAATAAAATGAAATAAATCAGTTTATATTTGGAAATTTATTTTAACATTGATCATTGAAATTTCAGCATATTAAACTTGAGTCATAACTAAGCTGGTGCCTTATTTAGGAGTGTTTAAATGTAAGTTTGTAATCTTACGGAGCACATCAAATAGGGAGCCAAGATTGGGAGACTGCATACAACACTGCATTCATAAAATAATACACGAAGAACGTAGAAACACATGGAAGAGGAAATTAACCACAACCAACCGATTAAATTTTCGCCCAAAGAAGTTACGATCGTAGCACAATCCTGTCCGTCATGTAATTACCACACACTGGTATACCAAATTCATACTAACTCTCTGTGAAATCTTCCCGAAAAGAATAGCTGAGGGCTACTTTGATGATTACACCACATGCTTCACGTGGTCAACTTGGTTTATGCAAAGAGTGTAACTCCACAATAATTTTGTAAATTAAAGTAAATTAGATCGAAAAGTAATTTACAAAAGAAAAACCTCGAACTGGCTACTATCGTCTTACTATTAACCTGATGGGTCAAACAGTTGTATAATCACGTGGTACTGGTCTCACAAAGTACACCCCACGTGGGTTGAACATAATGAAAAGTTGCTATATTGAAATATATTGTCAAGACGAGACGTTATAATCTCACGCACAATCGCATTTAAGACTGATGATCTTAGTTAGAGTTACTGATCAACACGTGGTTCCACTTTACTCACAAAGTAGTGACAAAGCAACTACCGGAATATATTCTGAACTTCACACTCGAATTACACTGCGTTCCAATTTAAGATAACATTAGATATTTTGGAGCTAAACCTGAAATAAAGGTGATTAAATTTTCAGTTAGGCTGAACTTAAAAAGTCCATAGTCCTACGGACTTAGCAGACATCACTTAGCCGGAGATCTTACCACTTCAGACGCTCGACACGGACAGACTGACCTGGGCTCCTACAAAGGGTGCTTCTGTATACAAAACGGAAGTGACCAGAGAGGCAGCTCCCTATACCAACATGACAAGGGACGGACAGGACCATACTAAGGATAGAAACGTCTGTGCTCTTAGAAAGCGTAGCTACCTGTTCCGACGTTGGTCCTACTGTTCTCTAGCAGACAGGCTTGTCTGCTACCATCCAGCATGCAACAAGAAATACATTTGCTCATTCATCCTTTGACATAGAAGGGAAGGGGGATGACAGTATCTTATCATATACAGTATATAAAAGAAAGAGGATGTAGGTTCCTTATGAGACGGTGTGACATGAATTATGTATAAACTGTGTTTTAAAGTGAAGTAGTGTGACAGATCGTTCTTGTTTATGTGTAAAACTAACACGTTTCACTGCTCAGTCTCCTCCCAGATAGTCAGAAACACCACAGTAAATTTAGAAGAGGAATTTATGCCGTAAATGACAACATATTTAAGAAATTAACATGAAAGGAATCCAACAGAGACCTTTCACACTGGTCGATAGCATTTTTCTCACAAAGAACGTGCAGGTCGCTCATGGCTCAGAAGTGTTTATTGAATACGGAAATGAAATCAATTTTCGCATACCGGGCTGTTTGTCTGATACTGTACCCACTATCTACAATAAAGCGCCAAAGAAACTGGTATAGGCATACGTAATCAAATACAGAGCTATGTAAACGGGCAGAGTGCGGCGCTGCGGTCGGTGACGCCTATATATGACGTGTCTGGCGCAGTTATATCCTTCACTGCTGCTACAATGGCAGGTTATCAAGATTTAAGTGAGTTTTGACATGGTGTTATAGTCGGCGCACGAGCGATGGACATAGCATCTCCAAGGTTGCGATGAAGTGAGCATTTTCCCGTACGACCATTTAACGAGGGTACTGTGAATATCAGGAATGCGGTAAAACTTCAAATCTCCAACATCGCTGTGACCGGAGAAAGATCGTGCAAGAACGGGACCACCGACAAATGAAGAGAATCGTTTAACAGAACTGCAACCCTTCCGCAAATGGCTGCAGATTTCAATGCTGGACCATCAACAAGTGTCGGATTGCGAACGGTTCCACGAAACATCATCGATATGGGCTTTCGCAGCTTAAGGACCACTCGTGTGCCCTTGATGACTGTATGGACAAAAAACTTTAGTCTTCGCCTGGGCCCGTCAACACCGTCATTGGACTGTTGATAACTAGAAAAATGTTGCCTGGTCGGACGAGGTTCCCGACATTTGCATGTAGCGATTTAGGGAAATCATGGAAAACCTAAATCAGCATGGCCACTCGCGGGTTTAAATCGTCGACCTCCGGAAAGAGAGTCCAGTATGATAACCACTGCGCCACTTCTCAAGGTGATACGAAGGAGGCCGCCCCCAGGGGTTCAGCATTCATTTGCTGAGTACGGGCCTGGCGACCCTGGGGTCCTGAGCTGGGGACTGGTCAGCGCCGCCAGTCTCCTGTCACCGTAACCCCTGGATATGCTTCAGCGACCACCGTATGGTGCGGCGGTGGAATGTTGTGTGCTGCGGGGAATGGTAATCTTGGCTTGACCGCCTGGATTGCGAGGAAGGTAAACCTCTATAAAAACCCCTCAATCTGACGGTGTGCTGCGCGCCTATAAGATGCATGGCTGTTGGGGTGGAAGAGTCGCAAGCGAGAAACCTCTGAGGCACCTGCCGCACCCCAGTTGTATAAGGCTTACTCAGGCACGTGGGGCTCTGTCTGAGCGGACCTTTAGTTCCCTAGCTGCTCGTGGGACAGCAATGGGCCCTTCGACCTCTACATTTCCCCCTACCAGTGGATTGGGTGGGCCACTGGTAGGAAAACACACCCCATCGAAAAAGCGACTTCGTGCTGCGAGTCCTCCAGCGCCTGGTGTTGTTAGAGATTTATCAGACTGTCGTAACAGAGCACATGCTGATAATCAGAATGTGTTTTTGATTATTAAACGGAAGGAGGGTAGCTTTGAGAGGGTTTCTCCCTTTTACATCCACAAGGGTCTTGAGGGGTTTGCAGAAACGCTGAAAACTCTGAAGCGGCTGCGCAATGGGACTCTGTTAGTTGAGACTTCTAGTTCCCGTCTACATCTACATCCATACTCCGCAAGCCACCTGACGGTGTGTGGCGGAGGGTACCCTGAGTACCTCTATCGGTTCTCCCTTCTATTCCAGTCTCGTATTGTTCGTGGAGTCAAGTCGCTTCTCTTCGGAAAGCAACCTGTCTCGGAGAGTACGCTATCGAGACCGAGCTCCACTCCACTTTTAACTATAGTAAGGGTGTTGTGACATGTAGAGACTTGGTGGATATCCCCGCAGACGAGTTAAAATCTGAGTGGGCTGACGAAGGTATTGTTGACGTGCAGCATATTATGAAATGAGTCGATGGTGACCTAGTCAAATCCGACTCGTTTATTCTCACGTTCAGTTGCCAGAGACTCCCAGAGCATGTTAAAGTGGGGTTCTTACGTTTGCCAGTACGGCCATATTTCCCCAACCCAATGCGCTGTTTTAAATGTCAGCGCTTTGGGCATACTACGTTGGGGTGCAATGGGATAGCCAATTGTGGTAAATGTGGTCAGCCTGCCCACGAAGGAGCCGATTGTTCATCGCCTGTGAAGTGCGTGAATTGCTCTGGGAGTCACCCTGTCTGGAGCCGGGTCTGCCCAATCTATCTCGAAGAACGGAAGATACAGGAGATTAAAACATCTAAGCGCATCCCCTATGGTGAGGCTAAGAAGATCTTCAAGGCCATGCAGCCTCCTGTGTTTACAGCATCTTACGCTTACGCTCTGAAAAAACCGGTACAGTTGGCCACTGTTGCTACCCAAACGGAGGTTGCTAGTGTTAGCACTAATACCTGCGTTTTCCAGTGCACTTGTGCTGCTGCGGTTGTTTTGAAACCTGCAGCTCTCCCCGAAATGTCGGACAACGCCATGGTTGCTGACATTGGGGTACTTCCTGCCTCTCCCCATATAGCGCCTTCTGCCCAGGCGAGTAAAGCCCCAACAGTTGACAAGGCTCTGCATTCTAAGCCCCCCAAGACAAAGACGCCGAATGTAAAGATTTTGCCACCTGAGGAGACTAGTCAGGGTCGGTCCGATGACGAGGCAATCGTACTGTCTGACATCTCCCGTGGGTCGTCATCGGAGCTGATGGACATTGATGTCAACCGGGGGCGATCTTCTCGCCCCAGGAATAAATCTCCGGCCAGTACAGGCTATCCTCCAAAGCACAGAGGCAGGGTGAAAGTTCAGCCACCCTGATCACTGGCTCCCGTATTACAGTGGAACCTGAATGGGTTCAGGACGCATGTGGCCGAATTACAGCTCCTTGTACGAGAGTGCCTTTTGTGCTTATGTCTCCAAGAGACACATTTTGGGGTCACTGATGCTCCTTCTTTACGGGGCTATACCGTATATCGAAACGATGATCTGACGGGGAAAGGGCAAAGGGTGGTGTTGCGGTTTTTGTCCGTGACATGCACCCCTCATCTGAGCTCCCCCTCGTTACAGACTTGCAGGCAGTTGCAGTTGACCTTCTTGTGGTTCGGTTGCTCACAGTCTGTTCAGTTTACTTACCGCCTCAGGATGCAGTAGACTCTGAGGCTCTCACAGACCTTATTAGCCAACTCCCCCGCCCTTTTCTTCTTCTGGGGGACTTCAATGCTCATAATGTCTTATGGGGCCCTTCGACTACTTGCCCCAGGGGTCGCATTCTGGAAAGCCTCATGATGTCTGAAGAACTGTGCATCCACAACTCTGGTGCTCCCACTCATTTCTGTACTGCTTCTGGTTCGTCATCAGCTATTTACCTTTCCTTTTGCTCTTGAGCACTCGCGGATTCTGCTCTAAGGGAGGTTGCTGCTGACCTCCATTCTAGTGACTACTTCCCTCTTTGGATTCGCCTCCTGGATGAGGCTGTGACATTACCAGTGCCGCCCCGGTGGCACCTCTGCAAAGCTGACTGGACACTTTTCAGCCGACTGGCTGTTTTGGAACACCGTGCGAGCGTCCATGAATGGGTCGACCATGTTACAGCCGTGATCTCCCATGCTGCTGAATTGTCAATCCCACGGTCATCCGGTCATCCCAAGAGGCGTCCTGTCCCTTGGTGGACCACTGAGTGCCGCTCAGCCATCCGAGCCCGCCGTGCAGCTCTGCGCCGCTTCAACTGCCGACCCTCAGCTGACAATCTTGCGGCCTTTAGGGTGGCGAGGGCCAAGACGCGGCGAGTGATTAAAGAGAGCAAACGACGGTCATGGCAATCGTTCTTGAACTCCATCTCCCGCTCCACTAGTTCTACGAAAGTATGGGAAGCCATCAGGAGGATTTCCGGGAAACTCAGCCAACTACCTGTCACGGCTTTGCTGCTTCAGGGCTGTCTCCTCACAGCGCCCAGACACTGGCCATGCATTTTGCGGAATCTACCGCCACTATTAACTGTGATCCAGATTTCTGCCGCTACCGCACTGCCATCGAGAGGGGTCACTTGGACTTCCGGTCTCCAAATTCTGAGCCCTACAACTGCCCCTTCACAATGTGGGAACTGGATTCGGCGCTGTCTGTGGCTCATGATACTGCGCCTGGTCATGATCAAATCCGGTACAGCATGCTGCACTACTTGTTGCTGCCATCCAAGGAAGTTCTCCTGAATTGTTTTAATGTAATATGGTTATCCGGCACGTTCCCTGACTCGTGGAGGGAGGCGATTTTGATTCCCCTCCTCAAACTGGGGAAGGACCGAACGCATCCCAGTAGTTATCGAAGTATTGCCTTGACGAGCTGTGTCGGGGAGACGTTGGAACGCATGGTCAACCGTCGCCTGCTTTGGCTGCTCGAGACCAGGCAGCTCCTTAGCCCCTCTCAGTGTGGCTTTCGTAGATGTCGTTCCACTATAGACAACTTGACCCTGTTTGAGGCGGCCATCCAGCAGGCCTTCCTACGTAACCAGCATTGTCTAGGTGTATTCTTTGACATTAATAAGGCGTATGACACTATTTGGCGCCGCCTTATCCTCAATCAACTCCATCAGTGGGGCTTTCGTGGCCGTCTCCACGTCTTCATTCGGTCCTTTCTTTCCCACCGCCTCTTTCGATGTCGGGTTGGTAATGTGCTATCTGATTTGTACGTGCAGGAGAATGGTGTTCCTCAGGGAAGCGTTTTAAGTGTCACCCTCTTTGCCGTCGCCATTAACAGTATCACGTCCACTATCCGGAGTCCTGCCCAATGCTACTTGTTTGTGGACGATTTTGCTGTTTTCTGTTCTTCCTCCAGTCTTGTCACTGCTAGTCGGCAGTTGCAGCTTACGATAAAGCGATTAGAGGCATGGACTGCGAAGACGGTGAAAGGTCTCTGTTGGATTCCTTTCATGTTTAATTTCTCAAATTTGTTGTCTTTTATGGCATAAATTCCTTTTCTAAATTTACTGTGGCGTCTCTGACTATCTGGGAGGAGACTGAGTAGTGGAACGTGTTACTTTTACACGTAAACAAGAACGATCTGTCACACTACTACACTTTAAAACACAGTTTATATGTAATTCAAATAGAAACATACAAGGGCCTCGCCAGGAGGAAATGCGGGGATTTGATTTCAAACATTTCCTTACGGTAAGAAAGTTTGAGATATTCCGAAATTCTCAAAAAGGCATACATCCACGAGCATGGCTCGAGCAATTTGAGTTCTGTCTTCCTCCCGACTGGGCAAGTTCACATAAGATAGGGTATATGTGTGGCTATTTGGAAGGCGAACCGGCGATTCGCATGAGGTCGGCAGCGCGTCACTGCAACTCCACTCGGGAGTTTCGACAAGCCTTTCTCTCCGCCTATTGGTCGGAAGCGGCACAAGATAGGGTCAAACATGGAATAATTATGCTGCCAAATTTGAACCAGTCTGGTTTCGGCAGCCCTGCACGCCTATTCGACCACATGCTGCAGGCAAATCAATTTTTATACGACCCATACGGGCCTGCGGAACTAATTAGGACATGCATCACCAAATTGCCGATGCACTTGCGGCACGTCATTCTTGCGGGACGAAGCAAAGAGGACGTGGAAACGTTTAAAACACTTCTCCAAGAGTTGGAATACAATACAGCAGAATGCCCGCCTAATCAGGCACAAAGTTATTACGGGGCACAGCAGCGCGATCGCAGTCGTGGCCGTCGTACTAATCAACGGCGTGACTGGTCGTCGCGACGCGAACGAAACAATAATCGGGACCAGCCGTATAGAAACTGGGGTAACCGTCGCGAACACAGGTGGAACAACAGAAATGATAGAGGATGGGGACAAGATCGTGAACGCAACAGGTACGGCAACCAGCATCGTTACTACGATGAACACGGTGGGAGTAGGATTGTAGGCGGAGACCCACATGATGTTGAAATTCGGCCGGCCAACCCTAGACATAATCCAGTAAATGGAAATGAACGAAACCGGCAATGACAAACGATCAGCCCAGAAGGCGCCAATCGGAACAAATGTGTGACATGGCAAATGAGTACATAGGATTTATAGAGAGGAGAATGAATTGATTAGTTTAAATTTGTGACGTATGCATTTTGAATAATATGTTGGTAAAAATTAATGATAAAGATGTTTTTATGTGATTGATTGAAGTGATGTTGTTAATTTTTTTCTCCTTGTACAATTAGGATTTAGTTTGATTCAAACGTAAAGATAAAAGGTTTCCTTGTGAACGAGTAAAATGCTGTTTATGTTTTTTTTGTGTGTCAATTGAAAAGAGTTGCTCCTGAGAGAAGCAAGATCGTTGCTGAATTAGTGCAAAAACTCAGGGGAATATCCGATCTGTGGGTATTATGGGTCTGGCAAACCCAGGTCCCCAGCTGTTAGTAGCCTTGTTTCCGATTTTCTGCTTTCAGTGCTACTATCTATCTATTACTATTCTATATCTGTCAGTATAAATGAGGATCTCTTACTATAGTATGCGTGTTGTATGAATATTTTAAGATAGGAGAACTCTGAGAAAGGAATGAGTAAATCTGGAATTTTGAAAACAGGATGCGATGATACGATTGTTTAACCATTGGCTTCCCAATATGCGATGATATGTTAATATTGATGATATATGTCTTTTTTGTTCTTTATAGCTGAGTACGTAAAGTGCTGTCTGTGGATTTCGTAAGTATATTGATTCCCCTCAAGGTGAAAGAAGAATTGTGGTTTGTGTAATTTACGTGGCTCTGAAATATTATTGTGGTAGTCAAATACGAGCAGTTTTTCAGCAAATGGAGAATGGAACGGAAATATGGATCCTTTTTGTAGTCTTGATTGATGTTGAGCCAAAGCCTGAAAAATTATTCTGCGTTAATACTTGTCCTAGAAAAGCGACGTTTATGTGTTTTGCTGATGCTGTGAGCATTACAGCCTACTGTTTTCGCTGGTGCGGGATGCACTGCAGCTTATATGATTTGTACTGAGGAAGTTTCCCTCTTGAAGGTAGAGGATGATTAAATAATTTTGATTATGGGAACGAAGGAAAGCTTGGTTTAAGGTAATAAGGATAAAGCAAAACATTTGTCATTTAAACTACAGGAGGATTCGGATCTTTTGTGTCTGTTGTAAGTTCAATATGTTAAGATGATACTGTTTTACAGAATAGAGGTGACCACAATTTTGCCATTCATGGGAAATGAGTCCAGAATAACCACCACAGGCGAAATAACTGATTTGGAAGCGAAAGGTAACGTAAAGAAGGAACGAAATCGAAGCAAAATGGGTAAGAAAATGTAATATAACCTGTATAATGCAAATAATTTAACCTTCTCAGAGCCATCTGTGTGATTAATTCTTGTGATAACGTAATTTTAGATGAAATTTTCTTACTGTTTTATGTGTGAATATATGAGTATGATAAACGTATAATTGCGAGTCTCTTTTCAGGTGTGAGAACTGGTATAAATGTTTTGGCGTGTAAATAACCATTGTTCTTTTACTGTGTATGTTTAAGGAAAGTTTCTCCATTTATCATGTGACAAGACGTATGCCGCGAGCGTCAAGAAGAGGGCGAATTAGAACATTGCTGTAGTGGTGTAAACACTTTGTTGAAGTAGCATTGAAGTGGCTTGTGGGATTAATTAGTAGTGGATAGAAGTAGAATTTTGAGTAATGCATGTTTATGGGTAGTTAGTTTGTAGAATAGACAACAGGTGTGCATGTGTGTGTGTAAATAACATGTGAACCCCATGCTCTCCTGACCTATACTTGCGCAAGGCATAACACCATTCATTTTAGTGAATTAATAAGTGGCATTTGATTTATTAAAACGTAAGTGAACCACATTAGTGATGTGGATTTAAATATTATATTGTCAGTTCATTTAATTTTTATTTTTACATTGTCAAGTCATTTCACTTTTATTTTTTTTTTACATTGTCAAGTCATTTAAATTTTATTTTATATTGTCGATTCATCTAATTTTTTTTATTAAAAAAAATTAATTAAGTCTCACTTTGTTCTTAAAAATTGTGAAAGACAATACTAAGTGGTATTATGTATGACATTGTGTAATCACATAAGGATGATGAAAAATTTCTGTGAATGCAGTTGAGAACGTGAAAGCGAACCGGCAAAACTCTTTAAGAGACAGCGGGAGCAGCCGGACTAGTTGTAAACTGGCGGGTTTCCCAGCGGGACACGCTGTCAGCCAGGCCACTTCGGGAGCGTGGCCGACAACAAAAGAAGGGCCGCCGCAAACACTTTCCCTTGTACCTGGAGCTAATGGGCGGCCGCCCCGCGTGACCCTTCCTGAAGGGAATGACCTGAAATGGGCGAGCGGTCCACCGCGCGGAAATCCATCTCCTGGCAACGCACCACACGCACGCGACCGTGACGAGACGGCCGCGGTGAAACAAAACAAGGGGCGTGGAGCCTTTTGACAGGTACTGTCCAAAGAAACTTGCAGACGTCAACGACGCCTATCGACATTTCCTGACGGATGCCCACTGTCAAGCGACAGTAAATCATGGTTCGATGTTCTCTGGTCGCTAAGGGTGGCACAAAAGAAGAGCCATTGAAGTGTCATCCTTGCCCAGGAATATCAACCTAGCATGTCAATCGAGGATACCGCACGAATTTGACAACACAAACAGGGAACCACATCGAGATGTACGTGACACGGGCCACCAAGAGAAACTTCATGAGAGGGCAGAGACGGCGGGATTGCACGCAACAGATGGACAAAAATCCCTACTGACAGCTGCGGCGACGAACCCCCTCCCCCTCCCCTTATATTGTGCCTCAGAACAGTGGAACTAGTGAGTGTATCAGTGAACAGTGATTATACGGTTCTTAGTTCAATGCATATACGTGTGTTTCTGTCACAGAAACTTTGACTCGTGTGTTTTGCAGGGACTCGATTTATTGGTGTTTATTAAACTCTGACTCTTGTATTTTGCAGGTGTTCTATATTTTTTTTAAACTTTGACTCTTGTATTTTGCAGGTGTTCTATATTTTTTTTAAAAAACTTTGACTCTTGTATTTTGCAGGTGTTTATTTATTGGTGTTTTGTTTTAGATGTTGACTATTGTACTGTTTTATTGATCAATGTTTGTTCTTGTGTTAGGTATTAGGTTTGTGATATTTTGTTTCGTAAATTCATTACTGTGGCACTGCTTCCTTTATCAGTCAGATTGCTATTCATTCTCATTGGGCTGTGATCGATTAGCCTTTGCATGGGGCATATTTATTGTGAGGAACCCCTTAAGGGTAGCAATCACACAATTATTGTAGTTTCAGTATAATGACACAGTGCTCATTGTTTGCTAACGAACTGAAATATTGTAGAGTGATTAAATTTGTGCCACATAATTATTTTAATTCTACAAATTATTAGTTTTATAAGATATAGAATTTTTTTGCGATAACCACTTTGTAAAACATGTTTTTTTTCTTATCAATTTTTTTTTTTTTGCTTTTGCGAATTGTGCATTGTAATGTTCTGCTTTATAATACTGATGTTATTTCATGTTCTTTTTTAATTGCTGTGGCACCTTTGCTATTTTCATAAATTTTGCTGGTTAATAAACCGTCATAAATTTGCCTATGATCAGTTGGCTCTTGCAATGAGCAAATACTGGTGAACTCCATAAGGGTAACAACCAGAAATTGTTTTCATATTAATGACACAGGAACCATTGTTTTTACTTGCTGACCGAATTAGGTCTACACTATCTTTTAAATAGGTGTCTGGTTAGACACTGGACTCGCATTCGGGAGGACGACGGTTCAATCCCGCGTCCGGCCATCCTGATTTAGGTTTTCCGTGATTTCCCTAAATCGCTCCAGGCAAATGCCGGGATGGTTCCTTTCAAAAAGGGCACGGCCGACTTCCTTCCCCGTCCTTCCCTAACCCGATGAGACCGATGACCTCGCTGTCTGGTCTCCTTCCTCAAAACCAACCAACCAAATAGGTGTCAAAGGTTGTGTGGTTTTTTTTTTCTCTTTGAAATTGGTAGATTGTAAAGATGTTTGAAATTATTGTGTTTTAGCAAGTAGCTGGTGACCTTTTGCCTTTTCTTTACACTTTTGGTTTAAGTAGGGTGTGAGAAGCCTGCTTGGGAATGTCCTAGCATGGCCAGAAAATTCCCTGCACAGTCTTTTCCTGGAGCGTTGGGGTTATGAAAGGTCTCTGTTGGATTCCTTTCATGTTTAATTTCTCAAATTTGTTGTCTTTTATGGCATAAATTCCTTTTCTAAATTTACTGTGGCGTCTCTGACTATCTGGGAGGAGACTGAGTAGTGGAACGTGTTACTTTTACACGTAAACAAGAACGATCTGTCACACTACTACACTTTAAAACACAGTTAATATGTAATTAATGTCACACAGTCTCATACAGAACCTACATCCGCTTTCTTTTATATACTGTATATGATAAGATACTGTCATCCCCCTTCCCTTCTGTGTGAGAGGATGAATGATCAAATGTGTTTGTAGTTGCATGCTTGAGGGTAGCAGACAAGGCTGTCTGCTAGAGAACAGTAGGACCAACGTCGGAACAGGTAGCTACGGTTCCTAAAAGCAAAGAGGTTTCTATTCTTAGTATGGTCCGGTCCGTCCCTTGTCATGTTGGTATAGGAAGCTGCCCCTCTGGCCCCTTCCGTTTGTCTTTGTGAGCGACTCTCAGGAGCACGCTGGGTAGTGGCAGTTGCAGTCCGGTAGTAGGCAGTGGCAGTCTGGCAGTAGGCAGTTGCAGTCTGGCGGTGCGAGCGTCTGAAATGGTAAGATCTCCGGCTAAGCGCGTGTCTGCTAAGTCCGTAGGACAATGGATTTGTTAAGTTCAGCCTAACTGAGAATTTAATCATTTTATTTCGGGTTTAGCTCTAAAATATCTAAGGTTATCTTTAATTGCAGCGGAGTGTAATTCTCGTGTCCAGTTCAGATTATTTTGCGGTAGTTGCTTTGTCATTACTTTATGAGTAAAGTGGAACCACGTGTTGGTCAGTAACTCTAACTAAGATCAATCTTAAATGCGAATGCTTGTGTGATTATAACGTCTCGTCTTGATAATATTTTCAATATAGCAACTTTTCTTTATGTTCAACCCACGTGGGGTGTACTTTGCGAGACCAGTACCACGTGCTTATATAACTGTTTGACCCATCAGGTTAATGGTAAGACGTTAGTAACCAGTTCAAGGTTTTTCTTTTGTCAATTGCTTTTCGAGCTAATTTATTTTATTATCAAAATTACTGTGGAGTTATACGCTTTCTGTAAACCAAGTTGACCACGTGAAGCATGTGGTGTAATCATCGAAGTAGCCCTCAGCTATTCTTCTTGGGAAGATTTCACAAAGAGTTAATATGAATTTAGTATACCAGTGTGTGGTAATTACATGACGGACAGGATTGTGCTACGAACGTAATTTCTTTGACTGAAAATTTGAATCTGTTGGTCGTGTTGTTTTATGAATCCAGTGTTGTATCCAGTCTCCCAATCTTGGCTCCATATTTTATGTGTTCCGTAAGATTCCAATCTCACATTTTCACAATCGTAAATAAGGCACCAGCTCAGTTATAACTCACGTATAATATCCTGAAATTTCGATGATCAATCTTAAAAATAAATTTACAAATATAAACTGATTTCTTTCTTATTTAAATTCTCCTTTTATATATATATATATATATATATATATATATATATATATATATATATATATATATATATATTACCGGTTGTTGTATGACTGTAAAAGATTATAATCAATGTTAGTCTGATTGGTAATGTGGTAAACCTAGACTAGTTACCTGCTGAAACAGTTGCCCAGTAAACGCACGGTTAACCTCCCCAGATAGCGCACGGCTTTTAACCAGCTTTTATTGACCATCAGTACCGCTATCCAGTATACCAAAATTCATGTAAAAATATTACAACGGGTTTTACCTTTTCTGCAGATAAATGTGTGTGTGTTCATTTTAATCGTTCTCGACGTCTTTTTACCTCCCCTGAATTGCGTCTGAGGGACACCATTCTTCCTTTTAGCGACACTGTGAGGTTCCTGGGCCTCACTTTTGACTCCAAGTTGTCATGGTTGCCTCACCTTAAAGACCTCAAGGTGCGGGCCCTGAAGGCACTGAATATTTTGAAGTGTCTGAGTCATCGGTCCTGGGGAGCAGATCGGGCGCGTCTGCTGTAGTTTTATACGGCTTTCGTCCGATCGCATCTTGACTATGGTTGCACCGTGTATGGGTCAGTGAGGCCTTCGTATCTGAAGATTTTTGACGCAGTACACCATGAGGGTATCAGGCTGGCCACTGGTGCCTTCCGTACCAGTCCCATCCCCAGCCTGTGTGCTCAGGCAGGGGAACCGCCGCTCGCCATCCGGCGGAAACTCCTCATGGTGCGACGGGTGTGTCAATTCCTTGCCTGCCCTACCTCCCCTGCGTACCCTACCGTTGCCCGACCGCCTATGGAACGTCTCTTTTCCAGTCGTCCCAGGGCAACGATACCATTTGGGATTCGTGCCAAGCATTTGCTTGAGTCCCTTGGTGTGGAGCGTGTGGCCCCCCAACTCCAAGGTTTTACCCGCCTGCCTCCCTGGTTGCTCCAGAGGCCCAGCGTCCTTTTAGACTTGTCGGAGTACCGGAGGAGCTGCACTCCTGCGTTTGTTTATACCTCCTTATTTTCCGATATTTTACACCAGCATCCCGACCATGTACCAGTATTTACGGATGGCTCTAAACAGGGGAACTCTGTTGGTTGTGCTGTCGTTTTCCCTGATCGAGTCGTCAAGTTACGGCTTCCTGCGGCGTTTACCATCTTTGATGCCGAATTGTTTGCGATCTTGCGGGCATTGGAGCAGATGACATGTGTTCCCAGTCTTAAGTTTCTCATCTGTTCTGACTCCCTGAGTGCCCTTCAGACCATGCAACACTTGTACTCAGCGGATACGGTCGTCCAGAACATCCATGATGCCCTACTCCACCTGCAACGGCAGGGGAAGGAGGTTTCTTTCTGCTGGGTGCCGGGGCACGTGGGTATTAGGGGAAACGAACTGGCGGATGTGGCTGCCAAAGATGCATGTTCCCTCCCTCACGTTGTTGAATGTGCCGTTCCCCTCCATGCTGTTGCCTCCCTCCTGCGTTTTCGTGTTATGCTTCAGTGGGAAGAGGAGTGGCTGGCAGTCGGTGAAAATAAGCTGCGTCTGATCAAGGCCACCACGCGGCCATGGCGTACATCCTACCAGTCATGCAGGCGGGATGAGGTTCTCCTCACTCGCCTCCGCATCGGGCACAGTCCCTTAACGCATGGTTTTTTACTCCGACGGGAGGACCCCCCAATCTGCAGTGCTTGTGGCGTCCAGATTACTGTCCGCCACATTTTACTTGACTGTCTTTTATTCTCTGACCAGAGGGCGGTGGATTCTTTGCCACCGGATTTGCCCTCTATTTTGCAAGACGACGCAACGACTGTGGTTAAGGTCTTACGGTTTTGTGTCCCCTCCAATTTGTTGCCTCGGATTTTAGAGAGATGGTTTTAATGTGCTGCTGGGTGACTGGCTCACCCAGGTTTTAGGTAAGAGGTCCTCCAGTCACGATTGCCTCCTTGTTTCCCTTCGGTTTCTGTTCTCTTTTCCTTGTGTTTCCTTTCCTTTTTTTAGTGCGTTTCTTCTCCTCTTGTTTTGCCTCTGTATGTGAGGATTTCGAACTGCGTCAGGTCTGTGTCTTTTAGCCGTTCTCCTTGTTCGCTGTCCGTCTTAGTCCCTTCACTGCATGTGTTCCTGTTTTTATGCGTTTGGGCGCTGATGACCACGCTGTTTAGCGCCCGTAAACCTCAAACACACACACACACACACACACACACACGAAGGAGCCCGAGAGTAATCCTCACGTTGCATTGCATCACGTTGTGTGTGTCACATTTGTCGCAGAGGTTAGAGGTCTCTGACTTCGAGAAATGAGTTGCTGTAGGTTCTTGAAAGGTTGTGTTTTGTGTGAATTCAGAAGAAGAAATGCCTCGTACCTGTATAAATATTACACTTTCTTTTTGTTATATCTGTGGTGAGTTAACTCTGAAATCGCAATGACGAAAACATAACCCTCTTTTAAAGATGTGCACGGCTGTTTTTCATAAGTGTTTGTAAAAACTCTTTATGCAGCCATAAGGCAGAAAATAATTGCGATATTATATAGGAAATAGTCAGATCACACCACCGTAGGAGACTTAACGTGTCACTTAAGATATGTTTCTTGAAGGACCATGTGGACTTCTTCGCGGATTACTTTCGTACCGTTAATGATGAACATACAGAACGGTTCCACGAGGACATTTATCAAATGAAAAACCGTTATCAAGGCAACTGAAGTACTTTGGTCATATTCGACTTCTGCTGGACCTTACGAAGAGACGTTCCTGAGGCGAAGTATCGCAGGAAATCGGGAAGAAAATATTATTAGGTAAGTTTTTCCACTCTTGTTGAACTTATGGTGCTCATTTCTTTTATTAATTTGTGTATCGACACAGATTTATTGTTGTCTTTTTGCCAGAAACATATAATGCCATAATACCCACATCAAAAAAAGTTTTCAATCACCCCGGTTCCCAGAACTCGAAGACAGACGTTGACATTGGATCTTGTATCACAGGCAGAGTCCTTTTGACTGTTTAGAGATGCCACTAAACCCGCCGAAAGATGTAAATACCGTGCTTGAGCAGCGCCTATTAGACGGAGGGGTCCGACAGCCGATCAGTTCCAGTCAATCCACCAGGAAGGAGGTACATGGCTCGTGTTGTCTGTAGTTCAACCATGCCTAGACGGTCAATATAGCGATTAGATCGCGTCCGTATTGTTACTTACAAGGGAACCTCCCCATCACACCCCCCTCAGATTTAGTTATAAGTAGGCACAGTGGATAGATCTTGAAAAACTGAACACAGATCAATCGAGAAAACAGGAAGAAGTTGTGTGGAACTATGAAAAAAATTAGTAAATTATACAAACTGAGTAGTCCACGCGAAGATAAGCAACATCAAGGGCACTGGGAGTCGACGTGCGCCGAGGTCCCGTGGTTAGCGAGAGCAGCTACGGAGCGAGAGGTCGTAGGTTCAAGTCTTCCTTCGGGTGAAAAGTTTAATTTTTTATTTTCATTTTATGTGACAAACTCTTATGTTTTCATCACTATTTTCGGAGTGATTATCACATCTACAAGAAAACCTAAATCGGGCAAGGTAGAAGAATCTTTTTACCCATCCGCTAAGTGTACAAGGTAGGTGGGTCGACAACATATTCCTGTCATGTGACGCACATGCCGTCACCAGTGTCGTATAGAATATACCAGACGTGTTTTCCCGTGGAGGAATCGGTTGACCTACGACCTTGCGATCAAATGTTTTCGGTTCCCATTGGAGAGGCACGTCCTTTCGTCTACTAATCGCACGGTTTTGCGGTGCGGTCGCAAAACACAGACACTAAACTTAATGCACTGAACAAAAAGTCAATGAACGAACGGACAGATCATAACTTTGCGAAAATAAAGAAAGTAAAATTTTCAGTCGAGGGAATACTTGAACCAAGAACCTCTCGTTCCACAGCTACTCACGCTAACCACGGTACCACGGCGCTACTGAGCTCGCATTATCTTTGATGTTGCATATCTAGCTTATGGACTACTCAGTTTGTATATTTTACTAATTTTTTTCACGGTTCCACACAACTTCTTCCTGTTTTCTCGATTGATCTGTGTTCAGTTTTTCAAGCCCTATCCACTATGCCAACTTCTAACTAAATCTGAGGGGGGTGCGATGGGGAGGTTCCCTTGTTAGTGCCAGGAAGGGCTCTAAACAAGGGAAGTGTCCAGGTATCTAGGAGTGAGCCAAAGCGATGTTGTTCGGACATGGAGAAGATACAGAGAGACAGGAACTGTCGATGACATGCCTCTCTGAGGCCTCCCAAGGGATACTACTGCAGTGGATGACCGCTACCTACGGATTATGGCTCGGAGGAACCCTGACAGCAACGCCACCATGTTGAATAATGCTTTTCGTGCAGCCAATAGGCTGCATGATGCGCAACTTCACTCCCAACGACCATGGCGAGATCCATCTTTGCATCCATGACACCATCCAGCACGGTACAGGTGGGCCCAACAACATGCCGAATGGAGCGCTCAGGATTGGCAGCACGTTCTGTTCACCGATGAGTGTAGCCTATGCCTTCATCCAGACAACAGTCGGAGACATCTTTGGAGGCAACCGGGTCAGACTGGACGCCTTACACACACTGTCCAGCGAGTGCGGCAAAGTGGAGGTTCCCTGATGTTTTGGGGTGGCATTATGTGGGTCCGACCAGCGCCGCAGGTGGTCATGGAAGGCGCCGTAGCGGCTGTACGATACGTGAGTGCCATCCTCCGACCGATAGTGCAACCATATCGGCAGCATATCGGCGAGACATTCGTCTTCATGGACGACAATTCGCGCTCCCGTCGTGTACATCTTGTGAATGATTTCCTACAGGATAACGACATCGCTTGACTGGAATGGGCAGTATGTTCTCCAAATATGAAGCCTATGCAACATGCCTGGGATAGACTGAAAAGGACTGTCTATGGATGACGTGACTAAGCAACCACTCTGAGGGATCTACGCCGAATCGTCGTTGAGGTGTGGGACAATCTGGACCAACAGTGTCTTGATGAACTTGTGGATCGTATGCCACGACGAAGACTGGCATGCATCAATGCAAGAGGACGTGCTACCGGGCATTAGGGGTACCAGTGTGAACAGCAATCTGGATCACCACGTCTGCAGGTTTCGCTGTGTGGTGGTACAACATGCAATGTGTGTTATTCATGAGCAATAAAAAGAGCGGCATTCCAATTTTATGTACAGGTTCCGGAACTTTCGGAACCGAGGTGATGCAAAACTTTTTTTGATGATGTGTACATAGACTGACTTACGCCCTTACAGAAGCCGGTATCACAAAGAAACTGAGGCCGACACAGAAATTCTGAAATTAGATCTGGGTTCAGGAACAAATTGTGTACGAGAACAACGTGTTTTTTTATGACTGAAAAAAGTATTTTTTGGTAGACCAGTGTTATTAATAATACAACAAAATACTCATCTCTTCGAGTATGATTACTTGTCGGAAATTTCTTTTTAATTTGTTTGGTCGTTTATACAGAAGGTCTCTACGGTCTAAGCATTCTCTAATGAAAAATAAACAAGTGACAGTAGTCCGTTATGACTTCTGGAGTACAGAGTTACGGTGTGTGGCGGAGGTTACTTTGAGTAACACTGTCACTTTCTCCACACTGTCGGGAATGGTTCGCGGGAGGAAAGATTGTTGGTAATCCTCTGTGTAAGCTCGAATCTCTGTAATTTTACCTTCATGATCTTTTCGCGAGATGTACGTAGGTGGAAATAATATATTGACTGACTCTTCTAGGAAAGTACGCTGTCGGAACTTCAACGGAAAAACCACACCATGATGCAGAACCTTTCTCTTTCAGGGACTACAGAAGTTGGCTCAGCATCTCCGTGACGGTTTCGCGCCTACTAATTGTACCTGTTGTATCTTGAACTGTTTACGAAGTATTACGAGGGTCGTCTTAATATGAAACCCATCATATAAGGCAAGAAACACCTGAATGACACAGTCTCATATGGATTACATATTTGTAATTGGAAAACACAGTATAATTACAAATGACAGGCACAGTATAATATATGTTCTAAAGGATTTCGGTCTTCGGCTTAGAAGACCGTCATCAGACATCAGTTGAGTATGATCGTCAAGGAAGTTAAAGTTTTTAAACAAAATTGGAAAAGATATTACTCATCTAGATTGAGGGACAAACACACAATAAATGTCATCATTGACAGTGGAGTGGTATTGCAATAAAAAAGTTAAAAAAATGAAGAGTAAATAAAAATAAGGGAGAAAATCAAAAAAAGTCTGACGGTGACCTTTTTCGCAGAAAACCAGTTAACTAAATAAATTAATCCTTTAGAACATGTACTATATAGTGCTTTCCATTTATAACTATATTGCTATCTGAGCTGAAAGACTTTTCATGTATAAATGTAATTTTTAATATAATTGATTATTACACTGTCTGTGTTTATCTAGTGTTCGTATCTTCCATTACAATGTCTGTTCCTTCAGACACGCATTCTTGTCTGAAGGACATTGTAATATATGATATAGACACCGTATAAACACAGACATTGTAAAAATCAGTAATTTACATTTCTCGATAGGCTAAAATGACGATATTAAAAACTGTTTGTCTCTACTTGTGCGGGAATCAAAAGCGGGAGGGTAAGTGATATGAAAGGCGTCACATAAAAGCACTCAAAGTGTGGAAGAGTAATCCAAGCATTCTTTTTGGACAAACCACATCGAGCGAAAAGAATATGTGCAGATTATCGTGAACAATATCAGAAGAAAATAAATGAATATCTCTGCAATGCACCCCGTTGCAGCGTACAAGAAAAGGAAGCTCATACCAATTCCCCTTTATGAAACGCATTAATGATTCTGAAAAATGGCTCTGAGCACTATGGGACTTAACAAATGATTCTGAGTTTTCGTAAATTGAATTCCTTAAATTGCAGCTAACTGATGTTCCTGATTAATCTGCATTAATTTTCATAAATTATAATTTTGCATTTTGTATTTTTTCGGATATAACAATTTCAAATTTTCTTAGTTTTTATTATAACTTAAAGACTAATTTTTGTGCTGGTGATTCGAATGTGGCATAATATTACAGTAAGTAAAAAAATATATTATTTGATGTGGAAAAGAGGTCATAACAAAAAAAATGTTTTTGGAAAAGCAACAAAAGTGACAGAACTCAAAGAAGTAATTAACATTGGCCTGATAACACCTCAGGTGATTCATGTTCCTCATTAAATTGTATTAATTTTCATCAATTATAATTTTTCATTTTGATTTTTTCTGATAAAATGGGTTCAACTTTTCTCATTTTTTATTGTAACTTAAGTACTAATTTCGCCTGATGGAGATTGGAATGTCGTGTAGAAAAAGAAAATACATTATTTGAATATGAAAATTGGCAAAAGTATTACATGAGGAGTCATACAAAACGAAAAAGGTTTTTTTTAAAAAAAACAAGGAAAGTGACACAACTCAAAGAATTCATTAATAATTTCCTCACCTTCGGAGAGAGCAAAAAGACATGTGCATATTACTCTTTTATGCAATATAATAGAATTTACTGCCAAAACTACTTACTTCAAACTTAAAGAAAGCTTATAATATTTCAATATAAGTTTCATAAAACTATTTGAGTTGATTTTCTTTAAGTATTGCATTATTGACTACGGTCACTGTTCTTGCCTGAGCATCTTATGCTCGCAAATGCTTCAATACCAAGTTTAGCGACAGTGTTTTCCAACATTTCTCTTTCATCCATCGCATGTAGTGCATTCATATTCTGACCGTTAGGGCTGTCACCATCGTCTTTTGTGTCATTTTACAATCGCAACAAAGTTGAGAAATATAGTATTGTACAACTCTATGCAAAATTGTTAACTGAATCCTGGCTAGGATCTGTTTATGACGGTTAACTGGATGTTAAAAATTATAATTCTCAGCGTAGACTGTTTCCACTATTATGCCCGGATTATTAAACACTGTACAGTTAAGTAAAAAAAGAAGACGATCCGGATGAACAAGACATCAGCAACAAAGAAGGAAGAATGAATGAGGTGTCACTGTACTTTTGTTACAAGATTCAGCGATGGTTTGTTAGCTAGATGAAGAAACGAAGGAATAAAATAAGGGTTTAACATCCCGTCAACGAAATGTTCATTACAGATGGAGCACAAGCTTGGACTGCGGAAGAAAGGCAAAGTAACTCGTTTGTGTCTTTCTCAAAGGAACTGTCACAGCATTTACTTTAAGCCGTCTACGGAAACCACAAAAAACCCAAATCCACGTTGCAGGACAGGGGTTTGAATACCTCTCCTTCCGAATACAAGCCCATTGTCTTAGTTGTTGCGCTATGATACTCGCTCAAGTGATATGAGTATGTCAAAAATGCGTTAGTGTTAGTAAATATAAGCCACTTTGCTATTTAGCGATCAATGGTCAGGACTTAGATAAACATACAAAATACATTCCAAGGCAAAAGTAAAACGACACACACGGAGGAATTGTCCGAATAGGACGGAAATCGGTAGATGTGATACACATACACAGAAAAACAAATCATTACAATTTCAGAAAAACTGGATGATTTATTCAAGAGCAAGAGCTTCACGCATTGAACAAGACAATTACGTGGTATCCACTTCCGGCCTTTATGCAAGTAGTTATTCGTTTTGGTGTTGATTGAAAGAGTTGTTCGATGTTCCTCTGGGGGATATCGTGCCAAATTCTCTCCAATTGGCGGGTTAGATGGTCAAAAATCCGAGCTGGTTGGAGGGCCCTGCCCATAATACTCCGAACGTTCTCAACTGAGGACAAATTTGGTGACTTCGCTGGCTAAGGTAGGATTTGCCAACCACGAAGACAATCCGTGTGCCGGCAGGCATTATCTTACTGAAATGTGAGCCACGGATGGCTTGCCGTGAAAAGCAACGAAACAGAGCGTAGAATATAATCGAGGTGTCCGGATATTTGCCACACCGGACATTTGCCACGCCGGACATTTGCTACAGTTTTACCTGCTCCGAAGGGTCGGGTCCCTTGTCTCCCCCCCCCCCCTCCCCTCGTCATCCTCATCACCCCCGCCCGGCCAGTTTGCTTTCGAAGTTCCTAACGTGACCATCAGTATGGAAGTTATTACAACGAACAAGGGCAGGCCTCCTGCTCATTAGAAAGGTTACGCGTATCTTAAACAGAGGGAATCTAAAGAAGGTGTTGTTACATGGATGTGCTTACGCCGAAAAGCGGATCATTGCAAGGGAAAGCTGCTTTCAAGGAACGGAGAAGTGTTGAGCGTATTAGAACATCTGTGGACCTCCTGACGATGCAGCTCAGAAAGTGGAAAGAGCGAAGAGAAGGCCTCTAGAAGAAACTGCACAGTTATCGGAGATATACGCGGATGAAATGGGAAATCTACATAATAAAGTTTATGACTTTGTTACAGTGATGCCAAATTCAGAATCTATGAAGAGAACCATGCGTCGTCGATGGAGTCAAGAGTGGGGGAACCAACAAGAGCCTAAGAACTCTTATGAAATTGATCTTCATGAAGATCTATTAAAAATGGGAGATGGCAGTAGTTTTCTTCTGGAAGACGATAGATTAGAGGTGAGAATAATGATTTTTAGTGGAAGCAAAGGAAAAGAAAGTTTAAAAACATGTTCCCATTTTTTTATGGATGGAACTTTTAAGAGATGCAGCAAGGAGTTTGCACAGATCTACACCATACACGTAGACTTAGGAGGCCCGATTAAAGAAACAAACATTCTTCCTACTGCATTTGCACTGCTACCTAGTAAGAAGAAAGACACATATGTTCGTCTGTTTCGTCTGATAAAACAGGCAGTCTCTGAGAGGTGTCCTAAAGAAGTAAAGATGGACTTTGAGGCAGCTGCGATATCGGCCATTCGTCAAGTTTTTCCCACAACTGAAATAAATGGATTCTGTTTCCATATGAAGAAGAGTTTATGGAGAAGAACTCGAGTTCTCGGTCTAACTGAGGAGTACCGCTAGAACGAGGATTTAAGACTTCACGTCAGCATGTGTGCAGCGCTGGCAGTTGTAAGACGGGAGGACGTAAGCAATGGATGGATTGAGATTCATGCAGAAGCTCCTGATAACGGAAGGTTATCTCAATTCTTGGACTACTTTGTGGATAACTGGCTAGAGAATGAGGATATCGCAATAGAAATGTGGTACTGTTACGGAAAACGGCAGCGAACGACGAATGCTGTTGAAGGGCGGCACAACAAAATAAATAGTATTATTGGAAACCCTCACCCTAAAATCAACTATTTGGTGGAGTGCTTGAAAAAGGAAGCACAGCTCACAAACTGTATGTACATGAAATTGGAAATGAATCTTGAAGGTAAGAAGAGGAAGATGAAGTACTTGAAGCTGGACGACAGGATAGAGAGAATCATAAAGAATTATGAAGAGACTGGCAACATTAGGTCTTGCTTGAAAGCCATTGCCCATATTCAGAAACGGGAGTAAAATACGTTAAAAATAATGTATTAAAAACTATGAAGACCACCGAGTCCTCGCAGGTTACTGACATAAAATTATTAAAACACTGAAGCAGCATTATCGGAGCTAATATTAAGTTGTAATTGTAAATAGAGTGTACATTAGTTCAGCGTGTTTAGGCTGATTTTACACACGCCAGAATGGTAGATGGTCATTTATCATTATCACGGTCCAAAGCCTGTGCAAAGTGTGATGCGAATCAGCCTTTAATGTAAAAATTAAAAAGTGTTACAAGCCTCACAAAAGTATCCCTATTGTTGTCACGTTGAGATAACTTTTTTCTATCTTCCAATATTATGGCCATACTATTACATAATTGTGAGTTCTAAAATAATTTTCTGAAGCTTCAGAATCGCAACTATCACGTAAAATATCATGGTTGGTTAAACTGATAGTATACGCTTTCGTAAAAGAAAATGGGAACTGAACCTTTGAATTGCACCTAAAATTGACATCCCAAAACTGATCTGATGCTAAGGTAGACATTTTGGCACCTCAAATATTTTTTGTTTAAGTTTAGCTGCAAACATTTATAGTAGATGTAAATCTACTTAAGTACGTTTAGGTACAGTCCTTTAAAAATTAAAATTTCTTACTAAATTGATGATTATCTTTAAACAGGTCAGTAAAAGCAAGGAGATTACTACTGAAAATTAATTGTTATTAAAGAACATCAGAAACAAATGTATTAGACCTACTTTTCTTATTGAAAAGATATTTGATCATTTCCTCTGTCACTGACAGTGTAATTTCAGTTGCTTTGCAACACCAGGGATATCTACTTCTAAATTATGTTTGCAGCTGTTCCCATTTCGAATTCTGGAATATTTATTTCGTCTTCTTTGGTGGAGGAATTTCGGAAAATGCATTTACTAACTCCACTTTAGTGGCACTGTCATCAGTAAGATTACCGTCGCTGTCGCGCAGTAAAGGTACTTATTGAGCCTTTCCACTGGTTTAATTAACATGGGACCAGTACCTCTTTGGATTTACCGCCACATTTCTAGAGCGAGTTTCGTTGTGGAAACTATTAAATGCATCTCGCATTGAAATCCGCACCAAATTTCGAGCCTCAGTAAAACTTCACCAATCTTGGAGATTTTGCGTTCGGCTAAATTATACGTGCCTTTTGCGGTGCTCCTGCAAAAGCTTTCTGTCGTGTTTTGTGTACCATGGGGGATCAGTTCCGTCTCTTATTACTTTATTTGCTATGAATATCTCGAGTACTGTTGATACTATTTGTTTGAACTTAAGCCACATATAGTCTCCATTTACATAGTTTGGAAGGATTGGAGACTATCTCTTAGAAAGACGTCACCCGAATTTTTACCTGCTTTTATAAATAGATATATTTCGCGTTTGGTTTTGTGAATTTCTTTGTTACGGAAGTGAGCCTCACTACGACTGCGTGTTCACTAATCCCTGTATCCGTCGTGATGCTCAGGGTTATTTGTGGCTAAGAGGTCAAGTGTGTTTTCGTAAACATTTACAATTTGAATGGCCTTATCAACTAATTGTTAAAAATAATTTTTAAAAAAGCATTTAGTGTGGTGTCTAGTTCATACAGTCTAGACACAATGAGGTAGCTAGGTGCACGCTAAACTAACGCAGACGGGCTTGAAGTTCTGGAACATGAGACTTATTAATGCGCTAAAGAAAAGTACGTAGTTTTATAATACTTAACTTTATTCTCTTGTTGGAATACATCTCTCTTGAATATTAGGAAGCTATAAGCACTGATACAAATGGCGCCTTGCTAGGTCGTAGCTATGGACTAAGCTGAAGGCTATTCTATCTGTCTCTCGGCAAATGAGAGGAAGACTTGGTAGGTCTAGTCGCAAGCTATGTCGTCCGTACAACTGGGGCGAGGTCTAGTCCGTGTCTTGTGACCTGCCATGTGGTGGCGCTAGGTTTGCGATTACACAGTGGCGACACGCGGGTCCGACATGTACTACAGGACCGCGGCCGATTTAAGTTACCACCTAGCAAGTGTGGTGTCTAGCGGTGACACCACATTCCTCCCCCGCAAATCGGCGAACGGTCGTGAGATAAGGCTTCCGCCCGCCGTGGGGAGGACCCCATGTTGACGTATGCGATGAGGTGGGGAGCCTAACAACAGGCGAGGCTGTGCCACCCGCACCCGGCCATTCGGTCCGAGGGGAGCTAGGAAACGCCTGCAAACCTAGTCCAGGGTGCACGTCAACATGAGGTGTACGCGCACGTAATGAGACAAGAGGGGCCGAAGGGTCGACCTCCATTGCGTCGGGGAAGCCGACGCGCGACGACGACATCTGGTCCGGAGCGGGCAAGAGGTCCATGGCGGAGGACGGCTGGGCACGGGAAGCGAGCGGCGGCGCGTGACCCAGGGAGGCGCCAGGCGGTTGCAGCGACGCGTCCACTGCGGGCGGCGCCGGCGGCGGCTGCGGCGGCTGCTGCGGCGGCGGCGCGACGCCATGAGGCAAAATGGAAGGCAGCGTCGGTAACACCTGGGGATGAGGCGAGCCAGTAGATGGGTCCCCAGGGCGCTGACCTGACGGCTCCGTCGCTGAAAGCAGACGGGGAGCGGCAGAACCCAGGCGACGACAGAGGCGCAGCTGATTGAGATGCCGACGCACCTCACCAGAGGCCCCCAAAACCAAATACATCGCGCGGCCGAGGCAGCGAAGAATGCGCCCTGCGAGCCAACGCCGTGAACCGCGATAGTTGCGATAATAGACAACGTCGCCAGGAGCAAAAACCGGAGTCTGCCGCTGCACAGGAACCTGATGCGGCGGATGCAGCAAAGACATCAGGGTGCGATGAGGACGACCATGAAGCAATTCAGCCGGCGAGCGACCATCGCGGGGCTGAGAGCGATACGAAGACAAAAAGAGCAACAAAGCGTCCTCCCGAGAATGCGACTCTCAATTTCAACATCTGGGACTTGAAAGTCCGGACCAATCGTTCAGCGGCACCGTTTGACTGAGGCGAAAACGGCGCGGATGTCAAATGTTGAATACCATTGGCCGTGCAGAATGACTGAAATTCTGCGGACATGAATTGTGGACCATTGTCGGAAACAATAGTCTGCGGAAGACCTTCAATGCAAAAGATGGCAGACAAGGCTTGGATTGTGGCAGAAGACGTCGTGGAAGACATCCTGACAACAAAAGGAAAATTACTGAAAGCATCGACCACAACCAACCATCGAGCATTCCAGAATGGACCAGCAAAATCGATATGCAAGCGTTGCCAAGGGGAAGTGGCTTTCGGCCATGCAAAGAATGTCCGCGGCGGTGCGGATTGTTGTTCGGCACACGCCACGCAAGAGGAGCACATATTCGTAATCGCAGCATCGAGTCCGAGCCAAGTACAGTGCTGACGAGCAAGTTGTTTCGTACGCACTATACCCCAATGTCCTTGGTGAAGAAGCTTTAAGACAGAGGACTGTAACGAACGTGGGACCACGACACGGGATTGATCATTATCGGAACGCAACAACAAAACACCACGTCGCACAAAAAGTCTCTCCTTGTGAGCAAAAAAAACGGCGAACCAAAGGATCCTCGATCCGTGACTTTGACAAGGGCCATTGCGTAGCAACAAAACGCAAAACAGTAGCAAGGACAGGGTCAGCAGCTGTGGCTGTAGCTACACGACGAAAATCAATCGGAAACGATGCGACCACGTCATCGGTTTCTGAATCAATGAACATGCAAGCAAGTTCGGAAGAATCGAATGCTTTATCCTCAGCAACTGGCAAACGGGACAACGCATCAGCGTTTCCGTGCTGAGCAGTGGACCGATACAAGATATCGTAGCGGTACTGCGAGAGAAAAAGTGACTAGCGAATGAATTTCTGCGCTGTACGTGGAGGTACAGGCTTGTTCGGATGAAAAAGCGATGTCAAAGGTTTGTGGTCGGTGATGATGGTAAAGTGACGACCATACAAGAAGTCATGGAACTTGGTAACACCAAACACGAGAGCTAAAGCTTCTTTCTCTATCTGTGAATAATTTCTTTGCGCAGATGAGAGCAATTTGGACGCAAAGGCAATAGGGCGATCATGCGAGCCATCTTTGTGCGCAAGCACAGCACCGATCCCGAAATCCGATGCATCTACCATCAACATAAGGGGTTTGCGGGGATCGAATGGCGTAAGGCAAGTATTTGAAAGTAACGCCGATTGCAACTGGCGAAAGGCGCGTTCGCATTCCGCCGTCCAGACGAACGGAACACCTTTACGGCGTAAGCGATGAAGCGGAGCTGAAATGGAAGAAGCGCGCGGCACAAACCTGTTTGGAAATGTTGCTAAAACAATGCAGGTGCGGATGCACCCCCGAATGGCAGTCTTTTGAAGCGATACAAGCCAAGATGCGTGTTGACCACCAAGACGCGCTGGGATTCTTCGTCGACAGGTATTTGCAAGTACGCATCTGCGAGGTCCAATTTTGAAAAATATTTTCCCGAGCACAGTTTGTCAAAAAGATCTTCCGGGCGGGGCAAAGGAAAAGTTGCAGTCACAAGTTGTGGATTCACAGTTGCCTTGAAGTCCACACAAAGTCTCAATTTTCCGGAAGGTTTTGGCAAAATTACTAAGGGTGAGGCCCAGAGAGAAGCCTGCACACGTTCAATTACACCTTGAGATTCTAAATCGTGCAATGTTCTTGCGACCTCATCACGCAACGCGTGGGGAACATTGCGCGCTCTGAAAAATTTCGGTTGCGCGTTGTCTTTCAATTCCAAATGTGCAGCATAGTTCTGAGCGCAACCAAGGCCCGGTGCAAAAATGTCTGCAAATTCTTCACAAAGACTAGAAACACTGGCGGAAGGCACAGTCTGATTCACTGATAGGACCTGATTTACTATAGACAAATTAAACAATTGAAACAAATCTAAACCAAACAAGTTCACTGCAGTAGAAGAACGAAGAACGTAAAATGACACAAGTTTTGTTTGTCCCTTGTATGTTGCGAGAAGGCTGAACTGTCCTAACACAGGTATATGCTGTCCTGAGTAACTATGTAACGTAACATTTGCGGCACGCAATGGCGGTTTGCCCAGTTGTTTGTACGTGTCGTGATTGAGCAATGAAACTGCAGCTCCGGTATCGAGCTGGAATGGTATCACTTTGCCTTCAAAGTCTAAGGCCACAAAAAGTTTATTGTCCTGCTGACGACAAGAGCGACTGTCTTGTGCAATTTGAACTGATACAGGTACAGAAGCACTTGCGACTTTACGGGATTTCCTGCGACGTCTACGCACACTTTTTGTGGGACGAACACAGTCACTGTTAGCTAAAGTGTCACTGGACGGGTGGGAATGAACTACATGAATGTCCATGGGCGAAGGTCCACGAGCCTGATTGTCTTGGGTTCGATTCCGGCGCGAAGCAAAGGGCCTGGAATTATTGTGATTGTCTGATCTAAGCCTTTTCTGGCAAACACTTTGTACATGTCCTTCCTTTCGACAGTAAAAGCAAATAGCTTGGCGTGACGGGCAATTTGCACGCGAATGTCTAGTAGCACACCGCGGGCATGATTTCACTGCAGTTGCTTGCTTACGCGGCGCACGTGTTTGCAAGGTAGGCTGCCGCTGCTGCGATGGGCGCGAGGGCCGCTTAGCGTCCCGTGCAGCGGGCCCGGCGGGCCGGTGAATGTGACACACTGCTGGCGAAGTTTCAAATGATGCCTGAGCAAAGTCAAGTGTGTCTTGCCTATCCAATATGTCTATCACTTGTTGAAGGGAGGGATTTACGAGTTTCAAAATCTGTTCCCGTATGCGAACATCAGAAACGTTCTGTGCTATTGCATCACGCACCATAGTATCTGAATAAGGAAGTCCACAGTCACATTCAAAGGCACACTCCCTAGTAAGTCCTTGCAAAGTTGCAACCCACTCCCTATGAGTCTGACCGGCCGTACGTTTTGTACGAAAGAACGTATACCGTTTTGCAACTACATTTACTGTTTCTTTGAAATAGGCATCTAAAGCAGACAAAATTTCTTCGTAGGACAGAGTTGCTACGTCGCGTCGGGGAAACAATTTCACTATCACACGGTAGGTAGACACACCGACACAAGAAAGCAAAAACGGCTGCCGCTCATTACCTTGAATTCTGTAGGCTGCTAGATGGAAGGCAAATTGTCGGGACCACTCAGTCCACGACTCTTGAGCTGCGTCAAAACTACGAAACGGAGGTGCAACAGCGTTTTGTGGCAGCGGTAGCGAAGAAGCGGCGGCTGCCGCATCGTTTTGCAGCGCACGTTGACCCTGGACGAGCTGTCCAAGGGCTTCCAATAACGCCTGCGTCTGCTGATTCTGCAAGCGAAAAAATTCGGACAGTACATCTGGAGATTGTGGCGAAGCCATGACACAAGCAAATCAGAGCAAAGTACAATCAATTTATGCGACGTGGGCGCGGCATCCCATCCTCGTTGCCAAATAATGTTGTGTCTAGTTCATACAGTCTAGACACAATGAGGTAGCTAGGTGCACGCTAAACTAACGCAGACGGGCTTGAAGTTCTGGAACATGAGACTTATTAATGCGCTAAAGAAAAGTACGTAGTTTTATAATACTTAACTTTATTCTCTTGTTGGAATACATCTCTCTTGAATATTAGGAAGCTATAAGCACTGATACAAATGGCGCCTTGCTAGGTCGTAGCTATGGACTAAGCTGAAGGCTATTCTATCTGTCTCTCGGCAAATGAGAGGAAGACTTGGTAGGTCTAGTCGCAAGCAATGTCGTCCGTACAACTGGGGCGAGGTCTAGTCCGTGTCTTGTGACCTGCCATGTGGTGGCGCTAGGTTTGCGATTACACAGTGGCGACACGCGGGTCCGACATGTACTACAGGACCGCGGCCGATTTAAGTTACCACCTAGCAAGTGTGGTGTCTAGCGGTGACACCACATTTAGAACAATTACGGAAGTTGTTTTCTATTTACAATAGGGTATGAAAATGTATTTTTGTCAACATGGGGAAGGTAGATTGAAGTAACTGCCAACTATAATTGTATGAGTAGGGTACCTATTTGTGATGAGACTCAAGTTTTCTTTTCTTTGAACTGTTCAGCAACTGTTTCATCTGAGACAGGGGGTCGGTAAAAGGAGCCAGTTATTAATTTATTCCGGTTGTCGAGTATAACCTCTGCCCACACTAAGTCACAGGAACTATCTGCTTCAAAGTCGATAGTGAGCTCACATTATTTTTCCTTAAGTTGTCGTTCTTGTTTCTGTTGTAGCGCAGATAATTACAATTACGGGTTTTCCCTCCAGAACCTAAGATGCTTTCACTGTGACCCTGTAAATACCAGAGCTAAACAATGTAGAACAACAACGTACGTTACAAGCGTAGCATTCTGTATTACTGCATTTCCTTATTTCTAACATTTTAGAATTGTAAGTCGACTTTAGATGACATGTCAATCATAGATGTTCTTATCTCTATTTAGTGAACGTGTTTTCAGTTGTTTTGAACATTGTCCCATACACTTTATTAACTAATGTATTTAGAGAGTAAATTAATATGGAGTATGTCGTTCTTCTTTTCAAACATTCACAAACCCATTTATTCTTTCCCTATTGTCTTTTGGGTATGCAGTTGTAGTAATTAAAGTAGGCACAAATGCAGTGATCAAAAAGAAATGATTAGCGTACATTCGCATTCTCGTTTCATCGTTCCTTTCTTGTTGCTCCCATGCCGATGGACTGTTTCTATCGCAATCAGTAAGCGTGAAAGGAAGCTACCGTACAGACAGAGGAATCTATATTTATACTTGGCAGAACTAATTACATGCTGACATAATCGTCGGTATTGCTTTCGTTTCCCAAATGTTATAAATATTTCGATTTCGGAAAAGAAGCTCTGTATTTGGCCAAGATGTCGAAGAAGAAGGTCCCTTACGTACTGGTTGTATCGAGTATGATGTGGAGACGGCGGTTTGAAAGCGGACAGAGGTAGTGTGGGGAAGGGCGTCCCTTACCTGAGGGATCGCTACTCAAACTACCTGGCGAAGGGGCAAGTGTGGCAAATGTCCGGCGTGGCAAATGTCCGGTGTGGCAAATGTCCGGCATTCATCGTAGACGTAATGCTATGCGTTAAGGGTGCAGCGGATAACAACCAATAGGATCCTGCTATAAATGAAATTGCACCCCAGACTATCGCGCCTGTGTGTCGGACCGTACTGCGGGCAACTGCCAGGTTTTTCTCACACCGCTGACAGGTAAACCTCCAGACACGTCTTCGCTGGTCATTGAGGCTCAGTTACAAGCGGGACTCATCACTGAAGACAGATCTACACCAGTCAATGCGGTTTCATGCCAATGACGTGTCTGGAGATTCCCGGACACTGGTGGGATACCAGCCTGACTGTAGCCCGCCAAACCGCCGGACAACCAGGAATGCCGATCTGGGGTGCAATTCCTTTTGACAGGAGGACATCTTCGGTTGCCCTTCACGGCCCCCTTACAGTGCTCATGGACGAAATTCTACTCTCCGTTTTGTTGCCCTTCGTGGCAAACCACCCTCGGCTTACACTACAGCGGGATAATGCCCGCCCCCACACGGCGAGAGTTCCCACTGCTTGCCTTCGTGCTTGCCAAAACCAACCTTGTCCAACAAGTTCGCCGGATGTCTCCCCAGGTGAGAACTTTTGCAGCATTAGGGACAGGGCCCTCCAACCATCTCGGGATTTGGCTATCTAACGCACCAGTTGGAAAGAATTTGGCACGATAGCACTCAGGAGAACATCTAAGAACTCTATCAATTAACACCAAGCCGATTAACTGCTTGCAAAAGAGCTGGAGATGGATTAACGCCTTATTGACTTGTTCAGTTTGTGAAGCGCTGTCTCTTGAATAAGTTATCCATTTTCTTAAAAATTGCAATCATTTGTTTCGCTTAGTCATGCTCCATGTTTCTGAGCCGTACATTACTGGAGTTGCCGACCGGTTCTAGGCGCTACAGTCTGGAACCGCGCGACCGCTACGGTCGCAGGTTCGAATCCTGCCTCGGGCATGGATGTGTGTGATGTCCTTAGGTTAGTTAGGTTTAAGTAGTTCTAAGTTCTAGGGGACTGATGACCTCAGCAGTTAAGTCCCATAGTGCTCAGAGCCATTTGAACCATTTCGTACATTACTGTTGGGCATATCACTGTGTTGTAGATTTTCATCTTAGTGTTCACTAAGATCAATTTAGAGCCAAGCACCTCTCTCGCGGAATGCGTGCATTTCGTTCCCCCTGATATTCTTTCCTTGATTTAATATTTGAAAGAAAAGTAATGAGGAAGATATGGGGACCAGTTTTAGATAACGGAGAATGGAGGAGGACAAAAAACGAGAAAAATCTACTTTCTAATGTGACAACCAACTATCCTACAGATCAAAAGAATACAATGGTCGGGCCATGTAGACCGTTTGCCAGATGGAAGACAGGCGAAGATGGTACTAGCAGGGAAACCAAACACCAAACGCCCCATTGGACGACCAAGGCAGCGCTGGATGGACGACCTGGCGAACGACCTAGCACCTCAAATGGCTCTGAGCACTATGGGACTAAACACCTGAGGTCATCAGTCCCCTAGAACTTAGAACTACTTAAACCTAACTAACCTAAGGACATCACACACATCCTTGGCCGAGGCAGGATTCGAACCTGCGACCGTAGCGGTCGCGTGGTTCCAGGATGTAGCGCCTAGAACCGCTCGGCCACTCCGCCCGGCGACCTAGCAGCCCTGGGAATTGAAGACACCTGGAAGGAACCGGGCACAAAACAGGAAGGAATGGAGGCAGTTTGTGGAAGCAGCGCGTTGTCTGCAGGGCCTGAGATCGATGAATATCTATCTATCAATCATTTGTTTGGTTGTAATATGCACATCACATCTACTGATTTCCGTCACATGATGATGATTCCTTCACGGTACGTCTTTTTTTTTGTCTTAGAATGTAAATCATATCAGCGTACCTTAAAAACATTACAGGTACTCTGCGAGGTGCCGGGGCTAGCAGTGTATTTAACACTAAATTCTACTAGAATCTACATATGTATATGACGCTCTAAGCCCCCCCCCCCATTCTAACTCCGACTTTTGCTGTTTCACATGGATTAAAAAGAAATGCGAACTGACTGTAATCGACCCTGTAAGTGGAGTAGAGAAGAGTTTGGCACCTGCAATAATTTAATTTGATAAATAAGCTAAATAAAGGAAAGTTTCATTAACGTAGTGAGAAATGATACGGTTGCTCTACCGATTAACAGAATGAAAGTTCTGTCCAAAATAACAATATGATCTATTATGACTAAACTCAAAATAATAAACAAAACAAATGAAACATTTACAATACATCAAATTGACTCAAATTGGATACTAAAATAAATGCTGTGAAGGTGAAGTTGTCCCTAAGCTAGATTGTGACACTTATGACGAAGTGGTATGTGGAGCCAATTCCTTGCAACTCAAATCTTAAGAGAAACACACAGCCAACCCAACATTAATTGCTGCTACAGTAGTGAGAACTCAGACAATGAACACCCAAGACAGAACAAAGTTAGATAAGACGAACAGGCGCGCTCTGCTGAGCTCTGATTATCACCTAGCAAAATTCCCTAAGCTGCCGGTGCAGTGGACACACATTACCAAGCTGTCTTCTTAACTGCAAGAACACGATCTGGCGTACCGGAAGCGATGGCTGGTTGCTTCGACGTCCTGTCGTGGTAATGATAATGTCGCGAGTATAGCCTGAAACAAATTATCCTGGTCTGGTTGTTCCAGACTAAAGAGTTCCTATTAATACAAATGCGCCTCTGAGGGAGACGAAGAAGGCTAGCCACACAATCACTGACGGTACAGTGATTGATTTGAAAAAGCGAAGTCATACAGTAATTCCGATACAGTCAACTTTAGCCAACACTGCTCAAGACAGACAACATAGGCCGCTTGTACGCAGAACACTCAATTGCCAACTGTACTCGGAAAGTTACGTTGAAGTCGAAACTTAAGCAACTTTGTCCAACAGTTACAATTAAATAATAGTATATTAGACAGCCAATGGAAGGCAGGCTGTCCAGAGCAGCGAGAGCTCAGTCTTGTAACCTACCCCAACTGAAAGGCGAGAGCCGACTACCACAAGAGCACCCGTTCAAACTGAACACAGAACATTTCCGCCCCCACGACAGTGGCCGTGGTTAAACGTTCCAATCAGCAACTCGAAAACCGGCGGCTAATTCCACTCTATTGCCTATGCACTACCATTCCACCAATGGAGATTCTTGGCGCCAATTTCTGCGCCGATTTTGCTACGTCACGGATCTATGTCCTGAGCAAGCCAATCACAGTTACGATTTGGCAGAAAACGCGGGAATTTGCACACCAAGACTGCCTGGGGACACAAGTCATTCCCACGCCTCGCTGGTAGCTCGCCAGAAAGTGTTTTCGCTAAGTTTCTGCGAAGTAACGGAATCTCTAGCCCAGCCGCTCCTTCAGGCCCCTGCGTGCGTGTCTCCGCCGCTCTACTGACAATGTCGGCGTCTGGAAAGCATTCACTCGACTCCCTCACACCCGACGGCTTAACCCTCTCAAGATCAGCAGAGCCCGCCTGTCACCGGACCACGCGGGTGACGAGAGACGCTGCATGGGAAGTCCGCGTGTGAAGGATTAGTAACTTTTCACCGCATGCAATTAGCGAGGAAAATCGAATTACTCAGAGTAACATAGAAATATTAGAGGGGGCTTCTGCCACCTATCAACTCTATCAAATCGACTGAAAACGCGCCAATGATCAGTGGAACAAGAAATTAAGTAACTGACTAATTAGGGCTGAATATGTAGGAAGCTTGTTGTGAAGAAGAAGTTATCTCGTACTGGAGGATGACTGAGGTTACGGTTACAGAGACGGGTACTGCAAGCATACGAAAAAACAGAAGGCTACAGGAGTCCATAGTTATTGTAGCAACGCTAAGAGCCTGCGGTGAATGTCTTGTCTCGTTCTGATGTACATGCCTGTTGGCTGTTGTAAATTATGAAAAAAATATGTTCAGTGATTCATAAAGAAGCATCCTGCAGTCTGCCACGGATTATACATGACGTTATTATAATTGAAAATTCCCTTACTGTCTCCCAGTATATTTTTTTCGCGCTTTATTTCTGCGCGTCTCGCGAGACTCGTCGTGCTGTCGGCATCTGTATGCCTAAACATGTCACAGGGCTGGCATGTGGTGCTGTGCGGGGCTTTCCGAAGTCTTGGAAGCGCGCTGTTTTCGTGTTTATGGAACTGTCAGCCTATGACAGTTATATTCCGCGAGCTCTTTGCTTATTTTCCAGACGTAATTCCGCTCATAAACACGCAGGAGTGATGTCGGATGCGGGGCGTACGCCGTCGCTCCCGCGCCGTGACAGCCCGATGATTGCGTAAGGAGTTGTTATGGCTCGGACGCGAAGCCTGCCAGCAGCTGGTCGTTCGCCGGCAATCGAGACCGCGCGCTCGCCTCGCCTCTGTTGTCGGGAGTGTCGGACCAGTGTGCGGCATCATGTTTCTTGCGTTCCACTCCTGCGGTCAGGGCAGCCGGGTGGGGAACTGAATCCACCTGCATGGTGGCAAACTAAAGCAATACTCCCTGCCTTCATTACATACAGCTCTCCACTTCAATAGTCTCACACCTGAATGGCAACAGTACAGAAGAAAGATAACTGGATCTTCGTCTTACGCCATGTGATCAAAAGTATCTAGACACCTGGCTGAAACTAGACTTACAAGTTCGTGGCGCCCTCCATTGATAACGCTGGAATTCAAAACGGTCCTGGGCCACACTTAGCCTTGATGACAGCTTCCACCCTCGCAGGCATACGTTCAATTAGGTGCTGGAATGTATCTTGGCGAATGACAGGCCATTCTTCACGGAGTGCTGCATTGAGGATAGGTATCGATGTCGGTCGGTGAGGCCTGGCATGAAGAAGCGTACATGCTCACCTCATCTGTTGACTAACAGAGACCGCCGACAGTTGAAGAGGGTCATAATGTGTTATAGGCAGACGTCTATCCAGACCATCACACAAGAATTGCAAACTGCATCAGCATCCACTCCAAGTACGATAACAGTTAAGCTGTAGGAGAGAGAACTCGGATTTCATGGTCGAGCGGCTGCTCATAAGCCACACATCATGCCGGTAAATGCCAAAAGACGCCTCGATGGTTTAAGGAGTGTACACATTGGACGACTGAACAGTGGAAAAACGTTTGGGTGGAGTGACGAATCACGGTACACAACGTGGCGATCCGATGGCAGCGTGTGGTTACGGCGCCCTGTGAACTTCATCTGCCAGCGTGTGTAGTGCCAATAGTAATTAGAGTTCGATCCATGGGACATTCAGTTTAGAAAATCCTTACCGAAAATGGTTCAATTGGCTCTAAACACTTTGGGACTTAACATCTGAGGTAATCAGTCCTAAAATCTTTACCGAATCCAATACTTCGCGATCCACAGTGTCATGAGCCTGCCGAAAATTCCAAATTTCAGGCCTTATCTCTGATCACGGACAACGCAGTGGCTAACGGCCTCCAGTTAACGACAGAGGGTAACGTAGAGTTGTCAGTGCTAACAGACAAGCAACACTGCGTAATATAACCACGGGAACAAATCTGGGGCGTAACGACGGAGTTATCCCTTAGGTCAGTGCTGCGTAATTTGACGTTAATGGGCTACTGAAGCAGACGACCGACGCCAGTGCCTTTGCAATAGCCCGACATCGCCCGCAGCGCCATTCCTGGGCTCGTGATCATATAGGTCTGACCCTAGACAACGGGAATACCGTGAGCTGGTCAAGTGATTACCGATTTCAATCGGTAGTGGTTTAAGGTAGGTTTCGAGTGTGGCGTAGATCTCACGAAGCCATAGAGCCAAGTTGTCAGCAAGGCACTGGGCTAATTGGTGGTGGCTCCACGATGGTGTGTGCTATGTTTGCGTGGAATGGAGTGGGACCTCTGGTCTATTTGAATCGATAATTGACTGGGAATGACTATGTTCGGCTACCTGGAGACCTTTTCCAATCAGTCATGGACTTCATGTTCCTAAACAACGGTGGAATTATTATGGTTGACAATGGGCCACGTCACCGTGCCAAAACTGTTTGCGATTGGTTAGAAGAACATTCTCGATATTTAGAGCGAATGATTTCTCCACTCAGATCGCCAATGTGAATACCACCGAACGTATATGGAACATTATCTAGAGGTAAAAATCCTTCACCGGGAACACTTTTAGACTTACGGACGACTAAAGACGCAACATGACTCAGTATTTCTGCAGGGGATTTTCAACATCATGTTGAGTCCATGCTACGTCGCGCTGCTGTACTACGCCAAGAAAAATGAGGTTCGGCACGATATTATGATATATTCCACGACTTTTCATCAACTATGAACAGGGAACTTAACCTAGTACAGACATAAGCGATACCGTAAACCACACCATCCAAAACAGCAACATTTAAGTGCATTCTTCACAACAGAATAAAACTGCTACTGTCAGAAGAATACAGGACACATCAATATTAATTCATGAGCATATTGTCTAAATGAACAGGTACAAATTAATTCTTCCAGTGCACAACCACGAACTGTAGTTTGTGATCAAATTTTCCATAATTTATCGGATTCTTGCGCCATTTCAAAACACCGGGAAAGGTGGCGTAGTGATAGGCCATTGGTGTTCAGGAGGAGTGAGGTTAACATCCCCGTGTGGCCAACCAAGTTTAGGTTTTCCGTGATTTCTCGAAATATCTTAAGGTGAGTTGGAGGATGGTTCCTTTGAAAGAGGACAGACGATTTTCTTCCAGAATCTAAGTAAGTGCTCTGTCTATAATGATCTCCTAATCGACGGTTCGGTAACACTAATGCTGATGGGAAACGAATGTTGTGAACAGGAAGATGTCATGTATTAAGCTGCCAGTCATCATCCAACCGGGAAATAATGATCTGTGGTGTTCTACACGGTTTTGTCTTAGGGCCATAAGTTTTCTTGTGTATGTTAATGAGTTTTCATCAGTAAAATTACCAAATGAATTTTTTTGCAATATGACAAAAATATTGCAATAAATAGCAAATCAAGTTTTGATTTAGAGAGATTGTTTAGTTAAATTTTCAAGGACAGTAATAAATGTTCCAAGACAATTCTTTGTTACTAAATTTTGAAAAGATGTCCTCTACGTAGCTCAGCACTTGAAAAGTGCCCCCTTCCCCCTTGTATACGCCTAAAATATGACAAGCAGACGGAAAATAGTGACAGTTCATTTTTTTTAATTACAAACCAATAGTAAATTCAGTTTCCAGAAACATACCACAAAACTGGCGAAGCGCCTAAACAAATCTTTTTAGGCACTCCATATCCTATCAGCTAAAAACATAAATAAAATATCCTGCATACTTCGCGTACTTTCATCTCATTATATCATATGCGTTGATTTTTTGAGGTAACTCATCCAGCTAAGCTGAAACTTCCCTATTCCACATGCGCGTTATACGAATTATTTGCAGTGTGAAATCAACAACGCCCTTGAGTGTTCTGTTCAAGGAAGTGGTGTTCTGACTACTACTTCCCAATAAGTTTATTCCTTAATGAAACTATTTCTAAGTAGTACCTCTCTTTTTGAAATCAACAGCTCAGTTCAGGAATAACTTCCAGAAATTAGAATAATTTTAACAAAGATTTAAAGTTATTTACTATGGTCCAGAAAGGTGTCCGTTATTCATTAACAAAAGTTTCAAACAGCTTACCAGCAGCCATGAGAAATTTGCCTGCTAATATAGTTGAGTTTAAGAAGAGTGAAAACGATTTATTGGTGGTCAGTTCCTACTACTTTGTTGATGTATTTCTTTGTTGAACAGTACGGTCATAGTAGTTATCAACATCTAATAACGTGTGTGTTAGGGAACATCTGACTTTTGCGCATCTTCAGTGCATTAATATGATCGATGTAAATAAATGTTGTAAACTAACGTTTTTGCGTGAAAACGTCTATCACTCGTCGGTCGAACTTTTTGTGTGACAAAATATCGTCAGATATGAATCGCTGGTAACTAAGAGACCAATAATGCTTAAACAATGGCTGATCCCACAACGGATAGATCTTTTCTGTACGTGTTTATTGCGCAGTATTTGTTTGGCCTGTGACATCATCGTATCAGAGTAGGTGCATGCGCATGATCGTTAATTAGCTTTGTGTACAGTTATAAACTTATGTAACGCGTAATCGTGTCTAGCTAGGACTCAGAATCGGTTGTCGCTGTGAAAAGATTACGCAGCACTACTAGAACGTAAAGTGAGACGATAAAAATAGTAACCGGAACATGATAAATTCGAAATTACAAAATAGTGAAAGACGTCGTCTCATTTGACTCGTAAACATACTCGAAATTATAGAAAAAACACGTCGGAGGAAAGTAGCATAGGAAACGAAATGAAAAAATGTCGCAAAGAGATTGCGTAGTTGGCCCATTGGAAGTAGAGTGGAGAGCGACAGTTTAAACGTTTGATTTATCTGTTCTATAAATATTGTACAACATTACATATTATCACGAAACACTTGTTAAGATATGATCCCGACGTTTTCACGAAAAATCTGACCCGAAATGCGCACACAGAAATTTTTTTCCTTTGATGTTGAATGGCTACAATACCGTAAGAATTGTATTACTCACCTCAGTGTTTAGTACATAGACAAGTTTTTTGACAAGTTTATTATTACATGTTAAACGGCAATATACTTAATATTTGTTGACTTATTCTACATTTATCATTGGGTCTATGACAGGAACATTAAAATAATCATTTTCGTAAATATATATATTTTATGTAACCTTGTTTTCCTAGCATGTTCTTCATCGTTGAGGATCTCGTTACAGACAATATATGGAACAAAATTACGCCTAATCTACAATTTTTTTTCTTGATGCAATAATTTACCAACAGCCGTATGATTTGTAGAAGTTTATTTTATTTTATGAACTTCGATGTCATAGTCATGACGAGTAGGGCCTGAAGATGGCATCAAAGTAATGCCGAAACTGGTAGCACATGGAAGTTCGTAAAATAAAATAAACTTCTACAAATCATACGGCTGTTGGTAAATTATTGCATCAAGAAGTTCATGCCAGCCGTCGTCCCACGAGCCATAATGGATCAACGAAGATTAATCTACAATAATCCTCATCAAATTCACACATGAGTATAGACAAGGCACAGCAAATGAACAAGATTCTTATTTCACATATGAAGCAAACTGATTTCACGATTGATCAGTTAGTATCTTGCACCTGGAAAAAGTGTTAGTCAAGTTTATCACGTGGATGGGATAAATACTGTACGTATGATGCTTCACATATTCTTATTAAACATCTTCGGTGCTCTATAAAATAATAAAACAGATCATTTTTGACAATAAATGCTTTAATGTGAGACGTGTAGTGTTTTCTGGTAGCAAATTTAAGTTATCGTTGTATTAAGGGTATTTACAATTACAGGAGTACTCACATTTTGGTTCCCTATGTTTTTTGAAGTCCATTGGCTCTTGTGTAAGCACTAGGTGAACACAGTGGAAGTTTAGATAAATTACATCTCAAAATTTTGCGTTTCATTCCACGTAAACTTTCTTGAAAGTTCACATTTATTCTTATTTATATCATAAACGTAACTCAAGTAGCACCTGACGAAGAACAGTTGCTGTTCCACTGTTCATAAGCTAGCAGGTTAACCATGTATAGCCTCACGTAATACCAGGTACTACCTCACGTCATGCGAAACGGCTTAGACATTTTCATTCTCCACAGAGCACAAAAAATTTCTCTGCCGGAGGAACACAGGACGCAGCAACTATAGTTTTGGAGCATATGGCCCACATGAACTGCGTATAAACTGCCTCTTCGAACCTATATCAGCAGACTGGAATGGCAGACTTAATTATGAATATAATGAAAATAATGTTGTTGCTCCGATAGTGCCTGTAACCCTGTTTGTCAGTTGTTAATTATGGAGAATAAAGTCTGTTCTGATACTTTTCTGACTCTACTCATGTTACTTGATTTTGATTTATATCCTATCGATTTTTAAGTAAATTCTATTTAATCTTCAGCCACTGTAGCGATATACCACCCCAAGTACAGGGTGATTCAAAAAGAATACCACAACTTTAAAAATGTGTATGTAATGAAAGAAACATAATATAACCTTCTGTTATACATCATTACAAAGAGTATTTAAAAAGGTTTTTTTTCACTCAAAAACAAGTTCAGAGATGTTCAATATGGCCCCCTCCAGACACTCGAGCAATATCAATCCGATACTCCAACTCGTTCCACACTCTCTGTAGCATATCAGGCATAACAGTTTGGATAGCTGCTGTTATTTCTCGTTTCAAATCATCAATGGTGGCTGGGAGAGGTGGCCGAAACACCATATCCTTAACATACCCCCATAAGAAAAAATCGCAGGGGGTAAGATCAGGGCTTCTTGGAGGCCAATGATGAAGTGCTCTGTCACGGGCTGCCTGGCGGCCGATCCATCGCCTCGGGTAGTTGACGTTCAGGTAGTTACAGACAGATAAGTGCCAATGTGATGGCGCTCCATCCTGCTGAAATATGTATTGTTGTGCTTCTTGTTCGAGCTGAGGGAACAGCCAATTCTCTAACATCTCCAGATACTGTAGTCCAGTTACAGTAGCACCTTCGAAGAAAAAGGAACCAGAAACTTTATTGGCTGAAATGGCGCAGAAAACGTTCACCTTAGGCGAGTCACGTTCATACTGAGTTGTTTCCCGCGGATTCTCAGTGCCCCATATACAGACATTGTGACGGTTGACTTTCCCGTTAGTGTGGAAAGCTTTCTGTTGAGCGGTCGCCATCTTACCATCAACTGACGCTGACGCCTAGTCAACAGCGCCTCAAGCGAACAAATGTACAACTAAATGAAACTTTATAGCTCCCTTAATTCGCCGACAGATAGTGCTTAGCTCTGCCTTTTGTCGTTGCAGAGTTTTAAATTCCTAAAGTTGTGGTATTCTTTTTGAATCACCCTGTATATCTGGACACAGGAAAGAAGCTGGATTATATTGTCTGGGTATATTTGTTGCAGTATATCACATCGATCACAGAGCTATAATGGCTGAATGTGAAGCCGTAGCTGCTTCGATATCGATGGCAAGTAACCAGAAATCAAATACGACATTTGAACGGAGTCAAAATACAGTGCCTGACAAAAAAAGTGAAGCGCCGAGAAAGGAACGAAATGAACCTTCACGGGTCAACGAGTAATGTGTTTTTATTTCAGTGAGAACCAAGTCGAGTAAAATATGCGAAGAACTTGGCAACGCTATTGTCGCTATGGTCTTAAATCCGAAGACTGGTTTGATGCAGCTCTCCACGCTACTCTGTCCTGTTCGAGCCTCTTCATCTTTGAATAACTACTGCCACCTACATCTTCCTGAATCTGCTTACTGTTTTCGTCTCTTGGTTTCTCCAAGATCTTACTCCACGCCTCCCCCCCACCTCTCGCCGCCCCCCCCCACCACCCACTCACACATATTTTCCTCTAATAATGGATTGGTGAACTTTTGATGTCTCAGAATGTGTGGTATAAACCGATCCCTTCTTTTGGTCAAGATGTGCCACAAATTTCTTGTCTCTCCAATTCTAGTCAGCAGCTCCTCGTGGTTATTAGGTTGACCCACCTAATCTTCAGCATTCTTCTGTAGTACCACATTTTGAAACCTTCTATCTCATTTTATTTAAACTGTTTATCGTTCCCATTAAACTTCCATACATGGCTTCACTCCAGAAAAATTCCTTCAGAAAAGACTTCCGAACACCTAAATCTATATTGAGTGTTAACTAATTTTTCTTCTTCACGAATGCTTTTCTTGTCATTACCAGTCTACATGTTGTATCCTCTCTACTTCGTCCATCGTCAGTTATTTTGCTGCCTAAATAGCAAAACTTCTGTACTACTTTATGTGTTTCGTTTCCTAAACCGATTCTGTTAGCATCACTTGATTTAAATCGACTACATCCTTTTTTTTTCTTTTGTTGATGTTTATATTTGTCCCGGCGTATCGACAAGCCCCGGCCCGAAGATGAAGAACGCAAGAGCAGAGAAAGCTGTGAGACGACGTCAACCAATAGCCCGCTGAACAGGACTGCACCACGTCAGGAGCGGTCTTAATACGAAGAGAATATAATCGCCGCTCCTGCCACCCTTGGCGGACAGTAGTGTACAGTAGAAGACGGACACTAGCAGAGAGGCGTATAGGTGAGCAGTAACTTATGAGCGAGTGTGAATGATTACATGGACATCGTACATAGTCAAGAACACTGATTGTTCGCACGACGCCCATCGTTTGCGACAACTCGTTGTAAATCCGAAGTTAAGTATTGTCAATCTTCCTTAGTGTAATAAAAACTATTAATGTGATTTGCTTGAATTGTTGTACAGCTATCCGAGAAAATAGCTTCCTTTAGGGACCCTATAAGGAACGAGTGGGCAGGACCCCGCAATCTTATATCCCCCTTTCAAAACACTGTCCATTCTGTTCATCTGTTCCTCTAAGTCCTTTGCTGTCTCTGACGGAATTATAATGTCACCGGCAAACCTCACAGTTTTGATTTCTTCTCCTTGGACTTCAATTCCTACTCCAAATTTTTCTTTAGTTTTCTTTACTGCTTGTTCAATGTGCAGATTGAATGACATTGGGGATAAGCTACAACCCTGTCTCACTTCCTTCTCAACCACAGCTTCCGTTTCGTTCCCCTTGACTCTTATAACTGCTCTTTGTTTTCTGTACAAGTTGTAAATGCCTTTCCATCCTGTTTTTTACCCGTGTCACCTTCAGAATTTGAAAGAAAGTAATCCCGTCAACATTGTCAGAAGCTTTCTCTGTCTAAAATGGTATAAATGTTGGTTTGTCTTACCTTAACCTATCTTCTAAAACAAGTCCGCTGTGGCCGAGCGGTTCTAGGCGCCTTAGTCTGGAACCACGCGGTTGCTACGGTCGCAGGTTCGAATCCTGCCTCCGGCATGGATGTGTGTGATGTTCTTATGTTGGTTAGGTTTAAGTACATCTAAGTCTAGGGGAATGATGACCTCAGATGTTAAGTCCCATAGTGCTTAGAGCCCTTTGAAGCATTTTAAGATAAGTCGTAGGGTCAGTAGTACCTCAGGTGTTGGCAATATAAGTTCATTTATTAGAATGAAGCTGTACTTTCTTTGGTCTGGACGCATGGACTTGTTCGGATGGGAAGGGTGTCATAAAGCCTTCATATCCTTTCCTGAGGCAAGCTGACCCACGATGGTTCGACTGGTCCGTGATATCCTGGATACTCACACTAGGACAATGTTGACATCGTAGGTCGTCCCATACGTGTTCCATGGGGAACAGGTCTGGTGACCGAAGTAGTTCAGTGTCATGCTGACTGTTTACGGAGACACGCGCCACACGGGGACGAGCTTTGTCCTGTTGAAAAATGACACCTCAATATTGTCTCAAGAGAGGTAAACCATGACGTCACAGAATGTCTGTGACGCACTGTTATGCCATTAGAGTTCTTTCCATGACTAGCAGGCGTTACCTGAGATCATACTGGCCGACTCTCAGGAGTAACACCGCTGTCCCTCTCCAAAACAACAGACGAATGGGATCTTTCCTCTACGATCGCAGGTTCGAACCCTGCCTCGGGCATGGATGTTTGTGATGTCCTTAGGTTAGTTAGGTTTAACTAGTTCTAAGTTCTAGGGGACTAATGACCTCAGAAGTTGAGTCCCATAGTGCTCAGAGCCATTTGAACTTTTTTTTTTTTTTTATTTGAATCTTTCTTCGGGTCGCCGTCATATTCGCTGGCGACAGTCGTTCGGGGTAGTATAGAAACGCGATTGATAGCTGAACACAGTACGATGCCATTCATCAGCAGTTCATGTCCCTCATTGAGGGCACCACTCCAAACGCAGCCGTTTGTGTTACGGTGTTAACTGTTAACGGCGGCCTACGCATGGGACGGTAATTCCCCAGTACAGCTGCTGCTGGTCTCCATCTTAATGGCAAGGGGAGACACAGAATGTTGGAGGGAGTCTATTACTTGTTCTCGGGTGTCCGTCGCACATGTGAAGGGGTACACTGTGCTTGGTGCACAATATAGTAGTAATCCCTTGAGGTAGTCAGACGCGGTCGGCCGGATCATTGACGACAGGTTTTTCTGGCGTCACGTTCCCAAGTAGTTCAACACTAGGCCATTCTCACATTCCAGTGCCCCACAAATGAAGATACTGTGCGACTCGACGAACTACCCAAATAGAGACCCACAATGAAATCTACACTCCTGGAAATGGAAAAAAGAACACATTGACACCGGTGTGTCAGACCCACCATACTTACTCCGGATACTGCGAGAGGGCTGTACAAGCAATGATCACACGCACGGCACAGCGGACACACCAGGAACCGCGGTGTTGGCCGTCGAATGGCGCTAGCTGCGCAGCATTTGTGCACCGCCGCCGTCAGTGTCAGCCAGTTTGCCGTGGCATACGGAGCTCCATCGCAGTCTTTAACACTGGTAGCATGCCGCGACAGCGTGGACGTGAACCGTATGTGCAGTTGACGGACTTTGAGCGAGGGCGTATAGTGGGCATGCGGGAGGCCGGGTGGACGTACCGCCGAATTGCTCAACACGTGGGGCGTGAGGTCTCCACAGTACATCGATGTTGTCGCCAGTGGTCGGCGGAAGGTGCACGTGCCCGTCGACCTGGGACCGGACCGCAGCGACGCACGGATGCACGCCAAGACCGTAGGATCCTACGCAGTGCCGTAGGGGACCGCACCGCCACTTCCCAGCAAATTAGGGACACTGTTGCTCCTGGGGTATCGGCGAGGACCATTCGCAACCGTCTCCATGAAGCTGGGCTACGGTCCCGCACACCGTTAGGCCGTCTTCCGCTCACGCCCCAACATCGTGCAGCCCGCCTCCAGTGGTGTCGCGACAGGCGTGAATGGAGGGACGAATGGAGACGTGTCGTCTTCAGCGATGAGAGTCGCTTCTGCCTTGGTGCCAATGATGGTCGTATGCGTGTTTGGCGCCGTGCAGGTGAGCGCCACAATCAGGACTGCATACGACATGGTGTTGGGAGCGATCTCCTACACTGGCCGTACACCACTGGTGATCGTCGAGGGGACACTGAATAGTGCACGGTACATCCAAACCGTCATCGAACCCATCGTTCTACCATTCCTAGACCGGCAAGGGAACTTGCTGTTCCAACAGGACAATGCACGTCCGCATGTATCCCGTGCCACCCAACGTGCTCTAGAAGGTGTAAGTCAACTACCCTGGCCAGCAAGATCTCCGGATCTGTCCCCCATTGAGCATGTTTGGGACTGGATGAAGCGTCGTCTCACGCGGTCTGCACGTCCAGCACGAACGCTGGTCCAACTGAGGCGCCAGGTGGAAATGGCATGGCAAGCCGTTCCACAGGACCACATCCAGCATCTCTACGATCGTCTCCATGGGAGAATAGCAGCCTGCATTGCTGCGAAAGGTGGATATACACTGTACTAGTGCCGACATTGTGCATGCTCTGTTGCCTGTGTCTATGTGCCTGTGGTTCTGTCAGTGTGATCATGTGATGTATCTGACCCCAGTAATGTGTCAATAAAGTTTCCCCTTCCTGGGACAATGAATTCACGGAGTTCTTATTTCAATTTCCAGGAGTGTATTTCAACATTTGTGACGTGCTGATAACGCTGTCAGGTGCGAGTACACAACATCTCCGTGTCATACACAAGGAACACTCAACATATGGCGCTGTTCAGGTCCCTTGCAGACTATACTAGGCTTGGTAGCAACACCCAAAATGAAATAGCACTAATGCCCCATAGTAGCCGTTTTATCTGTCACAAAGAACGCTCTAATCATTCACATTCCCATAGACGGTGTATACGTATGCGAAGTTACACTCGCGTTCGACCATGACTTCTGTTTAGGAAGTGTAGCGTGGAAAGAACCTTTGTTCTCCATAACAGAAAGTAACATGGAACTGCACTGAGGTGACAAAAGTCATGGGATAGCGACATGCACATTTACAGTTGGCGGTAGTATCGCATACGCAAGGTACAAAAGGGTATTGTTGTGTCTATTTCAGAAAGCATAGACACAATGAGGTAGCTAGGTGCACGCTAAACTAACGCAGACGGGCTTGAAGTACTGGAACATGAGACTTATTAATGAATAAGAAGGAAAGTACGTAGATGTTACTTAACTTTTATTCTCTTGTTGGAATACATCTCTCTTGAATATTAGTACGCTATAAGCACTGATACAAATGGCGCCTTGCTAAGTAGTAGCTATGGACTAAGCTGAAGGCTATTCAATCTGTCTCTCGGCAAATGAGAGGAAAGCTTCGTACGTCTGGTCGCAAGCTATGTAGTCCGTACAACTGGGGCGAGGTCTAGTCCGTGTCTTGTGACCTGCCATGTGGTGGCGCTAGGTTTGCGATTACACAGTGGCGACACGCGGGTCCGACATGTACTACAGGACCGCGGCCGATTTAAGTTACCACCTAGCAAGTGTGGTGTCTGGCTGTGACACCACAGGTATTGTATTGGCGGAGTTACCATTTGCACTCAGGTGGTTCATGTGAAAATGGTTCCGGCGTGCTTATGCCCACACGATGGGAATTAACAGACTTTGCACGCGGAGTGGTACTTGGGCCTAGATGCATGTGACATTCCATTTCGGAAATCGTTAAGGAATTGAATATTCGGAGATCCACAGTGTCAAGTGTGTCCCGGCAATACTAAATATCAGGCATTACCACTCACCACTAGCAATGCACTCGCCGACTGCCTATACTTAACGACCAAGGCCAGTTGCATTTTCATAGAACTGTCAGTGCTAACAGGCAAGCAACGTTGTGTGAAGTAAGTGCAGCAATGAATGTGGGACGTATGGCTATAGTATCCGTTAGGACAGTGCGGCGAAATCTGGCTTCAATGGGCTACAGCAGCAGACGTACGATGTAATTGTCTTTGTAACATCACCTGCAGCGCCTCCCTTCGAGTCGTGATCATATCGGTTGGACCATAGACGACTGGAAAACCGTGTCCTGCTCAGATGAGTCCTGATTTGAGTTGGTACGAGTTGAAGGTAGGTTCCGAGTGTGTCCCAGACCGCACGAGCCACCGAGCCAAGTTGTCAAGCAGACACTGTGATAGTTGGTGGTGGCTCCATAATGGTATGGGCTGTGTTTACATGGAATGGACTGGGCCCCTCTGGAAATTCCGCTACTTGGAGACCATTTGTAGCCACTCATGGATATCGTGTTCTCAAACAACTATGGAACTTTTACGTATGTCAATGAGCTGTGTCACTGGGTCAAAGTTGTTTCTGATTGGTTTGAAGAACATTATGAACAATTCGAGAGACTGATTTGACCGCTCAGATCGCCTGACATTAATACCGTCGAAAATTTATGGTACGCAGTGGAGAGCTGAGTTCGTGCACGAAATCGTCCAGTGGCAATACTTTCACGATCATGGAATGCTGTAGGAGCAGCATGGCACAGTATTTCTGCATGGGATTTCCAACCACTTGTTGGGTACATGCTACGTTGAGATGCTGCACTACGGAGGGGAAAGGAGTCCGATGCGAATTACGAGGTATTCCATGACTTTTGTGACCTCAAGCGTATGATGATGATGGACGGGAAAGACAGCTAGGCAGACGGGCAGTTAATTGGCGAAGGAGGCTTTCTGCTGAATTTCAGGAGACAAGTAAAGACACTGAAGGCGATGTAAGGGAACAGTTAGATGACCTGCAGGACCAACAATTAGGTGTATAGCTGAACTCCGCAGTGCATGGAGAGGTCTCGAGGGGGCTTTATCCGAAAGTTAATACCAGAGACTGACGAAGATGTGATAATGCGCCCTATCACAGAAACCTTAAGCACTTGTTGCCGGTACATTACTCTACATTCTCGTCATTACAGTGACTAAGATATTCTTTTCTGTGCGTTCAATTCGTCTAAACCTTCTCCCATTTTATTTGTTCCGTCTGTACTGAGCAGATCTGTATACAGAGCAGATTAGTATAACGTAGGCAGTACAGCTGTTCTACCACCTGTAGCCTAGTTTTAGCCGAAGAAGTTTCAACGAGCCGAGCCCCGCTGCACGAAGCCGCTAATTCGCCGTTTCGCGTCTGAATGAGGAAGGCGGCGACCGCCCGCTCGCTGCCCCCTGCCCGGGTGCCGCCTGTTTTCCGCCTCCTGCCAGCAGCTCGGACATCTGAGGTGGCGCGTCGCCGCGTGGGAGGCTGCTGACAGCCGGTCTATGCGGGGGCGGCGGCGTCTGACAGGCGAGGCGTGCCCTGACAGGCGCCAGCCGCCGCCGCCGGGACACTGTGCCCTGCCCTGACAGCTGCAGCGCCGCCTTCTTAAAGGGGAGCATTCGGCCACTCGCCGCTAATCACCGCGGAGGAAATCGAGCCAGCAGCTGTACGCCTCCATAGGGAACCCATGACCAATCATTCTTTGCCGCATGCGTATGATGTAAACGTTTTCAGTACAGCTGGTGTTGTAAATCTGAGAGTATAATTTGTCTGAAATACACCTACGTCTGCACTCTAGAAGCTGTGGTGCTGGGTGCTAACTTGGAGAACACATCAACTTTCATAACTCAATTCCCCAGAAACTTCGCTCAGTGGAAGAGAGGTAAAAATAAGCGAGCACATGTATCGGCTTATCCTTGGGTACTCGACCGTTTCCGAAAAACACGACGCTCAAAGTTTTCGAGATATTTACCGGGTACTTTACGTGCCTTTCGACGAGCAGTGTTCTCAGATTGAAATAGGGGAACGGTGGGTAACGTCGCGCCTTATGAATTTTCCACCCAGTGGTTCGAAACCCCATGGTTACTTTTATTTTTGTTTTTCATTTTTATACCAACATCTGAAGAAGATTACGACACGAATATTATCCAGTGTATATTGATATAACATTATCTTATTCGTCTACTAGTTGTACGGCAGATGAACGAATTTAAAAAAATATATTTAAAATAGTTTTCGATGAAGCTCCTACAGGGTTACCTTGAGTCATGATCAATAGCAAGCGCCAGTTTTGGTAAAAATGATCAGCTGTGCTTGTTTTGTCGCGAAGTTATCACCAGTGTTAACGGCATTTGTTTCCCGAGTGGGATTCATACGAAGAAATGTCCTATAACATGCGTTCGCGCGATGCTCTTGGTGTTCGGAATATCGATATTTCGAATGTTTCTACCACAGGTATCATCCAAGGGAATGCACCAAATCTTCATGAAGAATAAACATATGAATAAATTATAAGAGTTGTTATAAGAATTGACATGAGAAAGAGATATTATAAAATGAGAATTTAAAAAGATTGTAACCATTCCACATACGGTACATGTATTATACACTGAAGAGCCAAAGAAACTGGTATACCAACCTAATATCGTGTAGGGACCCCGCGAGCACGCAGAAGTGCCGCAACGTGGCGTTGCATGGACTCGACTAATGTCTGAAGTAGTGCTGGAGGAAAACTGACACCATGAGTCCTGCAGTCCTGTCCATAAATCCGTAAGAGTACGAGGGGGTGGAGGTCTCTTCTGAACAGCACGTTGCAGGGCATCCCAGATACGCTCAGTAATGTTCGTGTCTGTGGAACTTGGCGGCCAGCGGAAATGTGTAAACTCAGAACAGTGTTTCTGAAGCCACTCTGTACTGTTCTGGAAGTGTGGGCTGTCGCATTGCCCGTCACAGTGCACAATGGACATGAATGGATGCAGCTGATCAGACAGGATGCTTAGATAGGTGTCACCCGGCCAGAGTCATATCTAGACATATCAGGGGCCCCATTATCACTCCAGCTGCACGCACCCCACCAGCCTGAACAGTGCCCTGACGACATGCAGGGTCTGCGGATTCATGAGGTTGTCTCCATACCGGTACACGTCCATCCACTCAATACAATTTGAAACCAGGATCGTCCGACCAGGCAACATGTTTCCAGTCATCATCAGTCGGTGTTGACGCGCTCAGGCGAGGCGTAAAGCTTTGTGTAGAGCAGTCATCAAGGGTACACGAGTGGGCCTTGGGCTCTGAAAGCCCATATCGATCATGTTTCGTGGAATGGTTCACATGGTGACACTTGTTGATGGTCCAGCATTGAAATTGGCAACAATTTGCAGAAAGGTTGCCGTTCAGCCACGTTGAAAGATTCTCTTCAGTCGTCGTTGGTCCCGTTCTTGCACGATCTTTTTCCGCCCGCATCGATGTCGGAGATATGATGTTTTACCGGATTCCTGATATTCACGGTACACTCGTGAAATTGTCTTACGAGAAAATACCCAGTTCATCGCTACCTGAGAGATGCTATGCCCCGTCGCTCGTGCGCCGACTATAACACCACTTTCAGACGCACTTAAATCTTGATAACCTGCCATTGTGGCAGCAGTAACGGATCCAACAACTGCGCCGGTCACTTGTTGTCTTATATAAGCGTTGCCGACCGCAGTGCCGTATTCTGCCTGTTTACATATCTCTGTATTTGAATACGCATGCCTACATCAGTTTCTTTGGTGCTTCAGTGTATAATAAAAGTCTGGCACTTACTGTGATATTCAGTTCACATTTACTATAACGCTCTTATACCCCGTAATTTCATAAGAACCATTAGTGCAGTAACCTTCTACGGACATGGACAGATAAATGAAAACAACAACAAGAAAATCGAATATAATAAATACAAAGAATAGTCGGGTTTCGAATATGAGGCGCAAAATTAAAAAGAAGAAAAAAAATGACGCAACGCTTAGCACTATGCCAGCATTTTGTCTGAGGCTATCGCGCACTTAAAGGCACATAAAGCGCCTTGAAAATAGCTTGAAAATTTACCGTCATTCTTTCAGAAGCGGTCGATTATCTACAGATAAACCGGGACACGTGTTCGCTTATTTTGACTCTCTTCCATTTAGCGAAGTTTCTGAGAAACTGGATTATGGCACTTGGTGTGTTCTCCTCGTAAGTGCAGCAGCACAGTCTTAACGCATGAAGTTGTGATAGTCCCGCTAATTTTACCACGTTTTCATTAGGTCATCTTTTTGTCTGTCTGACTGGTACAAATTTTACTACTGATTGTAAACTAACTTCCCAATGAGCTATAGACTTGAGATTTTGAATATAGCGTAGCACTCGGTGGCAATGCAATATCAACTGGCTTTCTTGTTTGATGTGTGGCGGAGAGTACTTTTCTTACCACTGTCTTTCCCTGAGGAGATACAGACTTGAAATTTTAAACATGTCTGATAACTGGATGACATTGCAATATTAACTAGCTTTCCTTTTTTGTGCCTTTGTGTACCACTTCCATTTTTCTCTTTTCTTGTTCCAGTCGCCAGTGGTTTGTGTGAGGAACGATTGCTGGTAGGCTCGAGCCTCCCTAACTCTTGCCTTCACTGTCTCCTTACGAATTATACGTAGGAAGGAAACAATGTGTTGGCTGACTCCGGTGAAAATAAACTGAAATAAACCTGAATTTTACCACGTGTCCCTGTTGCAATCTCATCCAAATGCTTAAGAACGATTGAAGAATTTCCCACACACCAGACTAACGACCAGAAAATGATTATTTCAATAAAAAAGAAAAACTGTAAATCGGACTAAACAGTTTGAAATAATTTCTCCCCGTCGCATACAGATTCCTAGAACCAATCAGGTAGTCCTGAAAATGTATGACTGTGAATTTTTAATACCTATGAAAACACTGTACTTATAAGGTTTAAACGAAAAACGTGAACTGTTCATGCATCAGTTGGTGAGTAGAATAACTGTAAGGAAGTGAACTACTAATACATCAATTGTGTATTGCACGTGCCTCACTTTTTTCGTTTTAAAATGTTGCAAGTATTTCAACAACTATTACAAATTCAGAATCACGAAGTTTCAGCTGGGTTGGAAGTCCCCATGGGGCTAGGAGAAATAGTTTTATATATTTTAGTCCGATTTAAAAAGTTGGTACATTAAAAATGTATTTTATATTGAATAATTTTTGTTATGCGCTGTGACGGTAGCCCGCCAAGCTGCTGATAATTCATAATATCGAATACGATATCTGATGACTGTGAAGAGCATCCTTTGTATTGATTTGTAGAATAGTTTTTACCAAATGGGTGCGTATGTGGCGTAATAAATTACAGTTGTAAGAAAAAGGACAGACCACATTTCTAATTTCCTATGGTTCCTAGAGACCCCGAGAGGTACGGAATAGCCGGCCGCTGTGGCCGAGCGGTTCTTGGCGCATCAGTCCGGAACCGCACTGCTGCTACTATCGTAGGTTCGAATCCTGCCTCGGGCATGGGTGTGTGTGTGTGTGTTGTCCTTATGTCAATTAGGTTTAAGTAGTTCTAAGACTAGGAGACTGATGACCTCAGATGTTAAGTTCCATAGTGCTTAGAGCCATTTGAATAAAGGCACATAATATCGAATCACGGGACTTTCGCTGAAGAGCAAAATGGCACACAGCCATGAAAATAAAACGTCAAAAGCCATGAAATTGTTTCCCGACAGACAAGAAACAACTTCCACCATTGTTGTTGCATTAGAGGCATTAAGAGAGTCTCAAATGTTAAACCTTCATCACAGACGCATTTTAAGTATGAAGTGATATGAAGCAATTAGATTAAATTCACGTTGTACAGTGGCAGAGACTCATTAAAATAAACGTAAACTTACGTTGAGTAATGTTACCTGTAAGTTTGGATCATACTTCAATCTGTCATTGGAAGATACCCATACCGCAATGACTATTAAGGCGAAATTTTTATTTTTGGCAACGTCGCCCTAATGACTACAAGCAGAACACAACTTTCGATTGTGTTTAGATCCCTTTTATACTCGGAAGTGTATATGTTTCTTCCGCATGATGTATCGTGATTGCAGGCTGCTCATATAGCATAGTGGCAGCGCCATCTGTGTCTGTCCTTTAATAGGGAATGCTCGCAGTCAAAAGATTCAGTGTGCTGCAAACGTGTGAAGCAAGCAGGCAACTTGCCGCGGAGACGCACTCGCGCTTCCTACAGCCAACTGAGCGAGTTTCAAAGGAGACAAATAGTGGCTTTCCGAGTGGCGGGATAGTTCTTCCCGAGAATTGCCACACAAGTTGGACGTGCTGCGTCAGTTGCTCGACACAGTGTTCACGTGAACGTTCTCACACCTGTAGGCGTCGTTCTGGACGTCCACGCAGCACAGATTCTCCCCAGCATCGTCGTATAGTAAGGGCAGCAGTATCAGATCATACAGGTACCACAGCACAGATAAGAGGTCTTGTCAGCCCAGAGGTGTCATCTCGAACTGTTGCGAACCAGCTATTATCAGTTGGACTATGGGTAGGCACACCTCTAGCCAGCCTTCCACTCACGCCACAGCAACGGCGTGCACGGATCGACTGGTGCCGTCAGAGGATCACTTGGAAGATGGAATGGCGCGTCGTGGTCTTTAGCGATGAAAGCAGATTCTGCCTACATGCCAGTGATGGTCGACTGTGCGCACGATGTTGACATGACGACTCCTGTCTCGTAGAGTGCATTCGTCTGCACACGGGCCCTCCCCAAGACTTATAATCTGGGATGCGATAAGCTACAACTCTCATCACCTATAGAGTTTCGGAAGAGGAAGCTGACCAGCGGTCAGGACGTGCAGAATGTTGTTAGATCCGCACTTTTATCGTTCTTGCAACAGGGAGGTGATGTGTTGTTCTAACAAGGTAATGCTCGCCCACACACTGCCCGTTAAACTCGAAGTGCTCTGCAAGATGTGTAGTAACTTCCCTGGCCAGCACGATCTCCAGACTTGTCACTAATCGAGCACGTGTGGGATATGACGGCACGAGAAGTGACTCGTGCGTTTCGTCAAATTACGTGAACTGGTCGAGCAGACGTGGGATAAAGTAGCCGAGGATAGTATTCGCCATCTGCAGGATCCCTACATGCCGCAGTCAGCTCCCGCAACACTGCCGATGGAATCTAGACCACGCACTAATTTGGGTGTTGCAGCATGTGTTTATATCTGTTACCTCAGTACTGTTTGTGCTATTGATCTGTAAATGTACTCATCTCACGTATTCCATACGTACTGTTGCAGCAATAATTCTTGAGTGAATCGGAAACCTCTAAAACAATGTACAAATTTTTTTTAACTGTAGTATCAACATCCACAGCATTGCTTGTCGCGGCGCCTGTATATGCTAGACTATGGTATCAGTATCATTCCTTCTCTCCCCACCCCTCCCCCTCCTCCTCCTCCCCTTACGTTCCTGCCCGGTCCCACGCTCACCCTCGTTCGTTAACGGCACTCGGCAAGAACGACTGTCGATACCTTTTCGTACGTGTCCGAATTTCTCCAGCTTTGGCATCGTGGTAAGTAGTATGCTGAAAGAATTAATATGCTTCTATTCTGATTTACGGGCTCTTGGAATACTGAGTGTAAGGCTCTGAGCGATACACGCCATTAAGAAATATTTACCTGAGAGGGGAGACAGATGAAACCGTACTCGCATACACTATGACATTGTTTACGAAATAATCAACTGAGGTGGTGGAACAGCTGAATACTTCATAAACAATGACACAGCGTGTGGTTGTTAGTACAACTTCACAGAACGATGACAATCGGCAAATCACATGTTCACTGGACCAAAAATCAGCTGTCCTACAGGCGACAAACAGCTAGATGATCCTAAGTGTGTGCTGTTAAGAAAATAAAATAGATCAACTGATGATGGTGACAATTCATTCAAAGATATAGGGGTAAAAAAGAAGATAACTGAGTTTGCTTAAGGCAGATTTATCTTCCAAAATATACTTATTGTGAGCAACTGGCGTGTCTCGAAGGAGATGAAAAATTGACATAAAAGGAGCACAGGTGAAGTGATGCAGATAATCTCTGTACTTTAACTCCATCTGAATATCGGCGACATTTAAATCCGCTTACAAAATTTCGGAATGGCCTTCAGGTTTAGCAAGACAGATTTAACTGTCATGTTGTTATCTGTCGTCCCTCGGACACCGCGGTTAATGGGTTACGTGTTTCGACTGCTACTGGATCTGACCATCTGTTACGGTAAAAACTACTCCGCGTGACACACAAATGGAATTTAGTGTCCAGGAAGTGTGTGGACGCCAACTAAGAGCTAAGCGCGAGCAAATGAGACAACTTACCATATATGTAGAACTACCTCCACTGGTTTTTACACCAGAATCCGTTTAGAATTTCTTCTTGTGAATTTTCACCGACTGTATTTAAGGTTTACAGAACATTCACTTTAAATCAAAATCGAATTATTTTATTCTACATACTAATAATTGTAGTTTATGTATATACTAACACACAAAATTTTAGAAAATGTCGTGGAAGTCCTGAATGAGAAACTCTTTTTGAACAAACGACATATGTACTTTAAAGGGAGAAAAGTCCATTAGAAAAGTTTGCTGAAATAAGGACAGAGTCGATATTTTTGTTTACAACATTGGCTAGCGCTCGACGAGAATTTTTTCAGTAGATTAGGGAAAAGATTCAGCTGTTGGCTACGTTCGGAAATGAATTACTTCCTTATTTGGCAATTACAAAAAAATGGCTCTGAGCACTATGGGACTCAACTGCTGTGGTTATCAGTCCCCTAGAACTTAGAACTACTTAAACCTAACTAACCTAAGGACATCACACACATCCATGCCCGAGGCAGGATTCGAACCTGCGACCGTAGCAGTCCCACGGTTCCGGACTGCGCGCCTAGAACCGCGAGACCACCGCGGCCGGCCTGGCAATTACACATAATATTTTAAAATAAAACCTAAAACCTAAAACAAGTGTTTTGCAGTCCCCCTGATGAAAGAAAGAATGGAAAGAAACCAGTGTCTAGAAACCACACACAACGACTCTGAACAGTGTAAAATAATACCAATCAAAGTATTTTTGTACACTGCCCGCAGCCCAAAGATGACCGTAACCCTTATTTGCATTCGCGGCCCATCAGCATTTCAGAAATGACAACATTTTCAACCCGTTACTTTAGAAAGGGACAACAGGCGAAATCGTGATCATAAATAAATATATTTCATAAAAGTCGAGAATGCAAATTTTGTCATTTCTAAAACCTATCCTCATATTCAGCACGGCATCTTATGGTGATTAGTTGCGATGACATCCTTCACTAACAATACTTGTTTCAACAGTTCCCGAATGTTCTTTAATGTAGAGAAATGGAAACATAATTACATACATTACTGATATACGCTAAGTGTGTGGTCACCAGGTCACCGTATTTTCCATGCTCTAGATGATGTAGTGAGCGAATGAGGTATTTGGACATGATTCTATCATCCAGATCATCTCTAGTGTAAAAGGTGGTTGTAATTAAGCTTCCGCTGCTTGAGCCAGTAAAGACGGAAGAATAGTACCGTGAGGATACACGACTTTGTACGAATGATGTTTAGACTGGTCACTGCAGAAACTGCGTTCTTATTAGTGTTAGCGTCATGACTTGACGTTAAGTGCCAGTACTTGTACGGCGACGTAGAGTTGAAACACAAATATCACCGTGCATAACAGCTGCAGACAATCAACGTCAAGGTGAGGAGGGCTTTATTCTAAAAGCTGTTTTATCGAAACAACGGCAACAGCGGCTGCTCTTCGCGCGTATCGACGAATTACAGGAATTTCGAGATGTCTTCTTTCCGCACCGGGGTTGAAGAACGTAATTCGGGAATTGCTCCTGGGAGAGGCCGACGGCCAAATACGCCCCCCGTGTGGTTTATGGTTATGACGTTACCAGGAGGACAGGTTTAATCAACGGTTCACAAACATACGTTGGAGGCTGGTGATGAGCAGTGGGAGGGAGATAGCCAACATCCCGCCTGAGATGTTTCTAGCAACAGCAGAGGAATCACTAGCCCGATTCCAGGATGTTGTGAATGCAAATGGTCGTCACTTTCACCAACACTTGTAACCTGGAACGTAAACATGGTACGCAATTAACAAGCGTTACACTCTCACGTGGAAACTAAAATATACACTACTGGCCATTAAAATTGCTACACCACGAAGATGACGTGCTACAGACGCGAAATTTAACCCACAGGAAGAAGATGCTGTGATATGCAAATGATTAGCTTTTCTGAGAATTCACACAAGGTTGGAGCCGGTGGCGACACCTAAAACGTGCTGACATGAGGAAAGTTTCCAACCGATTTCTCATACACAAACAGCAGTTGATCGGCGTTGCCTGGTGAAACGTTGTTGTGATGCCTCGTGTAAGGAAGAGAAATGCGTACCATCACGTTTCTGACTTTGATAAAGGTCGGATTGTAACCTATCGCGATTGCGGTTTGTCGTGTCGGGACATTGCTGCTCGCGTTGGTCGAGATCCAATGACTGTTAGCAGAATATGGAATCGGTAGTTCAGGAGGGTAATACGGAACGCCGTGCTGGATCCCAACGGACTCATATCACTAGCCGTCGAGATGACAGGCACCTTATCTGCATGGCTGTAACGGATCGTGCAGCCACGTCTCGATCCCTGAGTCAACAGATGGGGACGTTTGCAGGACAACAACCATCTACACCAGTTCGACAACGTTTGCAGCAGCATGGACTATCAGCCCGGAGACCATGGCTGCGGTTACCCTTGACGGTGCATCACAGACAGGAGTGCCTGCGATGGTTTACTCAACGACGAATCTGGGTGCACGAATGGCAAAACTTCATTTTTTCGGATGAATACAGGTTCTGTTTACAGCATAATGAATTCACATCCGTGTTTGGTGACATCGCGGTGAACGCACATTGGAAGCTTGTAGTCGTCATCGCCATACTGGCGTATCACCCGGCGTGATGGTATGGGGTGCCGTTGGTTACACGTCTCGTTCACCTCTTGTTCGCATTGACGGCACATTGAACAGTCGACGTTACATTTCAGATGTGTTACGACCCGTGCCTCTACCCTTCATTCGATCCCTGCGAAACCCTACATTTCAGCAGGATAATGCACGATCGCATGTTGCAGGTCCTGTACGGGCCTTTCTGGATACAGAAAATGTTCGACTGCTGAACTGGCCAGCACATTCTCCAGATCTTTCACCAATTGAAAACGTCTGGTCAATGGTGGCCGAGCAACTGGTTCATCACAATACGCCAGTCACTACTCTTGATGAACTGTGATATCGTGTTGAAGCTGCATGGGCAAGTGTACCTGTACTCGCCATCCAAGCTCTATTTGACTCAATGCCCAGGCGTATCAAGGCCGTTATTGCGGCCAGAGGTGGTTGTCCTGGGTACTGCAGTATCTATGAACCCAAATTGCGTGAAAATGTAATGACATGTCAGTTCAGGTATAATATATTTGTCCAATGAATACCCGTTTATCATCTGTATTTCTACTTGGTGTAGGAATTTTAATGACCAGTAGTGTATTTCTTTTAGAAGTTTATTTGTCATTTCTCTCTCTCATATCCTTAAAAATGTTTCCACAAAGTTTCATTGTCCTACGATCATTCGTGTCCCACGGGGCCTGTCTGAAGTAGCGAAAGTTTTATTATAACTGAGGCGTATACAGGGTGAGTCACCTAACATTACCGCTGGATATATTTCGTAAACCACATCAAATACTGACGAATCGATTCCACAGACCGAACGTGAGGAGAGGGGCTATTGTAATTGGTTAATACAAACCATAAAAAAATGTACGGAACCATGTTTTTTAACACAAACCTACGTTTTTTTTAATGGAACCCCGTTAGTTTTGTTAGCACATCTGATCGTATAAATGAATACGTAATCAGTGCCGTTTGTTGCACTGTAAAATGTTAATTACATTCGGAGATATTGTAATCTAAAGTTGACGCTTGAGTACCACTCCTCCGTTGTTCGATCGTGTGTATCGGAGAGCACCGAATTACGTAGGGATCCAAAGGGAACGGTGATGGACCTTAGGTACAGAAGAGACTGGAACAGCACATTACGTCCACATGCTAACACCTTTTTATTGGTCTCTTTCACTGACGCGCATGTACATGACCATGAGGGGTGAGGTACACGTTCGACGGGCGTTTCATAGGACGTGGAGGACGCATAAATTGGCCAGCCCGTTCTCCTGATCTTACACCTCTGGACTTCTTTCTGTGGGGTAAGTTAAAAAGGAATGTGTACCGTGATGTGCCTACAACCCCAGAGGATATGAAACAACGTATTGTGGCAGCCTGCGGCGACATTACACCAGATGTACTGCGGCGTGTACGACATTCATTACGCCAGAGATTGCAATTGTGTGCAGCAAATGATGGCCACCACATTGAACATCTATTGGCCTGACATGTCGGGACACACTCTATTCCACTCCGTAATTGAAAACGGAAACTACGTGTGTACGTGTACCTCACCCCTCATGGTAATGTACATGTGCGTCAGTGAAAAAGATATGTAAAAAGGTGTTAGCATGTGGACGTAATGTGCTGTTCCAGTCTCTTCTGTACCTAAGGTCCATCACCGTTCCCTTTGGATCCCTACGTAATTCGGTGCTCTCCGATACACACGATCGAACAGCGGAGGAGTGGTACTCAAGCGTCAACTTCAGGTTACAATATCTCCGGATGTAATTAACATTTTACAATGAAACAAACGGCACTGATTACGTATTTGTTTATATGTACAGATGTGCTAACAAAACTAACAGGGTTCCATTTAAAAAAACGTGGGTTTGTGTTAAAAAACATACTTCCGTGCATTTTTTTATGATTTGTATTAACCAATTACACTAACCCCTCTCCTCACGTTCAGTCTGTGGAATCGATACGTCAGTATTTGATGTGGTTTACGAAATATATCCAGCGGTAACGTTAGATGACTCACCCTGTATTCGGAGCAACATGCACCGTGCATCCGATGACGTGGTGAGGAAAACCTCTCTTTGCTAGTTAATTACTATTTAAGAGGACTGAAAGTACAGTAGACTTCAGCACGGTCAGCTTTATTTCACGATATCCATCAGTGTTATCTTACGTGAGCGCACCCACCCACCCACCCACACAGAGTTTCCAGAGGGCAGCATAGTCTACTCTTTACTAGAAAATGATAACAGATGGCGAAGTCTCTTCTCAATCCCCAACGCCCATGATTATCACAGCAGAGCACATCTCTGGCCTCGTCTGACTGTTGTGAGACAGGGTCGATGTGGCCCTTGTGCCTTTCGCGAAGCACACGTTTCATTCAAACTATGCACAATGATACGTTAGTACAGCGTAACATATTGAAGTCTGTGACTGTGCTGATGCCTGCGATTTTGTCTTCAGGTTTTTCTGTTCCGTCAGCTGTCTGTCTTATCTGTTCGTCAAACGTAACTCGATTGGCATCAGTGCGCTTCAGTATCTGGTTCTGCGTTTCCTGTCCGTAATTCCATTGTGTGATTTTATAATCGGGTCTCTCCGTAGTTTACCACGCAGTAATAAGGTAGGGGTCACAGTGAGCTTGTTTTTTGAGCACCGCCTGTGCATCCTGCATAGAATTCCATTGTATTTTGTTTATAGTTCTCTTCTTTAGCTGGCTGACACCATAACCAACAGATCATCAGCGTGTCGGACAATTCCGTTTATGTGTGTATCCCCCATCCATTTCTCTTCGTAGGGGCTCGATGGAAAGACCCCAGTTTTTGATTCTCTTAATCACTTCCAGGGTTTCCGCCGGTCATTCAGTTACCCTGTTATTATTGCAGAATAGTAGACTATCCTGGACTGCTGTTGGTGCCAGCTGTTCCCGGATTCTCGCGGACATCACGGTCTCTCACAGGCTGCTCCAAGTTCTTGCGATCTGAGCGCACTTGACTGCGGACGGATCATCGTGGTAGACGGATGAGGCTTTGGCTCCGAAGTATGGGCACGATTCTTTTCTGTGGCCGTTGCACATGGGCTCTACAGTGAGTATCTGGATCCGAATAAAACTGCCTTCGTTGGAGTGAACTGCTGTGATAAACGACGTTTCGCTTGCAGGGATTGCCTTTGGATGGATCACATTATAACAGTAGATATATGGACTTCAGTGCAGCAGAAAACTTATGACGACAGAAGCAGTTGTATCATCCTGAATGGCATCTCAGAAGGTTTCTCAGGCTTTCGTTCTGCAATGAGTGTCTTTAGTAGCCGCCGCAAAACGCGGAATACATACCGGTACTCTCTGATGGCAATATGCATGTGACTTAAGAATTACATGTAGAGTCGAAGCCGGCCGGAGCGGCCGTGTGGTTCTAGGCGCTACAGTCTGGAACCGAGCGACCGCTACGGTCGTAGGTTCGAATCCTGCCTCGGGCATGGATGTGTGTGATGTCCTTAGGTTAGTTAGGTTTAATTAGTTCTAAGTTCTAGGCGACTGATGACCTCAGAAGTTAAGTCGCATAGTGCTCAGAGCCATTTTGTAGAGTCGCAGTTTAAGTAATACCATCGGTTTTGACCTTATGCGGGATGTATTTACACGATATAAAAGAAGTCTTGAAACAGCTCTAGATCAAAAGAGAATTACACGAAGCTCTGTTAGCAGATAATGTCCATTAACTAGTTTCATAAAAACGTCTTTGTGGGGGCATATATATTCAGACCGTTTTACTAATCTACATCTACTGCATTGTCCTAATTGGGTCGCGAACTTTCAACGAACATGGAACGGAGGAAATGAATACCTAAATCATTCTGTGTGAGCACAGACGTGTCTCATTGTAACATGATTGTTACTTTTCTCTAGGTCACTGGGAACCAACCAAATATTTTTATCTTCAAAGGAGAAAGCTTATGACTTTAATTTCGTGACAAGATATCGCCGCAACGCAAAACGCCTTCGTTTTATTGCCTGCTGTCCCCGCCTCTCCCCTACCACCGCTCCATTATCACATCCGTGACACGCCCTTTCTTACTTTGTGACAATGCAAAACGAGCTACCCTTCCTTGAGTGTTTTCTGTGTTCTCCACCAATATTCTATCTAGTATGATTTCACAACGGGACGCAGTACTCCAAAAGACGACAGACAAGCGTGGTGCGGGCAGTGTCTTTAATAGAACGAAAGTGTTCCACTCCATGCTGCCATCGATCGTCTGATGGAAGCGTTCCGTTACTTACGTTTATTCATATCTGAGTGATCGTAGTGTTTAACGTTTTGCTACCAGCTGTATGACAATTTGTTTAATATTAGGTCGGTGCATGCGCGTGAATAAGACTTTAGTCAGCAGTAATATAGTCTCCTTCTCTATTTACAATAGTGTGTCTGCACCGGGGGAGCTTTTCGATTTCACAACAGTAGAAATCACGTGGTTCTGAGGCGAAGAACTTGTCGAACTATCTTCAGAGCGAATTTTCATTCGAAGAGGAAGTTCTCTGAAGATTGTTCGATAGAGAGAGGAAAAGGTGGAAACCTGAGGGCGCAGGTTCTAGTAGAATGCGGGTGGGCGTTATTGTGGAGTAGCATCATTTCACGCAGTCTTCCTGGTCGTTGTTCTTGGATTGCATCTGGAAGACGACTCAGCTGTTGACAGTAAATGCCAGCAGTGATAGTTATATTTCGGGGAGGCAATTTGTAGCACGTAACACCGCCGTTGTAGCACACATTACATTAAGTGGATGCGCGCAGGTCTTTGTACGGGAAATTGCTGCTTTGCTTCACCACCATTCCTTTCTTCTCACTATATTAGCATAAAGACACCATTTCTCGTTACCAGTAGCGATACAGGATAGAAATAGTCGGTGTTGTTCACAAGCCAACTGATGACTTGGTGCATGCGGTACTCATACACCTGATTTCTAGACCTTCGCCATTGCACGCAAATGTCGCACGATGGTGGAATGATCATGGTTTATCGTGTTTGCAGCTCTCGACTGCAATGACATGGATCATTTTGGATTAATGAATTTAAACGAACTTCATCAGAGCCCAAAGATCTTGCTCAACGTGGAGAGTCACTAATGCATACATATTCGATGCACCACTATGGCACCACAAATCACCGTACACAGGACAGAAGAATATCTTCTGTGGCAATGTCAGCAGAGGCGTTTCTGATGCTGTCTTCACGGCTTGTTGGCACTTGCTGGTACATCTTATCTTTTAAATAAGCCCACAGAATGAAATCCGGCGACCTATCGGGGCAGTTCATTGAGTCACCTCTGCTGATTCACCGACCAGTATAAACACGGTCTAATACCCCCGTGCATCAATGCGTAAGGCGCTGGGCAGCCGTCATGCTGAAACCACAAACGTTGTTGAATGGCCAGGGTAATATCCTGCAATAGTAACGGTAGAACATTTTCCAAAACTATCGATATTTGCGCCCACTCGACGCGCTGTCGATAAATCACGGACCAATGCGTTTGTTCCCCATGATGCCACACCGTAGATCAGCCGACCGAGGACGTTGGCGGTCAACTAGCCATAACCAGTGGGGTTTGTCTACACTCCAGTAATGCATGGTATGTCAGTTAGCGCTACCATAGTTTGTGAATGTAGAGTCATCGGAAAATAGGAAATCGGCAAAGAATGTGGGTGCCTTTTGGATCTTTTGACGTGCCCGTTATGGAAATCGGGGCCATGAAGTTCTTGATACAGTGACATGTGGTAAGGATGATATTTATGACGATGCAGTATGGCAGTATTGTATGGACATATTGTAATCGCGGTGTAATTGCCGCTTATAGGTGAATTGTGGAGCATTGCCGCTAGTGCAGCTATTTCAGTAGCTTCTCCTGTAACACGTTTGCTTCGTTTCCTTCTGCGGTCTGTACTCCGTCATGAGACTCAAAGGCGTTCATAACCTTGTGATAGAACGAGAGCGAGCTTTGTCTGGAAAACGGTCGGCGTACAAGGCAACAGTAGCCTCAACATTTTCCCTACATTCACCGTAAATCAGGATCATTTCAATTTTTTTCTTCTGTGGTTGCAACATTCATCGTCCATTTGCACGCCTGCCCTCTCAATGATAGAAAGTTGTGCAGGCAATAAACACTGCACAAGTACTAATGTTTAAAGGCGCTACCTGCTCTACGTCTACACGATACTTGAGCTCCAGTCGCGATGTACTGCCTGTTATGATACGTCGTAGTTCTCTACACGGCCGCGGTGGCGCGTCGAGTAGTCCTCTGTTCGATACGTCGGAAGAATACAACGTCGCGAATGGGACCTCAATTAAAAGTTATGAAATACTGATCTGTTCCACACTCGCAGCATAGAGGTGGGGTCCCACGTACCATTGGATATTCAAGGGTCATTGAGCAGCATGTCGTAAATTATGATTGTGTATTCATTTCTATTCTTCCGATTACAGAGCCATCTGTGGTGAAACGAAGAAATTACTTCAGACAAAAAATAAATAAATAAATAAAAAATTAAATTAAATTGGAAATTTGTGTTAAGGATTATGGGACCAAACTGCTGAGGTCATCGGTCCCTAGGCTTACGCATTACTTAAACTAACTTAAACTAATTTAAGCTAAGGACAACACACACACACACACACCCACGACCGAGATAGGATTCGAGCCTTCGACGGGGCAGCAGCGCGAACCGTGACAATGCGCCATAGACCGCACGGCTACCCCAAGCAGCTTCAGACAAAACGTATGTAGATTTTACAATAGAATCGTGATCTGCAATAAAAAACGGGGGTTCCTATTGAAGATTTCAAAGTTGCCCTCTGCCACCCACGCACGGGGTGAGCTGGCGTATCGAGTGTGGTATCATTGGATGTCCCCCTCTGATACAAACGAACTGGAATTACAGCTTTTGTTGATTCGATGTGTAGTTTTCAAGATTGTATGTCTTCAGTTAAAATGAACGCTCTAGATTAAGAACAGCAGAGGGCCCGTAGCATTTCTTTGGGAAACCGAAAGTATAACTTTAGTAATTCTGACATCTGACCTTTATGACATGAAATCACAAATCCAGTGTCACAGGTGAGTTGATACCCGTGGTCTTGGGGTAGCGTCCTTGATTCATAATAAAAACGTCTTCGGTCACGGGTTCGAATCTCGCCGCTGCTTAACTTTCGATTAATAATCAGTGTTGGCGGCCGAAGACTTCCGGCATAAGAAGTCACCCTCACCCTGCCAACGGCCTTGTCAAAGAGGGCGGAGGAGCAGACAGAGGTTCACGGCACTCTCTTGGCCTGGGAATGGGAAACTGCCTCTGAAGGCGGAAGAATCAACAAAGATCAACGGCATGAGGACGCAGAAGGCAATGGAAACCACTGCATTAAAGACACGTAAGTGTATCCACTGGACATTCTTTCTTTCATTCTGTAGCTGGTGCCTTGTCCCGCGGTTGCGCAGGGTCGGTATGGTTAGGAACGGATTTGGCAATGTTAGGTTTAAGGGGTGGCCGGATACCCGACGTGCCGCCACCCCATACTCCCCGGGATGGAATTAGTGTATCCCAGCTGTCTGCGTCTAGCGTAATCCATGGAATAATGCGAACGAGTTCAGATATCTGCGAGTCATGTAACTAGGCGGTACTTGGGGACCAGCCCAGTATTCACTAGCGGGATGAAAAAAACCGGCTAAAAACTACAACCAGGCTGGCCGGCATACGGGCCTTGTCGATAATCCACCGGGTGGATTCGATCCGGGGCTAACGCGCCTACCCGATTCCAATTTTGTTCTATATCGTTCGTTGAATTTGTTCAGAGTGGACGTCCGATTACATCCGTTTAGATTTTTCGTTGATCTATTTACTCAGTTTTTTTTTTTTTTTTTTTTTTTTTTTTTTTTTTTTTTTTACAGAGGGGAGCTAACTCTCTGACCGAACACGCTGAGCTACCGTGACGGAGCGCTTATAAAATAAATAAAATATTAATTATAATATTAATTATTGTATATGTATGATAGTGATTGGTTGTAATTAATATTTGCTTATCTGGAGCGTGGACGTTTAATTATTTGGTATCAGACGCTTGACAATGGCTTTTTCGTAAATGCAATGTTATTCGTAGTTGACCGTGAAATGTGATTCAAATAATCGGACTTCGTATTTAAATCGTTTCCAAAGACTGCTGCGGTAGGTGCGGACTCAAATCTAAATCTCAATATTAGAATAATTTGCCAGCCATGTCAATACGTCGTACAGAGGTGACTGTCTACTAAACATAAAAAGTTTACACAGTTAGTTAAATCAGATATATTCAACGAATAAGCCTAAAGTTAAATAATTCTACTTACTTTCATAAATATAAATTCTTTACAGAATCGAGTGCCTAGTAAGATTGCAACTCGCAGTGTTCTTATATAACATCAAATATGGCGGTGTGCCAGTTAATAAAATATACGTGCTTCCCGCACCAGTTGTTGTACATGACCTCTCCTTCTTAAAGAAACATAAGAGTATCGTAATTGTGTTTTGTTTTATCAGCGACACAGCGCTGCAGTTCTGTGCCATAGGCTTTATTTACTTGTCACAGATTAATTATTTAATTAAGATTTCGCGTTTCCGAGGCAACTCACGCACGGCATGGAAATGTGCCTTTATACGCTCTCGGCTACCCTGGCGAGTGTATCTACAGCACATGTGGCATGTAACTGAAAAGTGTCATGGTGATCTCTCCTTTAGCAAAAGATTCCGGAATAGTCCCCCATTCGGATCACCGGGAGGGGACTGCCAAGGGGGAGGTTACCACGAGAAAAAGATTGAATAATCAACGAAATAATAACATTCTACGAGCCGGGCGTGAAATGTCAGAAGCTTGAACGTGGTAGGAAAACTAGAAAATCTGTAAAGGGAAATGCAAAGGCTTAATCTACATGTAGTAGGGGTCAGTGAAGTGGAAAGAAGACAAGCCATGGGGGACTGGAATGCAGTTGAAGGGGAAAGAGTAGAAGAAAAAGTTACAGGAGAGTATGGGCTTGGGACAAGGAATGAGAGAGGAGAAAGATTAATTGAGTTCTGTAATAAATATCAGAGTAATAGCGAATACTCTGTTCAGGAATCACAAGAGGAGGAGGTACACTTGGAAAAGGCCGGGTGATACGGGAACATGTCAGATAAATTACATCATGGTCAAACAGATATTCCGAAATCAGATACTGGATTGTAAGGCGTACCCAGGAGTAGATATAGACTCAGATCACAATATAGCAGTGATGAAGGTAGGTTAAAGTTTAAGACATTAGCCAGGAAGAATCAATATGCAAAGAAGTGGGATACGGAAATACTAAGGAATGACGAGATACGCTTGAAGTTCTCTCAGACTACAGATAAAGCAATAAAGAATAGCTCAGTAGGCAGTACAGTTGAAGAGGAATGGACATTCCTAAAAAGGGCGATAACAGAAGTTTGGAAGGAAAACATAGGAACAAAGAAGGTAACTGCGAAGAAACCATGAGTAACAGAAGAAATACTTAATCTGATCGATGAAAGAAGGAAGTACAAAAATGTTCCAGGAAACTCAGGAATAGAGATATACAGGTCGTTGAGGAATGAAATAAATAGAAAGTGCAGGGAAGCTAAGACGAAATGGCTGAATGAAAAATGTGAAGACATCGAAAAAGAAATGATAGTCGGAAGGACAGACTCAGCATACAAGAAAGTCTAAACAACTTTCGGTGACATTAAAAGCAAGAGTGATAACATTAAGAGGAGAGAGCGGATAGGTGGAAAGAATACATTTAAAGCCTCTGTGAAGGGGGAAGATTTGTCTGATGTGATAGAAGAAGAAAGAGGAATCGATTTGGAAGAGATAGGGGATCCACTATTAGAATCAGAATTTAAAAGAGCTTTGGTGGACTTGAGGTCAAATAAGGCAGAAGGGATAGATAACATTCCATCAGAGATTCTAAAATCATTGGAGGAAGTGGCAACAAAACGACTATTCACTTTGGTGTGCAGAATGTATGACTCTAGCGACATACCATCTGATTTTCGGAAAAGCATAATCCACACAATTCCGAAGACGGCAAGGGCCGACAAGTGCGAATATCACCGCACAGTCAGCTTAACAGCTCACGCTTCCAAGTTGCTGACAAAAATAATATACAGAAGAATGGAAAAGAAAATTGAGGATGCGCGGGATTACGATCAGTTGCTTTAGGAAAGGTAAAGGTACGAGAGAGGCAATTCTGACGTTGCGGTTAATAATGGAAGTAAGAGTAAAGAAAAATCAAGACATGTTCATAGGATTTGTCGACCTGGGAAAAGCGTTCGACAATGAAAATTCTGAGAAAAATAGGGGTGAGCTGTAGGGAGAGACGGGTAGTATACAATATATATAACAGCCAAGGGGGAATAATAAGAGTGGACGACTGAGAAACAAGTGCCCGTATTAAAAAGCGTGTAAGAGAAGGATGCAGTATTTTGCCCCTACTTTTGAATCTGTACATCGAGGAAGCAACGATGGAAATAAAAGAAAGATTAAGGAGTGGAATTCAGGGTGAAAGCATATCAATGATACGATTCGCAGATAACATTGCTATCCTAAGTGAAGAAGAATTACATGATCTGCTGAATGGACTGAACAATCTAATGAGTAAAGGATATGGACTGAGAGCAAATCGAAGAAAGACGAGGATAATGAAAAGTAGTAGAAATGAGAACAGCTAGAAACTTAATATCAGGTTCGATGGTCACGAAGTAGATGAAGTTAAGGAATTCTGCTACCTAGGCAGTAAAATAACCAATGACGGACGGAGCAAGGAGGACATCAAAAGCAGACTATAAATGGCAAAAAGGGCATTCCTGGCCAATAAAAGTCTACTAGTATCAAATATCGACCTTAATTGGAGGAAGAAATTTCTGAGAATGTACGTCTGGAGTACAGCATTGTATGGTACTGAAACATGAACTGTGGGAAAACCGAAACAGAAGAGAATGGAAGCATTCGAGATGTGGTACTACAGACGAATGTTGAAAGTTAGGTGGACTGATAAGGTAAGGAATGAGGAGGTTCTGCGCAGAATGGGAAAGGAAAGGAATATGTGGAAAACACTGATAAGGAGAAGGGACAGGATGATAGGACATCTGTTAAGACATGAGGGAATCACCTGCATAGTACTAGATGGAGCTGTAAGGGCAATAACGGTACAGGAAGACAGAGATTGGAATACGTCCAGCAAATAATAGAGGACGTAGGTTGAAATTGATACTCTGAGAAGAAGAGGTTAGCAGAGGAGAGGAATTCGTGGCGGGCCGCATCAAACCAGTCAGATGACTGATGACCCAAAAAAAGAAAAGCACACAGTGTAATCTGAAGCCATTGCTGAGGAACAGTGTTCAAAGTATTCTAGGACTCTATAAATATGGAATCAACTTGTGATACCCTGTCGATAGCACATTTTACTTCGTATAAATGATGAATCAGTATGTTTCGAAAGAGGGATATTTTCTGAATCCGTGCTGATTATGTGTCAATAGACAAGAATAAACACGGAAGTTCGAAAAACATAATTGAGGATCTGTTACTAGATGACGGTCACTTTGGCCTCAGGAAACGTAAAGGCGTTAGAGCGGCAACTCAGATGTGGCGCTTGGTAATGAAAGCAAAACTAAAAAAAAAAGCAAGACATATTGATATGGTTTTTTATCCTAGGAAAATCGTTCGACAATGTAAAATTCTGATACACGTTCAAAATTCGCAGAAAAGCGCTGTAAGCTATAGCGAAAGAATATTGATACACAATATTTACAGGAACTAAGAGGAGTTGCTTGTCAGTTCATGTCCAAACTGTCACGTAATTTATTTTTATACTGTAATATATAGGTCCCAAGTGTTAGTACAGTCAATTATTTAACCCTGCGTGAAAACTGCAGGCAGTGTTCACCATTGCCAAATACTTTTTCTTCTTCTTCTTTCTGAATACGATGGGGGAGGCCTGTTATATCTGCAGCCTTGAGACCATTTTTTAAAATGGCTCAACAAGAGTTTCGTGAAGTTGTTTGGTGCTGAAACCCGTCTCGAAGGTGGTATAGAACAAGAAAACGGCAGCCTCCCATGTCAGGACTGCAGGAGCGTGTGAGAGCCCGTAGTGTCTTCCATAAAAACTGTGTTCTGCGAGATGCTAAAAGGAATCCCTTTTCGCTAGATAAGATCTGAAGCCAGGTGCAAACACAGAGCTTCAGACCGTGGGACCAGCCACTGGACATTGGCGTTAGCTGTAAGAATGTTTGTTCCAATCGTAGTAAGGGATTGTTTGACTGACTAGCAGATATTAATTCGGTAGAAGGGGCGATTTTTTGTGCATGCCTCAACGTGCAAGGTTTCTGGTCGGCCGTGATTGGAAATGTGTCACGTAGTGGGAGAGGTTTCCGGCCTTCTTTCCGATGCCGTACCATTATTTGTTAACGATGAAAACATCCGTGAGAGTATGAAATTATTAAATTTATTTATAAAATTATAATTAGTTGGAACCTGCAATGTTTGTTATGCTTGGCCGAAGGGATTCCGATGCTGCCAGAAACTACCAAGTTTCGTAAAGTCAGAAGACTTGCTTCAGGGAAACTATTGACAACGCACTTCACCTCGGCCGTTGAACGTATCCGCAAACGCTTAACATTCACAGCAAGCTAGATGCACCCATCATGCACTTCGCCGAAAGTATTGGTGTTAGTTCTTGTTTTTCCTCGTATCTTTCTTCAAATCAGTAACCATTTTGGGAGTCATTGGCTATATTCGTGAAATAGTTCACATTATGCATTCATGTGACCACCCACCTGCGCCAAGGCTATAGCTCATATTTGATATATCTTGTCCACTTATTAAATGTTTATAATCTTGTTTCAGTACGTAAATAACTTGTTTGATGTTTTATGGCAATAAAACAAATTGTTTCAGTGACCGCTAATTTCCTTTGCTAGTTACATGAATCCCTTCAAATGGTTCAGATGGCTCAGAGCACTATGGTACTTAACATCTAAGGTCATCAGTACCCTGGAACTTAGAACTACTTAAACCTAACTAACCTAAGGACATCACACACATCCATGCCCGAGGCAGGATTCGAACCTGCGACCGTAGCGGTCGCGCGGTTCCAGGCTGAAGCGCCCAGAACCGCTCGGCCACCCCGGCCGGCTTTAATCCCTTCATTAATACATTCTTGTGAGGTGTGGTGCCTATACTTTCATGCTTGATCCAGCCATACAATTAATTTTCAGTTAATAAGGTGATATCCGTTGTTTCTCTTAGATTTTCTTGATCTTATAGGGAGGTTCCCTCCACTGACTGTCACCAGGAATAAGATCTGTAGCATCTTAGGGGTATGCTAAAAAGCTCAACCGACAACTCACAGAGGAAACGACAGAATACCAAGAACGAAGTAAGGCGAGGATGTAGTCTTTCGCCCCTACCGCTCAATCAGTATATTAAAGAAAAAAAAAAGACGAATTAAAAGTTGAGGTGCATGATTGAAAGTCGGAATGAAGTGGCATCAACGATGACATTGGTACCCTCTGTCAACGTGAATAAGCATTACAGGGGCTGTTGATTGGAATGAGCAGTCAGTCAGCACACACTGTGGATCGAGTGCAGACCGAAAATGGCGAAAGTAATGAGGAGTATCAGAAATGAGATTAGTGATAAACTTGACATCAAAATTGCGGACCACTAAGTAGACAAAGTTAAGGAAATCTTCTACCTTGGAAGAAAAAGAACATGATGGACAAGCAAAGAATACGAAAAGCAGATTAGTACACGCAGAGAGAGCATGCCTACTATCAAACAGGGCTTTAATATGATGAAGAACTTTCTGAGAATATACGTCTGGAGAGCAGCATAGTATGGAAATGAAACATGGACTGTGGGGAAACAGGAAAAGATATGAATCTAAGCGTGTGAGATGTGCTATAGAATGTTGAAGATTAGGTGGGTTGATAATACAAGAAACAAGGAAGCTCTCCGGAGAATCGGTGGTGGAAGAAATAGTCACTGACGATTAGAAGGGACAATATGATAAGATATGTGTTAAGATTTCAGGAAATAACGTCCATGAAACTAGAGAGAGCTGTAGAACGGAAAAGCTGTAGTGGAAGACAGAGACTGGAATATATCCAGCATATGATTGAGAATGATTGGAGCAAGCAGTCTTTAAGATGGAGAGGGAAGGAAGTTGTGGCGGACAGCGTCAAAACGCCTTAAAAATGTTTTCATCGAAGTAATTTATAATATTACAAGAGAGCATATGTTCGATCAATGTAAATATACTATGCACTTCTTGGATGTCGCAAGATGAAGTACGAATATTCTTTGTCCAACCAATGTATGCCAGCTGTGGATAGTTATTTACTGTTCATAGAGTGCATTGCTCTCTTTAACTTCCGTTATCTTGTGAATTCAAGTTGCCTTCTGCAATACACACTAGGGGTATTAGACGTGACTGCTTAGTTGCTGGTAAGAGGATTGCTGTTTTGTATGAAAAGATTAGAAAGGGAGATTATAGTTTCACGACCCACGTATGTGCCGATTGTTACGAATGAGGCATAATTTCGGGCGGGACAGTGATGAGGATTCAAAGGCCGTTGCTGTAGCCGCGCTAACTCTCACATGATGCGAGGAAACTAGGAAAAAATTGAATCAGGCAGTGCGAGGAAATGACACGCACAGCATCTGAAGACAAGCCCTGTGTCTTAACCATAGCCTGCCCCGATCGGTAGAAATAAAGAATTTCGCACCTTGCTCTCCTTCCGACTGAAAGTCCAGACAGTACTGAAAATCAGGTCCAGCTATTTGTCACACTCCCAGTAACACCACTAGCTATTAGGTGTGTATTGTGGAAGGTTTGGCTCACGGAACTTTGTAAATGACGTCTTCGCCACAGACTATCATGATTTCAATAAGCTTTTTTCATATCGGGTGCTACAGATACGAATTTACTAAAAAACAATTCCATTTTCCATCTTGTGTGTATTACGACCACAAGCATTTGTAAATAAACAAAAAAACCAGTGATATATCGCATAGTAGAGAACAATGTTCTAAGCTATTGTGGTGTGGGTTTGATCTGCTATTCTGTTATTCTGCACAACTGATTAATCTGAGATGTACCCTTTATCCTGAGGCTCGTGCAAGATGCAATTTCCACCCCCACACTACTACAGAAGTCAGACAGACGCTCCTAACGTTCTAGAGAGAAATGCCTGAAAAACTTTCAGCAATAAATATCTTCTGGAGTCGTCCGCTGTAAGGAAATGACACAAAAATTCACAAAATTTCTTATGTTACTAGTGGGATACTTGGGTGCTGGAGTAGTGCTAGTTAGTGTAAGAAAAACATGAAACTAACGAAAATTACACTCCTGGAAATTGAAATAAGAACACCGTGAATTCATTGTCCCAGGAAGGGGAAACTTTATTGACACATTCCTGGGGTCAGATACATCACATGATCACACTGACAGAATCACAGGCACATAGACACAGGCAACAGAGCGTGCACAATGTCGGCACTAGTACAGTGTATATCCACCTTTCGCAGCAATGCAGGCTGCTATTCTCCCATGGAGACGATCGTAGAGATGCTGGATGTAGTCCTGTGGCACGGCTTGCCATGCCATTTCCACCTGGCGCCTCAGTTGGACCAGCGTTCGTGCTGGACGTGCAGACCGCGTGAGACGACGCTTCATCCAGTCCCAAACATGCTCAATGGGGGACAGATCCGGAGATCTTGCTGGCCAGGGTAGTTGACTTACACCTTCTAGAGCACGTTGGGTGGCACGGGATACATGCGGACGTGCATTGTCCTGTTGGAACAGCAAGTTCCCTTGCCGGTCTAGGAATGGTAGAACGATGGGTTCGATGACGGTTTGGATGTACCGTGCACTATTCAGTGTCCCCTCGACGATCACCAGTGGTGTACGGCCAGTGTAGGACATCGCTCCCCACACCATGATGCCGGGTGTTGGCCCTGTGTGCCTCGGTCGTATGCAGTCCTGATTGTGGCGCTCACCTGCACGGCGCCAAACACGCATACGACCATCATTGGCACCAAGGCAGAAGCGACTCTCATCGCTGAAGACGACACGTCTCCATTCGTCCCTCCATTCACGCCTGTCGCGACACCACTGGAGGCGGGCTGCACGATGTTGGGGCGTGAGCGGAAGACGGCCTAACGGTGTGCGGGACCGTAGCCCAGCTTCATGGAGACGGTTGCGAATGGTCCTCGCCGATACCCCAGGAGCAACAGTGTCCCTAATTTGCTGGGAAGTGGCGGTGCGGTCCCCTACGGCACTGCGTAGGATCCTACGGTCTTGGCGTGCATCCGTGCGTCGCTGCGGTCCGGTCCCAGGTCGACGGGCACGTGCACCTTCCGCCGACCACTGGCGACAACATCGATGTACTGTGGAGACCTCACGCCCCACGTGTTGAGCAATTCGGCGGCACGTCCACCCGGCCTCCCGCATGCCCACTATACGCCCTCGCTCAAAGTCCGTCAACTGCACATACGGTTCACGTCCACGCTGTCGCGGCATGCTACCAGTATTAAGAACTGCGATGGAGCTCCGTATGCCACGGCAAACTGGCTGACACTGACGGCGGCGGTGCACAAATGCTGCGCAGCTAGCGCCATTCGACGGCCAACACCGCGGTTCCTGGTGTGTCCGCTGTGCCGTGCGTGTGATCATTGCTTGTACAGCCCTCTCGCAGTGTCCGGAGCAAGTATGGTGGGTCTGACACACCGGTGTCAATGTGTTCTTTTTTCCATTTCCAGTAGTGTATTATTTATTTTGCAAAAATTCTGAGAAATCACAATGGCACTTTTAGTTATGAAATGAACAAGTTATATCCTGGTTCTTTTCGGAATGTGAAGTTACCTCTCAAGGATAGGATTCGCTACTGAAATTTCCATACAAAGTTTAAGATTGTTATTGACTTGGCAGAATGGCTGAGAGGCGCGCCTCCTCAACTTGAATAATTATCATTTAGAATGTTGCTAGGTACGGTCGAGGCTGTCACATGTGAAATGCAGTGAAGTGTACTGTTGTGGAGGAAATATGGGGCTCACAATATCTATAGCGCACAATACCGTAAGATGGGATGACTGCTGTATGCGCTGCCTGCTGCTGACAGATAACTCACGTTCTATTGGGATTGACCTTCGCCAATCAAACTCTCCCTACATCTTGATGAAGTCAAGGATTCCTCTTTGCCCCTAGTCTAACTTTTGGCGTGGTACACCGGTCAGATAACCAGTCCACCGCGATGCCACTCAAAAATTCGCTCGCAGGCGTTTAACTATAACTCTGTCTGTTTGCACCGCACAGTAAGTGTGTTGGCCAACACAGTGAAAAACGCTTAGTTGCAAGGATTCAATATAGAGTCGTACTTCGATTCACTCTCGACAGAGGTGCTCTCCCAGTGAAGTACTGAGGAGAGACTTGTTCCTCGCTCCAAGAGCGACAACTAAACGGCGCCTCTCCACGCCAGACCTGAAGGGGTATATCTTTCAGTCTCTTCCATTACTCCTTCATCTCAAGGCGTCAGAAATATCGTCTGTCAATCAGCATTGCTCTTCTAAAACGGGAGAATGACGTTTCGTTTAAGGCCACCAATCCATAAATCTGTAGTATCGGCGTTTGGCGTTTGCTGTCTCCCTGTGAAAATCTCTGAAACTGCGTGCTATGTGTAAAGAATGTGTAGGCTGGCCGCTCCCACACAATGTAGTGGAATTTGATTTTAAGCCGAACACGGGGTCGTTCCCCCGTTCACTTGGGCACATGCTGTCTGCTCCAAGGGTGGCCAAGATTGACTCGTCCTCTGAAGGGACCAGCCTCCCGGTGTGTGGTCTGCCTCTCTCGAACTAAAAGCTCCTGTGACTGTCGTGTCTGGAATGTATGTGTGTACGCCAGCCTCGAGTATTTCAACTCCAGTATACACTTGTTATTTGCATATCGTTTACATGAATTCATACAACATTGACTTTATCTTATCGAGTTCGGATTCGAATGAAGCATCTTGATGTGCGGAATATGATTGTGAGGGCGGAATATGTAAGCAATGAAGGTCAGGAGACCACGACATCTTACACTATATATCATGAGTTTTTATATATTCCATTGCGGCAATAGCGTTATGTAAATTGTCCACGAGTATAAGTTGTTCTCGTTCGAGTCTGCTACGAGAGCAGTTACGCAAGATGATTCCGTGATGACGTTACAAACTTTCTGGGATGATGGAGAAGGGCAAATGTATCATATTTAGGCAACGGAACAGAGGCCGGTAAAGACTGCGTCGAAAGATATGAGCTGCAGAGAAGTGCTACTCGGTGGTCTTGTGAAGGCGGCCTAAGGAAAAATCTAATCAAGTTAGCATTAGTCTCACCCAACGCTGAAACTAAGGCCCCAACTTCCGAACCCCGATCGTGATGTACACAATTCCTGCTCAATACTTCCCAACACCCTCAGTGAATTTTCTCTGTCGATTGACTATTGACAGCTGCCGTAGCCTAAGGCATGACATAGTCGAACAAAATTCTGTCGTACCTGTTCTAATACTCTCTGTTTCGTTTGAACGGTGTCGCAGACAGTCAGATTTCATGCCAGGAGATCCACTTCAGTCTCGACAGGTGTCTGGTACACAGTACTTTTCACATGGTCCCACGAGAAGAGATGAAGTGGGATAAGATCCGGTGAACCTGCTGGCCACGAAACAGGACCTGTCAACTTTTCAGGGAACGTCTGGTCCGGGTGTTCAGCCCAAAGTGTGGTACCGACTGTCTGTTTCACTTATTCTACAGAACAGTTTTGGAATCTAGCTGTGGGCTGGATTTATTTTACGCGGATTTTTGTTCCTGTACAACCTTTTCGCTCTTCTGCTTCTTCCATTTGCTTGCCCATACAAGAAAATCGTGTCTGCAAGTTCCATCACTGGGAACTCGATTTGGTTAGGGCTGATCAACGTTGTTAATTCAACATCTAAACACAGACTGTACTGCAGACATTGTACACCAGGATCTCTAATTTCACTACGTACTACGTAGTATTGGATTAGATGAGTTATTACCCAATCTCTTCGGCTAACGGCAAGTGCTCCTCAGGAATCTTGGTAACAAACGTACCGATACATGTATTCCGTTGTCAGAGGTATCAGAACGATTTTCACTTGTTAGTTTCAACTCGGTCTTCCCCTGACTAGTGTCCCTTAGCTCACATTCATATGTTTACCCTTCTCCATCATCCCTCACAATCTGTGATATCATAACGGTATCACCCCGTTTACTTAGAAGTCAGGCGTACATTGTATACACCCACACAGAGAGACTGTGCGAAACTACGAGGATATGAGTAAGCGCTGGAAAAGAACTCTAAGATCTCCCTTTGTAATTCTAGTTATATTACTGTGTTTGCTATCTGGCGATAACTTAACAACAGCTCACGCCCCTCAGAAAACAAACCATGTATTTAACTGTTCTTGAAGCATGTCCAAGTAATGGCCTAATGGCTATCGACTTGGTAATTAGACATGATCAGCATCTGTTATGAAAGATAACACGATGTACGTAAATTTCGTTGGTCGTTCGCCTAACGCAAGACTTGCGTGTCGATGGGGACGAAATGATGTTGAGGACAACACAACACCCAGTGCCAAAGCGGAGAAAATCTCCAACCCAGCCGGGAATCGAACCCAGGCCGTTAGGTATGACATTCCGCCGCTCTGACCTCTCAGCTACCAGTGATGGACCCAAATTCAAATGGTTCAAATGGCTGTAAGCTCTATGGGACTCAAAATCTGAAGTCATCTGTCCCCTAGACTTAGGACTACTTAAACCCACCTGACCAAAGGACATCACACACATCCATGCCCCAGGCAGGATTCGAAACTACGACCGTAGCAGCAGCGCGGTTCCTGACTGCAGCGTCTAGAACCGCTCGGTCACATCGGCCGGCTGGGCCCTAATTGTGATACGCAAAATACACAAATATTGCGTCTGGGAACCCCTCTAATTTTGGCGCCCAATACCTCCTGTGCAGAAATCTTACTGTTTATGGCGCCTCTAGCGGCCCCTCTGCTTGATGAACCAAGCGGCGCCTCGTGTCGCTTTCCCCTTAAATAGGCCCTACTTCTACTCACAGTAGATAGTCTAACGCTCGCTGCTTCAGATTAACTTCGTTGTATGTAATTACGAGGTTAATGAACAACCACTCCCCTTCTTAGTGCAAGTCTTTCTCTCATCGTCGTCTCCGCGATTTACTTCGACAGATTCCCGTCTTCACCACCGCACCAACACTTCCAGCTCCCAGCACCGATCCACTCGGGTGCAGCGTACAGAAGGTCCCAGAATGTCAGCCTCGTTGGCCAGCACACGCTAATCACAGAATACGGGTGTACAAGGCACAGCACTCGCAGAATGACACGAAATGGCTGTGATCGTAATACAGCCGAGACTGAACTGAGAGGCCAGCTACCACTGGAAGCATCTTCCGCTGTTTTCTTCTCCCTCTCCTTGCGAATTTCATACATGCAGTGGCTAGCTGTTTCATTCCTTTTTATTGTGCCATGTTATTGAGGTCTTCAGTCAGATGGTGTGTTTGTTGCAGCTCACTGTGCTATAGCGTACTTCGTAACATGGAATTGTCTTGTTATAATTTATTTTTCACTACTGTTTTTGCTGTATCAGCGTACTGTTGACCTTATACATTGTCTTTGCCTATCGATACTAATATTCTGTGTGAAGATGTCGTATTTGTCCATACAGTTCGTACGATTAACTTTCATTTTTAGTGTTCCGTACCTCAATCGGTAAAAACGGTATCCTTATACCATCGCTTTTTGTGCGTCTGCCTGCCTGCCTGCCTGTCTGTCTGTCCAATTGCTAAGACCCTTTATTGTCATGAAATGGTAAAAGAGTCAAGCTGAGATTCACTGAAGAGCCAAAGAACTGGTACAGCTGCCTAATATCACTTAGGGCTACCGCGAGCACGCAGAAGTGCCGCAACATGACGTAGCGTGCACTCAACTAATATCTGAAGTAGTGCTGGAGGGAACTGACACTATGAATCCTGCAGGGCTGTCCATAAATCCTTAAGAGTACGAGGGCGTGGAGATCTCTTCTGAAAAGCAAGTTGCAAGGCATCCCTGATACGCTCAATAATGTTCATGTCTGGGGAGTTTGGTGGCCAGCGGAACTGTTTAAGCTCAGAACAGTGTTACTGGAGCCACTCTGCAGCAATTCTGGACGTGTAGGGTGTTGTTGCAATGTCCTGCTGGATTTGCCCAAGTCCGTCGGAATGCACAATGGACATGAAAAGACGCAGCTGATTAGACAAGAAGTTTACGTACATGTCACTTGACAGAGTCGTATCTAGACGTGTCAGAGGTCCCATATCACTCCAAGTGCACACGCCTCACACCATTACAGAGCTTTCACCAGCTTGAACAGCCCCTGCTGACATGCACGGTCCATGGATTCATAAGGTTGTCTCCATACCCTCATATGTCCATCCACTCGATACAATTGGAAATAAGACTCGTCCGACCAGGCAACATGTTTCCAGTCATCAATAGTCCAATGTCGGTTTTGAGTGGTCCTGGAGAGGCGTAGAGCTGTGTGTCGTGCAGTCATCAAGGGTAAACCAGTGGGCCTTCGGGAAGCCCATATCGAGTATGTCTCGTTGAACTGTTCGCCCGCTGACACCTGTTGATGGCCCAGCATTGAAATCTACAGCAATTTTCGGGAGAGTTGCACTTGTGTAACGCTGAACGATTCTCTTCAGTCGTCTTTGGTCCCGTTCTTGCAGGATCTTTTTCCACCCGCAGCGACGTCTGAGATTTGATGTTTTACCGGATTCCTGATATTCACGATACACTCGTGAAATGGTCGTACGAGAGAATCCCCACGTCATCGCTACCTCAGAGATGCTGTGTCCCACGGCTCGTACGCCGACTATAACACCACGTTCAAACTTGATAACTTTCCACTGTAGCAGCAGAAACCTCTCTAGCAACTGCGCCAGAAACTTTTTTGTGTATCCGTTGCCGAACGCACCGCCGTGTTCTGCAAGTTTACGTATCTCTGTATTTAAATACACATGCCTATACCACTTTCTTTGGCGCTTCTGCGTACATGTGTCTTACAAAGGTCTACGGTCTCTTGTAGGTTTATAAAATTTAAGCTGCAACGTCGATGCCAGTATCGATAAAGTTAACAGCCCAAAATCGTCGAGGTACTTGATTCTGGGGATGGATGAGCTATGTATACACATAATTACTATTGTACGAAAGCCTCAAAGCGCGAGTCCTTCTCGCATCAGCAAAATTTTTCACATCGTACGTGTTGATGTGTACCCGTCGGGGAAAACCCGCCTGGTTAGCAGTGCGGTCTAACGCATGGCTTTCGGTCGGGAAGGAGCGCCTGGTCCCCGGCACAAATCCGCCCGGCGGACTTGTGTCGAGGTCCGGTGAGCCGGCCAGTCTGTGGATGGCTTTTTGGCGGTTTTCCATCTGCCACGGCGAATGCGGGCTGGTTCCTCTTATTCCGCCTCAGCTACACTATGTCGGCGATTGCTGCGCAAACAAGTTCTCCACGTACGCGTACACCACCATTATTCTATCTCGCAAACATAGGTTTTAACACTCGTCTGGTGTGAGATGTTCCCCGGTGGAGTCCACCGGGGCCGGACTGCACAGTAACCCTGAAAGAATGGTTCGTTGTGGGGCGGCGGAGGGGTGAAGTGTACTGCGGTAGTCGTCGTGGGGTTGTCGACCACTGCGGCTGCGGCGGGGACGGAGCCTCTCCGTCGTTTCTAGGACCCCGGTTAACATACATACATACATGCATACCTGTCGGGAAAATTATAGTATAGTGAGTTGTTTGTCATAATAACAACCGCAGAGAAAACCTTAAGTGCTTGGTGCTCTGCAGAGTATTAATATTTGTTAAACGACAAATGTGAAACACCATGAGCTGCATTTAAAATTTTTGGAAGAAATTATCAAAGACAGGACTTCCATTTAGTTTTTAAAAAACTGAAAATAGTAAAAAGTTATTTACTTCATAATGTTATGACCCATTTATGTTTTACTATGTAACACTGTCATTAAAATTTATGACGAAAAAATTTGTTTTTATAAACGTTACACCTAGCAAGCTTGAAAAATGGTGGCCAAATAATAAGTGACATAACACCAAAAAGATTGGAAAACGGTATTAACTTGAGAAAATGTGATCTAGTCTCAAAGTAGTAGTAAGATAACAGCTTCCAGAAAGTTATAGAACTTCTCTGTGGTTACTTTGCTGAAACCAAGATCCCTGATACAAGATACTGCTGTAGGTTTTCTTTCTGACAGTTTGGCTTCGTCGCGTTTAACGCAAAAACTGAGCCACTTTAAACCAACAATTTTGTCGCTTAAAGTGTGTGCAATGTTATTTTTCTTTTCCAACTGTTCTTTGCCAACTGTACGATCATTTTTCTAAAATTATTACAAGTAAGCCCAAAATTGTACGTCTGCCTATTTTGTTTCTGCTGCTCTCTCTGGTGTACCGTACTTCAGTTTGGACAGCATCATAAGTGTTATTTTGGGACCATTAAACTGTCTACTGGCATTCTTCAAACCCATCTTCTTTTTCTGAACTGCATTATTACCTTTTTGTCATTCCACACGAACTTCACTTTTTTTCATCGGCTTTACCCATTATCCGCGTGGTATTTGCAGTAGAATTCTAAGAGAATAATGGTGTGCAGTAATACAGGTAGACTTTCATCGTGAAAAAGTAAAGAATCCGTTTTAAGCAACTGAAGGGGGTCCAGTATACGCTATTACAGCATACATTTCATTAACCAAATAAAGTTTTAATCACACATAGAAGTGAAGCCGTTTAAATATTAACCTCAAAGCTTTCTTTTCAGGAACAAATATATGTTTAAAGGCTTACCTGCCAAAATCTATGAGAAATAACGAAAATGTCGTACAGTGCAAAAATTTTTTACTTCGAGAATACACGTAATGGAGTACTGATAGGTAGGCTAGAAACTGAAGTGGGAGACTTGTGCACACTGCTCAAGGTAGGTGCGTAAACTGCTATTTACACTTGGTACGAATGGAGTTCAGCAGAATGCAGAGCCAAGAAGGAGAAGGGGGAGGCCGGCTTTGAGCACTTTCCTCTAGTAGTCAAACAGGTATTCGGGTGTAGAACCTATCGTCAGTGGCATCTGATACGGAAGACAACAGACAACTGTTGCATATCACTATCTACAGCATAACAAATGTGTTGTCATTTCCAAAAATATTGCGGAAGCTTTAACGCAGACAACGACCCCTATGAGATTATACGCTTCGGCCCTCCCTCTCGGCAGTTGAAAAGGACAACGAGACGCGCAGGTCGCAGCGGCGTTGTTCTGCAGAGAGGACGGGGCAGCGGAGGACTCGCCTTGGCCCGCCGCCACAGCGCCAGCGCTGAAACAGGAGGTCGAGAGCGGTCGAGTCGTAAAGCGCGGCGGTGTCGCGACCCCGAGTGCGACTGTCGGCCCACCGGCTCCTGCCATTGGCGGGGCGCGCCGACAGACGGCTGCTGCGCTGCGCGGTATATACCGAGTATTTCCGTCGCTGCGTGCCGCCGGTTTAACGAGGGCGCTATCTCTGCGTGCGTCTTTCAGTAGAGGCGCCGCAGGAATAACCGGCAGCAGCTGCTCTGCCGCGCGTTGTCGGCTCTGAGTGCAGCTGCCGCCGCACCTTCCACTGTACTAGGAGCACAGGCGTAGCCGCGCGACAGCGGATCTAAAGAAAAGTCGTGGTTGTCGCTGTTATGCCTCTGGTCGGCCATTGTCTCTGTTGCACGTGCTCTGGTCGATGTCAGCTCCACTGCGGGACCACCTACAGTCGGAAAGATATTCCGCGTCTTCTCTTCGGCTGCTTCCGAATTACATAGGCGTAGCGGCCATATCACGACAGGAGAAATGTACAATATTCTAAGACTTATAACGACTTGTAATGGAAGGAGAGTTGTAAGGAATACACTGTCCAATCACATTAATGTGATCACCTGTCAAATGGTTCAAATGGCTCTGAGCACTATCGGAATTAACTTCTGAGGTCATCAGTCCCCTAGAAATTCGAACTACTTAAACCTAACCAACCTAAGGACATCACACACACATCCATGCCTGAGGCAGGATTCGAACCTGCGACCGTAGCGGTCGCGCGGTTCCAGACTGTAGCGCCTAGAACCGCTCGGCCATCCCGGCCGACGATCACCTGTCAAAAGCCCAAAACAGTTTGCAGGGTGGACCGTTCTGAGACGTGCTGGAAGAGAGGCAGAGGGTCTGGAAAGTACTCACAGGACAGAGATATTGAGCCATCCCATTTCCAGGTTTCTCGGTTGAGGATCCATAGTGCGAACAACCCTATCGAGATGGTACCATAGATTGCCGATCGTGTTTAAATCCAGGGAGTTTGGTGGCCAGGGGTGTATGGTAAACTCCACTTGCTGCTCTTCGAACCACGCAGGTACACTGTGAGCAGTGTGACACGTTGCACAGTCCTGCTGGTAGATGCCATTGTGCTGAGGAAAAAACCAACTGCACAAAGGGCTTGACATGGACCCCAAGGATAGATACACTATGTGATCAAAAGTATCCGGACACCTGGCTGAAAATGACATACAATTTCGTGGCGCCCTCCATCGGTAATGCTGGAATTCAGTATTGTGTTGGCCCACCCTTAGCCTTGATGACAGCTTCCACTCTCGGAGGCATACGTTCAATCAAGTGCTGGAAGGTTGAGAGGTGGCATGAGCCCCCTCTCATATTTCTATCTTACGATTCTCCTCTCTAGTTGCATGCGGTGGAGGGTTGCTTTTCCTTAACACGCATACTTCCCACGCAGCGTCTCTCGTCACCCGGGTGGTCCGGTGACAGGCGGGCTCTGTGGAACTGGAGAGAGTTAAGCCGACGTGTGTGAGGCAGTCGAGTGAATGCTTTGCAGACGCCGACATTGTCAAGAGACACGCCCGCTGGGGTGTGAAGTAGCGGCTGGGCTAGAGGTTCCGTTACTTCGGAGAAACTTTGCGAAAACACTTTCTGGCGGGCTACCAGCGAGGCGTGGGAATGACTTGTGTACCCACGCAGTTGTGGCGGGAAAATTCCCGCACTTTCTGCAAAATCAGCACAGAAATTGGCGCCAAGAATCTCCATTGGTGGAATGGTAGTGCTCCGGCAATGGAGTGGAATTTCCGCCGGTTTTCGAGTTGCTGATTAGAACGTAACCACGGCCACTGTCGTGGGGGCGGGAATGTTGTGTGTTCGGCCTGTACGGGTGCTCTGGGGAGTCGGCAGTCGCCTTTCGGTCGAGGACGTCGAAGCAACCAGCCCTCGCCGGCAGTACGCCAGATCGTGTTCTAGCAGTTGATAAGGCAGTTTTGGTAATGTATGTCCGCAGCACCGGCAGATAGGGATTTTCCTAGGTGATAATCAGAGCTCAGCAGAGCGCGCCTGTTCGTCTTTTTCTAACTCTGTTCTGTCTTGAGTAGCAGCAATTACTGTTGGGTTAGCTGTGTGTCTCTCTTGAGATTTGAGTGGCAAGGAATTGGCTCCACATACCACTTCGTCTTAAACCTCACGATCTAAGTTAGGGACAACTTCACCTTTATAGTGTTTGTATGAATCTCCAATTTAGCCAATTTGATGTTTTATAAATATTTCCTGTATTTCTTTTACTATTCTGTGTTTAATCTTAATAAATCATATTGTTATTTTGGACAGAACTTTCATTCTGTTAATCGATAGAGCAACCCCATCATTCCTCCCTATGTTAATGAAACCTTTGTTTATTTAACTTATTTATCAAATTAAATTATTGCAGGTGCCAAACTCTGTTCTACTCCACTGGCAGGGTTGATTAGAGTCAGTTCGCGTATTTTTTTTATCCTTGTGCAACAGCAAAAGTCGGAGTTAGAATAGGGGGGGCTTAGAGCATGATTTACATATGTGGATTCTAGTAAAATTTAGTGATAAATACACTGCTAGCCCCGGCACCTCGCGAGGTTTCTTCGGGAATGGCAGCCCATTCTTCACTGATTGCTGCATGGAGGAGAGGTATCGATGTCGGTCGGTGAGGCCTGGCACGAAGTCGACGTTCCTAAACATCCCAAAGGTGTTCTATAGAATTCAGGTCAGCACTCTGTGCAGGCCAGTCCATAGCTACAACCTGCCATCGCATCGCCACATTGTGTACCGTGATTCGACACTCCACACATCGTCTTTCCACTGTTCAATCGTCCATTGTTACGCTCCTTTAACCAAGCGAGGCGTCGTTTGGCATTTACCGGCGTAATGTGTGGCTTATGAGCAGCCGCTCGACCATGAAATTCAAGTTTTCTCACTTACCGCCTAACTGTCATAGTACTTGCAGTGGACCCCGATGTAGTTTGGAATTCATATGTGATGGTCTGGATAGATGTCTGCTCTATTACACATTACAACTCTCTTCAAATGGTTCAAATGGCTCTAAGCACTATGGGACTTAACATCTGAGGTCATCAGTCCCCTAGACTTAGAACACACTTAGGACATCACACACATCCATGCCCGAGGCAGGATTCGAACCTGCGACCGTAGCAGCAGCGCGGTTCCGAACTGAAGCGCGTAGAACCGCTTGGCCACAGCGGCCAGCCCTCTCCAACTGTCGGCGGTCTCTTGTCAGTCAACAGACGATGTCGGCCTGTACGCTTTTGTGCTGTACGTGTCCCTTCACTATTCCACTTCACTATCACATCGGAAACCGTAGACCTAGGGATGTTTAGGAGCGTGGAAATCTCTCGTACACACGTATGACGCAAGTGACATCCAATCACCTGACCATGTTCGAAGTCCGTGAGTTCCGCGGAGAATCCTATTCTGCTCCCTCACGATGTCTAATGACTACCCAGGTCTCTGATAATGGCGTACCTGGCAGTAGGTGGCAGCACAATGCACCTTATATGCAAAAACGTATGTTTTTGTCGGTGTTCAAAAAAATGGTTCAAATGGCTCTGAGCACTATGGGACTCAACTGCTGAGGTCATTAGTCCCCTAGAACTTAGAACTAGTTAAACCTAACTAACCTAAGGACATCACAAACATCCATGCCCGAGGCAGGATTCGAACCTGCGACCGTAGCGGTCTTGCGGTTCCAGACTGCAGCGCTTTTAACCACACGGCCACTTCGGCCGGCTTTTGTCGGTGTCCGGATACTTTTGATCACATAGTGAACATCCTATTGTTGACCTAATATGCCGTCCAGAATGACGTGGTCACCCAGGGAGTGCCACGAGAGCATTCCCCGAGCTACAACGCTCCCTCCTCCGGACTAAACCCTTCCGACGATTGTTTGCTTTCACACGTTCCACACCGTACACACCTACGGCCATCTGCCCGATGGATCAGGAAAGGTGACCCATCTCAAAAGCTATCTGTCTCCTAGCTGTGGAGTTCAAGTTGCGGTACTTGCGTGTAAATTCCAGCCTTCGTCGCCCATGAACGGCAGTCAGCATGGGTGAAGGAACCAGGTGCCTACTGCACAGGCGAATACGCCCCAACGTTCGCTGAGGAGACACTGTTCATAGCTCCTTGGTTCATCTGCGTGGTGAGTTGCTCAACAGCTGCACGTCTGTCCGCCCGAACACATCTCCGCAACCGTCGCTCGGCCCTGTCATCTATGGCCCGTGATGCACCATAGTTGCTTCGGTGCCAGTTCTGGATAGCGCTGTTTTTTCATGCACCGTATACTTTAATCACGGCGGCACGCAAAAACCTGAAATTTTTATTCAAATTTTATATATCCTAACATTTCACTGTAGGAGTCGTGATCTTGCTGCACAACACATAAAGTGTACACAAGAACTTGCTAAGCTTCAGCGATCAGTAAACTTACTTTGTATCAGCTATAGTAACTTTGCAACTAAACACACACTAAAATTCGATGGTTCTGTAGAATCAAAGACATAACGCTCTCCTTTCTCGTGTTCAGTCGCGAATACTGAGCAGCCTTTGGTAAGCTTTCACATTAGGTCTCATTCTTTAATTTTACTTCCATGATTTTTCGCGTGATATCTGTAAGAGTCAGCAGTATGTTTTTCTTCCAGGAACGTTCGCTCTCGCTATTTTAAAGGTAAAAAACACCTCAAAGCACAACGTATTTCCTGCAGCACCTGGCAGCTGGAGATAACTGACAATCTCCATGTCACTTTCGCGCTTACCAAACGAACCCATGGCGAAACGCACTGTTCTTCTTTGGATCCTCTTTGTATTCTCCATCAGTCCTGCCTTTTAAGAGCTCCAGACTGAGAGAACAAAGAGATCAGACAGACGAGAGTAGATCAGAATTGAAACTTCCTGGCCAATTAAAACTGTGTGCCGGACCGAGACTCGAACTCGGGACCCTTGCCTTTCGCTGGCAAGTGCTCTACCATCTGAGCTACCCAAGCACGACTCAGGCCCCGTACTCACAGCTTTACTTTTGCCAGTACCTCGCCTCCTACCTTCCAAACTTTACAGAAGCTCTCCTGCGAACCTTGCAGAACTAGCACTCCTGAAAGAAAGGATGCTAGTTCTGCAAGGTTCGCAGAGAGCTTCTGTAAATTTTGGAAGGTAGGAGGCGAAATACTGGAAGAAGTAAAGCTGTGAGGAGGGGGCGTCAGTCGTACTTGGGTAGCTCAGATGGTAGAGCACTTGCCCGCGAAAGGCAAAGGACCCGAGTTCAAGTCTCGGTCCGGCACAGAGTTTTAATTTGCCAGGAAATTTCATATCAGCGCACACTCCGCTGCAGAGCGAAAATCTCATTCTGTCGAACAGAATTATTTCTTACATAGCTGTCGGTAGGTGTTAGCCAGCCTCCGTTTGGAACTGCTGATTCAGTAGAGTCCCTGAATGTACTAGAAACAACAAAACTCTGAAAATCCACTACTAAATACTGTCTATCGAAAGTATCATTGACATGAATTAACATCAGTGAAGATAGGAAAACGAAGCGTCATTTAGTTGGTTATCTAATTACGTACGCCGGCCGAAGTGGCCGTGCGGTTAAAGGCGCTGCAGTCTGGAACCGCAAGACTGCTACGGTCGCAGGTTCGAATCCTGCCTCGGGCATGGATGTTTGTGATGTCCTTAGGTTAGTTAGGTTTAAGTAGTTCTAAGTTCTAGGGGACTAATGACCTCAGCAGTTGAGTCCCATAGTGCTCAGAGCCATTTGAACCATTTTTTTCTAATTACGTACAAGTCCCGTTAATCATAATTGCGACCTTTCATTATGGTGTGGAGACGATCAGTTTACGATTATAATACACTTTCGTAAAAGAAAATATGCCAATATCCTGACTATTTACATGATTGTCTTCTATGTTACCCTCAAGCTACCTTTAATTAATTTTTTTACGTACAGGAATTTGTAGTTAACTATGTTCAGTCTCTCCCTCTCTCTCACTCTTGCTCTGTCTGTCTGTTGCACTCTCAACACTTCTTCTTCTGTAGCGTTGAAGCACATACTATTTCAGATTATTTATCAAGCTAACTTTATATCTGTTATATTCTTCACCACACTGGATAAATGGTCAGAGATTTTCGTGGATGTCTAACTGATTAGCTTCTGCACTGGACTAAGGATGTGAGTTATTTGCCCCTCTAACGAAAAAGGAAAGATAAATTGAGGTTTAAAGCATCGACGACGACAAGGTCATTTGTGACGGGTTACAACGTTGGATTAGGCAAGAGTTGGGAAGGAAATGGGCTTTGTCCTTTCAAATGAGCTAGCTCGGCCTTCTCCATAAACGTAGTAGGGAAATCACGAAAAATGTACATCTTTATGGCCAAATGGGCACACGAACCGCCCTTTAAGTATTATGTTTATTAACGTTGCTATTGTTTTTGAATTGTTATTAGAGACCAAACTTCACAAAGACGTCTAGTCAGGCAGTTCTCAATATGCCCAGCTGATGAAAGAACTGTCTCCAAGAGGTCCTGTGTTCTTATTACACGCTTCTTCAGAACAAACACTTCCTTAAAACAATATTCGATTATACTTCAGTCTCAGTTACACATTCTGAATTACCTGACTTGTTTCGATAACTCTGGATCAGTTTTATATCTATGCAGTAGCGACGGCAACCCGTCTAGCCTGTTGAGAACCACAAATCAGGGTACTGTGTTCTATCAGAGATTCTGAACAGACAAGACGGGATGCTGACTCTACTACTCAGATCTGAAGATGATCCAAAATGATCAAAGCATGTCATGTAATTAAAAACGTGCGACTGAGACTGAAGAATATATGAGAACTGTTTTAACTATCAATATAGTTGCTGATTCTCTCGGGGCGAATAAGTCGGATGTAGTCAAAACACTTCCTTCTTCAATGGCGAGTTGCTTCACAATGTGATTCCTTTAGGGAATGAAAATTGAAAAAAAAAAAAAAACTGGACAGGTGCAAGTAGAACTAAGGATTCAGTACGAACTTAGCTATGTATACAGACAGTTCCTTTATTCCGGAATTCGGGGATTTCGAAGATTTTTGCCTATTATCGACATTGATACTGGCAAGATGTAGGTCATAGTGATTCAAAGACTTTCGAAAATGTTTCAGTTTCAAGTTCTAAGTCGAACAGGAAATGACAAAAGAAAAAATGTTCAGTACAACGACAAACGAGTCAAGATCTGCGAATATTACTTTTTTTATTCACTCGACGAGTAGTTTCGGGCCGAAACGCATTTTCAAATCATTCCACAGGGCAGAAAACCAAATTTACACTCATGTACAACACAGGTACTACCAATGTTTTTGGCTCCTTCATCTTCATGCTCCTCCACCTCCCCCCCCCCCGTTTCCCAGCGCTAGCCCACCAAAATCCCTCTCCTCCTCCCCCTCCCCCTCCCCTTCCCCTACAACCAATCTCCAAGCTGACACGCCAATGAGTGTGGTTATGTTATGTCTTCCATCAGGATGACGAGTACAATTTTGTTTTGGTGTTTTGGAAAAGACAACTTTGTGGTTTAATGCCTATTTTTACCTGTGACATGTTAGATGAGGTTGTGTTATCTTCACTTAATTTGTAAAATTTATTATGATAAAGTTTTTACGCTTGTAATGAGTTGGAAGTGACGAATATTTTTTAAGCTCCTTTTATTTTGGTTTCTTTTAAAACTAATGTTGTTCTCCACATTTAATGATTTTTACGTGCCAGCATGGCATACAACTTTGTAATACGCGCTGCTGTGTTTTACTGTTCACTGATTTTTAAGTATGTGACTGCGACTGGTAAGGATTTTAAAAATATTAATTTCATTGTTGACTTGTACCGTTAAAGTATTAATTGTTGTATTCTTGATGGTTGGAGAACATTTTAATAAATACAAAAGGTATCCTTTATCATGATAGGGCGCCCCCTTCCCACGATTTTCTTACGGCAGAGGAAGGAGTAGACAGCTAATTATCTGTATGCGCTGTAACTTCGATTTTTCAAATCTTCGGAAACATCATTTTCGACTATGTCATAAGTCTTGGCATATGCTTAAAACATTCGTAGTACCTGTATTGTACATGAGGGAAATTTTGTTTTCTGCCCTGTAGGATGATTTGAAAATGTGTCTCCGCCCGAAGCTTATCGCTGAGTGAGTAAATTCGCAACTTTTGACTGGATTTTCGCTGTACTGATTAACAGAAGCTGCTGACCCACAGCTACTCCAGCTTGCTGGAAGTTCGTAAATATTTTTCTTGCGATTAACAATGTTCTAATTCTTTTACTTTTCTTGACCTTGCGAAATTTCATAATTCTACGTCAAGGGGAAGTACTTTATAGATTTTAACGAGGAAGTTTGTGAGTATCAAAATTTGTGACATAAATTATTCCATCGACTTAGAAGCTAACGTTTATTGTGCCTCCAAGGGACCATAGACCTTAGCATGTGATGTAAATTTTAACTTGATACGTCTACCTACCCTTCCTGCGAAAAGGAGTTTGAACTGTCGGACGGACAGATAGACAACAAAGTGATCCAATAAGGGTTATGTTTTTCCCGAATGACGAACAGAACCCTAATAAATGAACTTTCCGACGTTACACGGCTGTTATACATATTATGTAAATAGAACGTGGAGGTCGGAGAAAGGAAAGGAAGGGGGAGGAACTAATGACGTCAGCTTCTGCGGGACTTAATACGGAATCAGCGGAGATGAGTGAAAATACTTGCCGGATCGGAATTCGAACACGGAATCTCCTGCTCACTAAGGCAGCTCCGTTAACCACTTCGTCAACTGAACACAGTGCTCATACAAATGCTCGAACTATCTCAGCACGTTCCCGAGCTGACACACACCCCCACCTAGCGCCACCTACCTGTAGTCCCCGTCCATATCCTCCAAGTTTGCTCATTTCAGATTCCTGCTGGAGGTCGAACGTAAATCTACATCTGCACTGAAGGTTGTGGATTCATTGCCCAACAATGAGAATTAGTTATCGGAAGGCTGCTGATTCTGCCTAAGGATCCGACGCAGCTGACATGATTAGTTCCTTCTCTTTTCTTTCCTTCCACCCGCCTCCATTTTCAATTTACATAATACAGGGTTACAATAATTGTACTATATGAGAAAAAACGTAAATTAGTTACAAACTACGCTCTGCTCACACTTTATTGAAGATGTATATGTCACTACAGATATTCGGATTCAGGTTATGACACGTTCGATACTCCTACCATAAGAAAAGTGTGAATTCCTAGGGGACCAAACTGGTGAGGTCATTGGTCCCTAGACTTAGACACTACTTAAACTAACTTATGCTAAGAACAACAGACACACCCATGCCCGAGGGAGGACTCGAACCTCCGGCAGAAGGGGCCGCGCAGACCGTGACACACTGTGTCCGGACGGCGCAGTGGTTAACCCAACTGCCAAGAAAAGCAGGAGATCCCGGATTCGAATCTCGGTCTGCCACACATTTTCATTCGCCGTCGTTGATTTCACATCAAGTACCGATGCAGCTGATATCATTAATTCCTTGCCTTTGCTATCCTTTCTCCCCCTCCACATTGAATTTACACAATACTTCGTAGTTGTTGGGTGTAGAAAAATATCCCCTACCAGTTACAATAAAAGGTTATTTATTTGTCACACTACCGGTTTCGGGCTTGCACCCATCTTCAGGTGTTTATACGTTCATGTACATGTTTGTACTGTTGGAGATCACTGTATAAATACAAAAAAAAATATTTGCTGGTGACTACACAGATACAAGTGGCAAGTGGGACAACTGTAAGTGGTAAGGCAGCATTTGACGAAAATATATCTGTACTTACATGAAGATGAAGCACCATTATTACAGTTATGCTGTGGTGATAGTTTTGTCACTTAGTTACACACTTATGGCCATTATCACTAAGTGGCAAAACTATCACCACAGCATAACTGTAATAATGGTGCTTCATCTTTATGTAAGTACAGATATATTTTCGTCAAATGCTGCCTTATCACTTACAGTTGTCCCACTTGTATCTGTGTAGTCACCAGCAAATAATTTTTTTGTGTTTATACAGTGATCTCCAACAGTACAAACATGTACATGAACGTATAAACACCTGAAGATGGGTGCAAGCCCGATACCGGTAGTGTGACGAATGAATAACCTTTTATTGTGACTGGTAGCGGAAATTTTTCTGCACCCAATAAAGGAACAGTGAAGGAGTTCGACAGCATCCACTGTGGATAAAATTCACTTCATAGTTGTATCCCTGAAAAATCGTAGCTGTAGCGATCGTCAGCCGTCTTTCACTAGCAGGAAACCGATGTTGGAGGATGCCGCCCGGCGCCACATTGCGAGTTGCTGGGAGTGCCGCAGCGGCCTGCGGACGGCAGCTGGCGGCCGCGTCGCCTCACCCCTGCCCGGCGCCTGGCGTCGCGGCGCCGTCAAGGAGATATTAACGTCGCGGACACGCCGGCCGCAGCCGCAGCCGCAGATGCGCCCAATGGCCGCGGCCGCCCTGGACGTGACGTCGCCTCTCGCGCGCCCTTCCTGACCGTCCCTCCCCTCGTGTTACCAGGAGACACCTGGCAGCTGTCGTGGGCAAGCAGCACGTTCCCTACTGCACAAACAGGCCTTCATTTTTCTAGGGTGGTAGTAATTGGCAGCAAGTTGCTTCCACCCAGTACAATAACGGAGTCCCTAGACTAACGTGATGTAAACTTCAAAATTTCGTGGCTGAACGGTTCATATTCTGTAGCGGTACTTAACAGCATCGTAGGTCTCGTGCAGAGGTCAGATGCAGATACACTGCCCGAAAAAAGTACACACTTTTAGAGGTTTCCAATTCACTCAAGGTATATTGTTTCAACAGTGCATATGGAGTGCAGAAAACAATAATATTTAAAGATCAAGACCAGTCATCGATCCATCCTGAAACACTCACATTAGTACGTGGTGTAGCCTCCATGGGCGGCAATCCAGGCGCTGACTCTGGAACCCAGTCTATCGTACAGATGGCGAATTCTATCCTGGGAGACATTATGCCACGCCTGCTACACCTGTTCACGTTGTTCTGCGAGAGTTGTTGATTGATGAGTCGCACGTATCACTTCTCATTCCATCATATCCAACACGTCCTCGATTGGAGACAAGCTTGGAGATCGTGCCGACCAGGGGAGCTGCTGTAAGTCTTGCAGTGCACGCCGAGTTTCACTGGCAGTGTTTGGGCGAGCACTATCTTGTGGTAACAAGATATCACTATCCTGATGCAAGAACGGCAAAAGTACGGGTCCAACAGCATTCTAAACGTACCGAGCGCTGGTTGGCGTCCCCTCAACAAAGATGAACGAGAGCTGTAGAATTATGGCACTATAGACCACGAGACCTGAGGTGGGGCCACTGTGTCTTGCACGAATGGTCTCTACGAGACAGCAGTCGCCGGTCTACGTCATATGCGGAAACGACTATCACTTACATGCAGGCAGAAACTGCTTTCACTGCTGATGACCACAATGCGCTATTCCTTCTTCTCGAAGCGATCCTCTGACGACACCAGTCAAGCCATACACGTCGATGCTGTGGCGTGAGTGGAAGACGGGCTAGAGTAGTGCATGCTCGCACACCCACTGTTAATAATCGGTTTGCAACAGTTCGTGCCCATATGTCTGGGCTCACAAGCCGTCTTATATGTGCTATGGTAGCTGTACGATCTGACTCTGCTGTCCTCTATAATACGACGGCTCTTAGCTGGCATCTGCGATGCGTGGACTTCCAGAACCTCATCTACAGGTATGAGAACGTTCTCGTGACCACTGATTGTTGCACAACTGACGCAGCACGTCCAACTTGTGTGGCTGTTCTCCAAAAGGACCACCCCGCCAATCGGAAGGCCCCAATGGACCCCACTCAGACTCGCTTATTTAGCTGTAGGAAGCACGAGTGCATCTCATTGGTATTATTGCACGCTTGCCTCACACTTTTGCACCACACTGAGGCTTCTGGCTGCGAGCTTTCCCTATTAACGTCTGAAGACAGTGGGCGCTCTGGTAGCTATGCTATTACGATGTCTGTTGACGGACAACGTTGAAACCATCATCAGTGTATGTTCTATCCCCCAAGTGGTATATGCCATCATCAGATCGAAATAGACGTCGTCTTTCCAGATTTACTATTTTCTTCTGGCAGTGTATAGGAGTCGGACATGAAAGAGAAGCAGTAGCCGAGAAGGGACTGAACAGGGTCGCAGCCAATCCCTGAAGGAATTGTGTCTGAGTTAGCAACGATGAGCATCAACAAGGACAAAACAAGGATAATGGAAAGTAGTTGATATTCGTCTTGACTGAAGCGACAGTGTTTTCTTACAAATAAATTTGTTTCTGCGTAGGATCCGCCGTATCTTTCTTCTGTTTACCCAAACATGTTTCGCTGCAGTTGCAACATCGTCAGTGATTTTTTGTTTTAATTTTTGTTTCTGCTAGTAACACGAAGATTGACCTTCGCTGCCTGTAAATATACAAATTTCAATTTTTTAGAAAAGTATTATCAGACTTAAAAACAGACATTTTTATGTATACTTCGTTACAACGTGCTGTGATTTTTGTGGTTTTCTGTTTTTGCATTTTCACTATTTTTCTTTCACAGTTTAACATTCGCAGCCATAGAGAACGTAATGTGGATGCTATGGTTAACATTATTTTATTGTATGTGAAATATTGTGTTTGTGCGTGTGTATGCGTGCGTGCGTGCGTGTGTTTGTGTTGTGTGTGTGTGTGTGTGTGAGAGAGAGAGAGAGAGAGAGTGTATGTGTATATCTGTGCATGCAATACGTTTCCACGGTCCTTTTAAAGTTTCGCGGTATCACTGTTTACAAGATGCGACAAAAAAGATGACGACACATTCAGCTGCCTGCTCCTACAATATTTTCCTCAATTTTCTATCTCAGTTAAATACGTGTTAATTGTTTGCACTTCCTATATGTTTGTATGTTTGTTTTTAGCGGTCTCAATATTTTCTAAGAGCTTTCGATCTTGAACATCCTAGGAATGTGTTAGTTACAACGCAATAGTTATATTTTAGTTTCTGCACTTGTTTGTTGATCTCATACATCATTTTGTTACACGTATTTCTGTCCTCAGTATCCTTTGACGAAGGCAATTTGAAGTAATTTTTTCTGTTTCTCTATTTTTTACTAAGTGTTCTAAGTCGTTTGTATGTCAGCAATCAGCTAACTTTCATACTAATTTTATTTCTTTTTTAATAATTTCACTTGATGCTTCATATATTTTTCAGTAAATTTATGATCTTAGTTAATGTGTCGTAAGAGCGCTGTAAGTTTTATGGCTCTAAGTAAACTGAGTTTTACGTGCTCAAGTAGGTCGGCAGAATTGCACTGTTGTACAAAGTTGCGCTTTATAAAACAGAAAAATTCTCTTACGTTTATTTCAGAAATGTCTCTCCCCACCTCTCCTTATTAGCTCAAACGTTCAACCCTCAAGTTGTTTTTACCCTTTATCAAACGCCGAAATAAAATTATGATGTGAATATTTTGCAGTAGGCACAAAATTCCTTCATATTTATGTAAATAGCGCACGTTTGAAATCACAGCATTCCAAATTACGACTGGCGTCAACACCCAAAGCGCTGACAACGTCGTAGCGACACATTATTGTAGTGATGGGAAGAAAACGCTACGAACTTTCGCAGAAGCCTATCATGAGGTTTTACCATCAGTCGTATATAATATTATCAGAGGTTTAGTATTTACTTAATTGCATAATATACCAAACAACTAGTGGCGGTCGTGTGAAGTGAAGTCTGAAATGGTCTGAAGAAACTAGAGGAGCTAAACCTGATGTGTAGATGATTACATAACTGTGTGCGTCCATTCATTTCAGCACCGTACCACACAGCTTGTAACATTTCCGATCTTGTAGCAACAGGCTTTAATAGCTGTAGATCATCCGATTGAGTTTTAAATACAGGAAGTGGTTTTATGTTCGGTAAGAGCAGGAAGTGAGAATGCCTCAAGTCGTCTCACAAAACTGTTGATAGTGGTTCTCCTACCTCTTACGTTTAGCAGTTAGCTAGGAATTAGCAATTATGCTATGAATTTGAAATGCTTTGTATTTTATTATGCTACAAATTCAATAATTATAATTAGTATTATTATAAGAATTAATTGTGTTGTGCTGTTCTTCGATTCCCTGTCGATCGATAGAGTGTCACGACTGAATTAAATTCCATAGCTGCTGGTCATAAACTGGCCGCTATTGCCCCTTACAAGTTCGCCAAAGGGCCTAAAGGCGTGTGTCCATTAGCAAATAGCTTCCGCAGGTAAATTCAGCAAACATTTGCTGAGAAAGTTGCATTACAATACAAACTTGCGTGTTTTCTTCTGCTTGGGGCAGAATATTTCAGGAGCTTGATGCAAGGAGTTGAAAAGTGTTTCTACTAGCGTCGCGTTTAACGTAGGATTGGAAGTTTACAGTACCGTGCATAAAAACCAGAGCAGCTGGCGCCGTCGTTGCACTATTATTAATGAAGAAAAATTGCGACTAAAAAAGAAAAGTTAAAAAAATATTTTATTGAAGTAATGCGGTGGCGTACATATTTAAGTTACCAAGAAATGCTATTGAAGGAACTAAACTGGGAGAACTTCGCTGAGATTAAAAACTTTCTGACAATGTCTTACACTAGTTTAAAACTTCTATTGTCTGCTTGTGCACTCAGATATTTGAAAACAGTATATAAAAATGCGGCATGCTGTATTACCTAGAGGTCGCCTGTGAACTACTTTTCCACTTGTACGAACGGTGTTTATTAATTACATTAAAATCTGCTAAAAGTACTGCCCTGGTGAAACAAATTAATCGATAAATTTATTTCGTACTTGGGTTTAAAGGTTGCAAGAACACCTGTTTCGGTCCATTGCAAGCTTCCGACTCTTTCAATTGCAGGCAAGGCTTTAATAAAATGGAAAAGATAATGTCAATCAGAACACTTGGAGGACTTGTGGTCTAAATAACAATTTATTTATTGATTCTTAACGTCACATGACAACAGATGGATAAAGAAACGCCACACAAACATTTCTGTCTGACAGACGCTTTCAATAATGTGGTGAACAAAGTGATGAGCTGGGGATCGACACACGACACTAACCAAAACTAATCGCTTTATCTGACTCCATAAACGTGAATCCGTGGTATGGACCAAAAACTACGCTACTATCAGGCATCTATACTCTATTATTCCATAAAGAAAAATACGGTTCCAAAGAACAGAGTGCTGAGAAGCATATATTGGGGCCCTACTCCGTAACAGCGAATACTTCGCACTTCCGCAGGTGAGGGCGGCACAGTACGACGCGGTCACCGACTGGAGTCACGGACAGCGACAACCTGTTATCAATGGCGCGCCCGCGGAAATATGCAAATACGCGATCTCACATTCGGCTGATTCGGAATGCAGGTACTTCCCTATGAGCCTCTGAAATCCCGTTGGATTCCAGTGTGCAGGTGGACACGTTTGCTGATCTGCCAAACCACACGGCTCTGCATGGCGGAACATGTCAAACGTTTAGACGGCCGACTCAAATAAGTACACTCACGCATGACTCGTTGTGTGCCTGATGCAAGAAGCAGTACCTCTGACGGTTCAGAAGGCGACTGGCACAGGCTGTAAGTGGCACACTAGCAAAGGATACAAGTCTCACCCATTAGGTAAAGACCTGCTGTTCTTTACTAGCAAAGCACCAGTACAGGAGTGAGTTCTCTATCTCTACAGCTTTCCTCCACAGCTCGGTAGCATAGCACATTTTGATGCTTGGACTACATCCACTTTAGCACAAGACCATCACGAGCTGGAGCTCGCGCATTCGAAGCTGGGAGACCACTCCCCCCCCCCCCCTCCCTCCCGGCTCGGCATACACAGATCAGCCAACAACGACATTAAAAATTAATTAGGAGAAAAGGGAAAAAGATTAAGCTTCACAGCCTCTTTCCCACGGGTTTACGCCATGTCTTTGCTAAAAGCATGGCCTGGATGGAACCGCAACCCTCCATAAAACGGTCGTTATCTCTTCTGTTGCGTCCATTTCGAAAATTTTAAAGAACGGCCTTAAACTCTATGAAGCCTCGTGTATTCACAAATATATTTTGTAGCAGAGTCTAGACGTCTGGGCGCCAGTGACGTGTCCCACAGAAACGCACAGCCATCTCATCGGTTTCCTACCTAACAAGGGCCCATCCTCTCCTTTATTGCCGGTCATCAGTTAGTACAAAACTCTGCTCATAGCTGCTGCGACTCCTCAGCGCTAGTCAGCCTATCTGGACGTGGCCGCCGACCGACCAGCGCCACCCAATGTGTCTGCACAATGAGGCCGAGGGACTTGGCTGTCTGCCAACGTTTTCACTCATTTTCCACAGAAAACACGCTTCCCTCGGCCCTCAGCCGCAATACGCTTTTACTATAGTTAATTAACTCGACATCCTCTTTCTTTGAACGCAGGTAAAGCTTACCGCTATGCCTTCACTGGAGCACACAAGCAAGAGCGTTAACTACTGCCAACCATTTCATCATATGAATGAAGTAAGATTGTACCAAATATTGGAACCACAGGATAAAGATCATCTTCCCTAAGAACATTAAGCAGCTTGACACCATATCAAAAGTGAGAGTGCCCTGCAATCTCCCACCATCTGTCACTGTGCCTCTCTACTTTTCGTCGGAGACGTCTTTTTTCGGTTTACCATCACTTCATACTCTGTACCCGTTATATGTTAATTCCATTCAACAGATCCTGTAATTCTTTCTTACTTTCACTCACGATACCAAAATAATCATTGAATCTTACCACTGATGTCCTTTCAACCTAAATTTTAATCGCAGTTTTGAACCTTTGCTTCGTCTTCCTCACTGCTTGTTCGATACAGGGTGAACAGCAGTATCAAAAGATTGAATCCATGTCTCAGATCTTTTTAATCCAATAATATCATTCTTCATCCACCATTGTTATTGTCCATTACTGGTTACTGTACACATTGTATATTATCCATCTTTTCTTACATCTTGCTCTTCTTTATAAAACACTTAAATGGATACCATCCCAAAAATACCGCTTCAAGAAGGAAAGTGGTGGATTGGTACTTAAGGACTAAGAAAACTACAGAGAATTCTGCAATTATATAAAAAGTCTTGTAAATTACTAACGCACACAAAAAGATTTTCACCACAAATTACCCTAAAACCAATCCAGATTCACAGGCACCAAAGAAAGAGGACATAGCTATACAAATTAAAAAGTTAAGAAACAGCACTGAACCGGTGAAGACTGAATTGCTGCAGAACTCCTAAAATCAGCTGGTTGAGAAACTATAAAAGAAATTTCATTGATTTGGAAAACTGAAAACATTCTGGTTGCCTCGGCACATGTATTCTTACAACTGCTACACAAGCGAAAGAGAACGGATGTTAATAATTACTGAGGATGTCTTTTTCTCCTGTCCTACACAACATTCTATCTCAACGTCTTATGGACCGAACACATCAACAACTTAAGTGCAAAATAGGCGAGTATCAAGCAGGTTTCATACCAAATGGATCTTGCCAAGATCAAATTTTATTTCTGAAACTAATTCCTTGTCATATAAGAATTTATAATAAATAAATAGTTGGTACCTTTGTAGATTTAAAAGAGATGTGATTCAGTGGACGGTAAGTCTCTCTTCAAGGTTCTGAAAGAACAAGGTCTGGAAATAAAAAGCACTGCAGTTATCAATGAAATATTAAATGGCACAAAATGTAAGGTACGTTTCAGGGGGGAAATTTTGAAATATTTTGAGATTGAACCAGGTGTGAACATGGTGATGTACTCTTTCCATTTCTTTTCAACTGTTATAAAAAGTAATGATAGGGCGGCGGAAACTAGAAATTGAGTTTAAAATTTAGAGAACCCAGTAAAGTAGGAAGATCCAATATTCAGACACACTGTTTAGCTTTGACAGACAACCAGGTTATTCAAACAGCGCAAAAACAAACAGAAATTTCTTAGAGAAACAGCCGAGGGCTTAGGTCTGCAAACATCATTTGCAAAAAAAGCAATGTGCGACTACATGTTCAGCATCAAGATGCCACTCAAAATTCTAAAACCACATGGGGAAAATCGAGAGAGTTTCTCAATTCATATGTTCAGACAGAATCATTAAGGAGACTGCAACTTGTACCCACACAGTTGCAGCTGTCTCGCAGACGAATTGTCTGTGGTGCTTTGTTTTATTCATCTTCAGCTGTTATTCTTGATATGCAATGCTTTAAACGTGTCTTAAATGTCAGAGTAGAACGATTGTGTTTAATTTTACAACGGCAGTACTATAAGACAACACGCTTTCGTCCACACAGGAGATTTCCAGAGATTACTATAAGACAACACGCTTTCGTCCACACAGGAGATTTCCAGAGATTAGTGATGGGCTAAGCTGCGATTTTCCGATATCAGTGATTTCTGTGAATGCTACTTTTCAGTATCTGTTATTCTTAACTGGGATTTGTCGCAGTTAAGAGTCGCAGTTAAGGAACCTAGGTCGTGTATCCCTCCGCCACTGCTATTTCTGCGATTTCTGCTACTTCCGCGATTTCTGCGACTTCTGTGATCTCTGCTATTTCTGCGATTTCTGTGACTCCTGCGATTTCTGCGACTTACCACCGTATGAAAAAGTTACATCTGTCCACACAGAAAATTGCATCTCAACAAACTTGTCATTGGTAAGTATGTTTTACGTTTGTTCTTCCGTTGGCTTTAATTTTGTATTGAAGAAACAACTGTGAAAATATTAATAGTGTAATTAATATGTAAGTAGCCATACAGTAGCGTAATAGTTCGTGTTTATAAAATGAATTCTAACATATTGTTATGTGCACAGGTACGCGAACTACATTTTAGTCACTCAGTAAAGTGATAACTCAAAATATCATTGTCAACAGATCTGGAGAAATTGCCACTGCGTCTCTAGACCGTTTTCGTCAGACGAGAGGTTAGTTTCTAAGTGTTTCGATGGACTTAATTACTTCAGTGAGATCGTTCTTTCAAATGTGAAATATACCCCATTGAGTGGCTTTCATTAGAGCAAATTTTAGCAATCTACTCTGTCAATTATATTACTTGTAATTAGTGACAGCAAATATTGTTTAATAATCCTTGTGATTTTGCAGACACAGTTCTGACTCTGATTACTGGTTGCTGTACGTATCTATCCACATCAAGGCTGTTGAGAGAGACTCGTGAAGATTCAAGACAACTCTTAGAAGGTTTTGCAGTTTAAAAGTGACATACATCATTGTGAAATAAGTGTGATTAAACTGTGTTTTATTGAAGTTGTTGTGCGATTTTAAAGGAATAATAAATGTTAAATACAGTGAGTGAATAATGAAAATCTCATTTTCCACATGTTTAAGCCGTCCTATACCCGTAATTTTCCGCCACTTATTTACTGGTAAACACTAGTTGGAGAGTGACATGCCGCCCTCCCCCCCCCCCCCCCGCCCCCACCCCGTCTCCACAATCTTGGTGTGACACTGACCTGTAACACATCCCAAAGGCTACAATATGCATTTTGAGGCTGTTGATATGAAAGTGCGAAGTACAGATCTTCCATTTAAATCAGGAATAGCTTAAGTGTAGTACTTGAAAGTAACACAGGAAAAGCTTACTTATGTAGGTGGTAGCAGTGTCGGCAAAAAGTTCTTGTGTGTGAAGTTGCCATGTAGAACACCAGGTGTAAAACTTTTATCCCAAGTCTTGAACTGTGTCGGAACAAAAGTGAGGCATTCATATGACCCAATAATACTGTTTTCATTTCACTACACTTATACAGATGTCTGAGTTCCTCTGTGTTAACATTGCAAAGTCCTGTAGGCATGTGGAGTATTAAGCAAAACTGTCATATTGGAAGCAGAATCAAACACATTTGTTACGTTACTTGATATTTTCGGGAGAAAAAGGCAATGTTGCTTCTTATTAATATAATACTTTCAGAGTCACAGCTGTGTTTGACCAACCATAACTGATGCTGAATGTGCATGTCGTCATATAATGCGAAGGGCTTATTTCAATAGTGGTACAAGTCCATTACCTCCACTTTTCTGTCTATAATGCTTCTGAAATTAATGATCCAAACAAACATAAATAAAGGTTAATCTCTAGCAAGAAGCCATATGCTTGAATATTTCTGGTATCTCAACTGCAGATTTTTCAGCGCTCATTTAACTTTACGACTCTGTATCTCAAAATGAACAAAAATGTACTTGTACCACTAATGAAATAAGTCCTTCATATGCACACACAGCACACCGATCTCGTGAGGCACAAGGCTCACGTAAGTCGGTCAACAGATGGCACTAGGAAAAGAATGTTAACTGCGCTTTTTAGTTGCTACTTGCGACTTTTAGTTGCGACTTGTCACGGAAATCGCAGTTGGACTAGATAGTGTACCACAGAGATGGACGTAGTACGAACTTTTTGGCCAACAGATGGCACTGTTGAGATTTTCACTCTGCAGCGGAGTGTGCGTTGATATGAAACTTCCTGGCAGATTAAAACTGTGTGCCCGACCGACACTCGAACTCGGGACCTTTGCCTTTCGCGGGCAAGTGCTCTACCAACTGAGCTACCGAAGCACGACTCACGCCCGGTACTCACAGCTTTACTTCTGCCAGTACCTCGTCTCCTACCTAGACGAGGTACTGGCAGAAGTAAAGCTGTGAGTACCGGGCGTGAGTCGTGCTTCGGTAGCTCAGTTGGTAGAGCACTTGCCCGCGAAAGGCAAAGGTCCCGAGTTCGAGTGTCGGTCGGGCACACAGTTTTAATCTGCCAGGAAGTTTCAGATGGCACTGTCAACTGCGCTTTTTAGTTGCTACTTGCGACTCTTAGTCGCGACTTGTGACGGAAATCGCAGTTGGACTCGACTGCGAATCGCAGAGACAAGCGTAGTACAAACTTTGGCCAACAGATGCCACTGTTAACCGCGCTTTTCAGTTGCTACTTGCGACTCTTAGTTGCGACTTTTCACTGAAATCGCAGAAAGCAGTGCTAAATTCGACCAATAGATGGCTCGCGTCTTTGAATATGAAATACTACTTGCGACTGCTAACTGTGACTGAAATCGCAGTTAGATTTTGTAAAGTTGTTATTGTGATATCTGCGACTTCTCAGTCACTATGATTTCTAACAGATACGCGATTTCCTGCCCACCACTACCAGAGATGTTCCGACTTCTAGCAGAACTTGGCAAAGGACTGGGGAAACCATAGAGGCAATCCCGCAGGGAGGAGATGGAACGCTTCTTCAGCTTGGACAACGACAGGCGCCATATCTTTAACGACTTTGCAACAAGAAGACGAGAAAGAACGTTGCAAGTCCTAGGTAATCATAAAAGTTGGTAGAAACATTTTTCTCGACAGAAACAGTTAGTAGATAGCAACACGACCGTATGTTAGTGCATGGTAGACTCTCGGAGACTTTATGTTTCAGAAGGGCGGCAGAAACGACGGCAAGAAGAGAAAGCGCTGGAAACCAGTCGGCGGAGGGCCGTAATCTGACCAAGAGCTGCGGCGTGTGCGTAACGAGGAGTAATTGCAGGCGGTACGGCGGCCCGCCTAAGTGGACTCCTTACAGCAAAGTGCCTGTAATGACGCACGGCGCGCGCTGATCTACATCCAGCCGCTCTCGCTTGCTTCCCGTGCCGTGCAGACAGCCCCACAGGCTGCAAGTGGCTAAAAAATATGCAACTGCTGAGCTATGACCTATGTATCATGCTGGCGGCCAACGGCCTTGCCTCGCCAGATCACCCAAGTTAAGCAACGACGGCGTGACCCGTACTTGGATGTGTAACCGCCTGGGTACATAACGTGCTGTTGGCTGGTGGGGCGTAAAGTTCCTGATCACCAGACTTCGCACTCGTATCCTACATTGAATTCCAAACATCTCCGCAGTGTCTCGTGAAGTGAGGGCTATGTGCCGGCACCAGATTTCGCCCTATGCCCTCCCTCATCGTCATCCAACACTAAAATGGGGCCACACTACACATGTCAGTTACAGTCACCAGCACTTCTCAGACCACTTAAACACACAGCTATACGAGGGAAAGATGATATTACGCGCAAAGGAGAGAAAAAGGTTTTCAATTACGCGCCTGAACCTACCCTCCAGGATCTCACAGCCACACGACTTTACTTACCACGTACGCCGTGCCAGGAATATATGGATTTTGAACAGTTACGTCTCCATTTAAAGCACTACTTGGTCCAGTACATTACGTACCGCCTTGCTGTGCTCACATACAATGCCTGACAAAAGAGGTGAAGGACATATATGGCTTTATCGGACGTCAATGGAATGTAACTTCACACACACACACACACACACACACACACACACACACACACACACACTGAAACGTCCCCTTAGAAAAATTTATGAATTACTGTGCTGGTAAACCCCTTACGTTATTTTATTTTCAAACAGCTGAGCAAAACTGAACGTACTCAAACATTTCTTACTAAACTGACACACAATATTTTTAGCGCAACGCAATCTTTCAATAATTCCTACAAAAGAATGGCCCTGACTGACAACAACCTGTACCTTTCATGAATCACTTACCTCGCAAAAATCTTCGTTACTCGAACTACTGCAATACAGCGAGCGCAAATACTGCCAGCTAAATAAAAGATTCTAACTACTGAAGGCATAGTTAGCAAATGAAAGAGTTGGATAGAGAACAAACAATGTATTTACCTCAATAGTGTTCAAAAGTCATAATATATGTACATCAGTTCACGACATCAAATATTACAAATTTACTCTTTCTGATGGACACACGTCCAGATCGTCCGCTCTCAGAATTCTGCCATCTCTCTCCCCACGTCCACCACTGCTGGCGGCTCACCTCCAACTGCGCAACGCTACGCGCTGTATACATCCAACTGCCCAACACTACAATAGCGACTATTCCAACGATGCCAACCAGCCACAGACTGCACACAGCACAGTCAGTGATTTTCATACAGAGCGCTATGTGACGTTACCAACATAAAAACCTATACTGCCTCCTTACATAGCCCCCATGCTCCCCACAAAAAAATTTTTACAAATGGTTTTGGGCAGTGACCAATACAGATTTGAAAAAAATTTTTCATAATTACAATAACAAAGATATCAAATTCACACACTTATTGATACACTGTTGGTCAAAAGCAAAAATTGTTCTCATAAAGACAGTCCTGATCATTTATCACAATAGTAATTACAGTTTTTTTCACAGAGTCTCATTAGTAAAAGTATATGCACACAGAAGTAGTGGATTTCCATGCTGTCCTGAAGAAGTAATGTTGTCCTTCCAACGAAAAGACAGTGCTGACTCGTGACATGTAGACAGGTAATGGACCACAACAGAGCAAACCCACAGCAGAGTCAGTCGAAGTTTTGAAGAATATTGGTAGGCAAGTCATCACAGAGCAGACCAACTGAAGTCCAGATAGAGATTATGGTATTGGTGGACCACCAGAGGTGCAGACCCACTGCAGTCCGTGTAGAAATAATGGTATTGGTGAGTCATCAAAGGTGTAAACACAATGTAGTCCTTGTAGAAATAATGGTATTGGTGAGTCATCAAAGGTGTAGACGCACTAAAGTCCCTGTAGAGATGGCCAGCAGCTATCTGTTGCGACTGTGCGGGTGCACAGTCACCATTAAAGAGTCTTGCAGACAATATAGCAAGTCCATAAACCACCACTTGTGCACTCACAAACTTTTTGGAATTGCCCTTAGAACCAGCAATGCTGTTAACCAGTACCTTGCTGAATTATTAACACACGTGCAAACACTAACGGTCCCAACTTCTCACATATTGTGCAGACATAAACGTGTGCAGTGAAATGTAACTTAAATTGAAGCACTGGTGTCTATATAATTATAAATTTACAACATAACAATACAATCACAAAGGTACAAAATACATCATTAAAGAACATAATAGTACAGATAACATGTGTAGTAACACAGGCTTTACAAAAGAATAGAAATAAACGTATACATCAGTGTTACGGAATTATGACATAAGTAAATACATAAAAGATCAGAATAGCTTTTGAAAATAATGTCTAAACATCTTTACAAAGTAAATAACATATTATTAATGCAAATTATATTTGCGGATAGCAGTATTCTTCATCATAGTGAATGTAGCTTAGTATTAGAAAAATTCTACAACATAAGTCTTATCAGATAAACACATAAAGACAGGAAGAACACAAATAGACAAGGTACACAAACACATAGTGGAATAACACAAAAGGACAGGATAGGGTTTGTTTTCAGTGTGACATTTGGTACTGCAGTCCAACCCAAAGCTTCATTCCGTAGACGTTTCCTCTTATTTTAACATTTGTTCCCACAAAAAAAAAAAATCCTATCCAAGCATGCTTCCTGTATTTATATGTTCACATATTTCTTACCGCATTATTAATTTTCCATTATCAGACCTCATCATTTGTTTCTAAGAAAATCCTACCTAAAGCTGTTGTCCTTAAACACTACTTTTTTTGTTCATATCCTCTCTCAAAATAATTATTCTTCATTGTACACTACTTTTTTGGCCAAATCTTTTTCTTATAACTTGTCAATGCATTTCTTCCAATTCATCACAACTCATTTTCTTATATAGCCTACCCCCAATTAAGCTAAATCTACTGAGCTCAGATGCTAAACTAAGGGACGAGGCAATGCAGCAGTGCAAAACAATTAACACAAACAGCAATGACAAAAAAATGCAAATTGGCAAAGCAAGCAGCAGTATATCTAAATTAGCAAAGCAAATGCAACATTGCAACTAATATGAGGCAATGAGCAGCAACAAGAAAAATAAATCAGTAATAAAACTGGTTTCAGGGAGTAATACAAAGTGAAATTCAGTAGCACTATGCCTGGCAAACAACAGCAACAAATGCGATAACTTATACCTAAATATGATAAAGCTCAACCAGAAAGAATATTTCAGTAAAGATAGGAAATGTCTAATACCTATGTCAGATCTTAACATTAGAGTGATGCATCACAAAAACTTACTCTGACAAAAAGTTACCAAATCATTGAAAAATTATGTATACAATTCCTGTGAAGGCAAATGTATTTGTGCTCCTCCCTTTTTTTTAAAAGAAAGTAGATCATATAATTAATATTTAATGTATCTGTAGACATGAATCTATTACATTTTATTTTAACCAATGCTGCAGTGCAACTAGAAACTAGATATTAAAAAAATAGGCAAATATATACATAAAGCAAGGCATGAAACGTCATTCACTAGCCATATGGCATCTCCTAAGGCAGTAATAAATCTCTGAACCAGCAAGACAATAGAGGTAAAATGTTTCTCATCATTTCATTAGGCATTTCAGTAAATATCAGACAAAGTAGGCGTGTCCTATTTGCGATGCTTTCTACAAATGAATGTCAATAGCGAGGTTAATGGCCTCTTTTTTCTCCACGTAATGGCTTTTTCTCCAGGTGAGTGGCATATAAAAATTTTCACAGGTCGAGAATTTGCATTACAAATGTGTAGAAACAAAATACTATAAATATAACAGTGTCCAAAAAATTTTCGTCCGCATTGTGATACATTCACGCATTTAAACACATTTCACAACTCTTAACGTACGATCCTTGGTTTCCAACATCCTTTTTCACAATTCAGAGTCCTTAACCACTAGTCATTATTCCTTACTTTATTACACATATACATATTCGTCGACACTTCTTCAATATTTCATCATAATAAATACGTAGCATAATCAAATTCCTCATATAGCATCAGCTTATTGATCATAAACATACCTCAACAGCATAATACACATCGTCGTCGTAATAATAACATCATAACACCTCAGTCAAATCTCAAAAACGTCGTAGCTTTTAGCAATAATATCAAAACCTAAAAAAATTCTCTGCTCATTTCAGTAGTGTCATCTACCTAGAACGTACTTTAAAAATCATGATCCCATACCAAATACATCATTCACGGCTCTCATAGTATCACAATGGTTCCGAAAAACTATCAAAAGTTCACGAAGTACAGACAAAATACAATTTCATAAGTGTGAAGTTATCCAACTGTGTAATTGCGTAAACATGTGTCACTGACGTAGTAAAAAAAATGTTTGTCTCTCTCAGTTAAATGGTGAAACAGCTGTGTAATTCTGTGTTAGAGAAACATGGTACCGACGTGTAAAGTTCTATAAGCAAATACCATATTAGCTAGGGGTCTTTGTGCATGCCACACACATGGTACACAAAGTAAGCGTGTACCCCCTGAGGATTACTGTAATTATACCCTCAGGTGTTACCGGTTACAGTAATGGAATGAAATGTATCACAGAAAACCTTTGCATCTTTGTATTTCAATAATCTTTAAACATAAATGTATTAAGAACAAAGTTAATAACTCAAATACATGTACTGCAGCGCTAAACTGTGCGTCTAGTTGTAAGATAATCTCTGTCATTACTTAACGGTAAAAATGTGCCAAGTGTCTTAATTATCGTCGTCCATAAGCAAAGTTCTGTAGAAGTCAATGTACTTACCTCATCATAAACAAAAGTGAAATGCTTTGCGTATAGATATCGTAGTTATTACGCTTATTGCCATTATGAAGAAAGTACTGTACTGTATCGGATTGTTGTGCTACGGAAAAGGCTGTCGCATTGTAGGTATACCACAAAGTTACTACTAAAATATGTTTTACTTTCCAGAATAATACAGAAAAACTGTGCAGATATAAAACAGATACAGCGCAAAAGCAACAATGTAAATTGATTCACACATTAGTAGCGTCGTGATATAATCGTGTAGCTGTCAATGAAAACAAATGCTAAGTCATCTTTAATCTCACAGAAAGTACTTAAAATAAAGAATGTCTTTTCAAGTAAACCAAAATGTTGCATTAAAATCTTATGGTCGTTACGTAATCGTGCAATTAACAAGCAAGAATGTACACACAGTGTCGTCTGTTCACTATAACAATGCATTCGTAGTCTAAATACGAGTATGTTCCCTAGGTTCTTGACTGGATAGTTAACTTTAAAACATAGTTGCATGTTAACACTTTCTAAGTGTGACAAAGAGTACTAGTAACGTGAAGTGATAAATTTTATAGCAAAGACTAAGTAAAAAAACAGATTATCTCTCAACAAACGGTTTTACATGTGAAATGTGGTCCAATCCTTTACTCTTCCTAGTACTCAGAGTTTCAACTTAAACGCAATTATCATGCGGTATACGTCGGTAAAGAATAGTGGAATTTTTCTCAAAGTTAGCTTATGTTATTTTTCTCAAGCCCAGCCAGCGTACGTAGCTGCCCGCGGTGCGAGTCATCGTGTCTCGTTGTTGGCGCGCGTCGTTATTAGGATTAGGAGACCTAACTTCTACAAATTCATATTGTCGAGTGGGCCCTGCCGTGTTTGAATCCCGCCAGTTCTGAGGAAATTCAGGTCTGTCGTTACGATTATATCATCTGTCGTTTTGTCGGTAGTTTACATAGTTTCTTTTTTGTCGGTCATGTGGTGGAGAATTTCTCCCGGAATCGTAACTGCGCGGGGGACCGTTGCGTCTGAAGTTATTCTGTCTCCCTTGATAATAATTATTTTGGTTCCCATATTGTCGAAATGTGGTGCTACAGAAGAATGCTGAAGATAAGGTGGGTAGATCACGTAACTAATGAGGAGGTATTGAATAGGATTGGGGAGAAGAGAAGTTTGTGGCACAACTTGACTAGAAGAAGGGATCGGTTGGTAGGACATGTTTTGAGGCATCAAGGGATCACAAATTTAGCATTGGAGGGCAGCGTGGAGGGTAAAAATCGTAGAGGGAGACCAAGAGATCAATACACTAAGCAGATTCAGAAGGATGTAGGTTGCAGTAGGTACTGGGAGATGAAGAAGCTTGCACAGGATAGAGTAGCATGGAGAGCTGCATCAAACCAAGTCTCGGGACTGAAGACCACAACAACAACAACATTGTCTGTTTCTCTGATTGTCTCTGTAATAGTCATTACTGCGGAGAGGTGATCTTTCCCTGTAATTATTACTACTCTGTCAACGGTTGTCATACGGGTGGTGTCTGTTTTGCTCACGATTTGCGTTGTAAGATTAGCCTTGTCGTGTCCAGTTATTATTTCTGTCATCGCGGAATTGTGACGGATGTGACCTGTAATTGTTGTGTTCCTGTAATCGCGTTCCGCGATCGTCAGTGTCAATTTCCAATTCTTCTAACAGCCCCTGAAAACCTTCAATGTCGTCTTTGCAACGTCCTGCCAAAACAATATGGCGTAAATGTTCAGGTAATTTGATTAAGCAAATGTGGATGAGTTCTGAGGGGCTGTATGGGTTTGAAAGATACTGATTCTTATGCAACATATTGAAAGGGTCCTGTAGCCACCTTTCATTGCCAACTCTCGTAGTGGTCAAGTCGGCAAAGAGGTTTCCGCTACTTGTGAGAAATCCGCCTGCGTTAGGTTGGTGGCGGAAATGGCATCCTGGGGTTTTCCGGTCCACGCGGAGCGTGGAAGAGACTGGAGAAGCGGGAGGCAGTCTGCCGCCGGTACGGGAAGCGTACACAGCTGTGCTCCAGTCGAAGAAGGGTGAGTTGGACTGACCGCGTGGCGCGTTGTCACATAGAGAGGGGAGCTTTTAGCTTTTGGTCTCGAATTTCGTCTTATAAAGATTTACTTGCTGGGTTGCGGCAGGGAATGCAAGGCTTTTGTAGACTTCCAGTTTGATTCCCAATGCAGTCTTGACTTTGATCCGTGAGAGGAACGCAGCACAAAGGAGTTGCATATGTTGAAGTGCCCTCGGTTCAGTGTGAATGTTTATGTGCCTACAACTGTGTGTGTATGCTTCTAATCTTTTCCGGATCTTGGTAATTCTTGTGTATTTGTGAATTTTCTTTGTCTCACGTGATTAAAATTTGGCCACGGTCCATAGAAATTGTCTCCGCGGACCGAGTGGGCACGCGAGTCTGTTATGAAACGTATAGTATTTCACAAGCAATTGTACATAGTTAGCATGCAACAGCATTCTATAGATGCACTACATCAATGTTTTAAGGAATAAATAATTTTGCCTTCAATCTTATCTTGTGTACCGATGTTACGTCGCCGTTACCTTCGCCATTTACCTTGTAGTTTTCCTTGTTGGCCCACCTATAGCGTTTCCATGTGCACAGGTGTAGTGATTAGTGTCCCTTTTTTTATCTGAAACAAATGCTCTGGAGTAGATCGTGTTTTCACTAATCTTGCTGCAGGCTGCACTTACGCATGGTGTTCACGCCCTCTTTACTTTACTCAATATTTGATTCACGGGAAGAATGCCTGGATCATATTAATAACTACATCCCATTCTTTATCAATGACTTTACAATGAATGTTCTTTTGTGAGTTTTTCTTATTAATAAATTAAGTAATTTTCCGACTCAGTGCTACCTCTTCTTGGTCGGGTGGCTAGAGTTGGTGGCGACCCTATCTTTTATATTGATTTCAGTGTCAAATTGCAGTTCCTTATTCAAAGTGCGCGTGGCTCTTTTAGCTATCAGGATACATTCAAAGGGCGCTTCATGCTTCTTGCACATAGCGTCCTTTTATTCACGCCACTTACACATGGCGACCCTGCCAGAATGTGTAAGTGGCGTGAATAAAAGGACGCTATGTGCAAGAAGCATGAAGCGCCCTTTGAATGTATCCTGATAGCTAAAAGAGCCACGCGCACTTTGAATAAGAAAATGCTATTTGGCACTGAAATCAATATAAAAGATAGGGTCGCCACCAACTCTAGCCACCCGACCAAGAAGAGGTAGCACTGAGTCGGAAAATTACTTAATTTATTAATAAGAAAAACTCACAAAAGAACATTCATTGTAAAGTCATTGATATAGAATGGGATGTAGTTATTAATATGATCCAGGCATTCTTCCCGTGAATCAAATATTGAGTAAAGTAAAGAGGGCGTGAACACCATGCGTAAGTGCAGCCTGCAGCAAGATTAGTGAAAACACGATCTACTCCAGAGCATTTGTTTCAGATAAAAAAAGGGACACTAATCACTACACCTGTGCACATGGAAACGCTATAGGTGGGCCAACAAGGAAAACTACAAGGTAAATGGCGAAGGTAACGGCGACGTAACATCGGTACACAAGATAAGATTGAAGGCAAAATTATTTATTCCTTAAAACATTGATGTAGTGCATCTATAGAATGCTGTTGCATGCTAACTATGTACAATTGCTTGTGAAATACTATACGTTTCATAACAGGCTCGCGTGCCCACTCGGTCCGCGGAGACAATTTCTATGGACCGTGGCCAAATTTTAATCACGTGAGACAAAGAAAATTTACAAATACACAAAAATTACCAAGATCCGGAAAAGATTAGAAGCATACACACACAGTTGTAGGCACATAAACATTCACACTGAACCGAGGGCACTTCAACATATGCAACTCCTTAGTGCTGCGTTCCTCTCACGGATCAAAGTCAAGACTGCATTGGGAATCAAACTGAAAGTCTACAAAAGCCTTGCATTCCCTGCTGCAACCCAGCAAGTAAATCTTTATAAGACGAAATTCGAGACCAAAAGCTAAAAGCTCCCCTCTCTATGTGACAACGCGCCACGCGGTCAGTCCAACTCACCCTTCTTCGACTGGAGCACAGCTGTGTACGCTTCCCGTACCGGCGGCAGACTGCCTCCCGCTTCTCCAGCCTCTTCCACGCTCCGCGTGGACCGGAAAACCCCAGGATGCCATTTCCGCCACCAACCTAACGCAGGCGGATTTCTCACAAGTAGCGGAAACCTCTTTGCCGACTTGACCACTACGAGAGTTGGCAATGAAAGGTGGCTACAGGACCCTTTCAATATCTTCAAAATATTTGACAAGACTGGAAAATTCAGACTGTTCGAAATGTTTCATCATTATGATGCTATGTTTTACTCGGTCTTGAGTAGTTTGAGACCATTATGCTGAGAGAAAGGCATGATAAAATTCTCCTTCATTGTTACAATCGTGAATGACCAATCACATTCCTACAGCTGGTTCATTCTCTAAGTAGCCACTCATACATTCTAACTTTTGCTCCAATGACCAGTTGGGAGGTAAACGATGAGTGAATTGATGAAGCCATGCTTGTGGATGGATGTCGTTGCCAGAATTCTTAAATGTTTTGAATTTGCGTGTAGTAATGAACAGCTTATAGTCAAAATCATCATGTCGGCGAGTCGCATACCGGTCATTGTTACTTCGTTTCGGCGGTTCAATCTCAAAATTCAGTGCGCCTTGCCAATTTCTTTCATAATTTCCGAAATGCCCTGTGTTATTATTTTATGACTTCTCCGTATTTCTAAGTTCATCTTCCCATGTTGGAGCGCGAGCCTCCTCTGAAATATGTAATTCTTGTATTACCTGTGTCAACTGATCTTGTACTTCCCGGATTTCTCTTTTGTACTGTGTATTGATTTGATTTTGATTTTGTTTGAATTTTCTAATTTGTTCATACTCTTCTGTGTCAGTGAAGGCTACGGGTCTTGTGTCATTCAGATCATCATCTACCTTTGTATATAAGTTTGTGAACTGATCCGAAAGTTCGGCTACTTTCTCCGATAGTGAACTGATTTCCTAAGTGTGTTTTTCTGAACCAAGTTTCAGTGTGCCATTTGTGTTGAAATCGTGTCTACTGTGTCATTTAAGTTTTCCTGAGTTTTTGCAAGTTGCCTAACCGAATCGGTATATGCAACTGAGTCAATTGTAGCTTGCAAGGTGTCGTGATTTTCATGAGCAATGGTTTGCAGTTCTTTTATGGCTGCTTCGTGATTCTGTAATGCATTTTCATGACGCCAAAAAAGAGGTTGAAAATGCTCACAAATTTGTGTTTTTACGTCATTAGAGACTATTTGACATTTCGATTCGATTTTAAGTAACTCAGCAGTTAAACCTTCATGTGTTTGTTGAAGCGTTTGTTCCATTGAGTCTAACTTTTGAAGCTGTTGCTGTGTATGTCTCTGATATTGTTCCATCGTGTCTAACTTTTGAGGATTTTTTTTCCATTGTGGCTAACTTTTGCTGTGTTTGTCTCTGATTTTGAACCATTGTTTCTAACTTTTGAAGCGTTTGTCCCATTTGTTGCAATAATCGTAATAACAATGCGCTGGTGTCTCAAACATGTTCCTCAGTGATATTCGGCAGTGCATATGAACCGGCAATATTCGCATTTTGAAAAGCAGAAGATGTGTCTTGACTTATATGAGAAAACGTTGAGGACGCAGAACCTGAATCTATAACCTGAATCTATAGTATTTGCAAGGTTGTGTCCTGTCATTTCGGATTCCTGAGGCGAGCTGTTGCCGACCGATCGATCGATAATGCTTCGCTGTTCACTAACTGTTTCACTGTCTACACCATTATTTGCCGCCCGCTCCATTTCCCTATGCACAATTACCAAATTACTACTTTGAATGTCTGTTAATTCATTACATGGTGGTGCTGATAAGCTAAGCTCGTCGTCACTATCATTTCTCAATTTACTTTGGAGCCTATTGTTATGTTTTTCACACGCCATAATTATCACGTATTTCACACGATAACAAGAAAAGCACAATTTGAAGAGCAAAAATAAGAAAACACATTAACACAGCACTGAAAATAATATTTAGTTAATCGCAAACGCAGCTGCGAAATACTTGGTGCAAATCTACATGCATGCCACAACTGTTTTACTGTACAACAATGAAAACCTACAACTACAAAGGAAATTCTTTCTATAATTACGCGCTAGAAAGAAGCAATAGCTACACTAAACTAAAAGAAAAAATCAGAAAATTCTAGTGAGGTGTCGTCGGCTAAGGGTCGCGATATGAAACGTCCCCTTAGAAAGATTTATGAGTTACTGTGCTGGTAAACCCCCTACGTTATTTTATTTTCAAACAGCTGAGCAAAACTGAATGTACTCAGACATTTCTCACTAAACTGACACACAATATTTTTAGAGCAACGCAATCTGACTTTCAATAATCCCTACAAAAGAATGGTCCTGACTAACAATAACCTATACCTTTCATGAATCATTTACCTCACAAAAATCTTCGTTATCAAACTACTGCTATACAGCGTGCGCCAATACTGCCAGCTAAATGAAAGATTCTAACTACTGAAGGCACTAACTACTGATAGGTATAGTTAGCGAATGAAAGATTTTGATAGAGAGCAAACAATGCATTTACCTTAATAGTGTTCAAAAGTCATTATATATATCAGTTCATGACATCCAATATTACAAATTTACTCTTTCTGATGGACACACGTCTAGATCGTCCGCTCTCAAAATTCTGCCATCTCTCTCCCCACATCCACCATTGCTGGCGGCTCACCTCCAACTGCGCAACGGTACGCGCTGTTCACATCCAACTGCCCAACACTACAATAGCGACTATTCCCACAATGCCAACCAGCCACAGACTTCACACAGCACAATCAGTGATTTTCATATAGAGCGCTACGTGGCGTTACCAACATAAAAACCTAAACAGCCTACTTACAACACACACACACACACACACACACACACACACACACACACACACACTATCGGCAGGTATGTAAATGATTAGAGTAGAAATTCTCTCTAACAGGTTGAACTACCGCCCGAGTTCACTATTGTTGTTTTCAGGCCTGAGTCGATGAACAGTCCGCCCCGGTAGCTGAGTGCTCAGCGCGATAGGATGTCAATCCTAATGGCCCGGGTTCGATTCCCGGCTAGGTTGGAATTTTCTCCACTCAGGGACTGGATGTTGTGTTGTCTTAATTATCATCATGTCATCCCCATCGAAGCGCAAGTCGCCGAAGTGGCGCCAAATGGAAAGACTTGCATCCTGCGATCGGTCTGCACGACGGGAGGCCCTAGTCAGACGACATTTATTTATGTATATGGAGTGTGAAGAGCCTCAGAAGTCGAGTAATTATCGTGAAGGATACGATGATGGCGCGTACTCTTATGAGACAGCGTTATCAGCTCATGAAATGAAATGAAGTGAAACGATCGTATGGCATTAATGGATGCCAGTCCACACCTAGGGAAGTTCGCCCGCCGCGGTCAAGTTTTTTGAGTTGATGCCACATTGAGCGACTTACGTATCGATGATGTTGAGGACAACACAACAAACATTCCCCGAGTGTAGAAAATCCTCGACCCTGCCGGGAATAGAAGACGGTCCCGCTGCACAGCAGTCCGACGCACTGAGCACTCAGCTGAGAAGGCGGACTGTCAGCTTCTGACAGGGTTCAACGTCCAATCGACAGTGAAGTCATTCGAGATGGAGCACAAGGTCGGATTATGAAAGGTTGGGACAGCAAAGTGGCCGTCTCTTTGCAAAGGAACCATACTGGCATTTGCCTCAAGCGGTTTAGGGAGGTCATGGAGAACCTCAGTCAGTCTGGCTAAGCGTTGATTTGGACCGCCTTCCTCCCAAATGCGAGTCCGCCGTGCTACCCACCTGTGAGCACCACAAGGGCGTCGCAGTATTTCGCACAAAGCTCATCGTAAGCCCTTCGCATCTACGCCCGTTTTCCAAGAACAAGCAAAGGACTCTCTGCAGTATTAAATGTCGTCCCATGCCATTTTTCGGTCTAGTATCAGTCGTAGTAGGAAATTGGTGTCTCCTGCGTAGCCTGTCGTTAGCACCTTACAGAAACAGCTGGGCTTGGAAGAATGCCATGTCTGGTAAGCAACGACAGTTGATAAATGACGTCACATTGTTTCCAGTGATGAATGACGGTTCTACATTATGTGGGATGACCATTGTCGGCGAGTGGGGTGGCGACCTGGGGACAGATCCCATTCTTCCAATCTTAGGAAAATGAATGCATTATTTCTTGTGTTATGATGCGAGGAATTATCTAGTATGACCTCAGCTCACCGGCTGGTTTTGATTGAGGGAACCTTGACGGCACAACAATACGTAATGGACGTTGTACGTCCTCACGTGTTACTTCTCATGTGAAAATATCGTGGTGTCAATTTTCAACAAGACAGTCGTCGTCTACACATGGAACGTGTCCCATGTGCATCCAGGCCACAGAGGATGCAACGTCGCACTGATAATTGGGCACATACTGCCAAGACCCAATCTTGTAGTCACTGGAATAACATCACGTGTTGTCTCAAGCCGTGAAGTTTCATTTCGTTTCCTCCTCCCTCTCTGAGTGCTTCACTTTTAATTTCAGAGAGTGCATTTAAGTCGCGCGAGCAAGTGTCTTCTGACAACATGCACAGACGTATGTCAAAGATAACGGAGCAATAAATGATATGTATTGCTATAAGCCAAACTTAACGCTTTCGCAACGGAAAATAATCTGAGGAGAAACGGATAATTGCTTTCTAAATTCAGGAAGTCTCTGTTCTCGCTTTCTCGAGTGGGGACAAATCACCACCTGGCCATCCACACTTACGCTTTCAGTATTTATGTTTAATCGATGAAAGTGAATATTTTTTACGATGATTGAAAGAAACAAATTTCTATATATACTGTTACTATATGCGACCGCCGGCTGTGGCCGAACGGTTCTAGGCGCTTCAGTCCAGAGCCGCGCTGCTGCTGCGGTCGCAGGTTCGATTCCTGCCTTGTGTATGGATGTGTGTTACGTCCTTAGGTTAGTTAGGTTTAGGTAGTTCTAGGTCTAGGGGACTGATGACCTCAGATGTTACGTCCCATAGTGCTTGGAGCCATTTGAACCATTTGAACTACATGCGTTACTAAAAAAACCAGATTTTCACTTTCTTCCAGTTTCAATAGAAATGATTACCATGAGGCGACATTAAATTGTTTTAGCTGTCTTTATAGCGACACTTTAACTGCGACGTAAATAATAAAGTTGTAACAAATTATTCTGTTTTATCGTCGTCAATGTATTTATACAGTTGATGTTTTGTAGGTTATTTTTGTAATCATCGCTACCAATATGAAGAACATAAATGTTCTAAATGTTGTAAGGAGCGAGCCTTCGCAAAGCATCGCACGTTATGTCTTGGTTGCTAGCTGAGCTTTGATCTGTGACGGTCAATCTGGGCGCGAGAAACCTCTAGTAGCTATCTGCCATGTTATGACGTCAACGCTGCCTCTGAGTAGTTAACTATCACAGCATTGGAGCACAAACTGGAAACATTCATGTGTATTCCATTTATTTTCTATAGCAACCTCCCTTCCTATTCCCAGAAATAATTTTTCACTCTGCAGCTGACTGTGCGCTGTTCTGACATCTCCTGACAATCTGCCTGTGTGGTGGACGGGGACTCAAAGCCCGAACATTGCGTTTCGTTGGCAGTGCTCTTTCCGACTAAGCTATCTTCTCTGATAAGGAACCCTCATAATTTTATTTCTGGAAACATTCTCCAGCCAGTGGCTTGGCCACATCTCATTTCTGCGCTACAATATTTTCCAAAAGCGGGATTCCAGTAAAGGGTGCGGAAGAGCGGCTGTGAAGTCTGGAAAGCAGAATCGAGTTGGTGACACATTACAAGATGAAAGGGCGGCTGTGAGTCGTGTCTGTATTACTCATTCGATAAGAACATTGCTCGTGAAATGCTGGGTCGGGGGTTCGAATACCGACCCGCCACACAGTATTAAACTGTGATATGGCTGCAGAGAACTGTTGTGCTGTGTTCAAGACATAACGTTGACAGTCAACAGCCGCATTCAATTAAGAATTAAAACTCAAATTGCGATTATCGTTCCACAACAGCTGTAGAATATTTGAGAACACGTGAAAAGTTGTGCCAGAACCATATCACAATTTGCGAGTTCATTTTTACCGCAGAATAAATAATAGAAACGTTGATCATCAGTGAGTCCAGCATATAGGAGGGGCGTTCAGTAAGTGACGGAAAAAATTTTTTTCTCGGCTAATTTCGGTTGAAACAATGCCATGTTTGAGTTTGTTATGGGACACAGTGTCCGCCCCCGGTAGCAGAGCCGTCAATGCGCCAGAAATTCAAGCCTAGGGGCCCGCGTTCGATTCCCGGCTGGGTCGGAGATTTTATGCGCTCAGGGACTGGGTGTTGTATTGTCCTAATCATCATCATTTCATCCCCATCGACGCGCAAGTCGCCGAAGTGGCGTCAAATCGAAACACTTGCACCAGGCGAACGGTCTACCCGTCGGGAGGCCCTAATCACACGACATTTATTTATTTTATGGGACATAGTGGAATATTCCCCCCCCCCCCCATGAACCATGGACCTTGCCGTTGGTGGGGAGGCTTGCGTGCCTCAGCGATACAGATAGCCGTACCGTAGGTACAACCACAACGGAGGGGTATCTGTTGAGAGGCCAGACAAACGTGTGGTTCCTGAAGAGAGGCAGCAGCCTTTTCAGTAGTTGCAAGGGCAACAGTCTGGATGATTGACTGATCTGGCCTTGTAACAATAACCAAAACGGCCTTGCTGTGCTGGTACTGCGAACGGCTGAAAGCAAGGGGAAACTACGGCCGTAATTTTTCCCGAGGGCATGCAGCTTTACCGTATGATTAAATGATGATGGCGTCCTCTTGGGTAAAATATTCCGGAGGTAAAATAGTCCCCCATTCGGATCTCCGGGCGGGGACCACTCAAGAGGACGTCGTTACTAGGAGAAAGAAAACTGGTGTTCTACGGATCGGAGCGTGGAATGTCAGGTCCCTTAATCGGGCAGGTAGGTTAGAAAATTTAAAAAGGGAAATGGATAGATTAAAGTTAGATATAGTGGGAATTAGTGAAGTTCGGTGGCGTGAGGAACAAGACTTTTGGTCAGGTGAATACAGGGTTATAAATACAAAATCAAATAGGGGTAATGCAGGAGTAGGTTTAATAATGAATAAAAAAATAGGAGTGCGGGTTACCTACTACAAGCAGCATAGTGAACACTTTATTGTGGCCAAGATAGACACGAAACACACGCCTACTACAATAGGACAAGTTTATATGCCAACTAGCTCTGCAGATGATGAAGAAATTGAAGAAATGTACGATGAAATAAAAGAAATTATTCAGATAGTGAAGGGAGACGAAAATTTAATAGTCATGGGTGACTGGAATTCGAGTGTAGGAAAAGGGAGAGAAGGAAACGTAGTAGGTGAATATGGATTGGGGCTAAGAAATGAAAGAGGAAGCCGCCTGGTAGAATTTTGCACAGAGCACAACTTAATCATAGCTAACACTTGGTTTAAGAATCATGATAGAAGGTTGTATACATGGAAGAACCCCGGAGATACTAAAAGGTATCAGATAGATTATATAATGGTAAGACAGAGATTTAGGAACCAGGTTTTAAATTGTAAGACATTTCCAAGGGCAGATATGGACTCTGACCACAATCTATTGGTTATGACCTGTAGATTAAAACTGAAGAAACTGCGAAAAGGTGGGAATTTAAGGAGATGGGACCTGGATAAACTGAAAGAACCAGAGGTTGTAGAGAGTTTCAGGGAGAGCATAAGGGAACAATTGACAGGAATGGGGGAAAGAAATACAGTAGAAGAGGAATGGGTAGCTTTGAGGGATGAAGTAGTGAAAGCAGCAGAGGATCAAATAGGTAAAAAGACGAGGGCTAGTAGAAATCCTTGGGTAACAGAAGAAATATTGAATTTAATTGATGAAAGGAGAAAATATAAAAATGCAGTAAATGAAGCAGGCAAAAAGGAATACAAACGTCTAAAAAATGAGATCGACAGGAAGTGCAAAATGGCTAAGCAGGGATGGCTAGAGGACAAATGTAAGAATGTAGAGGCTTTTCTCACTAGGGGTAAGATAGATACTGCCTACAGGAAAATTAAAGAGACCTTTGGAGATAAGAGAACCACTTGTATGAACATCAAGAGCTCAGATGGAAACCCAGTTCTAAGCAAAGAAGGGAAAGCAGAAAGGTGGAAGGAGTATATAGAGGGTCTATACAAGGGCGATGTACTTGAAGACAATATTATGGAAATGGAAGAGGATGTAGATGAAGATGAAATGGGAGATACGATACTGCGTGAAGAGTTTGACAGAGCACTGAAAGACCTGTGTCGAAACAAGGCCCCCGGAGTAGACAACATTCCATCTGAACTACTGACGGCCTTGGGAGAGCCAGTCCTGACAAAACTCTACCATCTGGTGAGCAAGATGTATGAAACAGGTGAAATACCCTCAGACTTCAAGAAGAATATAATAATTCCAATCTCAAAGAAAACAGGTGTTGACAGATGTGAAAATTACCGGACAATCAGTTTAATAAGCCACAGCTGCAAAATACTAACACGAATTCTTTACAGACGAATGGAAAAACTAGTAGAAGACGACCTCGGGGAAGATCAGTTTGGATTCCGTAGAAATATTGGAACACGTGAGGCAATACTGACCTTACGACTTATCTTAGAAGAAAGATTAAGGAAAGGCAAACCTACGTTTCTAGCATTTGTAGACTTAGAGAAAGCTTTTGACAATGTTGACTGGAATACTCTCTTTCAAATTCTAAACGTGGCAGGGGTAAAATACAGGGAGCGAAAGGCTATTTACAATTTGTACAGAAACCAGATGGCAGTTATAAGAGTCGAGGGACATGAAAGTGAAACAGCGGTTGGGAAGGGAGTAAGACAGGGTTGTAGCCTCTCCCCGATGTTATTCAATCTGTATATTGAGCAAGCAGTAAAGGAAACAAAAGAAAAATTCGGAGTAGGTATTAAAATCCATGGAGAAGAAATAAAAACTTTGAGGTTCGCCGATGACATTGTAATTCTGTCAGAGACAGCAAAGGACTTGGAAGAGCAGTTGAAAGGAATGGATGGTGTCTTGAAGGGAGGATATAAGATGAACATCAACAAAAGCAAAACGAGGATAATGGAATGTAGTCGAATTAAGTCGGGTGATGTTGAGGGTATTAGATTAGGAAATGAGACACTTAAAGTAGTAAAGGAGTTTTGCTATTTGGGGAGCAAAATAACTGATGATGGTCGAAGTAGAGAGGATATAAAATGTAGACTGGCAATGGCAAGGAAAGCGTTTCTGAAGAAGAGAAATTTGTTGACATCGAGTATAGATTTAAGTGTCAGGAAGTCATTTCTGAAAGTATTTGTATGGAGTGTAGCCATGTATGGAAGTGAAACATGGACGGTAAATAGTTTGGACAAGAAGAGAATAGAAGCTTTCGAAATGTGGTGCTACAGAAGAATGCTCAAGATTAGATGGGTAGATCACGTAACTAATGAGGAGGTATTGAATAGGATTGGGGAGAAGAGAAGTTTGTGGCACAACTTGACCAGAAGAAGGGATCGGTTGGTAGGACATGTTCTGAGGCATCAAGGGATCACCAATTTAGTATTGGAGGGCAGCGTGGAGGGTAAAAATCGTAGGGGGAGACCAAGAGATGAATACACTAAGCAGATTCAGAAGGATGTAGGTTGCAGTAGGTACTGGGAGATGAAGAAGCTTGCACAGGATAGAGTAGCATGGAGAGCTGCATCAAACCAGTCTCAGGACTGAAGACCACAACAACAACAGTGGAATATTCCCGCTTCAGCCACTAGTTTCATAAAGTTCCGATGGCGGCGGTCCTATAATGATCCTTCAAAATAGCTTCTCTAACGGAGGTGTGTTTCAAGCAGAGAGCTGTCATTGAGACTCTTTTGGCGGAAAATCATAGCTGCGCAGATATTCATAGGCGCTTGCAGAATGTCTACGGAGACCTGGTGAGTCACTGGGTTAGGTGTCTGTCAACATCGCAGAAAGATATCGCAAACCTATCCGATCTCTCGCGTGCCGGGCGGCCGCACGCAGGCAGGGACCGCCGCAACGTCGTAACGTACGGACACGCTCATTCGAGGTGATCGACGTTTCAGTATCAAACACCTCCCTGCACAACTGGACGTCTCTGTCTGTAGTGCTGGCACATTCACCCACCAGTTGGGATATTCAGAGGTGTGTCCCCGCCTAACAGAAGATCATAAAGAGCAACGAAGGTTCACCTGTCTGGAACTGCTTGTGCATTATGAGACTGATCGTGACAGGCGATGAAATATGGGTTCATCACTTCGAACGGGAAACAAATTGACAATCCGTGGAATGACGTAATATGACCTCTCCCCCCGAAGAAAAAGCTGAAAGCCACACCTTCAGCCAGTAAAGTCGTACCGACGGTCTTCTGTGTCTCTGAAGGGGATATTCTGTTTGATGTCCTTCAAGGTGCAACGATCAACTCTAGTATGTACTGTGCTACCCTCGGGAAATTAAAGAAAAAACTTCGGTGTGTTTGTTGCTACAAAAACCCGACCTACAGCCTGGCTCACACACCTTCGGACTTCCATCTGTGTGGGCCAATGAAGGATGAACTCCGTGAGAAGCTGTATGTGAAGCTGTATGTGGATGATCGAGAGGTTGTTAATGGAGCAAGACATGCTATTATACAGGCTCTCGCAGTAACAAGGCGTAAGGCCATCGCATTGAAAGGAGATTAAGTTGAAAAGTAAGGTTTTGTAGCCAAAAGAGTGAGTAATAGTATGGTGCACTGGAATCCTGAATGAAACGACCTGCTTTCATAAAAGGAATTTAATCGGGTGTCTCATATAGGGTGAAAAGTATTTAAACCGACAAACTCTGGGAGGTTGTAGGGGACATCAAACAAATATTTTTCCCTAATGTCATTTTTTCCTATGAGGATTATTTAATCCGGGGGAGGCCTTATTACGCTCTTCAGTTGCCAGAGGTCGTATTACGATCTTCAGTTGTTATAGGGCGTATTACGCTCTTCAGTTGTAGGCAACTGCTGTCCACCAGTGTAGTAGTGGTCTCTGTTTACTATTGTCTCTATTTTCTAATGGAGCCATACCAAAAAAAAAAAAAAATGGTTCAAATGGCTCTGAGCACTATGGGACTTAACATCTGGGGTCATCAGTCCCCTAGACTTAGAAATACTTAAACCTAACTAACCTAAGGACATCACACACATCCATACTTGAGGCAGGATTCGAACATGTTACCGTAGCAGTCGCGCGGTTGCGGACTGAAGCGCCTAGAACCGCTCGGCTACCATGGCCGGCGGAGCGATACACCTGGAGTGAGTACACTGATATGGTTGGTGCGTACTACGTAGCGCACCACAACGGTCGATCTGCAAAGCGAGTTTATCAACAACAATATCCTAATCGCCGTATCCCGCATCATACGACCTTCGCTGCTGTGCACCAACGTCTGCGTGATGCCGGGTCATTTTGCAGATTACCTGGACAGGGACGACGTCGCACGGTAAGAACGCTGCAATTTGAGGAAGCTGTCTTGCAGCATGTGGAGCGGGATCCTTTAATCAGCACTCGTGCAATTACACGTAACAAGCGGACGAATCAGACGAATGTAAGAACAGTCCTTCGAGAGCAATTGTTAGGTCTATTTCACTTACAGCGTGTCCACAACCTGGAACCAGTTGCTTATCCACCCAGAGCCAGTTTTTGCAGTGGTACCTGGAACAGTATGAAATGCATCCTACATTTCCATCCTTTGTGTTGTTTACGGATGAAGCAACGTTCGGGCCTCATGGAGTCTTCAACATGCACAACTCGCATGTTTGGATTGAGGATAACCCACATGCCACAGTTACTAGCGCTCATCAAGTGCGGTTCTTCGTTAATGTGTGGGTCGGTGTTGTTGGGGACTGTTTAACTGGGCCGTATCTGCTACCTAAACCATTAAATGGCAGGCACTATTACAATTTTCTCACCAGAGCATTGCCATAATTGCTGGAAGGCGTCCCGCTCCCTACAAGACAACGCACGTGGTTCCAACATGACAGGGCGCCGGCACATTTCAGTCGTCGTGTGCGTCGATTCGTGGACCTACTGTTCCCAGAAACGTGGGTTGGCAGAGGTGGTCCTGTACCATTGCCTGCTCGATCCCCAAATATGTGCCCTCTGGACTTTTTTGTGTGGGGAGAGAGCCGGCCGGAGTGGCCGTGAGGTTCTAGGCGCTACAGTTTGGAACCGAGCGACCGCTGCGGTCGCAGGTTCGAATCCTGCCTCGGGCATGGATGTGTGTGATGTCCTTAGGTTAGTTAGGTTTAATTAGTTCTAAGTTCTTGGCGACTGGTGACCTCAGAAGTTAAGTCGCATAGTGCTCAGAGCCATTCGAACCATTTGTATGGCGAGAGATGCGCAACACTGTTTACGCAACTCCTGTTGCATCAGAAGAGGATCTGGTTGCCCGCATAGTAGCAGCAGCAGGAGCAGTTCAGGATACTCCTGGGGTTTTGGCCCGTGTCAGACAGAACATGATCCGACGGTGTAACCTTTGTTTACGTGTCAATTGAAATTTGGTTGTGTTAATGTGTTGTCTCTTCGTCATAAAAAAATTATAAAAGTGTTTGTTGGTTTAATTAATTTGCCGCCAGAGAAATCTTCCTCTACCGGCTTAAATACTCCTCATAGGAAAAAATGGCATTAGGGAAAAATATTTGATGTCCTCTACAACCTCCCAGAGTTTATCGGTTTAAATACTTTTCACCCTGTAGATCATCCTATATTACCACGAGTGACATCTTTGAGGAGCTTTGGAGCAGACGAATCAGTTGGTAACTGAACCTCCACTTTAGTTCCTGAGGCGTGATCTGTTGCCTCAGTTACCATTGTCAGCCACAGGCGATTGTCTGGCCCACAATTTGGCCTTGTGGCAGATAATAAGGCTAGAGTAAATGCGTACCGTTGTCAATTCTGTACGAGTTTACTACTCCTTAATTTCTTTATTACAAGCATAGCACTATTTCTCTTCCGGTGGTGCCTCAGGTTCCTGAGAGCTTTCCGTGTTCAAGATAGTGCGTTCGATAGCGACTGTGAAACTAATGTAACTGCGCAGGAGCAGCGAAACTGACCGCAGCGACTGCTAGGCGGCGAGCGAGCGCGGCGCCCCGCGCTAAAATATTCCCGCCGAGCCGTCCGGTTGCAATTACTCCGCCCACTAGCGCCGCAGATAGCGGTCCCAGATGTTTATGTGGCTCATATAATAAATGAACCTGACGTCAGGCGGGGCGGCGCAGGTGTGGCGCAGAGTGAAAATCGATCCGGAATTAGCACAGTCCTTGCACGAACGCTGTCAGGACCGGATTAGGGAGAGATTTATCAAAGCTACGAATGATAATTGCCGGCTTCTCGTTCGCGTGTTTTGTTCCAGCATGATTTACGTGCGGCGACCGGCTAATTATACGCTTTCTTTGCTGTATTTACACCTTCGGCATGCCTGGCCTATATTGCCCCACGGCTGACGGCTTTCGCATTTAAAATTTATTGCGCTCTTTAGTCTTTTGTGTAAGATAAAAGCCCAGTGTACTAAAACAGCAGCCTTTGGTCACGATAGAAATTGCTCTTTCGTTGTAAGCCCGTTGTAAATGACGCAGTACAAAAATGCGAAACACCACTCACACGATTCAAGAAGTATCTCATTTTAGAATGAACTACTCTCGGTTCTATAACAAAGTACAGCCACTAAGCTGTAATACGTTTCTTCGAATGTGACAAAAGGTTCAGTCCACGAGAACAACAAGTGGCCGTTTTAGAATTTCTGGCAGACTGTCATGGAAGTTTTGGATTTCTTCTCTCAAATGATAGCACAGATCAGGTGATCTCCGGAGGAAACTTGTTATTATAATCTGGCTGAAAGCTCGTCGTAAACTGCTCCGAATGTAAATGTGATGACTCTGAGCACCATGGGACTTCTGAGGTCATCAGTCCCCTAGAACTTAGAACTACTTAAACCTAACTAACCTAAGGACAGCCCACACATCCATACCCGAGGCAGGATTCGAACCTGCGACCGTAGCAGTCGCGCGGCTCCAGACTGTAGCGCCTAGAACCGCTCGGCCACCCCGGCCGGCGTAAATGTGACGCACAAGATTAAACAATTATCTAGTTTCAAAATTAACTATTCTTAGTTCTGTAATAAACCTATGTTGTGACTGATTTCTTGAAATCTGACGATTTTTTTTTTCGTAAGAATACGTGATAACTGTACAATCTCTCGGTTAAAGTGACGAAAGTTTTCGGTTTTTCCTCAAATAATAGCACAGATCACCTCATTTGAGGAAGAAATTTGTTGTTGTACTTTGATATAATAAAAAATGTAACTCTACATAGTTCAGCAGTTACATGTAAGAAAATAATGTGGAAAAAATATTGTGTGGATTCACGGGATGGTACAAACGCTTTAATATAATGCCATTTCTGTAGCTTTAATATTAATTCCGTTGCTTACTTATTAGGGCAGCGTGGAGGGTAAAAATCGTAGAGGGAAATCAAGAGATGAATACACTAAACACATTCGGAAGGATGTAGGTTGCAGTAGGTACTGGGAGATGAAGAAGCTTGCACAGGATAGAGTAGCTAGGAGAACTGCATCAAACCAGTTTCTGCATCTACATCTACATCTAAGTACATACTCCGCAATCCACCATACGGTGCGTGGCGGAGGGTACCTCGTACCACAACTAACATCTTCTCTCCCTGTTCCACTCCCAAACAGAACGAGGGAAAAGACCACAACAACAACAGCAACTTATTTAAGGAGTTTCTCACTTGGTTCTAGGAGGTTTAGTGGATTCCGTTCAGGGTCTTTCTAGTACAGAAAAACCCAAGATGGTCACCGAGAATAGGCACTGTGACTCAATGAAAGTTACTCTTTGCCCCAACCACTACACAAGGGAGTGTCTACCGTTTGGTGCAAACATTTAAAAACACAGGATCAAGGATTTTGACATGTGGTTCTATTTAAAGAGACGAGTGGACCGTTCTATTGTTTGGAATTTTGTTATCTTCCGAAACAGTTGAGCAGTAATCTCTTCGTGACAAGACCACCCCTCCCATTTTCATGACTGATCTGACAATTCCATTGCTTCACTGTTCGCTGCAGTAAATGTTCGGAACTTTGCACAGGAGACTAAACTAGCGTAAAGCTAGGCTGGTGAAAGAAAATTGATTCTTTATTGTCGATTAGTTTCTCTTTCTTCTCTTCGATGAAGTATTTTATTTATTTTTGAAGACATATAATTGAATAAGGTTGTAATGAGGTAAAATAAGTAAATGAGCAGGAACAGTAGTCTGCATTAAATAAATGGAAAAATAGCCTATTTTTAAGGTGTTCTAGAACTGTTGTAAATAGCCTGTCAACGTTGGAAAACGTGGAAAACAGCGTAAGTACTACCTTGATCTGATCACAGTATATAGTGTTTACGTGAGAAACAAGATGAAACTGCAGTATAACGCTGCGTTGTTCCTAATGTTCCAATAGTTCACAATTATTTTTGTCAAAGTTATACTATCAAAAAAATAGTTATTACATCACCGCATTCCCCTTCCCGTGAGCTCCCGAATGATAGCACAAATGGCACTACAATCGATTTAAGGAATAATCATTTGTGCATTAGTATGTTAGTAAAACAAAATGTGAAGAATACTGACTACAAGTGATAATTCTCGACCCTTATATACGGCCACTTGCGAGAAACTTTGTTCCCATATCTTGAACGATTACAAAACCTACTCTCAATAACTTTAATTATCTCCAATATGGGCTAATGTCTAAGACAGCGTTTGAAAGTTGACTCGGACATATATACCAGGAACGATTCTAAATTCTCAATGTGGAAGCAAATACCGAACTAATCTGTTTCTAAATACTACAACAGAAGACGCTTCTACTTCTGCTACCTCCATACACCTGAAAAGACATATAGCACGAACGAATTAAATACTGATTTGTTTTGAGCTTTCTGTTCGACTGACTGAAGGTCTCTTGATTGAGAAAAAACTACCAACGTGCAAGTGAAATTTCGCTTGTCAAACAAACACCAAAACGGAACCGTCCACGTATGTCATTGTTAGCAGAACAACAATTTCTTTTCAGTTGATTGCTAGGTAGTGTACCCTTACTGGGAATACATACATGTTGTTGTTGTTGTGGTGTTCAGTCCTGAGACTGGTTTGCTGCAGCTCTCCATGCTACTCTATCCTGTGCAAGCTTCTTCATCTCCCAGTACCTACTGCAGCCTACATCCTTCTGAATCTGCTTAGTGTATTCATCTCTTGGTCTCCCTCTACGATTCTTACCCTCCACGCTGCCCTCCAATATAAAAGTGGTGATCCCTCGATGTCTCAGAACATGTCCTACCAACCGATCCCTTCTTCTAGTCAAATTGTGCCACAAGCTCCTCTTCTCCCCAATTCTATTCAATACCTCCTCATTAGTTACGTGATCTACCCACCTAATCTTCAGCATTCTTCTGTAGCACCACATTTCTAAAGCTTCTATTCTCTTCTTGTCTAAACTATTTATCGTCCAAATTTCACTTCCATACATGGCTACACTCCATACAAATACTTTCACAAACGATTTCCTTACATTTAAATCTATACTCGATGTTAACAAATTTTTCTTCTTCAGAAACGCTTTCCTTCCCATTGCCAGTCTACATTTTATATCCTCTCTACTTCGACCATCATCAGTTATTTTGCTGCCCAAATAGCAAAACTCCTTTACTACTTTAAGTGTCTCATTTCCTAATCTAATTCCCTCAGCATCACCCGACTTAATTCGACTACATTCCATTATCCTCGTTTTGCTTTTGTTGATGTTCATCTTATACCCTCTTTTCAAGACACTGTCCATTCCGTTCAACTGCTCTTCCAAGTCCTTTGCTGTCTCTGACAGAATTACAATGTCATCGGCGAACCTCAAAGTTTTTATTTCTTCTCCATGGATTTTAATACCTACTCCGACCTTCTCTTTTGTTTCCTTTATTGCTTGCTCAATATAGAGATTGAATAACATCGGAATAGGCTACAACCCTGTCTCACTCCCTTCCCAACCACTGCTTCCCTTTCATACGCCTCGACTCTTATAACTGCCATCTGGTTTCTGCACAAATTGTAAATAGCCTTTCGCTCCTTGTATTTTACCCCTGCCACCTTCAGAATTTGAAAGAGAGTATTCCCATCAACATTATCAAAAGCTTTCTCTAAGTCTACAAATGCCAGAAACGTAAGTTTGTCTTTCCTTAGTCCTTCTTCTAAGATAAGTCGTAGGGTCAGTATTCCCTCACGTGTTCCAACATTTCTACGGAATCCATATTGATCTTCCCCGAGGTTGGCTTCTATCAGTTTTTCCATTCGTCTGTAAAGAATTCGCGTTAGTATTTTGCTGCTGTGACTTATTAAACTGATAGTCTGTCAACACCTGCTTTCTTTGGGATTGGAATTATTATATTCTTCTTGAAGTCTGAGGGTATTTCGCCTGTCTCATACATCTTGCTCACCAGATGGTAGAGTTTTGTCAGGACTGGCTCTCCCAAGTCTGTCAGTAGTTCTAATGGAATGTTGTCTACTGCTGGAGCCTTGTTTCAACTCAAGTCTTTCAGTGCTCTGTCAAACTCTTCACGCAGTATCATTTCTCCCATTTCATCTTTATCTACATCCTCTTCCATTTCCATAATATTGTCCTCAAGTACATCGCCCTTGTATAGACCCTCTATATACTCCTTCCACCTTTCTGCTTTCCCTTCTTTGCTTAGAACTGGGTTTACATCAAAGCTCTTGATATTCATACAAGTGGTTCTCCTTTCTCCAAAGGTCTCTTTAATTTTCCTGTAGGCAGTATCTATCTTACCCCTAGTGAGATAAGCCTCTACATCCTTACATTTGTCCTCTAGCCATGCCTGCTTAGCCATTTTGCACTTCCTGTCGATATCATTTTTGAGACGTTTGTATTCCTTGTTGTCTGCTCCATTTACTGCATTTTTATATTTTCTCCTTTCATCAATTAAATTCAATATCTGTTCTGTTACCCAAGGGTTTCTACCAGCCCTCGTCTTTTTACCTATTTGATCCTCCACTGCCTTCACTATTTCATCCCTCAAAGCTACCCATTCCTCTTCTACTGTATTTCTTTCTCCCATTCCTGTCAATCGTTCCCTTATGCTCTCCCTGAAACTCTGTACAACCTCTATTTCTTTCAGTCTATCCAGGTTCCTAAATCTCTGTCTAACCATTGTATAATCTATCTGATACCTTCTAGTATCTCCAGGGTTCTTCCATGTATACAACCTTCTTTCATGATTCTTGAACCAAGTGTTAGCTATGATTAAGTTATGCTCTGCACAAAATTCTACCAGGCAGCTTCATTCCTCTCCCCCAATCCATATTCACTTATTATGTTTCCTTCTCTCCCTTTTCCTACTCTCGAATTCCAGTCACCCATGACTATTAAATTTTCATCTCCCTTCACTACCTGAATAATTTCTTTTATTTCATCACACATTTCATCAATTTCTTCATCATCTGCAGAGCTAGTTGGCATATAAACTTGTCCTATTGTAGTAGGCGTGTGTTTCGTGTCTATCTTGGCCACAATAAAGTGTTCACTATGCTGCTTGTAGTAGGTAACCCGCACTCCTATTTTTTTATTCATTATTAAACCTACTCCTGCATTACCCCTATTTGATTTTGTATTTATAACCCTGTATTCACCTGACCAAAAGTCTTGTTCCTCACGCCACCGAACTTCACTAATTCCCACTATATCTAACTTTAATCTATCCATTTCCCTTTTTAAATTTTCTAACCTACCTGCCCGATTAAGGGACCTGACATTCCACGCTCCGATCCGTAGAACACCAGTTTTCTTTCTCCTAGTAACGACGTCCTCTTGAGTGGTCCCCGCCCGGAGATCCGAATGGGGGACTATTTTACCTCCGGAATATTTTACCCAAGAGGACGCCATCATCATTCAATCATACAGTAAAGCTGCATGCCCTCGGGAAAAATTACGGCTGTAGTTTCCCCTTGCTTTCAGCCGTTCGCAGTACCAGAACAGCAAGGCCATTTTGGTTAGTGTTACAAAGCCAGATCAGACAATCATCCAGACTGTTGCCCCTGCAACTACTGAAAAGGCTGCTGCCCCTCTTCAGGAACCACACGTTTGTCTGGCCTCTCAACAGATACCCCTCCGCTGTGGTTGCACCTACGGTACAGCTATCTGTATCGTTGAGGCACACAAGCCTCCCCACCAACGGCAAGGTCCATGGTTCATGGGGGGTACACATATATCAGTGTGGTCATCCCCATTACCATCACCATCATATTCACGCAATCGTTAAGGGTTTAACTATGTCTAATTAGTTTCGTCCAAGTGAATCTATTTTCTTCACTACTGTGTGCTGCGATGAACGTCTGAGACCAAAATTGCTGCTAGATCACGGATGGTGTGCAAATGAAAAACAGGTATACCGTGTTCAAGTTGCATTCCAGTACTGTACTTTACATGGTCACAAATATAATTACATTTTTCTTGCTTGTATCATCTTAAATATTGCCTGTTTTAGCTTGTACGTCGAATTTAGTATTCTGTTTTATATTTCGAGGTCTTTTATATAGAAAAAGTAGTCATATATGTAGATCACATGTTTATTATATCGATTTCGACATATTTCAAGGGCCCCCTAACTTATCTTCAATTGGCCGCCGTAGTTGATCACAGATGTGGTCATCTCGTTTTGTATTGTTGTAGCAAGCCGATTGTGAAATAATGATTGACATAGTAAAGATGGAAATATGTGTTGTTGTTGTGGTCTTCAGTCCAGAGACTGGTTTGATGCAGCTCTCCATGCTACTCTATCCTGTGCAAGCTTCTTCATCTCCCAGTACCTACTGCAACCTACATTCTTCTGAATCTGCTTAGTGTATTCATCTCTTGGTGTCCCTCTACGATTTTTACCCTCCACGCTGCTCTCAGATACTAAACTGGTGGTCCGTTGATGCCTCAGAACATGTCCTTCAGCGTTCTTCTGTAGCACCACATTTCGAAAGCTCCTATTCTCTTCTTGTCTAAACTATTTATCGTCCACGTTTCACTTCCATGCATGGCTACACTCCATACCAATACTTTCAGAAACGACTGCCTGACACTTAAGTCTATACTCGATGATAACAAATTTTTCTTTAGAAACGCTTTTACTGCCATTGCTTGTCTACATTTCATAACCTCTCTACTTCGACCATCATCAGTTATTTTGCTGCCCAAATAGCAAAGCACATTTACTACTCTAAGGGTCTCATTTCCTAATCTAATTCCCGCAGCGTCACCCGATTTAATTCTAATACATTCCATTACCCTTGTTTTGCTTTGGTTGAAGTTTATCTGATTTCCTCCTTTCAAGACACTGTCCATTCCAATCAACTGCTCTTCCAGGTTCTTTGCCGTGTCTCACAGAATTACAACTTCATCGCCGAACCTTAAAGTTTTTATTTCTTCTCCATGGATTTTAATTCCAACTCCGAATTTTTCTTTTGTTTCCTTTACTGCTTGCTCCCTTCCCCACCACAGCTTCCCTTTCATGCCCGACGACTCTTATAACTGCAATCTGGTTTCTGTACAAATTGTAAATAGCCTTTCGCTCCCTTTTTTTTTACCCCTGCCGCCTTCACAATTTGGAAGAGAGTTTTCCAGTTAACATTGTCAAAAGCTCTCTCTAAGTCTACAAATGCTAGAAACGTAGGTTTGCCTTTCCTTAATCTATCTTCTAAGATAAGTCGTAGGGTCAGTATTGCCTCACGTGTTCCAACATTTCTACGGAATCCAAACTGACCTTTCCAGAGGTCGGCTTCTAACAGTTTTTCCATTGTAAAGAATTAGTGTTAGTATTTTGCAGCTGTGACTTATTGAACTGATAATTCGGCACTTTCAGTAGTTCTACTGGAATGTTGTCTACTGCTGGGGCCTTGTTTCGACTTGGGTCTTTCAGTGCTCTGTCAAACTCTTCACGCAGTATCATATCTGTCATTTCATCTTCATCTACATCCTCTTCCATTTCCATAATGTTGTCCTCAAGTACATCGCCCTTGTATGGACCCTCTATATACTCCTTCCATCTTCCTGCTTTCTTCCTCGTTTAGAACTGAGTTTCCATCTGAGCTCTAGATACTCATACATGTGGTTGTCATTGTTGTATTTTATACGGATACGATAAAAAAATATGGATCATAATACAATGAAGAGTCAAAGAAACTGGTAAAGGCATGCATATTCAAATACAGAGATCGGTAACAGGCAGATTGCGGCGCTGCTGTCGACAACGCCTTTACAGTGTAAGTCACTAACTATTGCCACCTAGAATGACTCCGAAAGTATGATAGGAGCTGAAACGCTTGTGGAACAAATGTTGCATGGGACAACGGGGTCCATAAAATGACGTTGGTTTTTTGTTGCTAGGTGGGGTCGCGGCATGGTATAGTTTGGTTCTTATATTCTGATAGCGGCTACTGAGACGAATCCAATGATGTGTAAGAGTAATGTCTTTGAAGGTCAACGAAGGTCACAAAGGTTGCATGAACGTCCATTTCCAGAAGGTGTTCGAAGTGATAACCGTTGGTATCAGTGTAGCGCTGAAATCTTCTTCTTATGGATTATGTGATATTCCTTATCACTTCGGCACATATTGAAGCACATACTCTGAGAATTCTCTCTCGTACATCGTGCAAATAGTAAATATTCACCGAATAGGGCGTTTCCATCAAACGTGCCATTGACATGAAGTCACCATTGGACAGTTTCGCATTACAACACTAATAGAAACGGTGCGACTAGTATCGTCGAAGCAAACGACTGGGAATGATGTATTCCTTCGAAGAAGAAATCGATATTCTTCTCATTTACGGAGAATGCCAACGAAATTCCGTGAGAGCTAGAGACTAAAATGCGGGAAGGTATCCTCAACGTACTCACCCTATACGTCGTACATTTAAATATGTGTTTGATAAATAGAGAACAACTGGATCTTAAACGCATCGGAAACATATACGGTAAAGGAAAGTTACTAACGAGGAAACGGAAATTGGTACTCTTGACAGTGTGGTTCGGGATACTTGTGTTACTTCGCGCCAAATGGCAAGGGAATCTGCCATGATCCAGAGTAGTGTTGACGTGTTCTGCATCGTCATAAACAATCCTTACCATATCAGTCTCTACCAAGAATTAACTGGTATGGATTGTGTGCATCGCATTGAATTCTGCCGATGAGCTCAACTTTAAGATTCAGAGGGATGACACATTTATTAATTTGATTTTATTTACTGACGAGGCTACATTCACGAACCATGGAAATGTTAATTTACATAACATGCATTATTGGGAAACTGAAAATCCATGTTGGCTGCAGCAAGTTGGACACCAAAAACCGTGGTCTGTGAATGCATGGTTGGGCTTCTGGAGGACAGAATCATAGGACCCTATTTCATAGAAGGAAACCTTAATGGTAGGAAGTACTCCACATTCCTGCAATACACATTAGGTCTGTTATTGGAAGAAATACCTTTGGGAATAAGGAACAGAATGTGGTATCAACATGATGGGTGTCTGGCACATTTTTCACTCATGGCTAGAAATGAGTTGCAGAGACAGTGCCCAGATCGTGGAATTGGACGCTGAGGAGATGTGTCGTGGCCGGCTCGTTCGCTAGACTTGACGCCTCTGGATTTTTTCTTGTGGGGATTGTTTATAAATGTGTTCCAACTACACCTGACGATAAGCGAGAGAGAATTGTCAGAGCATAAGCTTCGATAAGTGCCGATGTGATAAGGAATATTACCCAATCCATGACAAGAATATTGCAGCACTGCATTGGTACCAATGGTCATCACTTCGAACACCTTCTGTAAATGGAGGTACATGCCACCTTTGTGACCTTTGTTGACTTTCAAAGACCTTACTGTTACATCATTGGATTTGTCTCGATAGCCGCTATCAGAAAATAAGTACCAAACTATAGCACCCCATTAAAAAAAAACGAAGTTGACTTTCATATCTCTGCCGCGACCCCACCTAGCAACAAAAAAACAACGTCATATTATGGCCTCTTTGTCCCAGGCAACTTTTGTCCCATGAACTTTTCAGCTCCTGTCATACTTTCGGAGTTATTCTTGGTGGCAATAGTTACTGACTCACTACAAGTGTCTGGCACAGGTTTTAGATCGGTTACTGTTGCTACAAGGCCAGGTTATCAAGATTTGAGTCAGTCTGAACGAGGTGTTAAAGTTGGCGCACGAGTTATGGGACACAGTATATCCGAGGTATCGATGAAGTGGGGATCTTCCGGTACAACCATTTCAAAAGTGTACCATGAATATCAGGAATCCGGTAAAATATCAAATCTCCGACATCACTGCGGGTGGGAAATGATCCTACTAGAATGGCACCAGCGACGACTGAAGAGAGTCGTCCAACGTGACAGAACTGCAACCCTTTCGCAAACTGCTGCAGATTTCAGTGATGGGCCTTCAACAAGTGTCAGCGTGCGAACCACTCAACGAAACATAATCGATGTGGGCTTTCGCAGCCGAAGGCCCACTCGTGTATCCTTGATGACTGCACGATACAAAGCTTTACGCCTCGCCTGGGCCCGTCAACACCGACATTGGACTGTTGATGACTGGAAACATGTTGCCTGGTCAGACGAGTCTACTTTCAAATCTTATCGAGCGGATGGACATGTACGGGTATGGAGACAACTTCAAGAATCCATGGACCCTGCATGTTAGCACAGGAGTATTCAAACAGGCGGAGTCTCTGTAACGGATTGGAGCGTGTGCAGTTGGAGTGGTATGGAATCCCTGATACGCCTAGATACGACTCTGACAGGTGACACATACGTAAGCATCCTGTCTGATCACCTGCATCCATTCACGTCCAGTGTTCATTCTGACGGACTTAGGAAATTCCAGTACGACAATGCCACACACCACCCGTCCCCGATTGCTACAGAGTAGCTCCAGAAACATTCTTCTGAGTTTAAACACTCTCCAATGGCCACCAAACTGCCCAGACATGAACAATATTGAGCATTTCTGGGATGCCTTAGAATGTGCTGTTCAGAAGAGATCCCTAATCCCCCTCGTACTCTTACGGATTTATGGAAAGCCCTTCAAGATCCATGATGTCAGTTCCCTCCAGCCCTACTTCAGAGATTAGTCGAGTGTATTCCACGTCGTGTTGCGGCACTTCTGCATGCTCGCGGGGGCCCTCCACGATATTGGGCATATGCACCAGTTTCTTTGGCTCTTCAGTGTATGTGCGTATACGTTGATCTGTTAAGGTAACGCTGTAAATGCTCTTTGACGCTAATGATAGCGCTGTCGTGTGTGCTTCAACAAAACACGCTAAGATCATCGCCCAAAATGAGTAGCACATTATCAGAAGAAAGTATATGTTCCTGGTTTCCTGCAGGCTCAATTCTGCTGCGGCGTGGATAGCAGACGCATCGGAGTGTGGGCGTGAAATTATGCCGAAATTGTGAACATACTTCAAAGTTGAAGTACGCTGGGCAGTATGTTTCTTTTGGGCAAAACGTCTAAATTGCACACAAATTAACCGTGAAATTCCGATGGTATACGGACCATGTCATGTCTAGCCTTAGTGAAGTGGAGCTCCCAGTTCGACCGAGACTGCATAGACGTGGGTGATGCTGACCCTCCGTATAGTCCATATCTTATACCATTCGAATTCCATTTTTTCGGTCACCTGAAAGATCTGGGGGAAAGTGAATTTAAAACAATGAGGACGTTCACACGGCGGTTGTCGAATGGCTCCATGACCAAGGAACTGAACGATTGCTGGAACGTTCCGACTGTTGTTTACAGATACTTGGCAACTACACTGTGTGATCAAAAGTATCCGGACACCTGGCTGAAAATAACTTACATGCTCGTGGCGCCCTCCATCGGTCGTACTGGAATTCAGTAAGGTGTTGGCCCACCCTTAGCCTTGAGGACAGCTTCCACTCTCGCAGGCATACGTTCAATCAGGTGCTGGAAGGTTTCTTGGCGAGTGGCAGACCATTCTTCACGGAGTGCTCCATTGAGGAGAGGTATTGATGTCTGTCGGTGATGCCTGGCACGAAGTCGGCGTTCCAAAACATCCCAAAGGTGTTCCATAGGATTCGGGTCGACTCTGTGCAGGACAGTCAATTACAGGGATGTTATTGTCGTGTAACCACTCGGCCACAGGCTGTGCATTACGAACGGGTGCTCGATCGTGTTGAAAGATGCAGTCGCCATCTCCGAATTGCTCTTCAACCGTGGGAAGCAAGAAGGTGCTTAAAACATCAGTGTAGGTCTGTGCTGTGATAGTGCCACGCAAAACAGGGGTGCAAGCTCCCTCCATGAAAAACACGACCGCACCAAAACACTACCGCCTCTGAATTTTACTGTTGGCACTACAAACGCTGGGAGATTGCGTTCACCGGGTATTCGCCATACCTACATCCTGCCATCAGATCGCCACTTTGTGTACTGTAATTCGTCACCCCACGCAATGTTTTTTTTTTTCAGCCGTCCAATATTTACGCACTTTACACCAAGCGAGAGGTTGTTCGACATTTACCGGCGTGATGTGTGGCCTATGAGCAGCCGCTGGACCATGAAATCCAAGTTTTCTCACCTCCTCTCTAACTGTCACAGTACTTGCAGTGGATCCTAATGTAGTTTGTAATTCCTGTGTGATGGTCTGGAAAGATGTCTGCCTATGAGGCATTACGACGCTCTTCGACTGTCGGCGGTCTCTGTCAGTCAACAGACGAGGCCGGCCTGCACGCTTTTGTGCTGTACGTGCCCCTTAACGTTTCCACTTCAATATCACATCGGAAACAGTGGACCAAGGGATGTTTAGTAGTGTAGGAATCTTGCGTACAGACGTATGACGCAAGTGACACCCAATCACCTGCGGAGCGCCCCATTCCGTTCTCTCACGATGTCTAATGACTACTGAGGTCGCTAATATGGAGTACGTGGCAGTAAGTGGCAGCACAATATACCCAATATAAAAAACGTGTCGTGTACTCGTGTCACTTTGAAGTGTAGCGCAGCATTCACTAAAGGCTACTTGGTCTGTCGTAATAATGTGTAATTTAGTTTTAAGAATATCCTAGTGCATATGATCCACCCACTCATCCTTCCAGTTCGTTTGGTACGTCGTTAAGTTTGAATATCAGTATTTGTAGTAACTGCCCACTGCGCACTGTTTATTGTAGTACGGTTTTCCTAATACAGCTATTTGTTCTGGCTTAGGCCCATTACATCTGTGCCAAAATCTAAATAATGTATAATTATAGATTTATAGAAAGACGATGGCGTGCTGCAAACCAACTGTGTTCCGAGAAAGTTCATATATGCAGTCATGTAGAAACAAATTGCTCTCAAAGAGAATTCATGAAGTGGGCTCTCAAAATGCACCGTGGATAATCGTAAGAGTTATGTGAGCAAAGCAGATTCATGTAAAGTTTTTTTTTTTTTTCCTCACTGCCTACTTGTTGTTGTCTGGTTACTTTTTATGACCCTTCTCCTCTGTTCTTACTAAGCCCTCCAACCATTATTTTATGTTGTTTATTATGATATTTCTGTAAATATGGTTAAGAATATAAATGATTTCTCAGAATATGAAAGCATGAGAAATCATTTGTTACACATTTTGTTCTTTCCACAACGTTCTAAAGAGTTCACTTCGTTTGTTGAGATTACATATTCTGCAGAGCTGTGTTAATGTTAGTCGAGCAAACATGAACTTAAACATCATTGACCTCTGTAATTTTTTTTGGCAGGTGCCAAGTCCTATTTCTATAAGCCTACTAATTTTTTTATTTTTTAGATTGTTTCAGGCATTTCGAAGTTATGCTAAAATATATGTAATCATTCTTCTACGCACATGAACTGCCGCAGATACAGGCACGCATTTTCAAAAATTGGTACAACGTGAGTCACACAAGGTTACTTAACATACAGAGTAATTGAGTTGCGCGATATCGTTTTATGCAACCCACAATATTAAACATCACCTTCGAGAACCACGCCTGTGATTCCCATATTCTCTCGCTCTCTATTCAGAAACTATTAGTTCTACATTTCTGCAAGGCCCTAGTTTTAGAATTATTTCAGAAAAGCGTACAAAACTGACTTTCAAACGCATCCCCACTGCAACACGAAGCCCCCCCCGGTCAGTATGGTCTAGTATGTTGTTCATGGCACTCCCTTCTACCACCGTACAATAACTTGCGACTGCGCGGGTTATATCCCACATTCAATCTTTTGTAGTCTTCATTGACTGGACTTATTACGTCACCAGCTTAGTCGATGAGTTACAAATTATACGTTTGACGTTTGTCTAGATTTTACTTCACAATTCTGTGTACGTTTTTATTGAACAACAAACGAATCGTGGCCTCTAGCGAAAACGTATCACAGTACGAAATTTAACTGCATTACATTTGCCACAACAAGATCCTGTTCATTTTTCTATAGCACTAATAGTTTACTCGTAAAGAGCGAGAGTATTCGTGTTTTTAGAAAACCTGATATCACACTGAGGTTTGCGTAAAACGATATCGATAGGGACAGCATAATCATCCCGTATACTTGTCGCTTCATAGTTTTTCATTATATAAAATATCTTCGCTACTTTCATAAGGCTTTGGCTTCTGGCACCGCTACATAGTAAAGTATCATCTGTGTAGTTTTTCCACCTTTATCTGATATTTAACGATGTCGAACATTTACCCGAATGTCAATGCGTTATTTATCAAAATTTAGATGACTTCCTTTCTATATTCCCGAAACACCTTTCGGCCGTGCCTCCTAGCAAAAGGAAATTATTATACTTGTTTAAAGTATATATAGTAATGATGCAGTTGCAATTTCTACATACGTTTGCCATGTTAGCAAAACCAATCGAGTAAAATACAGCTTTAAAAGACGCAGCGGTAAATTGACATTAACAGTGCTTTGCTGCCTCTCGACTGTCTATTGTCTACGCTCTCTCCCAGCGGAATATCTCCGAGATATCGTCAGGAAAGCAGTATGCGTTCGTTGACTGGAGCGTCCCGACGGCAAGTAATTAGCTTTTGTCACAATTACGGCCCTGGCAGCTCCAGCCCTTTTCCTGTCTCCGAAACGCGGTTACTTGAATACACGCCATTAGGCGCTTCCCATCCTTTCTGGCAGGGCAGGTGGGCCCCTCTGGAAGGATATGGCAGTGAAATATAGCAGCGCGTTATCTCCCCTTTGTTGTTGTGTTTCGAGAGCGGAGTAGCTTGCAGGTCAGGACAAACCCGTTTCCTGCCCGGCTTTCACAATTGCACTAATGAAGACGGCAATAAATAGCTAGCTTTTTTTTCCGTTACCTATCTCCTGGGCGGAGCATTGTAAAGGCCGGCGCTCCACATATCACCGCCACACTCTCAAATTTGAATGAACGAAAGCTGTAATCAACGGCAGCACTCACAGTGATTGCCTCTATTTGCATTCTGCTCCAGCATTATGTCTGCGAGTAACCACTCCAGGCAGAGACTTAAGTGCTGAAGGGTCGTTAGTTTTCACCCAGGTGTAAGTGAAAAGGGGACGGGAGAAAATATTTGAACGACGTAGCAACAAGTTCACTTCAGATGCTTACGTCACGTATCTAACGAAACCTGGCTTGGTTGGTTACCGTCCTTCCCCTTTCATTATCTGTGTAGTTGTATCATTAGCCTGCTGGATGCCCCTACTTTACAACCGCGAGTAACTTCGTTCCATTTTTCCGAAAATACAAACTTAGTCGTCAAAAATTCTCTGTCTAATGTATAGGCCAAACAGAAAGAAGCCATGAGATAGGTGAAACTTATCTTGTAAAGGCTGTAGTATTTCATTTTTATTATTTTTGCTAAGAATTCATCAATTTGTAAGAAACCCTTATCATAAAATGTGTGTATAACACCAAATAATGGAGAACAGATATTTATTATAGCTCACGGACAATGTCTATTATAGCTGTCAAAGAAATCTTGTAGTCACATTTACTTTTTGAAAAACAAAACATACGGAGGCTAGGACTTCCTCTTGTTGTTGACTTACTTCTGATCTTGTCTTCAAACCTGTAGGAGGTACATGTCGTAAGCTGAAATATCTGATGTATCGAATAGTGTCATACTAGCATTCAATACTGTCTGTATTTATTGTAGAATCTCTTTCTCACAACCGCATTAATTTCAGCTGATGAGCTCTCAGTTTTCAGGTGAATGTGTCTGTACATGTGGACGTATTGTTTAAAAGCAGAACCACGGACTGCTTATCGCGTCGTGTAGTTTAAGTACTGTATTCTAAACAAATCGAACGGGCATATCTATTTCTACAAAGTTAGATCTAATACTAACGAGCAACTTCTATGTAGAAGTCATTACAGTATTTTCATGGGCAACAAGCTTTCAAAAAATGATGTACAGTGAGCACCAGCACCTGGTACATCAGATGAGCACAATACAGGATGGCCTAAAGATATAATAAAGGTGATTCAGTATAACAAAAGTCTGGTTTTTGATGTGTGTTACAGTACTAATCATATCGTGTTAACACATTTGTGGCGTGTCTTTCCCTAGGCACACCTTTACTCATGCACTGCATACATTTTGCAAGATTTAAATACCTCTTTCATGTTTTATTTGCCAGGAATTTTCATTTATTTCCTTCCTAGGGAGGGGGCTTGGCACCGTCCATGTCTACTCTTCAACCTTTGATGAAAATGATTCAAAACTCCACTGATATGTGTAAAATGTGATTACCTTCATTTCATGAGGTGTGGACGCGTGTTGCGTGAAACTGATAGGACGTTTCTCCCGCGGGCTCCCGGTAATAAATTCTAAATGAGAGATTTGGATGAAGAGGGCACTGAAACGAAAGAGGCGGTACATGTAAACCGGGTCGAGTAGCGTATAGTACCTAGAAGAGAGTGTAGGTAGGGACATATGATGTTTTTGGTCGGTACTTCAATCAAGTAACTGATTTTAGAATTATATGAAATAATGAGCACCACCATAAGCAACTTTATACCATTTTATTTGGTTTTTGCTGTTCTCAGACATGGTGTTGCGTTTTGCGCAGCATTTGTATTTATTTCACGCCCTACATACTTAAATGCTACGTAATATAGAGCCACCAACTGTAACTATGATGGATATTGCCAAAACCTGTATAACAATGCCGACCCCGTAGAGAAACGGGAAGAGGCAAGGAAGAAGAAGAAAAGAAGAAGAAGGTTAAGTGAGCGGTCCTGCTTTGTTCAAAGCCTCACGACAAGGAGCTCATTGCCTCAGCCATGTACCTCAAACCATTTCCGATTTTAATGTCTGCCACTTCGCTTTTCCCGAGTAGACTCCATAAAGTATCCGTTCCACGTTGCTCCTCCTTCTCATCCCTTCCACCGAACACCTCTCCTCTCCATCCTTCACGGCATGTATATTTATTACGTTCTTTGGCGCGGCTTAGTTTGTGAAGATTAGGGCAATAAATCAGATCCACTGAATGGCGCCGGTTTATACTGTGCACAGTAAAGGCCAACCAAAGCTACCGGTCTGTACAACTTCTACAATGAATGGCTCATAATTGTCCGGAGTTGTGAGCGGGGGGAGGCGAGGCAGCGCAGGAAAAGAATGGGGACGTAAAAGAAAGGAAAATTTATTATAACATAATCTGTTGACTGCCCCCAAAAACATCTCGCAGCTCACTGGTGTTATGGATGATAAAGAGAGCAAAAAGGCGGGGAAGAGAACTGGGCGGGACTGGGTGCCTTCACACGGCCGAGGAGGCTTTTCAGCGCCGGACGCAGAGTTATGTATTACTTTGTGACCGGAGGTAAGAGCGGCTAATGGGCTCGGCGCTGACGTGTACACGGGCGCGGGCAACCGGTCGCTGGTCCTCCTCTATCCCCCCATCCCACCCTCCAGAAGCCTCACAAATCATAGCCGCGTCCTCTGTGAGGAGGGGCGGCGCCGCGGTGACACAGAACTGGCGGGACCTCCGCCAGTCCACACGTCTATATCGTGCGGATTAACGCGCTGTTACATCAACTGGAGCTCTGCTCTCCTCCACGCTGCAGCCTCTGGCGCAAAAATCCTCTCTGAGCCTCATCCATCAATACACTGAGGTGACGGAAGTCGTGGGATACATCCTAACATCATGTCGGATCTCCTTTCGTCCGGGGTAGAGCATCAGCTCGACACGGCATGGACTCAACAAGTCGTTGAAAGTCCCATGCATAAATATTGAGCCATGCTACGTCTAAAGCAGTCCATAATCGCGAAAGTGTTGCCGGTGTAGGATTTTGTGCACGGATCACATTGCAGTGAGTGATTCCACCACCACCCACTACGTTGTCTCTCAGAAGTTTGGCCAGCCTCCCCTTCCCATACCTATTGAGGTGCAGGCCATGCCTAGTGAAACCCAATCTAGTGACAGATTCAGCTGGCACCACTGTAATGTGATCCATTTTGTGCATCCCATAAATGTTATATGGGATTCATGTCAGGCGATGTGGATGGCCAAATTACTCGTTCGAACTGTCCAGAATGATCTCCAAACCGGTCGCGAATAATTGTGGTCTGGTGACATGTTTGGGAGCATGAACTGTATGAATGGTTGCAAATGGTCTCCAAGTAGCCGAACATAGCCATGTCCAGTCTATATCGGTTCAGTTGGACCAGAGGACCCAGTCTGTTTCATGTAAACACAGCCCATACCATTACGGAGCCACCACCAGCTTGCTCAGTGCCTTGTTGACAACTTGGTCCACGGCTTCGTTGGGTATACGCAGCACTTGATCCCTCCCATCAGGCCTTACCAACTGAAATCTGGTCTCATCTGACCAGGCTACGGTTTTCCGGTCATCTAGGGCCAACCGATATTGTCAAGAGACCAGGAGAGGCACTGCAGGCGATGTCGTACTGTTAGCAAAGGCATACGCTTCGGTCGTGTGCTGCCGTAGTGCATTAACGTCAGATTAAGCCGCACTATCCTAACGGATACGATCGTTGTGCGTCTCATATTGATTTCTGCCGTTATTTCACAAAGTGTTGCTTGTCTGTTAGCACTGACCACTCTACGCAAACGCCGCTGTTCTCGGTCGTTATGTGAAGGCCGGTACTCTATGCACACTCTTAGCACGTGGATCTCGGTATGTTGAATTCCGTAACTATTTCCGAAATGGAATGGCCCATGCGTGTAGCTCAAACTACCATCCCACGTTGAAAATCTGCTAATTCCCGTCGTGTAGTTATAATCACGTCGGAAACTTTTTCAGCATGAATCACCTGAGTTCAAACTACAGCTCCGCCAATGGCCTGCCACTTTATACCTTGTACACGCGTTATTACAGTCATCTATAAATGAGTATATCGCTATCCCATGACCTCTGTCACCTCAGAATAATGCCGCCGCGAACGGGCCATCCTTGGATAAACTGTTCTCACTTTTCTTGTGGTGTCAGATTTGGATAAAATCTCACGCTTTCGAGAAATGAATCATCTTTACCGTAGTCAAATATGCAAATGGTGCGTGGATCTTTGTCATTTCCAAGTTTTACCACGCGCTTCAAATCCTTGCGCTTCAAACTTACTATCCGAATCTGTCTCCTCCCGCCCATCCGTATACATTACCGGCGTATTAAATTCCCACATACCCTTAATCACATGTACTTCCTCAATAAATGATGTGTTTACCGCAAAATCTAATCCAGACACTCGCCATATCCTCCATACTTGCCGCACCTGTGCCACCGAAGTCGGCACACTAAAAGAAAGTCTGTCACAGCCGGCGACTACATTGCTACTATCGACTGTTTCTTGTTTCGCCGTGTCGGTCGATCGACTACAAATACCACACCCGAAAGTTTTAGAACCATTATTCTGCACCACTATTGAATCTTCTGCTGATAAACCTGGGCATCGAACCACTCTCTCTTAGTAATTAAAAAGAAAGGTCTGTAAATATATGCCGAGATAAAGTAAAGATTACGATGTTTCAGTATTTTAATACATATCGCAAGCAGTAGAAGCATCTCTCACCTGCGTCTTACGGAAGAGCGTAGATTCCACAGACTTCGAAGAGACTGTCGTCACGATCCACATCTTCTAAGTGACTGCCACTATCTTCACTTCTCTTCTACTACTTCCCAATCTTATTATTAATTCTTCCAACCTTTGTTCAAATGGTTCAGATGGCTCTGACCACTATGGGACTTAACATCTGAGGTCATCAGTCCCCTAGAACTTACAACTACTTAAACCCTAGTAACCCAAGGACATCACACACATCCATTTCCGGGGCAGGATTCGAACCTGCGAGCGTAGCGGTCGCGCGTTTCCAGTCTGAAACGCCTACAACCGCTCTGGCATAGCGACCGGCCCAACCTTTGTTACACAGGAGGTTCTTGTTGCCATACCTGTTCCAAATTGTGGCACGTATTGTGAAAATATTCTTCCATCTTGTGGGTGTGACACTACCCACTTCCTCACGAACTGCAAATTCAGTGCCTATGAATTTGATTCTTTTATTTCAGTCCACACATATGTTTTCGCGTGAGTCCACACCAATTCTACTGCGTAGAAATAGCAATCATTTGCTCTATGATGATTTTCCTCTGCGATGTTGTCAGTGTCGTAAACGATATTACGTGTTTTACGCCATTTCACTATTTCCAGCAGCTCTGCCCACTTCATTACACTGTCAAATGAAACTATGCCGCTCTTCTCTAGCCAGTCCGCTATGTCACTTTTCCTGTTGCTGCATGTGGGAGCTTTGTCTAACTGAATGGAGTGACATAGTGCACTATCGAATATTAAACTGAGTTCTTTTCTACCGATGTGAGGAAAGAGTGCACGAACCACTCTTTAAATTTCGTTGTCTTCATTTCCTCGTGGTAATCGCCAATTCCTTACATCTGGACATATTCCACATCGTCTACCGTCTTCCGTATCATGAGATTATTCCGAGATCTATTCACCAAGGAATGAAGAGTCCATCCCACCTTCCACCTGCGTACCTACTATACTAACCGGCCCCAAACAGCAACATTTCGTATCCAGAACGTCTTCGATTGTGGAGAGTGTTGCACCTTGGTACAATTTTTAGCCTACAGCCAGCTTTGCTATGTAAGTTCAATATATTTTCTTGTCCCATTTTTAAATCATGGTTCAAATGGGTCTGAGCACTAGGGGACTTAACATCTATGGTCATCAGTCCCCTAGAACTTAGAACTATTTAAACCTAACTAACCTAAGGACAGCACACAACACCCAGTCATCACGGGGCAGAGAAAATCCCTGATCCCACCGGGAATCGAACCCGGGAACCCGGGCGTGGGAAGCGAGAACGCTACCGCACGACGACGAGCTGCGGACTTTTAAATCATGCATTCACTTTTTATGTGCTGGAATCTTACGCGGCATGTCCATGTAACTAGGAACAAATATTCGATTGAAATATAAAAGCATTCCAATCGGGAAAATCTTATTAGTACCGCATTTAACAGTATATCTGTTATGTTATTACTTTACTATACATCAGTTAGCAGTAAGTGACATCAAATTTAGCAGAAGTGTTATCAAAAGGAGTTCAATAACTTTGAAATTGAAGCTGTTGTAAATCAACAGAAATTTTGATTTTCAAGACAGGTAAAATTGTTAAGAAACTAAAGAAACCCAGTTCATTTGAAAATACACATGTTCCACGGTAAAATACCTTCTTCTGTTCCAAGGTGCAAGAAGGTGCCCGATCGACGAAGTATGGCTTGAATGTCCACATGTTCTAACAATACGTAGCATTTTACTCACCGTAAAATTCTGTTCCTGAATAATTAATAATACACTTCAAATATCTTTAATAGACTCTAAGAAGAAATGACCCATCCGGAAGGAACTGTCCGAATTGCTAGATATGATGTACATCTGCATGCAGACAAGCAAATGATTATAATTTCATAAGAATTTGATGAGTTATTCAAGAGAAAAAGCTTCACAAATTGAGCAAATCAGTAACCATTTGGTTCACTTCTGGCCCTTACGGCAACAGTTATTCTCTTGGCATTGATTGTACAGTTGTTGGAAGCCATCCTGAGGGATAACGTGCCACAATCTGTCCAACTGACGCGTTAGATCTTCAAAATCCCAAGCTGCTTGGAGGGCCAGTCCATAATGCTATAAACGTTCCCAACTGGAGAGAGATCCGGCGAACAGCCAAGGTAGAGTTTGGGAAACACAAAGACAAGCATTTCAAACTCTCGTAGTGTGCGGGTGGGCATTTACTTGCTGAAATGTAAGTCCGGGATGGCTTGGCATGGGGTCCAACAAAATGGGGCGTGGAATATCGTCGCCGTACCGCTGCAATGTAAGGGTGGCCCGGATATCATCCGAAGGTGTCCTGTAATGAATAGAAGTGGCTCCAAAGACCATCACTCTTGGTTGTCGAGCCGTATGGTGGGCAACAGTCAGACTGGCATCCCATCGCTGTCCAGGATGTCTCCAGAGACGTCTTCGGCCTGGAATGTCACTGACTGGAGTATAACTCTCTTCGATGATGAGTCCCGCTCCGAACTGAGCCTCGGTGACCAGTGAAGATGTGTCTTGGACGGAGTCAGTGTATCTGATCTGTCTGCGTCTGGAGTAAGCATCACGTTCAAGTGTGAGAACACTTTCTAAATGAAACTTCCTGGCAGATTAAAACTCTGTGCCGGACCGAGACTCGAACTCGGGACCTTTGCCTTTCGCGGGTCTTTCTTTCAGGAGGTCTAGTTCTGCAAGGTTCGCAGGAGAGCTTCTCTAAAGTTTGGAAGGTAGGAGACGAGGTACTGGCAGAAGTGAAGCTGTGAGGACGGGGCGTGAGTCGTGTTTGGGTAGCTCACTTGGTAGAGCACTTGCCCACGAAAGACAAAGGTCATGAGTTCGAGTCTCGGTCCGGCACACAGTTTTAATCTGCCAGGAAGATTCATATCAGCGCACACTCCGCTCTAGAGTGAAAATTTCATTCTAGAAACATCCCCCAGGCTATGGCTAAGCCATGTCTCCGCAATATCCTTTCTTTCAGGAGCGCTAGTTCTGCAAGGTTCGCAGGAGAGCTTCTGTAAAGTTTGGAAGGTAGGAGACGAGGTACTGGCAGAAGTGAAGCTGTGAGGACGGGGCGTGAGTCGTGCTTGGGGACCTCAGTTGGTAGAGCACTTGCCCGCGAAAGGCAAACGTCCCGAGTTCGAGTCTCGGTCCGGCACACAGTTTTAATCTTCCAGGAAGTTTCATATCAGCGCACACTCCGCTGTAGAGTCAAAATTTCATTCCACTTTCTAAATGTTTGCAGGTCGTTTATCTGAGGCGCGACGTGGTTACCAGCCTGGTATTCACCTACCTGGATGTGGAAGACCGTTAAGAACTGCATCCAAGGTGACTGGCTCACCAGCCCTCATCGTTAATCCACGATCAGGAGCGTCACGCCTCTCCAATCCCAGAAGCGGCACATTAACGCGCTTGTCTATACGGACTGGTATGTAAGGCCACTCGCTAAAGCATTGAATTATTGCGGTTCATAGACCACAGTATGTGAATAGTGTGTGTTCCGGGCCGGCCGCGGTGGCCGTGCGGTTCTAGGCGCTCCAGTCCGGAGCCGCGCTGCTGCTACGGTCGCAGGTTCGAATCCTGCCTCGGGCATGGATGTGTGTGATGTCCTTAGGTTAGTTAGGTTTAAGTAGTTCTAAGTTCTAGGGGACTTATGCCCACAGCAGTTGAGTCCCATAGTGCTCAGAGCCATTTCCTTTTTTTTTGTGTGTTCCGGAAATGGATGCATTGAAACACTAAAGTGACACAAAATTCCTTCTTATGGGCAGTCAAAGTAACCTAAGGTTGGTGAAGGCTTATAACGAGTCTGTTCCCTCACTTTAAACATTTACTAAATTCTAAATTAGAACATGTGGAAGAACACAATGTTTATTTATTTCTTTACCCTGATCGCATTATGTCTTTTAGGTTACCTCTTATTCTGGTCCAAGATTTTCTACTTGAGGTACAGCTGTCGTAAAAATGAATATAGGCGTGAACAGCTCAGTGCTTTCTATAATGATCCTATTGGACGTTGTATACTCTGCGATCGACTTTTGGATCCGGGCAGTAACACGGGATCCAACAGTTTAACGTGGACAGCAAAACACTGTAACACTCTGCGTTTTCATATACACAAATCACTTACAGTGGTGAAAGACAGAACAAACCCTTGGCCTGAGTTTGGTTCGTACCTACTGAGCCCGCAAGCCAATTAACCTTCTTGCACCAGAGCTGAGTTATGCATTGGTACAATTGTGCTATATTATTACACATTTTTGCTTTTAAGTCAGTGTTCAAACTTTAATGTTACATTTTTTTCTTATTTGCTTCATCTTCTCCTCTTCTCATACTCTATTCTTTGACTGTGTTCCTGTTTACTTTGTTCTGTCCCGATTTTCCTTTTCCTTTCTTTTTTTTTTTGCTTCAAATTTCATCTTCATAATCTTATTTCTGAATTTTCCTCTTTCATATATCATTTTTCTATTGATTCCTCGTTGTCTTAAATCTTTTTTTATTTATTGAAGCCAGTTGGGTTTTTTAGCTGAGCTGTATTTATTTACGAATAGCCAGCTTCGTCAAGAGACTGTCATCAAATCATTGACGCCATTACATGAGATTAAAAGAAGGTTCCGTGGCGTCAAGCCTTGATTATCAGTTAAATCAATAAGTATGTACTTGACGCGAAGAGCCTGTCACTGATAATAGTTGTGAAGCAAGTTAAAATCTTCTAGGCTACTGGGCCGCGTAGATCTGGGAGAGAGACATCACAAGAGAAATATGACGCAGCGTAACGAACTACAATATTATTTCTTCAGTAACAACGACCACGAAAGCTTGCAGATTACCAAAATAATTGCGTACTTCACGCCAAGTAACCTTCCTGATAAAGCAGCTTCTGTGGGGATTGGGGGGAGGGGGGAGTTTCGTGATCACGTTTTTTGTGGTCTGTAGCAATTTTTACAGAAATTATTTTGGTAATGGAACGTAGTCGAAGCAAATCATCTGATGCTGAAGAGATCAGGAAACGAAACACTAAAGAAGTAGACAATGGAGAAAAGAATAGCAGTCCATCGCGAAATCCGGCGTTTTATTACACAGACCTATATTTCAACTATTGCACAGTCATCTTCAGTGCATATAATAATATGTGATATTAGTTCAAAGTGTCAAGCAATAAGCAGTATATAGGAATGTAACTCATGTCCATGCTAGAAGCCCGTATGTTCTTCATCAACGAAAATTGCTTACAACGTGACACTTTGGACTAATATCACCTATTGTTACGCGCACTGAAGATGCTTATGTGATAGTTGAAATCTAGATCTGCTGTAATAAATCGGCGGATTTCGCGGCCGATTGCAGTTCTTTTCTCCATCGTCTGTATTTAACGATCTCTGCGCATAGCGGGATCATATACCGGATGATCAAAAAGACAGTATAAATTTGAAAATTTAATAAACCACGGAATAATGTAGATAGAGAGGTAAAAATTAACACACATGCTTGGAATGACATGGGGTTTTATTAGGACCACCCCATATTGCTAGACGCGTGAAAGATCTCTTGCGCGCGTCGTTTGGTGATGATCGTGTGCTCAGCCGCCACTTTCGTCATGCTTGGCCTCCCAGGTCCCCAGACCTCAGTCCGTGCGATTATTGGCTTTGGGGTTACCTGAAGTCGCAAGTGTATCGTGATCGACCGACATCTCTAGAGACGCTGAACGACAAAATCCGACGCAAATGCCTCACCGTAACTCCGGACATGCTTTACAGTGCTGTTCACAACATTATTCCTCCACTACAGCTACTGTTGAGGTATGATGGTGGACATATTGAGCATTTCCTGTAAAGAACATCATCTTTGCTTTGTCTTACTTTGTTATGCTAATTATTGCTATTCTGATCAGATGAAGCGCCATCTGTCGGACATTTTTTGAACTTTTGTATTTTTCGGTTCTAATAAAACCCCATGTCACTCCAAGCATGTGTGTCAATTTGTACTTCTCTATCTACATTATTCCGTGATTTATTCAGTTTTCAAATTTATACTGACTTTTTGATCACCCGGTAGATTCTAATGTAACTAAAGTGGTAGCTGGGTGAACTGGCTAGGCCACAAACTAATTGACGAAAGTCAAAGTATGGAAGATATAAAATACAGACCGGCAACAAAGAGAAAAGCGATCCTGGAAAGGAGAAGTTAGCCATTATCGGATATGAATTTTGGTGTTAGGTCTCTTCCCAGTTTCGATATTGCAGGGCCTGTGTTGTACGATTCAATGTTCCTTCGAACATGCGTGCATAAACAGCACATATAAAAAGCTTTCGAAATGAGAGGGTGGAGAGGAATGTAAAGATTGAATGGGCAGCTCAACTAACAAATGAAGAGATACGGAAGGGAATTGGGGAGAAAACTGCTTCCTAGCACAATATGACAACAACAAAGGACTGGTTTGGAGAAGATCGTTAAGATTCAAAGACTACTTGCTTTGTTTTAATGATAGAACTGTGTAAAGGAGAGGATGGGGTAAAAATTGCTTGAGGTTTTGTAACGTTGTTGCTTTATTTTGTTATGAAAGCGGTGCTGATAGACAATAAAAGCGGGTTAAAAGCTGTGAGCTGTCTGGGGAAGTTAACCTTGCATTGCTGCGCAACTGTTTCACCAGGTATCCAGTCTAGCTTACCAAATTCCCAACCAGACTAACATTAATTATAATCTTTTAATAGTCATAGTATAACCCGTGATATATATATATATATATATATATATATATATATATATATATATATATATATATATATAAGAGAATTTAAATAAAAAGGAATAAATCAGTTTATATTTGGAAATTTATTTTAACATTGATCATTGAAATTTCAGCATATTAAACTTGATTCATAACTAAACTGGTGCCTTATTTAGGATTGCGAAAATGTGAGATTGTAGTCTTACGGAACACATCAAATATGGAGCCAAGATTGGGAGACTGCATACAACAGTGCATTGATAAAATAGCACACGAAGAACGTTGAAACATATGCAAAAGGAAATTAACCACAACCAACCGATTCAATTTTCACCCAAAGAAGTTACGTTTGTAGCACAATCCTGTCCGTCATGTAATTATCACACACTGGTATACTAAATTCATACTAACTCTCTGTGAAATTTCCCGAAAAGAATAGCTGAGGGATACTTTGATGATTACACCACGTGCTTCACGTGGTCAACTTGGTTTACACAAAGAGTGTAACTCCACAATAATTTTGATAATTAAAGCAAATTAGATCGAAAAGTAATTTACAAAAGAAAAACCTCGAACTGGTTACTATCGTCTTACTATTAACCTGATGGGTCAAACAGCTGTATAAGCACGTGGTACTGGTCTCACAAAGTACACCCCACGTGGGTTGAACATAAAGAAAAGTTGCTATATTGAATCACTCGAATCACACTGCGTTGCAATTTAAGATAACATTAGATATTTTATAGCTAAACCTGAAATAAAGGTGATTAAATTTTCAGTTAGGCTGAACTTAAGAAATCCATTGTCCTACGGACTTAGCAGAGACGCGCTTAGCCGGATATCTTACCACTTCAGACGCTCGCCGCGGACAGACTGCCGTGGTCCCTTCCTGAGGGGTGGCTCACAAATACAAACGGAAGTGACCAGAAAGGCAGCTTCCTATACCAACATGACAAGGGACGGACAGGACCGTACTAAGAATAGAAACCTCTCTGCTTTGAGAAAGCATAGCTACCTGTTCCGACGTTGGTCCTACTGTTCTCTAGCAGACAGGCTTGTCTGCTACCATCCAGCATGCAACTAGAAATACATTTGCTCATTCATCCTCTCACACAGAAGGGAAGGGGGATGACAGTATCTTATCATATACTGTATATAAAAGAATGCGGATGTAGGTTCCGTATGAGACTGTGTGACATGAATTACATATAAACTGTGTTTTAAAGTGTAGTAATGTGACAGATCGTTCTTGTTTATGTGTAAAAGTAACACGTTCCACAACTCAGTCTCCTCCCAGATAGTCAGAAACGCCACAGTAAATTTAGAAGAGGAATTTATGCTGTAAATGACAACAGATTTAAGAAATTAACATGAAAGGAATCCAACAGAGACCTTTCAGTTTGATGACAGCAATCGTTTCAAAGGAAAGTACAGTTAGGTGACAAGTCATGGGATAGCGATATGCACATATATAGATGGTCGTAGTATCGTGTGCGCAAGAGTAAAAAGGCAAGGCATTGGCGGAGCTGTAGTTTGTGATCAGGTGATTCATATGAAAAGGTTTCTGACGCGATTAAGGCTCTACAACGGGAATTAACAGACTTTCAACGCGGAATGGTATTTGTAGCTAGACGCATGAGACATTCGATTCCTGAAATCGTTAGGGGAATTCAGTGTTCCGGGATGCATAGTGTCAAGATTGTGTCGAGAGTAACAAGTTTCAATCTCTCACCAGGGCCAACTCTGTGGCCGACGATCTTCACTTTGCGACCGAGAGCAGCGGCGTTTGCGTAGAGTTGCCAGTGCTAAAAGACAAGCAACACTGCGTGAAATAACCACAGAAGTGAAGGTTGGACATGCGACGAATGTATCCTTAAGGGTGGTACGGCCCAATTTGGCGTTAATGGGCTATGGCAGCAGACGACCGACGCGAGTTCCTTTGCTGACAGCACAAAATCGTCTGCAGCACCACTCCTGGGCTCGTAACAATAGCGGTTGGACCCTAGATGAGTGGAAAACGTTGGCCTGATCAGATGTGTCCCGGTTTAGTTGGTAAGAGATGACAGAAGGGTTCGAATGTGGCGCAGACCCCACTAAGCAATGGAGCCAAGTTGTCAAGAAGCCACTGTGCAAGCAGGTGGTGGCTCCATTTGGTGTGGGCTGTGTTTACATGGAGTAGACTGAATCCTCTAGTCCAAATGAATCAACCAATGACTGGAAATGTTTAGTTCGGCTACTTGGAGACCATTTTCAGCCGTTCATGGACTTCACGTTCTCTCGACAAAGCGCCGTGTCACCTGGCCACAATTGTTCGCTCTTGATTTGAAGAATATTCCGGCCAGTTCAAGTGGAGAATTAGACCACCCATATCACCCGGCATAAATCCCATCGAACGTTTATGTGACATACTCGAAACGGCAGTCCGTCCACAAAATCATGCACTGGTAACACTTTCACAATTATAGACGGCTATATAGGAAGCATGGGTCAATATTTCCGCAGGGGACCTGCCACGTGAAGTTTCTGCACTACGCCGACCAAAAGGAAGTCCGACACGATATTAGGAGATATACCATGACTTCTGTCACCTCAGATTATGTTGCAGACGTTATGCAGAGTTGAGGAGTCTTGTTCAGAACATACTACGGTGGAGAGTTGCATTAAACTAATCTTCGGACTGAAGATTAGATTAGATTAGATTTACATTCGTTCCAATTTATCCGTGGTGAGGAGGTCCTCCAAGATGTAGAACATGTCATAAAAACAACAATACATGACAAATATTTACAACTAAAACAAATGAGCTAATGTACCATTTCACAGGTCCCAAGTGGAATGATCGTCATTTTTTAATGAACATTATATGAAAGAGTAATTTTACAAAAACTAATGCACTGAATTTAAAATAAAAAAAAGTTTTTATTTATTTATAAGCTAATAAACGTGTAATACAACTACTATAATACTTATTTACAATGAACACATTACTGCACTGAAATGGTGCAGAAGTTATATTGTACTCACACACACAGACACACACACAGCCGGCCGAAGTGGCCGTGCGGTTAAAGGCGCTGCAGTCTGGAACCGCAAGACCGCTACGGTCGCAGGTTCGAATCCTGCCTTGGGCATGGATGTTTGTGATGTTCTTAGGTTAGTTAGGTTTAACTAGTTCTAAGTTCTAGGGGACTAATGACCTCAGCGGTTGAGTCCCATAGTGCTCAGAGCCATTTGAACCATTTTTGAACACACACACACAAACACACACACATATTTACAATGAACACATTACTGCACTGAAATTGCGCAGAAGTTATACACACACACAAACACACACACACACACACACACACACACACACAAATTAGTTGGTTTTACTGAGAAATTCATCAATGGAGTAGAATGAGTTGGCCACCAATAAATCCTTTAGGCTTCTCTTCAATTGAATTTCATTGGTTGTTAAGTTTTTTATGGCTGCTGGCAAGTTATTGAAAATGTGTGTTCCTGAATAATGCACACCTTTTTGTACAAGACTAAGTGACTTTAAATCCTTGTGAAGATTATTCTTATTTCTAGTATTCCATGAATTGAGTTGTTGGTTTGAAAAAGTGATACATTTTTAATGACAAATTTCATTAAGGAATAAATATATTGGGAAGCAATAGTTAGTATCCCTAGTTCCCTAAACAGGCTTCTGCAGGATGTTCTTGAGTTCACACCACATATAACTCTTACTACACGTTTTCGTTGCCGGAAAACTTTAGCTTGCGTTGATGAATTACCCCAAAAAAGAATCCCATATGAACGTTATGGAATGAAAGTAAGCATAGTATGCCAGCTTTCTCATTTTTATATCCCCTATGTCTGACACAATTCGCATTGCAAATAGAGATTTGTTAAGACGCTTCAGAAGGACCACATAGGAATATGATTGTTGGGGAATCGTCGCATTGACCTAAACAGGGATTAGGTCAAAAGGAAAACAAAAATAGGAAATTTCTTCCTCAACAAGAAATTTACTGGCAGGTTGATAACTTACTCACGTAAGCAGTGGACGTGATTGGATGCGGGACCAAGTGGAGCTGCTTTGGAGAGAAGATATTTCTGTGGCGCAAGAACTGCGCGTTTTAGACGCCGGTGGAACGAGTTCCTTGATTGAGTTTACAAGCGGGCCGGTCCGGCAAGTAGTAATGACGCCAGCGGCGGCTTTCGCACATCCATCAGGCCGCTGCTCGTTAGCGAGACCGCGGCGCTGGAGAGGGTCGCTAATGCACGCACACCTGGGGGAATTATCCCCGGCTCGGCCGCTCCTTGTGGAGAATGAAGGATGTGAAATTTATGTCATCATTCTGTTCCGCTGTCGGGACGTGTTTTATGTTCGGGTGGCTGGCTGTTGAGGGGAGAAACGGCGGTCGGGTAATCTTCAAGCAGGCTCCAGGCTCCGTAGCCACTCACTTCTGCCCTGTGTAGCGGTCCCCTTTCCGTCCGGACAGCGTGAATGAATGAACAGGCAGTTTGTTAGTAATGCCGGCTGCGGCCCCAGTGACATTTAGTGAGCGAAAGGATAAGTAATTACGACACCCGGCGCAATTATTCTTTCAGGCCTGGCGGTCCGGGCCATACAGTTCAGCGCCGAGAATTACGACAGCGTCGAGTCACAAATGGCCCTCTTCATGGGCAACCTTCTAATGAGTGTCTTATGCAAGCTGCAGCTTGTAGAACGAAGAGAAGTGGCTCAAATGGTTCAAATGGCTCTGAGCACTATGCGACTTAACTTCTGAGGTCATCAGTCGCCTAGAACTTAGAACTAATTAAACCTAACTAACCTAAGGACATCACGCACATCCATGCCCGAGGCAGGATTCGAACCTGCGACCGTAGCGGTCGCTCGGCTCCAGACTGTAGCGCCTAGAACCGCATGGCCACTCCGGACGGCTGAAGAGAAGTACCTCACCGATGATGCCGATGAGAAGCATCTGATCAGTGGATACATGACGAGGATAATATCTTTAGTTCGCCCATCGATTTGCGGTATAGCTTAGGGGAAGTTTGCTATCGATGGGCTGTCTCCAGCGATGGTCCGGCTAGATTTCTCTGTGGATGTTGACAGGAGAAGCATTCTGGCAAATATAAAGTGTACGGAATATAGCCAAACATTCTTCATCTTACAGGTGAGTTGGTCCACGAAGACAGAAGGAAGCAGGAAGAAGTGTAAGATTTGCACTATGTTCTTATAACTGACTGTTACTAACGTTTGACACATCGAACTGATATGATTATAGTAATTAAAATTCTGCTGGCATCATTGGAAATTACGAGTAATTCGCACTACTTCATGTTATTCACATTACAAAGTTACATGCTGTGGATGGAAGCTAGTTAGATGCTTTAAGCGTTGCAGTGGTAGTTGCCTTGAATGGGCGACCTCGAATCGAAGCGACATTTTTACCTCTAGCCACATTTTCGAATACTGAAGTGCCAAAGAAACTGGTACAGGCATGTGTATAGAAATACAGAGATGTGTGAACAGGCAGAATACGGCGTTGCGGGCAGAAACGCCTTAATAAGGCAACAAGTATTTTGAGCATTTGTTGGGCCGGCTACTGCTGCTACAATGGCAGGTTATCAAGATTTAAGTGAGTCTGAACGTGGTGCTACAGCCGGCGCACGAGCGATGGGACAGCATCTCCGAGTTAGCGATGAAGTGGGGATTTTCACGTACGACAATTTCATGAGCGTACCGTGAATATCAGGTATCCGGTAAAACATCAAACTCCGACATCGCTGTGGCCGGAAAAAGATCCTGCAAGAACGAGACCAACAACGACTGAAGAGAATCTTTCAACATGATAAAAGTGGAACCCTTCCGCATATTTCTGCAATGCCGGGCCGTCAACAAGTGTCAGCGTACAAACCATTCAACGGAACATCATCGATATGGGCTTTCGGAGCCGTACGAGACAAACCTTTACGCCTCGCCTTGGCCCGTCAACACCGACTTTGGACTGTTGATGACTGGGGATATGTAGCCTGGTCGGACGATCCTCGTTTCATATTGTATCGAGCGGATGGATGTGTACGGGTATGGAGACTACCTCATGAATCCACGGACCCTGCATGTCAGTAGGGGACTGTTCAAGATGATGGAGGCTCTGTAATTGCGTGGGGCGTATGCAGTTCGGGTGATATGGGGCTCACGATACGTTTAGTTACGACTCTGACAGGTGACACGTAATTAAGCATCCTGTCTGACCACCTGCATCCCCTCATGTCTAGTGTGCATTCTGACGGACTTGAGCAATTCCATCAGGACAATGCGACACCGCACACATCCACAATTGCTAGAGAGTGGCTCCAGGAACACTCTTTCGAGTTTAAACACTTCCGATGGCCACCAAACTCCCCAGACGTGAACATTACTCAGCATATCTGGGATGCCTAGCAAGGTGCTGTTCAGAAAAGATCTTCACCCCCTCGTACTCTTATGGATTTATGGACAGCCCTGCAGGATTCATGGTGTCAATTCCCTTCAGCACTACTTCAGACGTTAGTCGAATCCCTGCAACGTCGTCGTGTTGCGGCTTTTCAGCGTGGTCGCGAGGGCCCTACACCATACTAGACAGGTGAACCAGTTTATTTGGCTCTTCAATGTATGTATGTATGTAGAATTTAATGGCTACTACATTATAGGCCATTCACGGATAGTGCCTGGCCCAATGAAGGAGACCAGACCCCTTCAATGGGCTACTGATACATTATTTTATTTTTAAAATGTTTTTCATCAGTGAATACTTACGACTTCTGTGTCTACTATAGTTTAATGCAAAAGATAATGTTCAAATTATACTAAAATTAAAATATTTATTTCAATATCAGAGAATTTTTATACATATTTTCCTTAGGTGACCCATCGATAACAAACTTCCCCTACGTGGTATAGAATAATGAGAACAATAGGAAGAAATTCAAATGAGAAGTAAACGAGACTGTACGATTAACACTGGAAATATAGAAAAAGGAAGACGAGATGTTATCTGTATTTCTCAGGACTCAAAATTTGGATGAAAAGTCATGCGTTCTACGAATATCTCACTCGTCTCCGCAACGAGAAGAAAGGGTTTTAAAGTCAGGTCGACGACGTACTCATTAGAGTACGAGCTTACATAAAAGAAGGGTAGGAAAGGAAATCAGCAACGGTCCTTTAGGAGAAACCATCTCGGCATTCGCCTTAACTAATTTAGAGAAACTACGTATATAACACTTAATGAGAATGCCCAGACGGAAATTCAACACCGCTCTTCTGGAACACCAGTTCAGGAAACTAACCATTCTGCCACTTCTTTCGATCCAAGTCAGAGACTGAGATAACATAAATCTTCAATAAGGTGACTAAGGACCTAAGTAGGTGGGTGGTGAGTAGTTTAATAGTAGTGTAAATAAAGAAAGATATCGTAAGTACAACAATAGCAGAGGTGGAACTCACAGAAAATTCGGGAAGTTCTAAACCATATCGATGACAGAGCAAGAGATGAGTACGCAGAGGATAAGATGGACGTCTACCCACGTAAAGCACTAAAAAATATATCAACAGAGACTGTAACAAAGGTAGAAAGAGAAACGTGCAAATAAAGTAAGAAAAACATTCCTTGCAAAATATACGCAGTATCGGAGAAGTAAAATGTCTAGGGTGTTAAAGTATGATATTCGGATGGTCAGTTAAGTGCAGAAGAAACAGCAGATCGATAACGGTAGTAGGTTAAAGATCTGTATGATAAAGAAGAATTATCGCGAACACAGAATGAGACAGGCGCGGAGTGAAGAGATAATTCAGCAACAAAGTCATAGCCACATAGACTGAATGATACAAGTAGAAGGAAAAAATGCTGAAATCGTTGGTAAACACTGATAGTTATAAAAATCTTTTGGAACAGTGTGAATTAGTAAGTTAAATTTTAGCTTTCGTTTTTCATTGAACGACCACCAAAATTGATTGTCACTTAGAGCTGCGAGAAACATGGGAACAATTTCAGGGCTTCGGCTGCAACTGGAAAAAGGTGACGACATATATGTTCACCAAAAGTGTCTTTCTGCCCTTAAATAATGTAGCGTACATATTTGTAGCTCTGAAGCAGTGTGTTCAATAATTCATATTTACCAATAGCGTGCATGATTTAGTTTGCCTGAAAAGTTACTTTTTTTCCTTTCTTTTAAAGAACATATCTCTTAATGTTATCTCAATCTGGGCAAAAAGTCTTTTCTTCTAGAATAGCAAATCCCAAACGTCACAGTTGAATCACCGCTCGTCCACTGTCGTCTAATGTTAGCATGGTTATCAGTGCACTGTAATCAATGATTGCGTAACATATTCATAAAATAACCTTATCTAAATCCCGTATAAAGTTATAAGTTTTCTATAAAGTTTAACTGTCTGTATGTGAGAAAACTAAATATATACTTATTTCAAAAGCTTTCTCTCATTGACCTTTGGTAGCACCTGTTCCGCACATGTGAAGGTTTAAACTTCAGGAAATGCTAAATTTGAAATAAAGGAAAAGAATCTGACTAAATGCCAAAGGAAACTAATTGGGTGCACCATGAGAACTGTATAGCTTTTACTCAGTAACGAAGCAAGTTATGAAAGTTGCATGATATGAAGTGCAATATTACATATCTTACTAAGGTTTGAAGATCTTCTTCTTGTTCTTCCGTGTTTGTGATTTAAAACTAGGTTATTTCGGAAATCAGTCTTAAGCAAACAGAACTAATTTATTTTTATATTTACCCAGACATGTTTCGACATCAACGTGTCATCTTCTGTGGATTAACTTTTATTTTCTGTAAGTACAATATCACATTCGTAGCACAAACAAACAAAACGAAGCAAATCGCAAATATTGTATTTCTTAAGCCTACAGTAGGTAAATTATTACAAATTTGATATTGTACTTTACAGAAAGTAAGTTAACCCACAGAAGATGACACATTGGTGTCGAAACATGTCTGAGGAAATATAAAAATAAACTAGTTGTGTTTGCATAAGGCTGATTTCCGAAATAACGCAGTTTTGCAATATTACACTTGGAAAATCCAGAAAAAATGAATTACTATTGTACTTGAAAGAAAATAGCTGTTTGAAATTACCGACGATGTTCACTAAAAATTAATCTTCTTGCTAGCACGACACCTGACAATCTTGATTACACGCTGTTAGCTCAAGAATGCGAGGTTAGATTTGCCCAGAAATAAAAGCGACTTACCTCTTGCTCTGCATGCTGTTTCTTTGTGCCTGGAGTACTGACGTTTTCGAAAGCAAGCAAATGAACAGACGCAGCAGCTAAAGATAAATAATCTATTCTGAATTTATTTGTCAGAAACAGCCTGTGTTTCGTGTGGCGTAAGGCACAGTTCACACACGACAAAATCTTCACAACTTTACTATGAATCATGAAGATATGTTTTACTCTAAAGAAAATCGTTCTTGAGAAATCAAACTCTGACTGTTGACAAAACAATTACAAAATTTTCTCGTCACAAAGAATCTACAAACATACTTTCAGAATTCGTCAAAAATATTCTCTATCAACATAAAGACGAAAGAAGAGTTTTCATCTCCATAGTAAAGTATTCCAGATAGCTTCTCCCAGATTCACAGAAAACAGATCTCATTCTCTGAAAAACTCTTCTGCTCGCTACTATGCCGCAAATAAGAATGCCCCACCGCTGCAGCCAAACTCACTAGCAAGTCAGCCACAGATAAAACTAAACACAGAGTCAAGGATCTTATTCACTATTCGTGCAGTGCGCTTGCTCGTCTTAGTCCCCCAGTACAGTGAAAGTGAATTATTTACAATAACAGAAAACATATGATAACCTTACAAGGTTAATTTTAAGTGTTGTTGTATGTTACAATTGATTTGTTTTTGGAGAGGGTCCGCCTTGAGCAAAACACATCTTTTATTTTTCTTTTTATTCCCCAGATACGTTTCGCTGAAGTTTCAGTATCATGGGTGGGTTCTCTGAAACAGGAGCAATACATTTTACTAATTGGACACATATAAATTTGAGTGTTTAAGACAGTAATTACATACTTGAAAAACAGACAAAATATTTTAAATATTCCTGGGCACTATGTCATTTAATGTAGTTGTTTTGTTTTCCATTTTGTCATCTACAGCCAGACAGAAACGAATGTAGAACACCTATTTACTTCGATAATTTACGTGTGGGCAAATTATGGTTATGCCTACCATCGGCTAATGCTATGTAAAAGATAGTGTGTGTGTGTGTGTGTGTGTGATTGTGTTTGCAATATGTTTCACTTACTGTTGCTGTATTTGAGAATTTTCAAGTCACTGTTGATGTTTGTTGGGCTGTGTTAAGATGTTCAGCTGTTGTAGAATGAGAACTGTTACTTTTTAATGCTCCTCTGTGTTCTGTGTACCTGGTATTAAAGTTTCTGCTTCTCTCCTATATAAATTGATTTGAAGTCTTGGGTATGTCAGCTGGTAAATGCCACATTTTTTGATTTTCTGTGTTTGCTTTGGTTGCTATTCATGTTCGTGAATGTATGTCGAATGACGTGAGTACGGCTGTTGCGAGTATATTAGTGCCTTTGTTTTTTTGTATCAGCTCTTCGGTGTTGTTACGCTTCTGTTGTTTGCGTATACACAATGTTTCTGTAAGTAAGTGAGCACATCTGTAGTGGATAGGTGATACGTGGGGGCACTGCTGAAATTTGTCACCGGCCGTATTTGAGTGTCCTACGCGTGGAGCTTTAGTGGGTTGTTTATTGTAGTTGTATTGGGGCTCTTTTGTTTAAGCCATTTCACTTTCTGTTTTGTGAATACCGGGGGAGGTTCGAGTCCTCCCTCGGGCATGGGTGTGTGTGTTTGTCTTCAGGATAATTTATGTTAAGTAGTGTGTAAGCTTAGGGACTGATGACCTTAGCAGTTAAGTCCCATAAGATTTCACACAGTTGAACACTTTTTTGTGAATATGTGAGAGATATTCATTAGAAGTGTCTGCATATTTTCCTGGTATCTTTGTGTTTGGTCACTAGTTAGTTTTGCTATGTTTTTTTCTTCTAAAAGCTTTAAGGTTTTATTCCTCCTGGTTTATTATTATCACGGTGTTGCACTTGTCTGATCCTGTGATGACAGCCATGTTTTTATAAAGTTGGTTCATTATTTTCCTAGAAGTTTTTTCTGCTTTAGTTTCTGTTCTTGTGATCATGCTGTTTTCGTTTTCCTTTATTATGTATCTTATTTCTTCTGCAATCAACTCTATTTTTAAGACCTGCATTGAACTTTGACTTAATGTTTGTTTCTTTTTGTCTTTTATATAGTCATTTTTTTATAAATTTCTCTGCTGTCTTGTGTGTAATCCGTATGTTGATGTTGCATTTACGACATTTTTCAAACAGAGTTATTTCTTGGTTAGTTAGTTGCTTGTCAGTAAGGCTAATGAGGCATTCCTAGAATGTGTGGTTTGTTTGCCTTCCGTTTTTATGTATAATGATTTTGTTTTGTTTCAGATGTGTGGCTAGTTTTTGTTGTTTTTTCTCGTTTCGTTTTTATTAATGTTTCTAAGTTTTATTTGACTGTGTTCATGATGACATTTAATATTTCAGAGATTTTGATGTGATTTCTTAGTTCCAGATCAGTTTTTAATAGCGAAACATGCCTGGAGAATAAAAATAAAATTGTGTTTTGCTCAAGGTGGACCCCAAAACAAATCTCTCTGTAGGCAAACATGGATAGAAGAGCTTCTACCTCATGAAGATGTTACCCTTTTTAATAGCATCATTTTCTGTGTTCTTGAGCTAGTTTAGGCTGCAGCTTTGGTAATAAATTGTTGTATCCATAATAGTAACCTGTTTTTATCGTTCTTTGTGTTAAGTATAAGGTCCGTATTGTTAACACCCTACTCGTGAAAACATTTGAAACACTCATTTGGACGCGTCAGCAAGAGAAGCAGCTAAAGATGGATTCACAGGCTCCTAAAGGCCATTGTACGTAATTCAAATACATTTGTTTTGTGACTGAAGTCAGTATTTATGTGTACATTCATTTTAATTATTGCCGACACGGATGTTAACATTATAACGAATAACATCAATTACTCCCATTGTCATGGTTCGCACCGTTCTCAGTAGTGCGTCTTCCTCTTACACAGTTTGCACAGGACGCATCTGGACGGAAAGTAATGAACTAACGATATTAAGAGTGACACCTTGTTTATTTCAGAAGTTAATTCAGGCACCACAGGCAATGCTGCTATGGGGTCAAGGTATCTGGTATCCTAAAGTATAAACTTACCGATGTTGTTCTAATCTTAAACCATGTGAATGAACTAGAAGGCTGGATGAGGATATAGATGCGTAGACAGCAGTTAGCCGGATACTGTTTGAGGTATGTTGACTGACAATCATATTAACAAATAGTCTAGAGGTAGGAGCTACATTTTTTTCGTGTAAGTTTAACATAAGACATACGTGGTCGTAACACAAAAAAAGGAATTCGTGGAGATTATTTGGAAGACGTATCTGTATGGGAGTACCAGCGCGAATTATAAATCATGAAGAAGAGCGACTGGCATGAGTTCAGCGCAGAATCAGTCCACGTGTTCTTTCGGCGTGAAAAATTAAATACCAATAAAAAATAACTTTAAAAAATAGCTTGATACCATCATATTGCTTTGACATGGGTCATGGAATTCAAATTAGACTCACTGTGAGCCCTGCTAGTGTCGACGAACGTAAATTTCTGCTCCTCTTGCTCTTTGTGGCGCTGATAATTCCGCTGTTGACAAATAGACTGCGGACCCAAAACGTTATGATCATTACTACCGCGTGATTCAGTGCCACCTGCTGACTTTGAGAGGACGTGACGACTAAGGGAAGTACACAAGATGTTAAAAAGAAAGTGTTCCACATTTTGAGAGGCGGTAGTGTGTACCAAAGTAAGAAAAATGTTCAGTAAACGTGCTCTCTAAAATACACACATCCTTACGAGCTAGGAGCACATTTTGATCTTCGTTACTGTGCAACTCATCTCTTCTACTGAAAGCTCTTTGCTGTTACGGACGGCCTGCCGAAGTGGCCTAGCGGTTGTAGGCACGTCTGGAACCGCGCGACCGCTACGGTCGCAGGTTCGAATGGATGTGTGTGATGTCCTTAAGTTAGTTAGGTTTAAGTAGTTCTAAGTTCTAGGGGACTGATGACCTCAGAAGTTAAGTCAAATAGTGCTCAGACCCATTCGAACCATTTAATACGAACGGCCTGCAGAACAGTAAACAAATGTGTAAACAAATGAGAACACATTATTCTATGGCTGTGGTACAGCAGAGCTTCTAATGAAATGAGCTTGCTGCACATGTGACCTATTATTAACACTGGTGCTCAGTAAGGTGTTCACTCATAGTAAGTCGGAAAAGAGGGATGAACAATAATTGTGCAGGTGGTGCCCTGGCTTCTGGACCTGTTTCGGTATATAGGACACGGGCCCGACGGTTGCTTCCATCTAAAAATGGTTCAAATGGCTCTGAGCACTATGGGACTCAACTTCTGAGGTCATTAGTCCCCTAAAACTTAGAACTAGTTAAACCTAACTAACCTAAGAACATCACAAACATCCATGCCCGAGGCAGGATTCGAACCTGCGACCGTAGCGGTCTTGCGGTTCCAGACTGCAGCGCCTTTAACCGCACGGCCACTTCGGCCGGCTGCTTCCATCTGCTAGACCGTAACCCGTGTAGAATAATAGGCTGTCACTACGTAGATGAATGCAAATATAAAACTACAATGTAAAAGCATTGCACAAACTTACCAAAACACGAATGCTCCCATTAGAACTAAAGTACCCGCAGCACTTATTCTGAACTCTGAATACGCTCAACAGTAACAACACTAAAAGCTGTTTACCGCGTGATGTACTGCCTAACCAAGACGATATTTCACTTGACCTCCTGTGGCCGCTATCCAATACACGCGATGAAGTTGGAGTAAAGAGCAACCATATCCTTTTTTCCGGCTGTCGTACACACTGTGAAAGTCTGGACAGCTTCACGAGCAAGTTGTCTGGTAGTTAGAACAAAAGAGCTTTAGAGCTTTAGAACAACAGGGCTTTAAGCACACTGTTTGACACATGAGCCTACCGAAGCGTCCTCGCTACCGGGTACAATAATGTTGTGGTCGACTATTATCTGCCGGCCGGAGTGGCCGAGCGGTTAAAGGCGCTACAGCCTGGAACCGCACGACAGCTACGGTCGCAGGTTCGAATCCTGCCTCGGGCATGGATGTGTGTGATGTCCTTAGGTTAGTTAGGTTTAAGTAGTTCTAAGTTCTAGGGGACTTATGACCACAGCAGTTGCGTCCCATAGTGCTCAGAGCCATTTGAACCATTGACTATTATCTATGGACAACAACAAAGGAGTATGTTGTGGCTCCGCAAACTTGCTTGGTATAGTAACTGATGATATTCATATCGGGTCTCCAACCGAAACATAACGTCGTCTTGACTCTATTTCGGCAGTCTACCTGACCGCCGTCTTCAGGTGAGTAAGCCGTCGTACTAACTAGCAGGCTAGTTAGTGTGACGGCTTACTCATCTGAAAACGGCGGTCAGTTGGACCGCCGGCTGGAGACCCCATATGAGTATCATCAGAGGAAAGTGGTATTTGTTTACTTCATGCTGTAGGGCGTAATAGCAAACAGCCTATACCAAAATTGATGTATTTCATAGTAGCCATAATAAACAAGTGGTCACAGATCTGAAAGTATGCATTTTAGTGCTCTAGGTTTACTGCACATTTTTTTCTTGTTTTGGTCCATATTACCTTCTACCTCTGAAAATTTGGAATATACAGTATTTTCTAACATCCTGTGCTCAAGGATCCACATTGAAGTTGCAAAAAGATGGAACTGAGTGGCAGCACGTGGGTTTGAATACAGCTCCTGGTGACTGTTCAAAAATGGTTCAAATGGCTCTGAGCACTATGGGACTTAACATCTGAGGTCATCAGTCCGGTAGAACTTAAGAACTACTTAAACCTAACTGACCTAAGGACATCACACACATCCATGACCGAGGCAGGATTCGAACCTGCGACCGTAGCGGTTGCGCGGTTCCAGACTGAAGCACCTACAACAACTCTGGTGACCGTTGGTCCAGTCTCGTACTACCACTATACCTCTTTCACCGAGCGAGGTGGCGCAGTGGTTAGCGCACTGGGCTCGCATTCGGGAGGACGACTGTTCAGACCCGCGTCCGGCCATTCTGATTCAGGTTTTCCGTGGTTTCGCTAAATCACTTCAGGCAAATGCCGGGATGGTTCCTTTGAAAGCGCGCTGCCGATTTCCTTCCCCACCCTTCCCTATCCAAGCTTGTGCGCCATCTCTAATGACCTCATTGTCGATGGGACTTTAAACACTTACCTCCTCTACATCTTTCAACGCATAATCCAGGTACAGATTTCCAAATCTTTGAAGCACGTCTGCTTGACGAAAATGGCAGTTAGTGTGGACAGGTGTCTTCATTTTACGTCTTAACGTCAGCAGGTGGCCCATTGCAACTCCACAAAAATCCTGAGAACATAAACTACTGTTGCTCTTTCCACGTCCACTCACATTGTCACTGCAGACGCACAAATGAGTGTAATACTATCTATCATATTAAAATTTTAATTTTTCAGGAAGCTATGATGTAAGAATGGTACTGTATGTGTAAAACCCTGGTCCGATGTAAGAGAGGGACACATGGGCCCAATCAAATCAGGTGAAATACATAAACAAAAATAAGTAGATAATAGTAATAATAGTGGAAGGAAGCTTTTAGGTTCCCAGGTTTGTTGCGGAGATATAAGTCATACACTACTACGGCCAGAGAGAGCCCACATTTCGTGCTACGATCATCCGAAATATTTCGCTTTGATCTGTGCACCATAGAATATTTTATCTCGGAGCAGTTACGGATAGGTTTTCATTCGGAGAAAATTTAAGAGTTGGGCGGCACTTTTACTTTATTTATGAACTAACACAGGTCATTGCGGATATCACTAATGCATGTCACTACTATGGCATTCGGCTCGGAAGTAGAATGGCTCTGAGCACTATGGGACTTAACAGCTCGGAAGTAGAGGATTCAGATTCAGATAGTGCATTTTCATCACAACAATTAGTCCCACAAGGGGCTAAAGATTGCAGATCACAAGACTTTGTGCTAATTAAACGTTAAACCTTTCTGCAATGCCTCATGGACTGAAATATAACATACTGTTCTTGGTGATTCACCCTGAGCATTAAAGTTGGTGACCTGCTTGGTGCTATTCAGCAAGAGTCGGCTGGTTTTCGACCCCTATCCTACCATCACCTTCATTGCCATCACAGTAATAATTCTTATCATCAACAACAACACAAACACTTCAATGACGTACTAATTATCATCATCTACATGAAAGAGTGACAGCCGTCACACTTGACGTGTCAACTAGAAAGGCTTTGTTGCACCATGTCATGAGCCACACAATATCTACGACGTTGGCTATTAACATAGCAACATTGTGAAAACAGTGTGCAATAGAAGTTGAATTGACTTGAAGTGTACTACAAACTCGGATATTAGGTACGAATACGTAAGGAAAATTACGCAACTGGTTTTTCATTCTGAAATCATAGGTAAATGTTGTTTGCGAGATGATTGTTTTATATCTCACACGAGGAGGACAAAAGTCTAGAAACAAGTGTCGATTATCGAAAGCGGCAGTATAGTGGCCAATCGAGACTGCAGTTTATCGATATTGTTGTTCTCGGTGGTTGGGATCCTGCGACTGTTGAAAAGTCTCCATGTGAACCGTTCCACTGGTTCTCTTGAGCTGACTTCGGCGTCAGACACTTCTTGATGAACAGCAGAGTGTTTCATACCACAGGCACGACGACATTTCAAGTAATGCAACACATTTTCTTAAAGCTGGTTGATTTTATTCAGGATGCCAACCCACGATATCATTACCGCCTCTTTCGACCACAAAATCCGGTTTCCCAGCATGATCTCCGTTCAGTGTAATGGCATTAAGCCATCTTGCAGGGAGGGCATATATGATAGCGTGGTAACGTTCTAGTAGTGTACATTGGAGCCCACGTCTTGCTGTATCAGCAACCACCCCATCATGTAGGTACCGCTACCCGCGGAGTGCATATTGGGCCAAAGAGATCGAAGCCGAAAGGTGCCAGATTGGGGTTGTAGTGTGGATGAGTAAGAACAATCTCATGTTTTTCTGCGACCTCCTCTCGGATGCGCGGACAAGTGTGGGACCTCGCGTTGCCATGGAGAAGGAGAAGTTCGTTTGCATTTTTTTGGCGACGAACACGCCGAAGTCGTTTTTTTACTTTCCTGAGGATGGCACAATACACTTCAGAGTTGATCGTTGCACATTGAGAGAGGATATCAAACAGAATAACCCCTTAGGAGTACCAGAAAACCGCCTCTATGTCTTAACCAGCTGAGGGTGTTGCTTTGAACTTATCCTTCGGACGAGAGGTGGTATGACACCACTCCATGGATTGCCGTTCTGTTTCCGGTTCGAAGTGATGAACCCATGTTTCATCGCTTATGGCAGTGTTATCCAAAAAGGTTCACCATCAGTCTCGTAACGCACAAGCAATTCCGCAGTGATGCTCCTTCGTTGCCCTTTATGATCTTCTGTTAGGTGGTGAGGAATCCAGCGGGCACACTTCTGTGAGTACCACAAGTGGTGAACGAGGTTCTCAGCCTTACCAACAGAGATGTCCAGTTTAGCAGCGAGATGTTTAATTGTGGTCTGTCGATCACTTCTAATGAGAGTGACCACAAGATCCAACACTGTATGATTCACAGCTCTGTGCTGCCAGCCGACACGCTGGAGATCGGAGTGGTTTGTGTGACCTTGTTGCGATGGTGTTACACACCTCACCCAATGACTGCTTTTGTTCACTGGGAGGTCTCTGTAGACATCCTCCAAGCGCCTACGAATATCTGCCATGCTATGCTCTAGCTCCCCCTCTTCCACCAAAAGAACTGAATAACAGCACTCTGTTTGGAGCGCACCTTCGTCACAGACGCGAGTTTGAAGACTGCGTATAGCTCCACCACCCATCAGAGTTTCATGAAACTATAGGGGCTGAGGCGAAAATATTTCACAATACACCACAACAAATTCCGCATTTTTTTCAACCGAAATTGGCGGAGAAATAGAAGGTTTTGCATTATTTATTGAACATATCTTGTATCCACGCTGCATACCTCAGTTTCATGCTAGATTTCTGAGTCCTTTTCTACTTCTTATCTAAGCTAGAGCGAGTGTGTGTCTGTGTGTGATGCTAATGTTATTTCGTGCAACCCACTCAAGTTTCCAGCCTGGGCTTCTTCAAAGCCATCTCCTTGTCAGCACCCTCAATAACTGTTTGATTTGTTATTGTTTTATTTTGTGTGTTAAGACGAGAATCTTTATTTTGAATTTGGTCAAATGTTAATCAAGGAATAACTTACCAACAGTTCAGTTTAATTTTTATTGACTTAATTATTCAGTAACGTCTCAATTAATTGACTGAGGCTTAACGATTGACTGAGAATAAACGAGCATCAAACTCTCTTTCATCTTGACCATTGGGTAGGATGTGTTAGGTAAAAACTGAGTAGGGATCATTCACTATCATGCAAATATATAACCGAAATATTTCAGAAGGCTCAATGCCCATAACAGTCACCCAAGCTTAGTTTGATTCGATACCCAGTCAAGTTGGAGTCACCATACCTGCCATAGATTTCAGCTCTGTATACTACGTATTAAACTATATAAACCACGAAATTTAATAATTGCTTCTTCTAACTACACTGTATGCATGCAGCAGGTACAGTTTACATTGCTTGCTAGCCTTAGTAATATTTTTTACCCGGTATTGTTGCATCCAGTTATTGGGACCATGCCTCCCATACTATAGACTTTATAGACGAAAGTCTGCAAAGGTGTTCCTACATTCAGCCCTGTTTGAGTGACATGGACGCTGTCTCTGAGCCATTTTGTCAGTGTACATTGCTACGTTGAACTTCGAGGCAGTTTGATCGTGACGCGTATATCTGAAGCAGCTCAAGCATCACCATCTACATAAACTTTCCTAACAAAACTCCGTCTTACCCATTATCTCACACACTTACCCTTCTGGGTGGCTGTTGCTTAGACATCTACATACATATTCAGCAAGCCAACTTATAATTCGGGATGTGGACAAAACAACGAGAACGCCAAGCAAATATTACTAAGCCTACGGTGTACGAGAACCGTTGACATTCAAAACAACTTTAAGTCGTCCCGCTATTGACAAATACACTATGTGATCAAAAGTATCCGGACACCCCCAAAAAAACATATGTTTTCCATATTAGGTACATTGTGCTGCCCTCTACTGTCAGGTACTCCATATCAGCGACCTCAGTAGTCATTAGACATCGTGAGAGAGCAAAATGGGGCGATCCGTGGAGCTCAAGGACTTCGAACATGGTCAGGTGATTGTGTGTCACTTGTGTCATATGTCTATACGCGAGATTTCCACGCTCCTAAACATCCCTATGGCCACTGTTTCCGATGTGATAGTGAAGTGGAAACGTGAAGGGACACGTACAGCACAAAAGCGTACAGGCCGACCTCGTCTGTTGAGTGACAGAGACAGCCGTCAGTTGAAGAGTAAAGCGAATGCGCGGTGAACGTCATCTGCCAGCGTGTGTAGAGCCAACAGTAAAAATCGGAGGTGTTGATGTTATGCTATGGTCGTGTTTTTCATGGAGGCGGTTTGCAATCCTTGTTGTTTTGCGCGGCACTATCACACCACAGGCCTACACTGATGTTCTAAGAACCTTCTTGCTTCCCATTGTTGAAGAGCAATTCGGGGAAGGCGATTGCATCTTTCAACACGATCGAACACCTGTCCATAATGCACGGCCTATGGCGGAGTGGTTACACGACGGTAACATCCCAGTAATGGACTGGCCTGCACAGAGTCCTGACCTGAATCCCATAAAATACCTTTGGGATGTTTTGGAACACCGATTTCGCGCCAGGCCTCACTGACCGACATCTATACGTCTCATCAGTGCAGCACTCCGTGAAGAATGGGCTGCTTTCACCAAGAAAGCTTCCAGTACCTGATTGAACGTTTGCCCTCGAGAATGGAAGCTGTCATCAAGGCTAAGGGTGGGCCAACACCATACTGAATTCCAGCATAACCGATGGAAGGCGCCACGAACGTGTAAGTCATTTTCAGCCAGGCGTCTGGATACTTCTGATCACATATTGTACAAGTCATGTACAAGGGGACCGCATAGCATTCTAACTTCAAATTGTGGCAAGTTCTGCCAATGGTGATAGATGTGGTCAGCGAACAAGCACTCTTCTTTTCAAAATAGACCGTAAAGGCTTAGTGATATTGGGATTTGGCAGGGGAAATGCGTCAGTTCATCCTAGTGATGACAAAAGCTAGACTTGGACGTTGCGAGCTATGTGAATAGTGGACCTATCGTCTTAGAACACAGCGTCAGTTTTGAGGGGAACAAACATTGTACAATGAGAAGAACCTGATCACAATGGCTATGAGCACTATGGGACTCAACTGCTGAGGTCATAAGTCGAACCTGATCACAAAAAATGGCCACAAAACCCTAGGCAGTAACGCGATCTTGCTTTGTAACCATGGGACTGACAGAGGGCCACGATAAGGCTGTGCATATCACGACCGAACCAACGCCATATTTCATTCTTGAGCCGTAAACTCAGCTATGAGTTGGAAAGAGTGTGCAGCAAAACTCATCCGACCAAACGACTTCCTTCCACAGTTCCGTAGTCCAGGTTACATGGCACCGACAGCAAATTCTTCGGTAGCGGGTATCTGCAACAGCTCGTCCTGTAATTCACCCCTTCTCAAGTTTCCTTCCTGTTGTTTTGGTGCTGACAGGGTTCGGGAGTGCGGCATTGAGTTCTACAGTGACTCTCGCAACTGTTATCCTCTTATTTTTCGTCACAATCTTCTTCAATAACTGTCTGTTACAATGGGTGAACACACACTTTCGTCGGTGTTTTGCCTTAATGGATGGTGCTTTTCCACTTTCCCTGTATGCGACAAAACGAAAGCTCAAATTTTAAATTTAGCACTTGAGAAATCTTTCACGGAGGGGGATCGTACAAACATGCCGCCTCTTGAGTCTCGTACAGTTTCCCGTATGGACGACATAGTTATAGACATCCCTGGGGTTGTGAAGCAGCTGAATGGGTCGAAAATAAATAAATCGCCAGGTCCTGATGAGATTCTAATTCGGTTTTACAGAGAGTACTCTACTGCATTGGCTCCTTACTCAGCTTGCGTTTATCACGAATCCCTTGCCCAACGTAAAGTCCGGAGCGACTGGAAAAAAGCGCAGGTGACGCCTTTATATAAGAAGGGTAGAAGGATGGATCCTCAAAATTACAGACCAATATCCTTAACATCGGTTTGTTGCAGGATTCTCGGACATATTCTCAGTTCGAATATAATGAATTTCCTTGAGACAAAGAAGTTGCTGTCCATGCATCAGCACGGCTTTAGAAAGCATTGCTCCTGCGAAACGCAACTCGCCCTTTTTTCATATCATATCTTGCGAACCATGGATGAAGGGTATCAGACGGATGCCATATTCCTTGACTTCCGAAAAGCGTTTGACTCGGTGCCCCACTGTGGACTCCTAACTAAGGTACGAGCATATGGGATTGGTTCCCAAGTATGTGAGTGACTCGAAGACTTCTTAAGTAATAGAACCCAGTACGTTGTCCTCGATGATGAGTGTTCATCAGAGGTGAGGGTATCATCTGGAGTGCCCCAGGGAAGTGTGGTAGGTCCGCTGTTGTTTTCTATCTACATAAATGATCTTTTGGATAGGGTGGATAGCAATGTGCGGCTGTTTGCTGATGATGCTGTGGTGTACGGGAAGGTGTCGTCGTTGAGTGACTGTAGGACGATACAAGATGACTTGGACAGGATTTGTGATTGGTGTAAAGAATGGCAGCTAACTCTAAATATAGATAAATGTTGATTAATGCAGATGAATAGGAAAAAAAATCCTGTAATGTTTGAATACTCCATTAGTAGTGTAGCGCTTGACACAGTCACGTCGATTAAATATTTGGACGTAACATTGCAGAGCGATATGAAGTGGGACAAGCATGTAATAGCAAAATGGTTCAAATGGCTCTGAGCACTATGGGACTCAACTTCTGAGGTCATTAGTCCCCTAGAACTTAGAACTAGTTAAACCTAACTAACCTAAGGACAACACAAACATCCATGCCCGAGGCAGGATTCGAACCTGCGACCGTAGCGGTCTTGCGGTTCCAGACTGCAGCGCCTTTAACCGCACGGCCACTTCGGCCGGCATGTAATAGCAGTTGTGGGGAAGGCGGATAGTGGTCTTCGGTTCGTTGGTAGAATTTTGGGAAGATGTGGTTCATCTGTAAAGGAGACCGCTTATAAAACACTAATACGACCTATTCTTGAGTACTGCTCGAGCGTTTGGGTCCCTATCAGGTCGGATTGAGGGAGGACATAGAAGCAATTCAGAGGCGGGCTGCTAGATTTGTTACTGGTAGGTTTGATCATCGCGCGACTGTTACGGAAATGCTTCAGGAACTCGGGTGGGAGTCTCTAGAGGAAAGGAGGCGATCTTTTCGTGAATCGCTACTGAGGAAATTTAGAGAACCAGCATCTGAGGTTGATTGCAGTACAGTTTTACTGCCGCCAACTTACATTTCGTGGAAAGACCACAAAGATAAGATAAGAGAGATTAGGGCTCGTACAGAGGCATATAGGCAGTCATTTTTCCCTCTTTCTGTTTGGGAGTGGAACAGGGAGAGAAGATGCTAGTTGTGGTACGAGGTACCCTCCGCCACGCACCGTATGGTGGATTGCGGAGTATGTATGTAGATGTAGATGTGGAAATCTTGGGTACAGTGACTCTTGAAAGCCCAAACACTTCGCCTTCCTTGGTTGCGGTGGCACCCACGTTCGAGTTCACGTAGCTCTGGCCTCATGCACTCAGAACTACACAGAACACTATTCTGACCACATCTGACACTTGCAACGTATTGAGCACATTGCCCACGAGCCGTTCGTGGTCAAATTTTACAGTGTAGATTGCAGCCTTTGCTACCATCTGCATTTATGTTCAAGTATGCATTTTTCACGGTGTTTCCATATTTTATGCAATCCCAGCATGTACCGCAGGATACTTCTAATACCAATATCATTTTCTCTCTTCCTTTCTCTATCTCTTTAAACCCTGGAGGCAGTATCCTCGTAATTAAATGTCGGCAGATCTCCCTGATCACCGCGGGTAGATATCTGAGACAACCCAGGAAAGGCACGTTTCGCTTTAGGTCTTGTGGTTCTGTATGTATAAGAGCCTCTTGGCCGTTGGCTTTCTGCTGTCTACACTCTCTGTGTAGCGTCTTCATTCTGCTAGAAAATCGTCCGTGTTCACACGTCGTCGTACTGGAAGTATCGTGTTACACGCCTTGCAGTGATATTTGTTTGTCGTAAATGTTCATCTCAGCACATGTACCGATAAAGTGTAGAAAATGTTATCTCATTGCTTAGCAACATGACTGTAACAGCTGTGACTTAAACAACCATACTCTTCAGAGCAGTAACACACTTCCAGTGTTTTCTGTCCACTTTGATCCAGAGCCATACTAAACGCATGAAAAGAAATCATGTCTCGAACGTAGGCTACTTGTTGCTATAGGAAATAAAAATAGTGAAACGCTGAAACTGGTTGCCAAATAAAATAAGGTGGGAAATTTGACGGCTGAAAGGTGTTTAATTCGACATCCTCTATCGAAGAGCCGAGTGTCGCAACCATTTCTAAAACGATGGACATACAGAGGTAAAAGCCGGCCGGTGTGGCTGAGCGGTTCTATGCGTCACAGTCTGGCACGGAGCGACCGCTACGGTCGCAGGTTCGAATCCTGCCTCGGGCATGGATGTGTCTGATGTCCTTAGCTTAGTTAGGTTTAAGTAGTTCTAAGTTATAGGGGACTAATGACCTCAGCAGTTAGGTCCCATAATGATCAGAGCCATTTGAACCATTTGAACAGGGGTAAAATACTTGATTTCCGGGTGACTATCGGCTGATTTCGACTTTGTGGTCATCATCAAGCGTTGAGCCTCTTGGATAGACAAGCGCGTTAGCACGCCGTTTTGCGAGATTCGGAGAAGCGGGTCTACTGTGGATCAAATCCGTCCAATGAATTGACCACGAAGGCCAGTGCACCGGCCATTCAGGATGCGGTTTTCAGGCCGTTTCCCACATACGACTAGGTAAATAATTGGCTGATACCCACATCCCACCTCAGTTTCACGATGCGCAAACGTTTCGAAAACGTTCAAACGCTTTCGCATGGGGTTATAACTGACGCAAACTGTTCGAGAACACAAATAATACCGTCTCGTTGGGGAGAGGGCGGAGGGGAAGGTAGAAGGACAAGCGATAGAAAGGGCATCCGGCCATCCTCTGCCAGTTACATTACAAAATTCAAAATAACGTGTCGCCCCTGTGATGATACAGGATAAGGCCAGGACAAAAGAGGAAGAAAAGACATTGTCAAGACTTCCTACTTGTGCTGGCATTGGTGCATACTAACACAGTGAACAGCCGTACTTGGCAACTTGGAAGTGTGAGCAAACCTGTAAAAGACTACATTCTACTGCATAACGACATTAAACGACGTGCTCGTATTCACTACGACTGACACGATTTCTCTCCAACTGTGACGTGTAAATCAGTAACTAACTGCGAATTTCAAGAGCATGAACACAATGCAGGTGTCTGCTCTACTTACGTGGTCGATCCTATCTTTGTGAAGATCTTTCCCTGACGACATATACGGTAAGTCATTATCATACTCACTTTAAAAAGAATTAAAAAAAATCGTTCTGAGCACTATGGGACTTAACTTCTGAAGTCATCAGTCCCCTAGAACTTAGAACTACTTAAACCTAACTAACCTAAGGACATCACACACATCCATGCCCGAGGCAGCATTCGAACCTGCGACCGTAGCGGTCACGCGGTTCCAGACTGTAGCGCCTAGAACCGATTTTTTAACACGAATTTGGATTGGACCTCGGTAATAATCAACCATTAGACCTGGATGATGCTATTTATATAAGGATGCTACGTATATGCGCACCACGAATCCTGATCGTCCGTAAATGTAGCGACTTGAGAGATGTGGGAATCAAAGTGTTATTTTGGAACGATAATAAAAAATAAAGTTTTTTAAATGATGAAATTTAAAACAAAAGGATAATCTATTACTTTTAATACTATGTGTACCCCCCTTCATTGTCCAACAAATTCCAGAGTCTTAAAGGGATGGAAGGGACAAGAAATCTGTAAATACGCTGACGTCACCGAAGACTCTTTCAAATGATAAAAGCATTACTTTCGCTTCTGACGCAGCTCCCAGTGTTCAAAAATCATGCCAAAATCTGCTCGAATGGATGAAAGTCTGAAGACTTACAGGCCATGCTAACGCTGGTACTTTGGGGAAGTCTTTTCACTCAGTTTCCGGCTGTTCCCACTATGTGCACGCTGCTGTTACCGTACACGAAGTGGGCTTTAGGAATCTCTTGTACTGCATAAGATTCCGAATGGCTAGCGGCGTAGGCTATGAAACGTGAGTTTTATGCTCTGAGTCCTCCCAGGCAAAAACTTATGACCAACCTTCTCACTCTATCTTCGGTAATCTAAACGCAAACTGAAAATTTTAACGTTACAGTTGATGTTGTGGCAACCATGAGATTGTGAAAATAGTAACTGTTACGAGAGAGCACAAAATGACTTGCTCGATATCTGCACAGACGGTGCAGCAAGGGGCGGAATAGTAGTACTGTCACTGTGTCTTAGATATGGCGGCCACCACGTGGTAGGAGACGTGAAGCTCGACTGTTGAATCTTATACAGAAACGGGTATCTTGCGTAACTTTTAAGCTACAGAAAGCGAGTCCGTAAATACACTCCTGGAAATTGAAATAAGAACACCGTGAATTCATTGTCCCAGGAAGGGGAAACTTTATTGCCACATTCCTGGGGTCAGATACATCACATGATCACACTGACAGAACCACAGGCACATAGACACAGGCAACAGAGCATGCACAATGTCGGCACTAGTACAGTGTATATCCACCTTTCGCAGCAATGCAGGCTGCTATTCTCCCATGGAGACGATCGTACAGATGCTGGATGTAGTCCTGTGGAACGGCTTGCCATGCCATTTCCACCTGGCGCCTCAGTTGGACCAGCGTTCGTGCTGGACGTGCAGACCGCGTGAGACGACGCTTCATCCAGTCCCAAACATGCTCAATGGGGGACGGATCCGGAGATCTTGCTGGCCAGGGTAGTTGACTTACACCTTCTAGAGCACGTTGGGTGGCACGGGATACATGCGGACGTGCATTGTCCTGTTGCAACAGCAAGTTCCCTTGCCGGTCTAGGAATGGTAGAACGATGGGTTCGATGACGGTTTGGATGTACCGTGCACTATTCAGTGTCCCCTCGACGATCACCAGTGGTGTACGGCCAGTGTAGGAGATCGCTCCCCACACCATGATGCCGGGTGTTGGCCCTGTGTGCCTCGGTCGTATGCAGTCCTGATTGTGGCGCTCACCTGCACGGCGTCAAACACGCATGCGACCATCATTGGCACCAAGGCAGAAGCGACTCTCATCGCTGAAGACGACTCGTCTCCATTCGTCCCTCCATTCACGCCTGTCGCGACACCACTGGAGGCGGGCTGCACGATGTTGGGGCGTGAGCGGAAGACGGCCTAACGGTGTGCGTGACCGTAGCCCAGCTTCATGGAGACGGTTGCGAATGGTCCTCGCCGATACCCCAGGAGCAACAGTGTCCCTAATTTGCTGGGAAGTGGCGGTGCGGTCCCCTACGGCACTGCGTAGGATCCTACGGTCTTGGCGTGCATCCGTGCGTCGCTGCGGTCCGGTCCCAGGTCGACGGGCACGTGCACCTTCCGCCGACCACTGGCGACAACATCGATGTACTGTGGAGACCTCACGCCCCGCGTGTTGAGCAATTCGCCGGTACGTCCACCCGGCCTCCCGCATGCCCACTATACGCCCTCGCTCAAAGTCCGTCAACTGCACATACGGTTCACGTCCACGCTGTCGCGGCATGCTACCAGTGTTAAAGACTGCGATGGAGCTCCGTATGCCACGGCAAACTGGCTGACACTGACGGCGGCGGTGCACAAATGCTGCGCAGCTAGCGCCATTCGACGGCCAACACCGCGGTTCCTGGTGTGTCCGCTGTGCCGTGCGTGTGATCATTGCTTGTACAGCCCTCTCGCAGTGTCCGGAGCAAGTATGGTGGGTCTGACACACCGGTGTCAATGTGTTCTTTTTCCCATTTCCAGGAGTGTATTAGTATAAACAATAAATCGATAAGTATAGACACTGAGCGTCATAAGTTTCTCACTGGAGTGATAAAAAAGAAAAAATGGTTCAAATGGCTCTGAGCACTATGGGACTCAACTGCTGTGGTCATTAGTCCCCTAGATCTTAGAACTAGTTAAACCTAACTAACCTAAGGACATCACACACATCCATGCCCGAGGCAGGATTCGAACCTGCGACCGTAGCGGTCACGCGGTTCCAGACTGTAGCGCCTAGAACCGCACGGCCACTTCGGCCGGCCGATGAAAAAAAAGTAATCGTATAAACCAGGGGTAAATCAAAGATAAACAATTCGACCACGTGTTGCCATGAGGTAATCACATAAAACCAAACAGGGGTAAACATTTAGCAAGTGAACTACGTCACTTTCCACGATGCTGTCAATGTAAAACAGAGAAATTATGTCACACAGAAATTATGCTTCAGTCTCCTATCGGTCCTCCCTGGAATATTACGTAAGTATATAATTTTCTTTGGCTTCATCCACCTTTTTACAAAGTAGTGGAACCATGGAAGGTACTTGTAGGTATTTTTAGCCCTCCTTGTTTATTCTCTATATCGTGCGACCAGCCATTTATCTGCAGCTTAGCCCACACAATATATTCAGCACATATGTTGAACACATCTCCTCCTCCTCCTCCTCACTTTCTCTTGTCCACCTCTTCCTCCCTCTGTCTGTCCACCACATCTTTTCACCTCTATCTGTCTCCTCCTCCTCGCTGTCTCTTCTTCTTCTCCCCCCTCTCTTTTCCATTTCCTCTCCTCCCTCTCTCTTACCAAATGTTCCTCCCTCTCTGTCTGACTATATTCTCCTCTTCTTCTTTCTGTTTATCTCCACCTCCTCCTCTTCCTTTTCAACCTGCCCACCTGCTCCCTGTACCTTCCATCTGCCTCATTCATGTCCCCCTCCTCTCCTGCTTCTATCCATTTCCTCCTCCCCATTGCTCTCTTCATCCCCTTTATCCCCTTTTCTATACATCCCAACCTGTCTCCACCCATGCCCTTCAGCAGTCCCTACAATACAGTTCAACAAAGCAGGCGAATACTACTCCGACAACTTGCCTGTCATGGAATGGAGAAAGAACTACGCATCGGGTGCTTGAATATCATTTATTTGCCCCTGATGTACAGGCCGCCATGCGAAGCAGATCGATAAAGCAGACAATACTACTCCAAAAGACATGTCACACAGGGCAGCCTACATATTGGGGCCTAGAAAACTGATCCTTTCCCCTAACATCTGGGTTTCCATGGAAAACATGTTGATTATGAAGGCTGATATTGTTCCTCCACAACACGCCTGTCATGGAGGGCAACATATACGCCAGGGCTTGTAAAACACGTTTGTGCTCGTATCTCGATTCCGATTGGAGACAGGAGGCTACAAAACACATGATGCTGATACTCACTTGAACTGCTGTTTTTGTGCCAAATCAGACTGAAATTGATCCAATGGTTAGGAGGAGATCCCAGCCACATGCTCATATATGCACTATACTTTATATGTATAACAGATAACAGATTTGAATAGCCCACAGATCCCACAAAACTCTAAAGTGAGGTTCGTAATTAGGTTTTTCTTCTTTGTTCGCCTTATTCATTGTAAATGTAATGGCACTGCATGTAATCACATGTGCTTACTAAGACAACAATGTGTGAAGAATGCAAGGACATGCTGTACAGCAAAGAGATATAGAAATTATAATGCTTACAGTGTGCTGATCATCAGGCAACAGTCAAGTGGGGTGGCCAGCTCTCTGGAAGAATGGAATGGATTTGCCCAGCACTCAGGTCGAGAATGCATTACTCTCCAGGAGTCACATGAGTTGGCATAAGCTCTACTGGGTCTCCACAAAGACTGTCTGCCATCCACGTCCATACAAAAAACTCGTTTGTTATTTCGTACCATCAAGTCTTCAGCAAATGGGAGGTACAGGAGATAGAACACTATATATATAAGATGAAATTTAACGGTTTGTTCTCTTATAGGCTTGCAGTGACAGAAAGTACCAGCACGAAGGCATTGTTGGATGGTAATATATTCGCTGGCAACTCTAGCTTTGTGCATTGTTTTGTAGATGATATGAATGAATTCTTGACAGTGCCTTCTGAAATGGCTTGATCTGCTTCCCTAGTAGCTGTGTAAGTAGGCTGTTTAGGTTTTTTTATTGATAACGCCACCTCAGTATGAAAATCACCGGCTGTGCCGTGTGCAGTCTGTGGCTGCTTTGCATTGTTGTAATACTCAACCATTGTAGTGTTAGGCAGCTGGCTGTGAACAGCGCGTAGCGCTGGGCAGTTGGAGGTGAGCCGCTAGCAGTGGTGGATGTGGGGAGAGAGATGGCGGAGTTTTGTAATTTGTCATGATATCAAGGTAAATACATTGTTTGTTCTCTATTAATATCTTTCATTTGCTAACTATCCCTATCAGTAGTTAGTGCCTTCCATAGTTTGAATCTTTTATTTAGCTGGCAGTAGTGGCGCTCGCTGTATTGCAGTAGCTTGAGCAGCGAAGATTTTTGGTGAGGTAAGTGATTTGTGAGACGTATAGTTTAATGTTAGTCAGGGCCATTCTCTTGTAGAGAATTTTGAAAGTCAGATTGCGTTGCGCTAACAAAATATTGTGTGTTGAAAGTCAGATTGCGTTGCGCTAAAAATACTGTGTGTCAGTTTAAGCACAGTCTTGTATAATTGTTCATAAGGGGAAGTTTCAGCTGCTTTAGGGGGAGCACGATCTTCTTTGCTCTCATCAATGTGACATGTCATTCTCACTATCGCAGTCACACACAGAGCCAGGTGGCGCAGTGGTTAGCACACTGTATGCACATATGAGAGGACAATGGTTCAAACCCAGATCAGGCCACCCACAGGTAGGTTTCTGTGATCTCCATAAATCGATTAAGGCAAATACTGGAATGGTTTCTTCAGAATTAGCACGCCCAATTACCTTCTCTATCTTTCGCTAATCCGAACTTGCGCACAGTTTAAAAGAGCATGCTCCATTATTTTGCCAATATTTCGCTAATCCGAGCCTGTGCTCCGTTTCTATTGACCTCGTTATCGACGGGATGTTACTGTAAGTTTCCTTCTTCCTTTTTACTTCTGACACAATACGAGCGATTATATGACTACACTTCGAGATATCTCAAATAAGTAAGTCATGGTTCAAAAATAACTCCTAATCGTTAATCATTTCCTTGTCTTTATATAGTTTGCACGTAACAGATGAGGATATTTGTAGCTGCAAAGAAGGAAGTAATACACACGTGAAGTTCATATTTATTGATAAACTCGAACAGGAAAAAGAGCTGTCCACAGTTTCGATTCCTGCCAGTAGCCAGCGAAAGATACTTTTGATTGTTACTCTAAAACTGAGCACACAAGATAATCATAATATGGTGGTCATTGGTCGACAGCGCAACTGGAGCAGAATAAATTATTTTTAATAATCTAAAATCTATGCTGGAAACTGTACCTGTTTTAGTGATGTCACACTTTGCTCAACAATTATCTTGCGTTAAAACACTGAAAATGAGTAGTGGTCTTTGTATTAGTAACACGTGCATCTGTTTTTAAGCATTTTTTGCTGTGACGTTAAGAATCATACGCAACATTGGTCTGCACAATGTAACTGCCTGTGGTAACCTTTTCTTAACGCACATAACCATGATTGAGTGCTGCGTGGATGTAATGTATACAGTGGATAGTTGTAGGACGCTATACGAGTAAGTGCATTAAATTACAGCAAAACAGAATCTCAAATACTTAGCGTATACATTTATTACACAATTTCAAATTTTTACTTGAGGTCCACGTCATCGTACCAAAAATGATAAAAGTATGGAGAGAATTTTGAAAGACCCATCCCAGAACATTTGAAGACGCATATATCTTACACAAGCAGCTGCTGGCTAAAGCACTGCCCGAAAAATCGGTTTCCTGACCGCGTGCTGTATCAGATTGAACAAATATGTATCAACACTCAGATTGTGATCCCTGCTGCGCCGTCTGCTCTGGGATGGGTCAAGTTATTTTGGCTCTCTTTAATACTTGTTACTCTCCCAATCGCATTGTTGCCACAACACCCACTACTATGTTAACGTTTCCTGTTTGCGGTTTGATTACTGCAGCTGGAGTGAGAGGGTTGCTTTCAGTTTCATCCTGGGTGGGTTCAGGCTATTAAACTAACGTTTTAGTGTCTGTGCCACTAGCCACTCGGAATCTTATCCAGAAGAAGAGATTCCTTGGTTCCACTTCGTCTACGATAACAGCAGCGTGCACATAGTGGAAATAGCCAAAAATTGAGAGAAACACTTTCCCGAAGTATCGGAGTTAGTATGACCAGTAACGTTTTCAGACTTTATTTCATTATACCAGTTTGGGCATTGATGGTTCGACACTGGGACTCGTGTCAGGAAAGTGCGCACATAGATTTGAAATAATTCTTGAGATTCGCCAGTCGACAGCACTTTGTTGTTCTCCAAAGTGTCTGTTGTAGGCGCCACAATTCACTGGTGGAGAAATGAGTCCACGCCACACAACCCTACGTAGCAGCGGTTGGAAAAAGAAAAAGCGGCCAAAGATCACATGACAACTGCCAAGTACTTCCGCATCAAATAATGTAATAACAAATGTTCTTGTTTTTTAAGCTTCCTATGATATGCTGTAATTATACTGACGAAATCTGTGTTTGAAGTAACTCGTTGATGTCAATCTTAATTTGACCAAATAAGTATTCTTACCGTAATCAAATATGTTGATCACTTTTAGATTTAGTGTTGCCATCACTAAACAGTAAGTGATAGATCACGTCACGAGGAACATGTTGTGTAGAGACAAAATGTTCGCTGATGCTTCCCGTCGATAGCAGGTGTCCTTTTGTATTGATTGTGTTCCTGAGAGACGGCAGGGCGTAGGTTCAAATGTTCAAATGTGTGTGAAATCTTATGGGACTTAACTGCTAAGGTCATCAGTCCCTAAGCTTACACACTACTTAACCTAAATTATCCTAAGGACAAACACACACACCCATGCCCGAGGGAGGACTCGAACCTCCGCCGGAACCAGCCGCACAGTCCATGACTGCAGCGCCTAAGACCGCTCGGCTAATCCCGCACGGCAGGGCGTAGCTACTCTGCAGTGTGCTTATGTCTTGTGCATTGCCTCTAATCCAGTCATTCGCTCCTTATGAAAGGGGATAGGCCTATCAAAATTAAAGTTTAGAAATAGGTACAAAAATATCTTTCTCCACGTAATGACATTCAGTCTTTAGATATTCTCGTTGAAAATCACACCGTCAGTTTATTTCGACAGGTAGTATGCAACAAACCTAGCTAGTAGCCCCTCACAGTTCGCTGACATCTCGTCGTCCCAGGGTCGGCGAAATCTAAAGGTTTCCTAGCTTCGTAGGAAAACATTTTGTCCTTGAAAAAATTGTTTGCCATGACATGATGTATCACCACTAGACGTTTACAGCAAAGACATCGAAACGCCAGGATGTAACATATATAAATGTAGATATTTCTCTTCGTGACTAAGGACGGTGCACTGAACATCACATCGGTATTTGCGTCATTTGCAGACTAATAATTACAGCTATTCAAAATCGTATATTTTTAGGCTGGGTGGTATCTCCAAGAAAATGTGGTAAGAGGAAGTCATTAATGCTTGTTTTCTCTTTGGCAATGGGTACAGCGTTGAAATGGAACGCGTGGACGCAAAATGTGTAGAGTATATTGACCAGAGTAGTCCACTCACTTGTGCAGTTACATCTGTGCAGAAATCATCAGGTAGTATGGAACATGTTCGACGCAGAGAAAAACAAACAACACACTGATGTGTGCACATATTTAGGTACCACATATAAAAATATGTGCCCTTAATACCCATTAAACCTTGAATATAAAGGATGTTTCAAGACCATTCGTTCTAATTAATACAGGAGTAGAGAACATCAAAAATAATATATTTCCATGAGGAAAATACGGTCTCTGAAGTCAGATTGCTGTGTTAGGATGCAATTTTCTTAGTGGTGCTGATGGTAATATGTTGTTTCGGTGTCACTGTTTGGAAGTGTGTATTGACATTCAAATACCCACTGTACGTGTGTCTGGGCACATGTGAATCCATACCTCGACCTCATCAACGGCAATTCAGTTTTAATGTATGGGCGAGCCGTCTTGGTGATAGATTGATTGGACCATATATTTTCCATCTCGCTTCAACAGATAGAGATACAACATCTTCGCGGAACATATGTGGCCGCAACTTCTGGAGGCTCTACTTCTGAGAGACAAAGGATGCCAGCCCATTTCACCATTTCTGTGAGGATTCATCTGACAGCCACCTTTGGGAACTGATGGTTCGGCCGAGGTGACCTGGGGCCCCCTGGTCACCTCACCTTACACGTCCAGACTGTATTGGTTTTATGCAGCTCACAACACCTAATACCACGCACAAGATTTTCGTATTCTCTCGTTCGCTACGTGCTAACTATTTGTCGTATAGGAAAAATCAACTGGGACTTTTTGTAGTTAGGAAATTTAATGTAGTTAAATTTTTTTCTGCGGTATGTGTCTGCTAGAGGCCGTAGTTTTCGGGTTATTTAAGAAGAACGTACTATCGTTTTCTCTGTAGGACTAATAGTTGGTGTGTAGCGAGCGAGAGTAGTAAAAGCTCTCACATAGGTTTTGAATTTGTCGTGGGTTGCTTAAAACCCATAGGTAGGGGTAACTGAATCAACATGTATATACCTAATTTATGCCATGCACCTTCATGGCACTATGATTATGTTTCAGATAGACACATTCAGTTTCTCCCTAAAAACTTTTTTGTGATTAAAAAAGTAACTTTCAGTAAGACAGTTTTTCTTGCAACACATAACAAGTTCATTTGGGCAAATAAGATATTCTTTCTATAATGAACTTGTTGCACCTACCGTGTATACTCCGATCTGAATGAAAGATAATCGAGGTCTTTGGTTTTCAGGAAGTCTGTGATATCTCCGGTAGTTGGATAATCTTTGCTTGTAAGCAAGAATATTATGTCTAAAACACAAGTCTGAAGATTGTAAAACGCTGTAAAATGCCCGCGAGCCACAGTTAATTATACCTACAGCTACATACATACTGCACAAGTATGACGAAGGGTCGCTTGTGCTAGTGCTCCTGTTTCACTATCAAATGAAGTGAGGGGAAATACGACTATCTGTATCTCTCCAAATGGGCCCTAATTGCTCTCATCTTGTCTTCACGATCCTTATTCAAGATTTCCTGAATGAGTCCGCAATCATTGTGGATATGTTATGAATAAGACAATCTAGATTGCTTAATACACTGAGGCGGAAAAAGTTTTGGGATACCTCTCAGTATGGTGTCGGACCCCTTTTTCCTGGCGCGGTGCAGCAACTCAACGTCTCTTGTACTCAACAAGTAGTTAGAAGTCCTCTTAGGAAATATTGAGCCATTCTGCCTCCATAGTCATCTATAAGTAAGAAAGTGTTGGCGGTGCAGGATTTTGTGCACAAACTGACCACTCTATTATGTCCCACATGTGTACGATGGGATTCATGTCGGGTGATCTGGGTGGCCAAATGATTCGCTCGAGCCGTCCAGAAGGTTTTTCAAACCAGCCGCGAACAGCTGAAGCCAGCTGACATGATTGGGAACATGAATGGCAGCAAATGGTCTCCAAATAGCCGAACATAACTTTTTCCTGTCAATGATCGGTTCAGTTGGACCAGATGACCCAGTCTATCCCATGTACACAAAGTCCACCCCCTTAGGGAGCACCCACGAGCTTGCTTAGTGCCCTGTTGGCAACATGGTCCACGGCTTCGCGGGTCTACGGAGCACTCGAACCCTGCCATGAGCTTTTATCAACGTAAGTGCGGATTCATCTGACCAGGTCACTGTTTTCCAGTCATTTGGGGTCCAACTGATATGATCACGAGCCCAGAAGAGACGCTGCAGGGGTTGTCGTGCTGTTAGCAAAGGCAACTGTATCGGTCGTCTGCTGTCATAGCCCATTAACGACAAATTTCGCTGTACTGTCGTAACGAATACACTCTTCATATGTCCCACACAGATTTCTGCGATTATGTGTTGCTTGTCTGTTAGCACAGACAGCTCTACGCAAACGCTGCTGCACTCGGTCTTTAAGTGAAGGCCGTGGGCCACTGCGTTGTCCTTGGTGAGAGGTAATGTATGAAATTAGGTGTTCTCGGCTCACTATTGACACTGTGGTCCTCGGGATACTGAATTTCCTAAAGATTTCCGAAATTTTATGTCCCATGCTTCTAGCATCAACTACCAGTCCGAATTCAAAGTCTCATCGTGCGCCATAACCATATCGGAAACCTTTTCACATGGATCACGTCAGTTCAAAGGACAACTCCATTAATGCAATGCCCTTTTGTACCTCGTGTACACAATACTACCGCCATATCCATACATGCATATCGCTGTCCCATGACTTTTGTCATCTGAATGTATATTTCTTCATTTGTTTCGTCGTTCTAGCTAATTTCATCAACAGACCGAAAGTTTTAATTTGGGAAACAACATCCAGTGTCAGTATCAATAAAATGGAGGCCTAAGCGGGGTATAAGTTTTATTAATGCTGTCACAAAACGTTGTTTTACTGGTTCAAAGTCTTGATCTGGTGGTAGCAGTAGCTGTGAGGATTACAGTTAAGAAACTACTGCGAAAGCAAAGAGAACTTCACTGCAAATTTAAACGCAGCCAAAACCTCTCAGACAAACAGAAGTTAAACGATCTCAAAGTTAGCGTAAGGAGGGCTATGCGTGAAGCGTTCAGTGAATTCGAAAGTAAAATTCTATGTACCGACTTGACAGAAAATCCTAGGAAGTTCTGGTCTTACGTTAAATCAGTAAGTGGATCGAAACAGCATATCCAGACACTCTCGGATGACAATGGCATTGAAACAAAGGATGACACACGTAAAGCTGAAATTCTAAACACCTTTTTCCAAAGCTGTTTCGCAGAGGAAGACCGCACTGCGGTTCCTTCTCTAATTCCTCGCACGAAAGAAAAAAATGGCTGACATCGAATTAAGTGACCAAGGAATAGAAAAGCAACTGAAATCACTCAACAGAGGAAAGTCCACTGGATCTGACGGGATACGAATTCGATTCTACACAGAGTACGCGAAAAAAATTGCCCACTTCTAACACCCGTGTACCGCAAGTCTGTAGAGGAACGGAAGGTTCCAAATGGTTGGAAAACAGCACAGGTAGTTCTAGTTTTCAAGAAGGGTCGTCGAGCAGATGCGCAAAACTATAGGCCTACATCTCTGACATCGATCTGTTGTAGAATTTTAGAACATGTTTTTTGCTCGCGTATCATATCATTTCTGGAAACCCAGAATCTACTCTGTAGGAATCTACATGGTTTCCGGAAACAGCGATCTTGTGAGACCTAACTCGCTTTATTTGTTCATGAGACCCAGAAATTATTAGATAGAGGCTCCCGGGTAGATGCCATTTTCCTTGACTTCCGGAAGGCGTTCGATACAGATCCGCGCTGTCGCCTGATAAACAAAGTAAGAGCCTACGGAATATCAGACCAGCTGTGTGGCTGGATTGAAGAGTTTTTAGCAAACAGAACACAGCTCGTTGTTCTCAATGGAGAGACGTCTACAGACGTTAAAGTAATCTCTGGCGTGCCCCAGGGGAGTGTTATGGGACCATTGCTTTTCACAATATATATAAATGACCTCGTAGATAGTGTCGGAAGTTAGATGCGGCTTTTCGCGGATGATGCTGTAGTACACAGAGAAGTTGCATCAATAGAAAATTGCAGCGAAATGCAGGAAAGTCTGCAGCGGATACACACTTGGTGCAGGGAGTGACAAATGACCCTTAACATAGACAAATGTAATGTAATGCGAATACATAGAAGGAAGGATCCTTTATTGTATGATTATATGAGAGCGGATCAAACACTGGTAGCAGTTACTTTTGTAAAATATCTGGGAGTATGCGTGCGGAACGATTTGAAGTGGAATGGTCATATAAAATTAATTGTTGGTAAGACGGGTGCCAGGTTGAGATTCATTGGGAGAGTCCTTAGAAAATGTAGTCCATCAACAAAGGAGGTGGCTTACAAAACACTCGTTCGACCTGTACTTGAGTATTGCTCATCAGTGTGGGATCCGTACCAGGTCGGGTCGACAGAGAAGATAGAGAAAATTCAAAGAAGAGCGGCGCGTTTCGTCACAGGGATATTTGATAAGCGTGACAGCGCTACGGAGATGTTTAGCAAACTCAAGTGGCAGACTCTGCAAGAGAGGCGCGCTGCATCGCGGTGTAGCTTGCTGTCCAGGTTTCGAGAGGGTGCGTTTCTGGATGAGGTATCGAATATATTGCTTCCCCCTACTTATACCTCCCGAGGAGATCAGGAATGTAAAATTAGAGAGGTTCGAGCTTGCTTGGAGCGTTTCCGGCAGTCGTTCTTCCCGCGACTAGAACAGGAAAGGGAGGTAATGATAGTGGCACGTAAAGTGCCCTCCGCGACACACCATTGGGTGGCTTGCGGAGTATAAACGTAATTGTAGATGTAGATGATCAACTTCTAATCCTACGAGCTCTACACCGCAACGAAAAAATGAACATTCCGGTCTTACTACGGCAAGGCGCCCGCTTTTGTCTCTCGTCAGCAGCCATGCTACGCTGTATGCAAAATACTTCCTCCGCAACTACCAGCTGAGTCGGTGGCCGTTCCCACGCGGTGCGAGCGGACAGTCGACTAACAGAGACAGCGCGGCAGGCCGAAGCGAGTAGCCGGTGCCAGGCATCCGGAGCGCTCGCTCGCTATCTCGGGTACGGCCGAGCAAGAGGGACACGGGGCGGGTTTCGAACCGGCGTTACGGCGGCGGCCGGCTCGCGGGCTATTAGCGATCCTGGTGGCAGACAAGGGCAATAAATCGCGGCGGGCCCTTTGAAGCCGCCCGGCGTCGCCGTCGCCGTCGCCGTCGCTGGCGCTGACCCCTCGTAATGGCTCTCATTCCCAGGCGGCGCGCTGGTCTGCCGTACGTTTCTATTAGGTGCCGCTGCTGCTGCTGCGGCCGCCGCCACCGAAGGCCGACCCGGAGGGCCTGTGCCGCAAGTGCTTATTACAGGAATTGGCCAACTGTCTGCACTCTGTAATACAAGCTGTGAGACGGCTGCCAAACCACTGGTTGCCGCCTAACCGAGGCCTTGTCAAAGAGGCAAATAATTCTGCAAAATAAACACCTACTTCTGTCTTCATTCCTTGCTTAACTCGCGTAATTATACCTGCTTTTCCCTTTCGGAAAAATGCCGCAAGACCTGGGGTGTAATCAACAGATCTGCCCACAGCGTTAAAGCCAGCACGGCCTCAGCAAAAGTACGAGGCGGCGCAATCAGCAACAGCGAGGAATATTTATGGCATTCCTCGATCCTTTTTTGTTGGTGAAGGGTGGGAGGGGGGGGGGGGGCGGTGAGGGCAGTCGGTCCCTTCTCGCATGATGGTCTGCACCTTGTAATACTAACCATGAAACTTGCAACCCGCAACAGAGTGTGTGCCGTAATGTACGTTCTGATGGATTCAAATTGAGCTAATAAGGAGCATCGAAGCGGATTAGTAAACATAGGGTTGTTGTAGTCGAGACTGAATACTGTAATTCCCAAAACCTCCAAAAATAAACGAAAAATATACCGATTCAAAAAATCAGATAAAACTTCACTTCACGCCTTCCTAAGAGACGATCTCCTTTCCTTCCAAATTAACAATAACCAGATGTGGCTTAAATTTAGAGAAAAATTATCGACAGCAATTGAGAGATTTATACCAAATAACTTAACAAACAACGGAGCTGGTCCCCCTTCGTACACAAAACGGGTCGGAACACTGTCAAAGAAACAACGAGAAAAGCTTGCCGAATGTAAAAGAACCCAAAATCTCCAATACTGGCGATCTTTTACAGATGCTCGAAATTTAGCGCGGACGTCATGCGAGATGCTTATAATTGTTTTCACAGCAAAATTTTATCTCGAAACTTGGTAGAAAATCCACAGAGATTCTGGCCGTATGTAAAGTAAGCTAACGGCGACACACAGTCAACACCCTCTCTGTGCGACAGCAATGGAAATACTATCGATTACAGGGCTTCGAAAGCAGAGTTACTGAACAAAACGTTTCGAAATTCCTTCACCAAAGAAGACGAAGTAAATGTTCCAGAAATCGAATCAAAAACTGCTGCCAACGTGAGTAACTTAAAATGGTTCAAATGGTTCTGAGCACTATGGGACTTAACTTCTGAGGTCATCAGTCCCCTAGCACTTAGAACTACTTAAACCTAACTAACCTAAGGACACCACACACATCCATGCCCAAGGCAGGATTCGAACCTGCGACCGTAGCGGTCGCGCGGTGCCAGACTGTAGCGCCTAGAACAGCTCGGCCATCCCGGCCGGCTGAGTAACTTTGAAGTAGATATCTTAGAAGTAGTGAAGCGATTCACATCGCTTAATAAAAGCAAATCTGCTGGTCCAGACTGTATACCAATTAGGATCCTTTCAGAGTATGGTGACGCAATAGCTCCATACTTAACAATCATATACAACCGCTCTCTCGACGAACGATCCGTAGCCAAAGACTGTAAAGTAGGTCAGGCCACACCAATATTCAAGAAAAGTAGTAGGAGTAATTCACTAAATTACAGGCCCGTATCAATAACGTCGATATGCTGCAGTTTCTTCCAAGTTTATGTCGAACTTCGTGTTATTAACTGCTTTTCTTCTTAATATGGAAGCAAATCACTTTTGCGGAAAACCAGGCCATCATTATAGGAAGAACCGCCAGAAATTTCTGTCTAGTAACTGAAATACCTTGGACTAACACGTGATCGAAAGGTAATCTGGAACACTAACGTGGTTACTCGAATATACTCAGACTACTAAAACTGCTAACCGTCCGTACATGGTGACTAAATCCCTCGACTATCACACGTAAGTAACAGAACATCCTTACATCCTTACATATGCTAATGTTAGATGAGTCTTTTCCTCTCCGAAGTTTTGCTATTCACTCCACACCTTTGAACTTCATGTTTACATTCATCCACGGGTCACATAGGCTGAGCCGTAGGTTGAGCATTTCGCTTAACTGATAGAATACTAAGAACGGTAAGGAAATGTAATCATTCACAAAGAAAATAGCTTACGAAACACCCATCTGAACAGTCCTAGAATATTGCTGAAGTGTATGGGACCCGTACTAAACAGGATTAACATGGAGGGTATGCAACATACAGGATGTTTCCATAAGAGCGTGCAAAAATTTAACGGGACATAGAGGATGCTCCACTGAACAATTTGAGGTACGGAACCTGGGGTCGGAGAAGCCAGCTTAAGTAGACAATGGGAATAAAACCAAAGTACTTTGTTCTTTTTTGGTTACGTTAGATACAGTTAACTGCAAGTACCATCACTGACGCAATGAACTTACCATTTGTGCTGGAACACGGCTATCAACCTCAATGCAAGCATGACATCGGCGAACAAGATTCTGACGCAACCTGGCATCCTTTGGGGTCTCATACATAAGTGACTAGATATCACCATATTAAATAATCAAGGAGATGGGGGTCAAGTGACCTCGCAGGCCGAGGCATAGAACCTCCCCTTTAAATCCAGTGACCAAGAAATACTTCCTAGTAATCATGATCGTCTTCCTCGTTTCCTTGAAGGAAATATAGAGCCGGCCGCAGTGGTCTCGCGGTTCTAGGCGCGCAGTCCGGAACCGTGCGACTGCTACGGTCGCAGGTTCGAATCCTGCCTCGGGCATGGATGTTTGTGATAACCTTAGGTTAGTTAGGTTTAAGTAGTTCTAAGTTCTAGGGGACTAATGACCACAGCAGTTGAGTCCCATAGTGCTCAGAGCCATTTGAACCATTTTTGAAATAGAGAATATATGTGTAAATAAAGAGCCCATTACGTCTAAACTTATACGACTTTTAGTTGTAAATAATCTGGAAAACACAAATGCTAGGCAAAGAGGTAGACAAGTTTACTTTCATATCTCCTTTAGCTGGCTTCTCAGGATCCAGGTTAACTGCCTCAAATTGTTCTCTACGTCCTGTTATTTTGCACGCTGTTACGGGAACACTAAGTGTACGAATAAGGACAGCAAGTACGGTCACATGTTTGTTTGACCATCAAGAAAGTATCTCTGAAATGCTGGAAGATCTGAAATTGCTCCTGCCTAAATATGGGAGCCGGCTGTCGTGGCCGAGCGGTTCTAGGCGCTTCAGGCTGGAACCGCGCGACCGCTACGGTCGCATGTTCAAATACTGCCTCGGGCATGGATGTGTGTGATGTCCTTAGGTAGGTTAGGTTAAAGTAGTTCTAAGTTCTAGGGAACTGATGACCTCAGATGTTAAGTCCTATAGTGCTCAGAACCATTTGAACCATTTTAAAAATGAGCGCCAGCTATTTCGTGAAAGCCGGCTTACAGAGTTTCAAGAACGAGTACTAAATGAAGAGCTAGTTTGCGACATATAACTTCCGCATGGACCAAGAAGACAAGACCCGTTGGTTGGCAGCTACAGGACACAAACAACGTAAAATAAAAGGAAAATAATTAAAAAAGACCGATGAGAATGCCACAACTGTGGTGAATCGTGTTTGGGTGATAAAACAAAACAATAATTTGCAAAAAGGCGGGCCCATCCTTATTTCATTATTATTTTTCTGGAAGCACGGGAACTGAGCTCAAAACTGCAGGAGGATAGCAGGAACTTTTTTTTGGGTCGTCAGCCCTCTGACTGGTTTGACACAGGCCCCACAACTTTCTTTCCTTCGCCAATTTCTTGAGCCCGGAGTATCGCTACTAACGAACGGTATCAGCTAGTTGTAGGGTGTACTCTAGTCTGTGCCATGCTCTTCAACTTTTGTCGTCTGCAGCTACCTATAGTACAACGGAAGTTATTTCCCTCTGGAGTAGCGTCGTTCACGAAGGAACAAGTCCAAAGCAATGGTTCACTAAAATGCATGGAAGAACCGAGGAACGACTTCCAAGTAACAGTCATTTTAGATCCTACTCGATCCGACATTCGTCTCGTTTGATAGGTCTGGTTCTTTTGTGGGTGGTCAGTTATTCTTCTTTCCGTTTACATCATCCTTCCTTCGGTACCATGTTGTACTTCCTTCCGTTTATTGCTTTAACCCGATTTTGTTAAATTTTGAACGGTTCTCGGAATCTCGCTCTTCCGTCTCTTTGCGTCGCCGTTCGTTGCCCAAGAGCGGCATTTTAAAGCTTCGTTGTATTTAAAGGTTGAAATTGCGAAAAGGAACACGATTCTCTAAAATTCGATTTTCGAAGTGCTAGTCCGTGTCTTTGACAACAAAGAGCTCATAATTTACACTTTAGCTGTTCTCAGAACCGATGAACATGAACTCATGCCACGAGAGTGGGAACTCATTGCTTATATGAAAAAATAACAAAAAAAGAGATGAGCTTTGAGCAACCTCTATTGCTGCCCAAAGCACTTCTGAAGTTCACTTCTATGTTTAAAAACCGGGAAGGATTGCCGTTAGTAAAAACTGGTGTCCGATAGAATAAAATGTAATGACGAACGGCTTGGTAATTTTCGGTTATTGTTGGCCGAACGACAGTATTTGATTCACGATTTAATTATTTTAAAAATAATTAAGTATGTGTTAAAAAGTTGGCAGCAGGAAATTTGTGCTGGCGTATGACGAAATCGTGTAGATGGTTAGGCAGCTGTACGCAAAAGAAAATGGTAGTGAATCTACTTTACTAATTTCCCTTTCAAGCGCATTTCAGCCTTCATCATCATCAGTCCATCATCATCGTCATCATCATCACTTTTTCCCACAACAATCAATTTTAATTATAATTATTCTATGCCATAATGGCTATGTTTATGAACCGTGAGTGTGTGGGATAATGCCACACCAGCCGCTAGAGTAACAAACAATGGACAAAGAGTTCTAGATTAATCTAGTTGAAGACTTATAACACTCCAGTCTGCTACTACTATACCATAACCTCGAAACTGGAGGCAATTTGCAAATCAGAATTATTTTGTAAGAGTAATAATGGTATAAAGCAACAGATCAGTGTTACCCTCTGAGAGGAATTTTGTTATGTTGACCGTGTTGTACCTAACGGAGGTGGCTTATCGGAAGTGAAAGTCAGAATTACGTAAATATTTGAACTGTAACAAACAAAATTTTGCCTAGCTATACTGTTTATAGAATAAGGAAAACGGTCGCAAGCCTAATTAGGCAAGAGAAAGATTAACGTTCTCGTTTAAGGAAGTAGATATAAGTAACTATGACGGATCAACACAACCTATACTTTGTCACACGCGAGTGCAGTGAACTCTTACACATACATATGTTTACGGTAGGATTGGAACTAACAGAGCAGCAGAAACAATTTGCAAAATTATAACAGATACCGAAACACACTATTACTTTCAGGGCTTACACAAAGTGAATGGTCTTTATAACATTACTATTAATATGCACTTCTAATACACAAGAGAGACAAACACTTAGCAAACATGAGTATATAACGTTTCACAACTGCAGCTTTCTCACTTTTACTACAGCGAAACACAATGTTGACAAAATTGCAAGAAACTGACTCACCTTTTAGAATTTACTGCAGACAACAATGTGATCAGTTGCTTTATAAGCCTCAGTCTTAAGAACTTTTAATTTTGAAGTTAGCAACAGCACTTTAATAAGCAGTTTTAATAGGAATATTTTCAGCGAACAACGTTTACTTTAACTCACTCTCTTGCCACATTAATTTTAACTTTCTTTTTTTTTTACTATGTTGAAGAGGCATTAATGAACTAAATATTGGGCTTTAATGTTCTTTTAGTAAGGACACTCGGATATCACATTAGCTAAAACGGAAAGGAACCTGAGAGGTGTTATGATGAGGAAAAAAATCAGGGTAGGTACATAAATTCAGATAAAATTTACCTTATATTTGAGCACACTAACACATCCATTAAGCTGATCCTTCACTGTACATCATTGTAGTATTCCGATGCAATGATTGCGCAATGTGGTGGCAACTGCAATTTGTTAGGTGGAATTGCAGGTAGAAATGCTGGACTCTGTCATTTCTTGGTGGCGATGATTGATACCAATCCCAGAATATTTCCAGCTATTTATCCATTCTTCCGAGGCTTTGGAAAGCGGCAGGAAAAGCCTCTCTCGGAACCAGCACAATATGCATCTTTTACATGGCAGTGCACGGACTCGTAGCTCGTCCCCGACTCGTAGCTCGTCTCCGACTGACTATCAGTTCCACCTTTTCTACACAGGTCAGCCACACTTTGCGCGCGCTACACAGTTCCGTTCCCGAGGGGAACCACAACAACTTTTACATACAGAATAACTAAGAGCCCTAAGTGAGGATCAGCAGTTTACATAACAGTAAACAAATACATAAAATAAAACAGAACATTTGCACATATTGACATTTCTACCAAAAATTATTCACACAAAATTAGAATCATATACAGCAAGTTTTGTTCCCTCCAAATGGAACAAAGCACTTAAACGACAGATGAAATCATGACATCAAAGTTTTAACAAAGGAAAGAGTATACAATTTTGTGTCATCTATTCAATCAAACACATTTACAGAAGCACAGCAATGTAACATTAAATGAAACAAAAGCAAAATAAATCAGTACAGCATTAGAGCTATGGTGTTACAGACTGTAGATTTATAAGTAGCATTTCTCTGTACGTGTGTATGTATAAACGCCTGAAGATGAACAGAACATGTTCTAAACGCGTTGTATTATGTTAGATTAAACATAAAATAAATAAGTGACTGGTAGCAGAAATTAGAAATAAATAATAAATTTTAATTAGCTCGCATTAGAACAACAAATCCATACTATTCAAAGGCTACGCTGTTATTGACATGTGCATTTCTGATGTGTTACTCCGGAAGGATGGTAATCCATTGTTGAGATAGGAACAAAGAACAGTAGTTTACCCACATTTGCATTCAGTGGCCCTGAAAAGGTTATGCCTACCTGCATGTTCACCACAAAAATGGTTCAAGTGGCTCTGAGCACTATGGGACTTAACATCTGAGGTCATCAGTCCCCTAGTACTTAGAACTACTTAAACCTAACTAACCTAAGGACATCACACACATCCATGCCCGAGGCAGGATTCGAACCTGCGACCGTAGCAGTCTCGTTGTTCCGGACTGAAGCGCCTAGAACCGCTTGGCCATCGCGGCCGGCTAATCACTACAGAAATATTTCCAAAGCAGATCATATTTTTATTGAGAAAAGAGTTCGATTGGGGTATATATATATATATATATATATATATATATATATATATATATATATATATATATATATATGCCCCAATATATGCAGGGTGTTACAAAAAGGTACGGCCGCACTCTCAGGAAACATTCCTCACACACAAAGAAAGAAAATATGTTATGTGGACATGTGTCCGGAAACGCTTACTTTCCATGTTAGAGCTCATTTTATTACTTCTCTTCAAATCACATTAATCATGGAATGGAAACACACAGCAACAGAACGTACCAGCGTCACTTCAAACACTTTGTTACAGGAAATGTTCAAAATGTCCTCCGTTAGCGAGGATACATGCATCCACCCTCCGTCGCATGGAATCCCTGATGTGCTGATGAAGCCTAGAAGAATGGCGTATTGTATCACAGCCGTCCACAATACGAGCATGAAGAGTCTCTACATTTGGTACCGGGGTTGCGTAGACAAGAGCTTTCAAATGCCCCCATAAATGAAAGTCCAGAAGGTTGAGGTCAGGAGAGCGTAGAGGCCATGGAATTGGTCCGCCTCTACCAATCCATCGGTCACCGAATCTATTGTTGAGAAGCGTACGAACACTTCGACTGAAATGTGCAGGAGCTCCATCGTGCATGAACCACATGTTGTGTCGTACTTGTAAAGGCATATGTTCTAGCAGCACGGGTATAGTATCCCGTATGAAATCATGATAACGTGCTCCATTGAGCGTAGGTGGAGAACACGGGGCCCAATGAAGACCCGTGGAGGCCAATCAGCTGCTGATAGTGCCTCCACACGCTGTACGTGGTACGGAAACAACTGGTTCTCCCGTAGCACTCTTCATACAGTGACGTTATCTTGTACAGCAGCAACATCTCTGACGCTGACATTAGGGTTATCGTCAACAACTCGAAGAATTGTCTCGTCCATTGCAGGTGTCCTCGTCGTTCTAGGTCTTCCCCAGTCGCGAGTCATAGGCTGGAATGTTCCGTGCTTCCTAAGACGCCGATCAATTGCTTCGAACGTCTTCCTGTCGGGACACCGTTCTGGAAATCTGTCTCGATACAAACGTACCGCGCCACGGCTATTGCCCCGTGCTAATCCATACATCAAATGGGCATCTGCCAACTCCGCATTTGTGAACATGGCACTGACTGCAAAACCACGTTCGTGATGAACACCAACCTGTTGATGCTACGTACTTATGTGCTTGATGCTAGTACTGTAGAGCAATGAGTCGCATGTCAACACAAGCGCCGAAGTCAACATTACCTTCCTTCAATTCGGCCAACTGGGGGCGAATCGAGGAAGTACAGTACATACTGACGAAACTAAAATGAGCTCTAACATGGAAATTAGGCGTTTCCGGCCACATGTCCACATAACATCTTTTCTTTATTTGTGTGTGAGGAATGTTTCCTGAAAGTGGCCGTACCTTTTTGTAACACCCTATATATATATATATATATATATATATATATATATATATATATATGTGTGTGTGTGTGTGTGTGTGTGTGTGTGTGTGTGTGTGGTGTGTGTTTTATTCGAATGGAATACGTATAACGAGGTTAAGAGTTTTGGTTAGAAACATATTATTAATTTCCAATTTAAAAATTTCTGCTATAATTTTTATCCAGTATGCTTTCACTTCACTTCAACATGAGTTCGAAGTAAGATGGAACATTTGATAGCCATCCGCTGTGGCCGAGCGGTTCTAGGCCTTCAGTCCAGAACCGCGCGACTGCTACGGTCGCAGGTTCGAATCCTGCCTGGGGCTGGATGTGTGAGATGTCCTTAGGTTAGTTAGGTTTAAGTAGTTCTAAGTCTAGGGGACTGATGATCTCAGATGTTAAGTTCCATAGTACTTAGAGCCATTTGAAACATTTTTTTAAACATTTGACCAATTTAGCAAGAACCATTTGTCTCAAAATCTCAAAACTACACTCCTGGAAATTGAAATAAGAACACCGTGAATTCATTGTCCCAGGAAGGAGAAACTTTATTGACACATTCCTGGGGTCAGATACATCACATGATCACACTGACAGAACCACAGGCACATAGACACAGGCAACAGAGCATGCACAATGTCGGCACTAGTACAGTGTATATCCACCTTTCGCAGCAATGCAGGCTGCTATTCTCCCATGGAGACGATCGTAGAGATGCTGGATGTGGTCCTGTGGAACGGCTTGCCATGCCATTTCCACCTGGCGCCTCAGTTGGACCAGCGTTCGTGCTGGACGTGCAGACGGCGTGAGACGACGCTTCATCCAGTCCCAAACATGCTCAATGGGGGACAGATCCGGAGATCTTGCTGGCCAGGGTAGTTGACTTACACCTTCTAGAGCACGTTGGGTGGCACGGGATACATGCGGACGTGCATTGTCCTGTTGGAACAGCAAGTTCCCTTGCCGGTCTAGGAATGGTAGAACGATGGGTTCGATGACGGTTTGGATGTACCGTGCACTATTCAGTGTCCCCTCGACGATCACCAGTGGTGTACGGCCAGTGTAGGAGATCGCTCCCCACACCATGATGCCGGGTGTTGGCCCTGTGTGCCTCGGTCGTATGCAGTCCTGATTGTGGCGCTCACCTGCACGGCGCCAAACACGCATACGACCATCATTGGCACCAAGGCAGAAGCGACTCTCATCGCTGAAGACGACACGTCTCCATTCGTCCCTCCATTCACGCCTGTCGCGACACCACTGGAGGCGGGCTGCGTGATGTTGGGGCGTGAGCGGAAGACGGCCTAACGGTGTGCGGGACCGTAGCCCAGCTTCATGGAGACGGTTGCGAACGGTCCTCGCCGATACCCCAGGAGCAACAGTGTCCCTAATTTGCTGGGAAGTGGCGGTGCGGTCCCCTACGGCACTGCGTCGGATCCTACGGTCTTGGCGTGCATCCGTGCGTCGCTGCGGTCCGGTCGCAGGTCGACGGGCACGTGCACCTTCCGCCGACCACTGGCGACAACATCGATGTACTGTGGAGACCTCACGCCCCACGTGTTGAGCAATTCGGCGGTACGTCCACCCGGCCTCCCGCATGCCCACTATACGCCCTCGCTCAAAGTCCGTCAACTGCACATACGGTTCACGTCCACGCTGTCGCGGCATGCTACCAGTGTTAAAGACTGCGATGGAGCTCCGTATGCCACGGCAAACTGGCTGACACTGACGGCGGCGGTGCACAAATGCTGCGCAGCTAGCGCCATTCGACGGCCAACACCGCGGTTCCTGGTGTGTCCGCTGTGCCGTGCGTGTGATCATTGCTTGTACAGTCCTCTCGCAGTGTCCGGAGCAAGTATGGTGGGTCTGACACACCGGTGTCAATGTGTTCTTTTTTCCATTTCCAGGAGTGTATTTTGCCGTTCACCACGAAACTAATACCAGCTGTCGTCCCATCTCACCGCCTCCCTCCCCAGCTCAGATCCTGGATGCGCTTTTGTTTTTGACATTTTTGAAACACATTCGGCAAAACACAGTCAGATAGAAAAGGACGAATGAACGAGTAAAAATGGACGGACCTCCAAAAGATGATCGGCCACTGGTGAACCAGTTCCCATTGAAATTGTCTTCCCATTTGTAACTCCCATGCCTCATCATCTTGCCCCTATTTGTGGTCAATGTTTTCCACACATCCCTTTCATCATTGATTCTGTGAGGATCATATCAATATTTATTATTACTGTAATTAGCGAATATCCCCACTGGAGAACGATAAGCAACTGATTTTCGATCTTTCTTAGGGTTCTTCTTATTTTCCCAACATTTATTTATTTTCTTCCTGAAGAGATTGTTGACTTCTTCGGTCCACTTTGGTCGGTATGGATTTGATTCCATCTCTGGAATAAACTTCAACTGACCAATATTGCTTTTGAGTGAATCCCCATCTGATGTTTTCGTTACAAGAATTTTAGCTTTTGTCAAATCCTTCAGCATCAGTTACGCAAGGTATTCATGCTTTAAGGGATGTCACATAGTCTAATAGACCTTTAGTCAGTCTATTTCCAGTCTGTCTCGGTGTCCATAGAACTCGATTTGTCTCTCTCTGATGTCAATTTCAAAATTTGATACTTTTTCTGTTGTCTCGATGGTTTGCAGTCTGTATCCCTCTCGTGTGTATCGTGGTTCCAGAAATTTTCAAATAATCTTTCTCTCTACGTTCTTAATTTCTTGTAACTCTAGTTTTCGATTCAATGAGAGTGTTTCACTTGCATATCTGACTGTTGTTTTGGTTACTATGTAGTGGAATCTGATTTTAGTGTCTTTTGACAGACGTTGTTCGTTATACAAATTTGAAACGATTCCGGACATTTTCACGATTTTCTGCAATCAGGTTTTTGTGCTATTTTTCAAATGCTGTTTGTTCAGTAGTTTCAGCGTGGCAATTTAAGTGTTTGACTCTGCTGATTTCACCATAATTTGTTTTATGTTTCGGAATATCTAACTTGGAACAGTTGAATTTAGTCTTCTCAAAGGAGATTTGCAGGCCAACCTTCTCTGTACATTCTTTTAGGGTCTCGATTTGTTTTACTGCGGTTTCTTCACTGTCGGTTACAATCGCCAGGTCTTCTGCAAACGCTAAGTATGGAACATTCAATTTTCCTTGACCTCTTCCTAGTTAGATTGGCTTTCAAACGTTTTCTTCTCTTAATTCCATTTCCCATTCTTTCGTTACTTTGTCTAAAGCTATGATGAATAATAGTGACGAGATCCCATCTCTTTGTCTTACTCTAGTTTTAATTAAGAGTGGTTCCAAAATTTCATCTATGAATGTAATTTTTCATTTGGTTTCTGACAGTGTTTGTTCGATAAGTTTTCGAGTTTTGGTGTCTAGTCCGCGTTCTTCTAGAATATTACGAGGTGCATTCAAGTTCTAAGGCCTCCGATTTTTTTTCTAATTATATACTCACCCAAAATCGATGAAACTCGCGTTACTTCTCGACATAATCGCCCTGCAGACGTACACATTTTTCACAATGCTGACGCCATGATTCCATGGCAGCGGCGAAGGCTTCTTTAGGAGTCTGTTTTGACCACTGGAAAATCACTGAGGCAATAGCAGCACGGCTGGTGAATGTGCGGCCACGGAGTGTGTCTTTCATTGTTGGAAAGAGCCAAAAGTTACTAGGAGCCAGGTCAGGTGAGTAGGGAGCATGAGGAATCACTTCAAAGTTGTTATCACGAAGAAACTGTTGCGTAACGTTAGCTCGATGTGCGGGTGCGTTGTCTTGGTGAAACAGCACACGCGCAGCCCTTCCCGGACGTTTTTGTTGCAGGGCAGGAAGGAATTTGTTCTTCAAAACATTTTCGTAGGATGCACCTGTTACCGTAGTGCCCTTTGGAACGCAATGGTTAAGGATTACGCTCTCGCTGTCCCAGAACATGGACACCATAATTTTTTCAGCACTGGCGGTTACCCGAAACTTTTTTGGTGGCGGTGAATCTGTGTGCTTCCATTGAGCTGACTGGCGCTTTGTTTCTGGATTGAAAAATGGCATCCATGTCTCATCCATTGTCACAACCGACGAAAAGAAAGTCCCATTCATGCTGTCGTTGTGCGTCAACATTGCTTGGCAAGATGCCACACGGGCAGCCATGTGGTCATCCGTCAGCATTCGTGGCACCCACCTGGATGACACTTTTCGCATTTTCAGGTCGTCATGCAGGATTGTGTGCACAGAACCCACAGAAATGCCAACTCTGGAGGCGATCTGTTCAACAGTCATTCGGCGATCCCCCAAAACAATTCTCTCCACTTTCTCGATCATGTCGTCAGACCGGCTTGTGCGAGCCCGAGGTTGTTTCGGTTTGTTGTCACACGATGTTCTGCCTTCATTAAACTGTCGCACCCACGAACGCACTTTTCGACACATCCATAACTCCATCACCACATGTCTCCTTCAACTGTCGATGAATTTCAATTGGTTTCACACCACGCAAATTCAGAAAACGAATGATTGCATGCTGTTCAAGTAAGGAAAACGTCGCCATTTTAAGTATTTAAAACAGTTCTCATTCTCGCCGCTGGCGGTAAAATTCCATCTGCCGTATGGTGCTGCCATCTCAGGGACGTATTGACAATGAACGTGGCCTCATTTTAAAACAATGCGCATGTTTCTATCTCTTTCGAGTCCGGAGAAAAAAAAAATTGGAGGCCTTAGAACTTGAATGCACCTCGTACATAGAGATTGTCTAACTATAGAAGAGTATGCTTTTTAAAATGAGCAACCCGGGATTTCCTGCAGTTCGAGTCCCGATCGGGGCACACATTTTCAACATGTCCCCAACGAAGTATATCAACGCCTCTTTGCAGCTAGGATGCCCATTTAATTATCATTTCGTTTCTAGCAAAGCTGCATGGTCATCAACGGTAACTCCTTTCGACAACAGATACTACCGTCATATATACTTTTAGAAGCAGACATGACAATACTAAGTGTCCACAGAGGAGTACTGAAGAGAGGCTCAGAACTCATACTCATGAGATGCTCTACACATTATTCAAGTAATGACAGATGTAATGTGGTTGCTTAAAACATTCTAACCCTTATCTGTGCAGATGGTCCATGACTGGACTGGTTGACATTTGAGTTTAAAATAAAAACACCTGACGGTCAAACATGCATTTTATACACCAGTTATTTATGTGTATCGACAATTACAATAATTGACGATTATAAGCTGTTGATCAGTTCGATTACAACTTGAATAAAAGCTCCCAATGATGATGGCACAAATTTGCGGAAACATGTATGGGCATTTCAGGACTACTTCTTGGCATACTGGGGGGGGGGGGGGGGGGGAGGGGACCTGAACTCCCATAATTGTTCAGTAATTAAGTATTTCCAGTCGTCTTACGTGATACTGTAGATACTTTGGTCTGAGTCAGAGCTGAGCGAAGAACCGCGTCCTGCCGCTGCCTGTGGGACCGCGAATTCGGAACCCTGCTCCTCCCTGCGGCATGCGGTCGCGCGCGTGTGTCCGAAATATATCAGCGCGGGTCCGGGGCCCGGCCGATACCATCTAACAAGGCGTGTCGCGTGTTTCCCTTTAGTCCGGCCAGCGACGCCGCACTTAATCACGGGGCGGGCCTTGATTAATATTCTATTGTCTCGCACTTGTAAAACGGGCGGAGAATGCGCTTCAGCTGGCGGCGTGTTTTATGACGCCGCCGCAGCCGCGGAATGAGGGGTGTTTGTTTATCTGATGCCCCGGTACGCGGAAAACGCTCCTTTCCCAGGCCAGCAACTGGCTTCAGTAGCCGCCGACCGATGCACGAGTTTCCGTTTTCTCAAGAGCCGAGCGGCTTGTCTGCTGCGGCCATCATTAGACCGCAACTCGCATGTTCCCTGTCATGCTCAACAGAATTACTGCGAGCGCGCGGAAACGGTAATATAACAAACTCGTTACGCGAGAGCAACCCCTGGACGTAGACCGTACATCAAATGTTAACAGGAACGTGGAAAACGTTGATTAACCAAACAGCGACGGAAGGAAAAATGCGAGTCTGAAACCGAAATTACGTACAGGGGTATCTGAAAGAGTCATCCGATTTGGCACCCCAGTATTTCTGAAACTAATAAGCATATGCAATGAATTTCGTTTTCTTATGAACGGGAAACTCAAAAAGTTTTTTTCGTACCTTTTCATAGGTGTTCAATACGTTCCCCTTGAGATGCACTGAATATGTCAATGCGGTATTCAAATTGTTCCCGCACTGCAGCTAGCATGTCTTGAGTTACAGCTTGCACATCTGCTGCTATGCCATGTCTCAGTTCATTCATTGTTGTTGGAAACGGAGGCACATAAACAGAGTCTTTTACACTCCTGGAAATTGAAATAAGAACACCGTGAATTCATTGTCCCAGGAAGGGGAAACTTTATTGACACATTCCTGGGGTCAGATACATCACATGATCACACTGACAGAACCACAGGTACATAGACACAGGCAACAGAGCATGCACAATGTCGGCACTAGTACAGTGTATATCCACCTTTCGCAGCAATGCAGGCTGCTATTCTCCCATGGAGACGATCGTAGAGATGCTGGATGTAGTCCTGTGGAACGGCTTGCCATGCCATTTCCACCTGGCGCCTCAGTTGGACCAGCGTTCGTGCTGGACGTGCAGACCGTGTGAGACGACGCTTCATCCAGTCCCAAACATGCTCAATGGGGGACAGATCCGGAGATCTTGCTGGCCAGCGTAGTTGACTTACACCTTCTAGAGCACGTTGGGTGGCACGGGATACATGCGGACGTGCATTGTCCTGTTGGAACAGCAAGTTCCCTTGCCGGTCTAGGAATGGTAGAACGATGGGTTCGATGACGGTTTGGATGTACCGTGCACTATTCAGTGTCCCCTCGACGATCACCACACCATGATGCCGGGTGTTGGCCCTGTGTGCCTCGGTTGTATGCAGTCCTGATTGTGGCGCTCACCTGCACGGCGCCAAACACGCATACGACCATCATTGGCACCAAGGCAGAAGCGACTCTCATCGCTGAAGATGACACGTCTCCATTCGTCCCTCCATCCACGCCTGTCGCGACACCACTGGAGGCGGGCTGCACGATGTTGGGGCGTGAGCGGAAGACGGCCTAACGGTGTGCGGGACCGTAGCCCAGCTTCATGGAGACGGTTGCGAATGGTCCTCGCCGATACCCCAGGAGCAACAGTGTCCCTAATTTGCTGGGAAGTGGCGGTGCGGTCCCCTACGGCACCGCGTAGGATCCTACGGTCTTGGCGTGCATCCGTGCGTCGCTGCGGTCCGGTCGCAGGTCGACGGGCACGTGCACCTTCCGCCGACCACTGGCGACAACATCGATGTACTGTGGAGACCTCACGCCCCACGTGTTGAGCAATTCGGCGGTACGTCCACCCGGCCTCCCGCATGCCCACTATACGCCCTCGCTCAAAGTCCGTCAACTGCACATACGGTTCACGTCCACGCTGTCGCGGCATGCTACCAGTGTTAAAGACTGCGATGGAGCTCCGTATGCCACGGCAAACTGGCTGACACTGACGGCGGCGGTGCACAAATGCTGCGCAGCTAGCGCCATTCGACGGCCAACACCGCGGGTCCTGGTGTGTCCGCTGTGCCGTGCGTGTGATCATTGCTTGTACAGCCCTCTCGCAGTGTCCGGAGCAAGTATGGTGGGTCTGACACACCGGTGTCAATGTGTTCTTTTTTCCATTTCCAGGAGTGTATAAACCCCCACAAGAAATAATCACATACAGGCAGGTCCGGCGACCTTGGCGGCCAGTAATGCGAGGCTGAATCTTTTGGTCCAGTGCTATCGATCTGTCGTTCAGTAATCCTTTGATTTATAAATTCCCGCACTTCCCGACGCCATTGTGTCGATTCCCCATCCCGTTGGTAAAAGAAGTCGTTCGAATCAAACTGTGGGAAGAGAAAGTTTTCAAATCATATCAAGATATGTGCTTCCTGTAACACTGTTCTCTGCAAAGAAAACTAGACCGTACTTTACCCGTTAAAATGCAGAAAACAGATTAAATTTTTGGAGAGTCCCTCTCATGTGGTTGTTCCGTAACCCATATTCTCACATTATGACGGTTCACTTTCCCATTTAAATGGAATGTTACCTCGTCACTAAACACAAAGCGTGGAAGAAAACTTTCATCTTCCATCTTGCCAAGAACGAAATTACAGAACTCCACACACTGTTGTTTGTCACCTACACGAAGAGCTTGTAGTAGCTGAATTTTGTATGGTATCATGTGTAAACGTTGAAGCAACGCACGACGTACGGACATCGGGGGCATGTAGAGCTGCACGGCGAACTGATTTCTGCGGACTACTTGTGAAACTGTGGCGGGTGCGTTCGACGTCTGTGTCAGACACTCGGGGACGGCCCGGCGATTTGCCTTTACACACACAACCCGTTTCTCGGAATTGTTCATTCCGTCGTCTAACGCTCTGTGCTGTAGCAGTATCCACACCATACCTAATACGAAAGTCACGCTGAACAGTTATTACTGACCCGCACTACGCCAAACGTAGAACACAAAACGCTTTCGGTTATCCCGCTACCATCTTTGCTAGAACTAATGTGGGCGCCCACTGCTTCTACCTAGCGGGAACCATGTAAAACTCGAGAGTTTACTCTTTCCAACTATACGTTGTTCACGCACATATCTCAAATAACATAATAGTTATGTTTTTCTTTTTTTTTTAATCGGCTGATTCTTTTTTATATACCCTGTAGTATAACTGTAGTGATAATGTTGCGTTCTACTCATGAATAATTTATGCATTTCTCAACCGTGCGTAGTTGTAATGTGATCAAGACGCTACAAGGGAACCGTGTACTAAACATCGATCGACCATTCTTGGGCTTCCCCGAAAAAAATCAGGTGAATCCCTGGTTGTAGCCTCCAACTAGGTCACACACGATTTCTTTTCCACTACCGGTTCCGCAGAAGTATAGACCTTGTTCGTTTGTAATTGGTGTCGAAGCTACGTTAATTTGCGACCTTTTATTCATACTGTCTTCTCATTGCTTTCGTCCGAAGCATACTTCTGCATCTTGTAGTTTTAATCATGGTCGGATACTTTTAAATGTTTTTTTTTTGTGGCAACAATAACATCCTCTGCAAGTATTTGCAGCACACTTTTCTATTTCTGATGTCTACATGGTGTAAATTTATTGCTGTGATTTTGGTTACGCAGTCGGTGGAACAGAAGGTAAAAAGTTAATAAATGAAATAGAGGTATTTTAACTTTTCTCAGTCTATGGCTTCGCAGAAAAGTAGCATTACAGTTCATCTTTTCAGAATAAACGAATAAAGAAATATGAATGAATACAGTTAGGCATCACTTTCTTGGACAATGCACGCTGAATGTACATAATGTGTCCTTAGTTAGAGCTTTCTTTTTCTCTCAAGTCTGAGAATTTTTCTATACTCCACATTTTCAGTTTCAAGTATAGTTCAGCTGTTCCCATACGCGACGTTTTGCTAATGATCTTTCCTATTCTTTATAAAATTGACACCTTTATCGGTTTAGGAATTTTATTTGATATCTTTCCTTCTAAAAAATGTTCAACACTTAAATCATTTATTCTGAAATTATTTTGCAGATCATTCCCTCCAAAATAGCTAAACCAACTATCATTATTATCTGCTTATTCTTCTTATTTATCTTTCAATACACTTATGGTTCCTTCGCTTAGTTACACTTCGGAAAATCATATTATTTTCCTTGAGTACTAAAACTTTTGAACATGGATGTACATGGTTTTTTCCATCTTGTACTGTTTTCTGAGTAACAACATTGTTTTCTATAATTTATTTCGTTTACTGTTAATATATTCAGGGAAACCAACATAGCCTCACTCATATTCCATTCTTTTTCTATGCTATTCCAACTTTAGTATGAATTTAATGTTTAGAGCATCGCTCAAGTGTCTGTAATGAAATATATTTCTTAAATCTGAATCACAGGTCTCCAACTCCCGGAACGAAACTTGAGCTACGTGAGCGTGATAACTACTACTATTTATTCACATTTAAACGTAATATAGTAGTATGTATCGTCCACTATTACAAAATTTTTAAAAACATATTTCTAATAAGATTTAAGACTACAAGAAGTTGATGAACAAACTATTCTCTGCCCAGCTACAGTTGTACCCGGCCCTGGAGGCACTGGTAGTGAGATGGCTATCACGATGAGACCCTGATGTAGTGTTGAAGCTAAAGTAAATGGAATAGGGATTCACAGAGTCTCAGGATGACCAGAAGAGGATAGGGGCGGTACAGTTGAGTATAGAAAGATTGGAAAGGGGTAGTTAACGACCTCAATATAGACGGAAAACGAGATCAGACTGCGGAAAGAGTAGGAAGGAAACAGGCCAAGTCCATGTCTCTTTCAAACGAACCATCCCGGAATACATAGTAATCGATTTAGGTGGTACACCCTCCCGAAAACATGTGACGTGCCTTAAATGCTGTACCACTCCGCTCTTCGCTGGAATCGACTGTTACTTTAGACTTGCATTCAGGTGGCAGGGAGATTAAATGGGAAAGAAGCAATTGATGTCGGGCTCGTGATAGTTTCATAAAGAGAGGTGGTTAGTTAATATTAATGATTGTCGGTGACGTACAGGCGATGTGAGATGGTTACATCAAGAAAGAATGTGAGTTGCCCTGAGTTCTGAACGCATATTTAAAGCGATGGTTGTTTCCGTTAGTTTTGGCCCCTTGAAGGATTTGTAGACATGGAAAATGCTAGAAAATTCAAATCTGTTACGCTAAACTGGGAGATATTCTCCGCATAATGAGTTTTTCTTGCCTTATATGCATCCAAACGGTCATCAGTTTTTCTAATCTGTCGCACTACTGTAGTATATACTTAAATTTGACCAATGCCGTTCCAGTACGAAGACTTTCGAGAAATCAAGGTTCCAAGTTTTACAAGCATGTCAAATACCGTACGAGAGCACTACTTGTCGACCAGAGGCGATAGAGCAATCGACTAACGCGGCAGACTGGAAATCAGCAAGTACTACATTCGAGTTTCGTCATTTGCTTTCCTTACTCTTTCACCAAACACTACTTGCATCGCTGCAACATACGATGTTTCTCTCGAAAGTAACAGTAATAATAACGATAATCATTACGGAATATTTGTAGCAAGATATAATCGAGGTGTAACAAGGAATCGTGATGAAATGAATATCTATTTATCTATACATAAACGACAGTATCAGAAATATATTGTAAGTTATTCAAAGCAGGTGTAGTCTAATAGGACATCACAGGAATATACTCATGTACGTGTCGAAAAATAAAACATAGGTTCGTCAAGACATAATTCGTTAATTATACGTCGAGGAGAACGTACGATAATGATAATCATTATTTCCGTTGTTCCCTGCAGAAGAAAGATCATAGGTTATAGCTATACAAGTACGCAGGGAGTTGAAATGTAAGCTACACATGACGCCCCATGCTGAGACTGCGGCGGAACACGAGCGTTGTATTGTCACATGAGAGTACGTGTTCCGGGTTCCCCGTAGACACAGCTCTCCAGCGCTACGTGTGACAGGTATATTAGCGTGTTCGAGTGAAATAGCGTGGCAACTGCAAACGCACCCCAAAGTTAATAAACGCAGGGCAGTACTATTCTTGTAGGCAAAACTTTTGAATTGTGCACAGATTTACCATAAGAGTCTGGCGGTGTGTGGAGCGAATGCAATCTCACGTCTAGGCGTTCAAAATAGCAACAAGATTTTAAGCAAGGCCACATAGACGTGTGTGATGTTGACTGAGAAGTCCAAACCTTGAACCATACGATTTCCGCCTTTTCGCCAAGCTGAGACGATATCTAGAGGGAATGACTCTTTCCAACTATAAGGACGTTCACAAAGCGGTTCTCGAACGTCTCCGTGACACCGAGATCGGAATTCTATCAAGGAGGAACTAAACAATCGGTAGAACGCTGCGACTGTTGTTTGCAGAGAGTTGGTAACTATGTTGAAAAATACACACATCAAAACAAGTTTTGCATCGCCCCGGTTCCCGGAACTCCTGAAGATAGACGTTGACTGTTGATACTGTATCACTGACATAGTCCTTTTGACTGTTCAGTGATGTCACTAAACCCGCCCAAAGATGTAAACAACAATGCATGAGCAGCGCCTATTAGACGGAGGGGGTCCGACTACTGACACGTTCCAGTCATTCCACCAGGAAAGAGTTACATGGATCATGTTGTCTGTAGCTCAACCATGCTTAGACGGTTCGATCGCTTCCGCATTGTTACTTTGTGCCAGGAAGTGCTCTCAACAAGGGAAGTGTCCAGGCGTCTCGGAGTGAACCAAAGCGATGTTGTTCGGGGATGGAGGAGATACAGAGAGACATGAACTGTCGATGACATGCCTCGCTCAGGCCCCCCAAGCCCTACTACTGCACTAGATGACCGATACCTACGGATTATGGATCGGAGGAAACCTGACAGCAGCGCCACCATGTTGAATAATGCTTTTCGTGCTGCCACAAGACTGCGTGTTACGACTCAAACTGTCCGCAATAGGGTGAATGATGCGCAACTTCACTCCCGACGTCCATGGCGAGGTCCATCTTTGCAACCACGACACCATGCAGCGCGGTACAGATAGGCTCCTCAACATGCCGAATAAACCGCTCAGGGTTGATATCACGTTCTCTTCACCGATGAGTGTCGCATATGCCTTCAACGAGACTATCGTCGGAGACATGTTTGGAGGCAACCCGGTCAGGCTGAATGCCTTAGACGCACTGTCCAGCGGGTGCAGCAAAGTGGAGCTTCCCTGATGTTTTGTGGTGGCATTATATAGGGCCAACGTACGCCGCTGGTGGTTATGGAAGGCGCCGTAACGGCTGTACGATACGTGAATGCCATCCTGCGACTGACAGTGCAACCATATCGGCAGCATATTGGCTTGGCATCCGTCTTCCTCGACGACAATTCGCGCTCCCATCGTGTACATCTTGTGAATGACTTCCTTCAGGATAACGACATCACTCGACTAGAGCGGCCAGCATGAACCGTATCAAACATGCCTGGGATAAATTGAAAAGAACTGTTTATGGACGACGTGACCCACCAACACTCTGAGGGATCTACGCCGAATCGCCGTTGAGGAGTGGGACAATCTGGACCAACAGTGCCTTGAACTTGTGGATAGTATGCCACGACGAATAATGGCACGCATCACTGCCAGAGGACGTGTTGCTGGATATTAGGGGTACTGGTGTGAACAACAACCTGGACCACCACCTCTGCAGATCTCGCTGTATGGTGGTACAACATGCAATGTGTGGTTTTCTTGAGCATTGAAAAGGGCGAAATGATGTTTATGTTGATCTCTATTCCAATTTTCTGTACAGATTCCGGAACTCTCGGAACCGAGGTGATTCAAAACGTTTTTTGAAGTGCGTAGTTTCATGTATCTGTGTCATTTTTAAATGTAGTGGAGCATTCAGAAGAAGGTACCTGGCCTGCCACAATACGTAACTTACTTCTCGAAAACCCTTCGTATTTGGTGTAAGGTTATGAAGAAAAACCGGACAAATGCGTATAGGATTCATACTCTGAAGGCTCCGTACAAACTTAATTATGCATATAGATAGTTGGTCTATAGGTTTTAATGAGTGAGTTTATTTGACATAAATGACCGTATCTTCTGACTGCTTTGACGTAGAAGCTTAATTTCTTTACATCGCCAAGGGACACAGTTCTTAGTATGTGACACAAATTCTGACTTGATACCTCTGCCCGTTTCTGAGAAAAAGCTGTCTTAACAGACAAATAACAAAGTGATGTTATAAGGGATCCGTTTTGCCGAACTATAAAAGTGGGAAGATTATCCCACCAGGAGAAAAGGATTTTTGTAAATGAGAAAAGGTACCACCGCAGCTAAGTGTTGAGCATGTTTTTATTGTCTCACACGGCTATTTTCGGCAGTACATTATCACACTCCTGAGGCTCCACCGCTACGAAAAGACTCTTAAAATTCCTTGGCGCATTTGTTATGGATTCCTTGTTACTAGTACACATGAGCTAGCTTTCCTCAGAGGTCTCTACTCGACAAGATGTGTTGTCTGCAATGCAACCACATGGACCTAACATGGCCACAAAGAGAGCTCTTTGTCGAGTGGAGACTCCTGAGGAAAGCTAGCCCACGTGTACAAGTAACAAGGACTCCACAATAAATGCGCCAAGGAGTTATAACACTCTTTCGGCAGTGGTCGGGCCTGAGGATGGCGGTAATGTGCCACCGAAACTAGTCGTGTAAGACAATAAAGACCTTCTCAAGATACAGCTGCGGTGGTACTTCTTCTCATACATATACACCATCAGCTGAAGTCCCTCGTCCATACAGTAGGATGAAAATCCATAAATTAAACGACTTTTCTATTTGATGATGCTTGGCTACAGTAACCTAAGAAGTATTATATGCACCCTGGTTCACTGAACATTTGCACGTTTGGTGACAAATTATTTAGTATGTTTTAAAGGATAGCGTGTTTTAGATTTTTTGAGTTGTTCTGTATCCACGAGGAATATTTCTCTTGGGACCTTTGGGAAGTCCTTCAGCGTATTTGATTTTCTTTATAAATATTTATAATGTATTCCTGTTTTTCTGACATCGACCCTGAAGGATCTATTCATTATGGTTCTATTTGAACGGTAAGTACATCTAATCTAAGACTTCTTATCTGCCGTCTTAGCCGGTTCCGTCAGCGCATCAGTTCGACGGCGGGCGCTGTAGTAAGGAACTGAAATACACTCCCAAAACTTTGAGCCCAATTTATTCGAAAATTTGTCAGTAGCATATATTACTTGGAAGTGTGTACTATGATCTCGCGAAAACTAAGCAGAGTACGTGACCAGTTGGGTGTATGCCTCCCTTGTTAGCAAGAGAATTCGTTGTGTATGAAGCGATGGACTCCAGACTGGTGCGGTTAAACGTTTTTGATGTGTGACTTCCACATCTTACACTGATTACACTCGATTAGATTCAAGTTATGTTTAAAGAAAATAACAGGAAGATTTGAGACCATTTCCACTGTTTTTTTCCCCCTTCCACATTACGAGGACAGGTACCATTCTAGATTACGGGTTATTACCATTTGGGATGGGGCGGGGGTTGCGGCACCAGTTAGGGGCATTACTAGCTCCCACTTTGCCGCCCTGGAGGCGGCGAGCCGCAGCGGCCAGCAGATTTACAACTGTGCGTCCGCGACTCCGCGCCTCTGATATATGTGCCACGGAGCGGCGCGGCGCGGTTTTAATATTTGAGTAAGGCCTCACGGGCGGGCGGGCTGTTGCTTACAATTAGCCTAGCGAGGCCCCTAGCCGGCCCGGTCGTAAATTAGGCGCCGCTCGCCGTATGCAGTGATAAAGGCGGCAGCGCTGTAAATTACCTCCAATACCCCAGCCCGGCCGCCTCAAGTATATGAGGGAGCGGCGGCGAACCCCGCCGTGTCACAATAATATATACGTTATCCCCGGCGTAATCCTCGGTAAACGGGCTGTATTTCTCCCGGCGGCTGAGAAAGCGACCACAATCAAGTGAGGTTTTACAGCTTTGCTTGCTTTGGCCCCAAGCGAAGAGACGGGGGCCTGCGTGATGGAGTGCCTGGGTGCCTTGCGAGTACCAGGGGTGGCTGCGTGAGCAGTAAGTGCGTCTTGTCGGTGTCGACCGGGCCTCGCGGGCATGGGGCATAGGAGCCAGGAAGTACCGGACCGGTTAACGGAATACAGCTTCCTGCCGGTTGTCAGAAACAAATTACATTTTAGTCTGAAAAGTACCCGTTTCACGTGTACTGTAAGCCACCCTCCATTCTCTAAAATTACGAGTGTTCATCAAAAGTACGGAACAAATTTTATTCCCTAAAAGTTACCCCCAGTCCGCCCCCGGTAGCTGAGTGGTCAGCGCGACAGACTGTCAATCCTATTGGCCCGGGTTCGTTTCCCGGCTGGGTCGGATATTTTCTCCGCTCAGGGACCGAGTGTTGTGTTGTCCTATTCATCATCATTTCATCCCCATCGACGCACAAGTCGCCGAAGTGGCGTCAAATCGAAAGACTTGCACCAGGCGTACGGTCCACCCGACGGGAGTCCATAGCCACAAGACATTTACAGTTATTTACCCTCAGAAGCCACACTGGTGGAAAAAAATCATAACACCAAGAAGAAGCACTGCGACATAAACGCAAGTTGGTAGGCGTGTTTCTACACCTGGAAGATGATGTCTACTCAGATTTCGCGCCAGTCTCATAAGAGTGGCGCTGGTAGCGCCACTGTGAGGATACAGTCCAGGTTTGCTTTTAAATACACGCTTTAACAGTTGTGAGGGTTAGTTACGTTTGAGGTGTCCGCCCCCGGTAGCTGAGTGGTCAGCGCGACAGAATGTCAATCCTAAGGGCCCGGGTTCAATTCACGGCTGGGTCGGAGATTTTCTCCTCTCGGGGACTGGGTGTTGTCATAATCATCATCATTTCATCCCCATCGAGGCGCAACTCAGGGAAGTGCCGACAAATCGAAAAGACTTGCACCCGGCGAACGGTCTACCCGACGGGAGGCCCTAGTCACACGACTACCTTAGAGATGTGGTGAGCTGACGTTAGTCGAGAATGCCTTTAAGGCGACAAAGACGCCACTATCAACAGCTCACTGAGTTTGAACAAGGTCGTGTAATAGGGCTGCGAGAAGATAGATAATCCTTCGGCGATACTGCAGAAAGATTTGGCAGGAATGTAGCCACTGTACATGCTTACTGGCAGCGGTGGTCACGAGAACGTACGGTAGCCAGAAGTCGGAGCTCAGGACGACCACACGGCACTACCGAGAGGGAAGACCATCGCATTCGGTGTATGGCTCCGGCGTCTCGCACTGCACCTGCAGTATGAAGTTGTGCAGCAGTTGGCACCACTGTGACGCAACGAACTGCTACAAATCGGTGCGCCAAGGACAGCTCCGATCCAGACGCCCTGTAGAGTGCATTCCAATGACCCCCAACTGCCGCCATTTGCGACTTCGGTGGTGTCAAGCGAGAGCTCATTGGAGCGCAGGGTGAAGGTCTGTTGCGTTTTCTGGGGATAATGGTTCTATCTAGGGGCAAATAATCGCCGTGTGTGGATTAGAAAGATGCCATTTGAGATCCTGCAATCAAACTGTCTGCATGCTAGAGACAGTGGATCTACACGGGTAATCTGGCGTGCAATTTTATATCAAAACGGGAGTACTCTCGTGCTTATCCTGCGCGCCACGACTGGAAATTCGTACGTCACTCTGCTGACTCGACCTTTTGTGCCGCCATTCATGGACAGCATTCCAGGGTGTGGTTTCCAACAGGATAACGCTCAACCACATACCGCTGTTGTAACCCAACTTGCTCTACAGAGTGTCGACGTATAGCTTTGCCTACTCGATCATCAAATCTCTCTCCGATCGAGCAAATATGGGATATCATCGGACGACAACTCCCTCGTCATCCAGGGCCAGTATTAACAGTCCCTGTATTTGCCGACCAAGTACAACAGGCATGGTACTCCATCCCGAAAGCTGACGTCCGACAGTTGTTTGCATGCTTGCATTCAACATTCTGGCAATTACAATAGTTTTTAATGGACAACCATTTTACATTCACAATGGCTTACCTCGCGCTTACATTAACATGTGACTTTGCAATGTTAATCATGTAAATATATCACCTAGACAAATGCACTCCCGAAATTTCATTATGTTAACTATTTCTTGGTGCTGCGATTTTCCTCTCAATGTATCCTGTAAACCGCCCTCGAGTCTCTAGCGTTACGAGTGCTCATCCAAAGTAAGAAAAACATTTGATACCTTAAAATCTATCCCCATAAAGTACATGTGATCCTGTTGTTGTTGTGGTCTTCAGTCCTGAGACTGGTTTGATGCAGCTCTCCATGCTAATCTATCCTGTGAAAGCTCCTTCATCTCCCAGTACCTACTGATCCTATGACTGCTTAATGCAACCCTTTTGCTGACGATAGGTTCACGCAAAAGCGCAGCACAAAGTAGGTAAGGTCTCTCGGAAGTATCACAATCGAATACCGAACACATGAATGAAACATTTTTACACGTGCAACCAACCCTCCAAGTATTACACACCGTAACTTCTAGGTCCGATATGTCCAAAGATAAACGTCTTTTGTCGCGTCCCAAACGTAGAAAGGGGAGAAAGGGGAATAGTTAACTGCGTCTCTTAGTCGGCTGAGAGAGTCTTTGTGTGACTATGTTGTGAAAATTCCCTTATTGCATAAGATAGAGATTGCAATTAGTACTGAACAGCGAACACTAAGAGTGTTTTGCAACTTCTAACTTTGTTCAGAGAATACTCTCAGTCTTGTATACATTTAATTTCTGTACGTCCAGCTTTTCAGAGATGGTTCGGGACATCGACTGTACAGTACAGAATGTCAAATCAAACACCTTTCAGACGCCTACATTTCCAAATTGTTATTTTATTGGGCTATCAGTTTCGGCGATATATTACACCATCTTCAGGCCCCCTGACGGACGTGTAGAAGATTCCAACCTGGGCTCCGGTCAAAGTCTGCAGGTGATGTAGGATGTGATCGCTGTCTCACGAATCTACAGATACCTGTCCTTGAATGCTGGTCCCTATTTTGATTTGACATTCTGTAATATACATGCTCTAAATGGCCAAGTTTTTACACTGAGGCCTTGACGAACTAGCACTTTTCTGTCTATGAAAAGAACCTGTTTGTACTAACCGCCTCTGCACCCACCACACGTCGCGCTGGAGTCCTACGGTGTCCAACTAGAACATCTGCTGTTCCGAATTACTACAGATAACTCTTGTCAGACCTGTAGGGACAATAACCTCAGCTGTTTCTACCAATACTGCTGCGTCTCCAGTTCGATTAGGACCTGCCTTTTCTATCTATCGTCTACTCCTGTCTGCCCTAACTGTCAAGACCCTCCCTTTGGAGTTTCCCCTTCGCCTTCACAAATATCCGACTTGGAGTAATGTTAAAGGGCCCTCGTCATCTCATTGGCTCTATTCGTGCGCTGTTGTACAGAAACTGAATGGAGGGAGGGAGGCATCGGTTGTTCATTAATGTCCTGGAGACACTTTAGGCTCTTCACTACGTATGTGTGCCCCTTACAGAGATTCCCTCTCTTACTATTGCTCTGAACTGATTTTTACGACTTACAGTGTTATTTCTTAGGGGCGATTGGCTTCTCTAATGTGGCACTATCTGAAAATATTTCCTTCTACCTGATTTTAAGCATTTAACATTTTATGTAAGCCTGCTCTTGTGCTCTGCTCCTCAATACTACCTACCTGCCTCTCAACTTCAGCTGTGCGGAGTGGCCTCGCGGTCTCGGGCGTCATGTTACGGACTGTGCGGCACCTTCCGCCGAAGGTTCGAGTCACCCCTCGGGCATGGGTGTGTGTGTGTTGTTCTTAGCATAAGTTAGTTTAAACTAGTTTAAGTAGTGTGTAAGTCTAGGGACCGATGACCTAAGCAGTTTGGTCTCTTAGGAATTCACACCCATTTGAACAACCTCTTAACTTCCTCTTAACTTCTACTTTGTTATGCTCGTGAAGCTTTTCCCTGTTATTAACTCTTAAGATCTGTCTATCAGTTTCGTGGATACAAGACAATTTGTTGTCTATTATCCTCCTTGTCTAATAACCCATAATCAAGCTTATGAATACAGATATCAGAATTTCCTTCGCAAAATTATTTCTATGGAGCACAGTGTTCTATGGAGCGAAAATTGGGCTCTGGGTAAACTGGGAAGTCCTTGTGGTGAACTGGGAAACACTGTTTAGATCTATGAAAAAAACTGGACTTAACTGGAAGGATAGGAGAATGATTAATCAATTGTATCAGAACCAAAGGAGAAAAGTAAACACCAATAAGGTAGGGGAAGAGACCAGGATCAGAAAAGGAGCTAGACAAGGATGTCCCCTATTTCTATATTTATTTAATGTCTTCATTGAGGATGCTGTTCAGACCATAGAGGAGAAGATGGGAATAAAGGCCAGTGGTGGAAGGATACATTGTACTAGATTTGCTGATGATATCGTGGTAGTTACAGACCCTGAAAAAGAAACGAATACGATGATGCAAGTCCCGGCAGACATGCTTAAACTATGTACATTAAATGTGACCAAACGGAAATAAAAAGTATTGTTTCTATGAAAAGCTAAATAAAAACAGAAATACAATCTAAAAATTTATTACATCAGAAGTGGTCAAACGAAACAATTTTTTATCTCGGTAGTGAGACCACAGAGGTCAACAGGTACTCAGTGGAAGTGGAGAGAAGGACTTCATTTCCAAAAGAGGCATTTATGACTAAGAAAAGATTTTTAACCAGCAAACATTTGAATACAGATATCAGAATACCCTTTGATAAATTATTTCTATGGAGTACAGTTTTCTATGGAGTGAAAATTGGGCTCTGGGTAAACTGGAAAGGCGTCGCATTGAAGTTGCTGAAATTTGCATGTGACGGAAAGTGATAAGAACAAAATGCATGGAAACGAAAACAAACCTGAAGTTTTAAGGATAGGGAACTAGGAATAAGGATTATTGTAGGAAATGGAAAAGAAGGAAATTAAAATTATTTGGCGTATCATCAGGCACAACACCTTCACCATTAATATTATTGAAAGGAAAGTACTGGAAAAGAAAGGAAGAGGAGAGCCGAGAATGAAGTATTTGGAAGACATCAAGAAGACAATTATAAGGTACTGAAACAAACAGCTAATGACAGAAGAGGTTGGTTTTATTGAGGAGCCGTTATCCTTTACAAGACGTGTCTATGAATATGTATGGTGAATGCAACGGTCCGCAGCCACGTAGTTTCAGAAGCTGAAAACACCACAGTAACTGCATCAGCGTCAACGTAGTTTGTTTGCTGAAAAATTATTTACATAAAAAATCAACGTAGAACGCATGTGCAATGTAACCCTGATCTCTAGCTCATCTAAAAGCAATAAGAATTTCTAACGTGGACGCAGATACTTGTGGTTGAAATTGTTAATACCAGACAAAGGTGTGGGTTAATGGATAAATGAAATCTACATACAATATGTAAACAGTACACTTCTACAGTAGGCAGACCAATTTTACAGTGTTGCCAGTATGGCGGTGGGTAAACATTGAGTAAGAACAGCTAACATTCATTCGGAAACACATCGTCGATTCACAATAATAATAATTAAAAAAAACCAAAAACAAGAAATATTACAGATTTTCTCCCCGTGTTAACTTGTCTTTTCTCCTGCCCATGTAGTTCTTTTTTGTGTGTGTGTGTGAAATCATATGGGACTTAACTGGTAAGGTCATCAGTCACTAAGCTTACACACTACTTAACCTAAATTATCCTAAGGCCAAACACACACACCCATGCCCGAGGGAGGACTCGAACCTCCGCCGGGACCAGCCGCACAGTCCATCACTGCAGCGCCCTAAGCCGATCGGCTAATCCCGCGCGGCCCATGTAGTTTTCAAATGGCTCTGAGCACTATAGGACTTAATATCTGAGGTCATCACTCCCCTAGAACTTAGAACTATTTAAACCTAACTAACCTAAGGACATCACACACGTCCATGCCCGAGGCAGGATTCGAACCTGCGACCGTAGCGGTCGTGCGGTTCCAGACTGTAGCGCCTAGAACCGCTCGGTCACCCCGGCCGACCTACTAAAATTACACAACAGTGCTTCGTTTAAGCAAATCCTATAAAAATTCTAACTATTTTCACCGGCAGCGCAATTCCATTGACTAGCTGAACTTGATATAAAAATTGAAGTGCTGTAAATACTAACTATCTGAGGATGAGCCTGCTGTGGATAGAAAGATAGAAAGATACCTTAAGAAAGAATTTTTTAAAATTATTGTTTTTCAAGAAGATTTTATTAAGAGTAATCTAACTTGACTGATCGCAGTACCCAACATTTCGTAAATCACTTCATTCGCTTATGCAGAAAAAAACAACTCACATTTTTTCAAATAGTCTTATCTGCTGTTACTTCACATTTACCTGTATTATTAAACCTAGAGGGTACGTTTTCCACTTATATTCTACTGACAGTGATACAGAACAGAAACCTCAACAAAGGAAGAAAGGCATGTAAGAAAAACGAGAAGCATGAAAAGGAAGCAAGATTTAAAACTTGGTTAACGTACAATTTATTATTAGTACACGAGAGAAGGATATGAATTTATGTATGATGACTGAGACGCCTAACAGCGTGCCTAGACGAGTGTGAAAGCTACTAGTGAAGCAAAGAAATTCCTTGTACGATCCCTATGTAATTAAAACGCTCTTTCCGTCCGCATTTCAAAATAAATTTATTTTTAATTTATTATTGTTTGGTTTCATGACATACTCAGAGGCAGATCTCTTCATGCAGACATATAAAGCTCAATGACAATTAAGTGATTTTGTAGCAGTTAGGCTGAAAACCTACAGTTTGAGATTTCAACCCACGATGAGTTCCAGGACTTCAGTTTGTTAGTTACCACTTGCTTAATCTCTGGAAATGTTTTGTAAATTCGAGAAACATCAAAGAGCACTGTGGCTGGACTTCCTTGTTAAACAGTCTGTGTGAGGCAATTAGAAGACTACAGGAAGGCAAGGGCTCATCTCCTCTGACACAGACACGTCTAGCAAAACAGTGTTTTACTAAAGCCGTGATCCACGTCAACGAGATCTTTAGCAGAAGTTCAAAATTTACGAAAATAGAAACAAAATAGGAGGGAAAAAAGGATAAAAAGAAAATGAAGCATCAAAAACCTGAAAAAAGATATTTATACGATTCGTTTAAAAGTAAGAAATAAAAAAGGGTTACAGAAGCATTTGAAATGGCTTTGACTGAAACAAATTAGTAGCTGATTGAGAATAAGGTTCAATATATAGCTTAGAGTCTCAGAATTTCATAGAATAGGCCTACTAGAGGGAATTTGCTGTACATGATTTCAAACATCACTCAAAGCATATAAAATGTTATTTCTAACTTTTAGACAAGTAATTTCCAAACACGTTTGACTGATATTCCAATTTGTTTACTTTCAGTTTTGTTCGAAAAGCACGAAATATAATAAATTCAAAAATCTACTGGAATTCAATTGCTTTTTTAATTACTCTGAATACTTTCAGCAATTAAATATTTTTTGCAAGACTATATGTTGATCAATTGTCTGCTCCCTCTCTTCGTTTGGCTATGAAAATAAGGGCAAAAATTTTCCTTCAAATCACTAAGTTTTTCGTAATTCACCTAATTACTTTCAAGCAGTCAAATCTCAGTTCTGCAACATACTCACAATAATGTGTTATACAGCTGAACAAAATTCCAGAGCCGGCACCTCGAACAGACCTGCAGGCGTAACAGTACTGTGTGAACAATGATCTAGTTCCCCCAGAATACTTGGTCCGATTTGTCAGACTCTTCCGTTTATATACAGAAGAGGTTTAGAGAAGTATATACTATGTGCTGGTAATAGAACAAGGTAATACATGGTGGAATAAGCGTAATATTTATTCATGCTCCGCTTAATGTGGTGCAAGATATATCATCCTTCTCCCAACTCCACCTCTTCGTCTTGTCACGTGGTAGACGCACGTACACACATTAACATTGATTTGTAAGGCAAACGCAAGTTTGGCACGGACAGAATGTGGTCTGGTTCTGCACCCAGGCTGAAAAAGGTGAATTTAATAAAATTAATGAAGCATTTCATGTCGAAATGCAATCATACTGAATTTAAAAAAGTTACAAAAACTTGTGAATAGGTTCTTCCGTCCCTTCTTGGTATACGGTTAATATTTAAGGCTGAGAAGCAAATAATCTACTTTCTGTTACACTACTATTTCTTTAAACAAACCTGTATTCTTCTTATTAGGCAATCATCAGGAAGCACCTTTTTAGCGTGCACAAAATAAACTTGTGTCCGAAGTCTGTAACAGAAGCTATTAACAACACAACGGCTCATGGGTCATGCCACTGGTAGAAAATCTTTAATCGAGTGCTCATCACTCGTGTTATATGTCAAATATGTTGCAATAATTAGTAGCTTAGTGTCTAGGGAGGAGGTTGAGAGTGAATAAAATAGAACCGTAAATAGTCGTCGCTCAACGAGAAACCACTTACCATCCAAATACCATAAGGGCACTAAATTCTAATATCACATACACAATGACACATTTTACATTTCTTATCATTTATTCCTTTCGGTAATGTGCAGTTTTATTTGACTGTTTTTGAAGACTATTTACTCCCATCACATATATGAAGGGCTTCTTTCAATAGTGGTACAAGTCGATTTTTGTTCATTTGAGATACAGAGTTCTAAAGTTAAATGAGACTGAAAAATCTACAGTTGAGATACCAGAAGTATTCAAGCACATGGCTTCTTGCTAGAGATGAACCTTTGTTTCTGTTTGTTTGGATAATTAATTTCAGAAGCATTATAGGCAGGAAAATGGAGGTAATGACTTGTACCACTATTGAAATAAGCCCTTCATATATTCGTCAGGACTTTAAGACAGGCGAAACATCTCTCCGTCAGAAGGGTAGACCACTTCTTAGGCTTATGATGCGCTTTCAGTTATGTCTACACTGAAGCTAATTTTAGAACAGAATACCAAATGATCGTATTACGTTTTACACTAAATGAGACAAACATGCCACATGCTTATTTTGATGTGACACAGGGTCATAGCCATAGTAGGATGCTGTAACGGTACGTTGATGGTAATTCGTTTGGAGGGAATTGTCTGCTGTGAGGTGCTCAATCAAATGGTTATTACCACATATGTGCTATTCACGAGTCAATATTTCACTCAGTACCAACATCAACCCAATGGCAAGGCGTACCAAAGACACATTGCTTCACTGGTTGAGACCAATCATTTCGATGGAAGACTATTGTTGACGTACCCACTTCTTGCAACAAATTATAAATCTGATTCTGGACCGATCTGAGGATTTACTTTTCAACCCAAATGCATTAGTGTCCAGTGCAATAAAACTCTCTTGACCATTGTGGTATTAACATTAGACATCGAGCGAGTTTTCACACTAAAGAGGGCCCAAAACAATACCAGATGCAGGTGGAAACGAATTGTTAATTAAATATTACAGTGGCCCTTCTAGTTTCACACCACAGAATTATGTATTCCTCTCGGCTAAACGTCAACGTCATTTGACAGAAGAGAAAAATCACTTCGAACTTTTAATGTGTCGTGTTATTCATATACTTGGAAAGTGTCATTCCAAATTCGCTTCCTCCTGCATTGGTTGTACTAGAAGAAGTTTATTTCTGTTAATTTACCTTATGGTGACGCATATCATGATATGAATGCGCTTGACGTAGACGGTTATCATTTCCTTATATTTCGTATCTTTTTTAAGTTCATATTACATATGAAGCATTATTTATATCATTGTAAAATTTCAAATACGTTACAGACAACTGATAAAGTTCCTTGAGAAACGAGCATCGACTTTCCTGGTATCTATATTTTCCTGTTTGTGCCAGATCTTTAATGGCAATAAGTCGTTTCACAAGCTTCTTTACAATCACACAGTCAAACAAGCGCATTAAGGTGTACATATTCTGACCTGTAAGGTTCTTCCTCATTTGATAGTGGAATTACGGTTCTTTTGTATTGTTTGCACAACCTAATCTGAACGACGTAAAATTTTACTGTGGTGTATGGGAGAATAGGATTTCTGTCTACGAGTACATTACACTGGTGGGCAGACGTTCACAGGTTTCCAGTGATGATTACTGGTTCAGTACGTAGTGTCTATGGCCCTCAGGGACTCGCTGACAAGCGCTCACTTGTTAATGTTTTAGACACATAACATCTCTGAGACAATGAGAAATGGATTTCTGTCCTCAGTTTGAGTCAAACAAGTATCAAAAATGTTCAAACAGCTGCAATATAATGATTACACAAATAGACAAATTAAAACCTACTAAACATTTTTCGTGTTTAAATAAACAATCCTCAGGCAAAACATGTACACTTTGTTACACTATTGGTGAACACTTGAGCCACTACAATACGGAAGTAATTCTTATAGTGACCTGTCAGAAACACGGAGTGGTTGTGCCATGGTTGTGGCATCATGGGGTGCTGTGCACTCTGCTGAAGTCGGTAAGATGTGAATACGCGTTGGAAGTTGGACAACCAGTCCCTCCACGTGGCCCCAGAGAAAAGAAATCGATTTTACTTATTTGGCCAGTGAACAGGACTATGACTCCCGCTCTCATGTCATCGAGAGTATAGATCAAATTTCTGAGTAATATCCCCTGGAAAGTGGCAAGCACTATCCATGTTGAACCATTGCATTAAATTACATTAATACTTGTTCCGTAGATCATGAACACCTTTCCTAAAGATGTCGAACGTACTAGTTTAACATAAGGTTTCTTTACATGACATAATTACTACTTTTTTACAACTACTGCTCCATATCTAAAAATTCATCTGTTAAGTAGAAGGAGTTGTCATTCAGAAATTATTTTAATTTGTTTTTAAATGCTGATTGACTATCTGTCAGATTTTTAATGTTATTTGGTAAATGACCAAAGATTTTATGTGGCAGCATAATTTACTCCTTCTGTGCTCAAGTCAGATTTAACCCAGAATAGTGAAATTACCCTTTCTTCTAGTGTTGCATACAGGCACTCCGTCATTATTTCTGAATTGTGATAGGTAATTAATAACAAATTTCGTAAGTGAATATAAGTATTGTGAAGGTACTGTGGATATACTGAAAGGGTACAGCACCGCCCGACATTGAAAATAGGTACAACATTCTTCGTTATTCTTGTCAGAACAACATGTTTTTTGCAATAATAACTCAATTTCACTTAATACACCGAAGCCGGATACTAGTGTAGGAAAGAAGGACAATTTATTTATTTAATTGATCACATGTGCACTCCCACAAAATAAATCCCTACATCCAATTTGGTGAGATCTGTGCAATGAAAGAATTATGGCCGTCTGCTAATCACAGATAGTGAATGTGCAATACATGATCATCTTTGAGACGGTCCTTTGGTCACCTTTGGTAGAACCAAAGAGATGAAATTTACTTGAGCTTAGAGGGCCTGAAATATGGCTGACCAATACGGTAGCATGGTGTTCCCCCACCTCGCCCAAGGTGCGAGATGACCTGAACGGCCATGTTTCAGCTCTCTGACGCTGGATCTTGTGTTGGTAAGACCTGTCTTAGGTGTGCTCCGTAAAGACAAAAGAGTGGAGGAAATGGTATGCATGTGAAATACTTAAGAGTAGTTTGGAATAATTATTTCTCTATTTCAGGAACTTTTGGGGGGAGAATTAAATGAAAGGCAGGTAATATTAAGGGGATCGTAGTAATCTTCGGAAGTGACCAACGGTCACAGTGAAACCACGTGTAGGGATAAGTTGAAATACTTCTGAGTGCTAGTACTAAGATGGAATACTTGCGAGTGCTAGTACTAAGTTGAAATACTTCCGAATTCTAAAGTTAAGCTGAATTACTGGCGTGTGTACTATAAGTTGGAAATATTTAAGAAATGGCGTGTGCAGGACTTCAAATTACAGACGAGTACTTCCACGTGGTGAGTACTGTGTGATTCTCAATCTGTGTTTGAGACAAAGGATAAAGAGAAGTACTCGTCCATGGTATCAGCTGAGGACTCGCGTGTGTGACGAATATGTTCTTAATATTACTTTGCGTTTTATGTTTCCGTGTGACGCTGGATTCAAACTCTAATACTCCGAGAGAGAAGCAAGGTGAGTCAGCCGTCTATCCAGCAACGCCACTTGGCTTGCACTGCACAGGAAGACGTGCATATATATCCTCCAGAGTTCGTAGTAGGAAAGAAAAGTTACGAAGTGGGGCAGTGTCGTGTGAAACGGGGGTGAATACTAATTGAAGTGGGAAAGCTGAAATTGATGTGATTATAATGTTGTAACTATTCTTTGTGATGTATTGTATGTTGTCAGTGTGATGTATTTCGTGTAATTTAAGTATGTGTGGTTTGCATGGGAGAGTAGCAAGATAGGTTCAGAGGCAGTGGGTTACGCATGTTCCTTTTTGTACCACTCGGTCAGGAGTAAATTTTCGTGATGATGGGTGTGAGAGTCGAAGTGTGAGATATAGCAAAAGATCCACCATCCTATCCAGAAAGTGCACTGTAGCGTTAGATAATTACGAGACCATAAGACAGAGAATCACCAACGTAAAGCCATGCCCACTGGGCGGAGTTTCTCATGTGTAATTGTTGTATAAAATGTATTGGTGTGTTTAGTTTATCTTTGAATCATAATAGAAGTTATCGGAATAAAAAAGATAGTGAAAAGAAAAAGATTGATTACTTTGTTCTTCGAATATTGTGTACTCATGATACCCAGTATTTATAATATGTGCGCCATTCATATTCAGTGCGATGGCCACGTGTTGGTCAATACCGTTGGGTACGAAAGAAAATGTGGTATTGCCAGAGCGTAGTGAACAGTCAGAGTTGTGTGAATTGCTAATAGTCAGATGTGCGTTATCCGTTTCCGTTGCGTAATATTCAAACAGGAGAATTATTTGTAGCTTAATTGTGAGTGCTAGAGCTCATAATCAGTCATTGATGTTACTCGATAAATGAGAATAAATCCACTCCCTTGGCAGACCACTCATCTTGCAGGCCTGACTGCTTGATGTCACAGTATGAGCAAGGCATGTGGGTGCTTCTAAATACCTAGTTCCTTAAATAAATGTCTGCAAGTAATCTTGGGTTGGCTTCAGCTGTTATTCTGATTACAGGCTTTTGTGCAATGCATAATTTTCCCCTTAATGATGAATTACCGCAAAATATGATGCCATATGAAAGCAGTGAATGAAAACATGCGTACAAGGCTAGTTTACTGATATGTTTATCACCAAAATTTGCAATAACCTTAATAGCATGAGGAGCTGAACCAAACTATTACAGCAGATCATCAATGTGTTCAAAAAATGGTTCAAATGGCTCTGAGCACTATGGGACTTAACTGCTTTGGTCATCAGTCACCTAGAACTTAGAACTACTTAAGCCTAACTAACCTAAGGACATCACACACATCCATGCCCGAGGCAGGATTCGAATCTGCGACCGTAGCGGTCACGCGGTTCCAGACTGTAGCGCCTAGAAGCGCACGGCCACTCCTGCAGGCCATCAATGTGTTCCTTCCAATTCATTTCCCCATCTGTGCACACACCTAGCAATTTAGAATATTCATCTTTAGCAATAGACTTCTGTTCAAAGTTAGTATTTATCAGTGGTGTTACACCATTACAGTATTTTCTCAAGATTTAGTGAGAGTCCATTTGCAGAGAACTACTTAATAATTTCCTGAAAGAAGTTATTTACAATTTCCTCAGCTAATTCTTGATTGTTTGGTGTGACAACCGTATTTGTACATCAGAAAAATGAACTGACTTAGCATTTTAGTGAATAGGGAGTGGGAAGCCATTAATATATATTATGAACAATCAAGGACCCAAGACTGAACCCTGTTGGCACCGTTCTTGATACCTCCCCAATCAGAGGACTCTGCTGATTTTTACGGACTATCTGTACTGGTAATTTCAAGCTTCTACATCCTTCCAGCTAAATATGAATGAATCCATTTGTGCACTGTCCCACTCATACCACAACACTTAAGCTTATCTACAAGTATTTCATGTTTCAGCAGTCAAAAGCCTTTGAGAGATCTCAAAAATCCAAATGGCTGAAGTTTGATTAATAAGAGCATTTAATATTTCATCACTGAAATTGTATATAGCATGTTCTGTTGAGAAATCTTTCCGAAAACGAAACTTAAATTTTGTTAATACTTCAGTTTTACAAATCTATGGAGTAACTCTTCAATACATTACTTTTTCAAGAATTTTGGGTAAAAGCTGTCAGGAGTGAAATTGGGTGGTAGTTGTTAATACCAGATCCATCCCCCTTCTTATGCAATGGTTTGACGATAACATATTTCAGTCTATTTGGATAATTGCTGGTTTCAGTGAGTTACGCTTCCGAGATGTTGACAAGACTGATGCATAGAAGCATGTAAAAGAAAAACCAAGGATCTTTCAAATAACGATCAGTTTATCTTTAGAAAAGGCATAGTAACAAGAGAGGCAGCAGTGACATTGTTCTTGATAATAGCAGCAAGACTTATTAATAACGATGACACGCTCATAGTAACCCACTTGTCGAAATACATTGAAGCGCCAATGAAACTGGTATAGACACGCGTATTCAAGTACAGGTATATGTAAGCAAGCACGATTTCAGAAATCATTCGAGTCCATGTCACGTTGTGCTGCGGTACTTTTGAGTGCTCTCGAGTGCACTACACGATATTATTCAGATGTACCAGTTTCTTTGGTGCTCCAGTGTATAAAATGTGTTCCACAATGTAAAATGGTCCAAGATTTTCGAAATTCTGAGAAAAATAGGGGTAAGCTATGTGGAAAGCCGGGCTATATACAATATGTACGATAACCAGGATGGAACAATAAAACTGCGAGACCAAGAACGATGTGCTCGGATTAGAAACGCTGTAAGACTAGGAAATAGTCTTTTCGCCCTTACTTTTCTGTCTATACATAACAGAAGCAAAGACGAAAATAAAAGAGAGATTCAAGTGAGGGATTAAAATTCAGGGTGAAGTGACAGCGTGACATTACTATCCTCAGATCCAGTGAAGAAACATGCAGGACACGTTGAATGGAATGCACCGTCCAGCGAGTAAACCGAAGAAAGGCAAAGGTAAAGAAAAATAACAGAAAGGACATTAGCGGTAAACTTAACATGGAGATTGGGGAGCACAAAGTGGACGAAGCGAAGGAATTCAGATATCTTGGAAAGAAAATAACGCTTGACGGACGAAGCCAGCAGGACATAAAATGCTGACTAGCAGAGGCCAAGAGGGCGTGCTGGTCAAGAGAAGTCACTGGAATCAAATATAGACCTTAATGTGAGGAAGAAATATCTGAGAACGCACTGGGCTGTATGGTAGTGAATCATGGACTGCCGGAAAACCGGAACAGAAGATAATCCCAGCAATTGTTATGTAGTGCTATAGAAGGGTATTGAAAATTTGGTGAACTGATAAGAAAAGGAATGAGGACTTTCTACGCAGAATCAACGAAAAAAGAAAAATATTGACAAGAAAATGAGACAGGATGATACAACATGTGTTAAGAAATCAGGGAACATGTTCCATATTATTAAAGGAAGCCGATGAAGATAAAAGGTGTAGGGTAAGGCAGGGACTGGAATACACCCAGCAAATAATTGATGCCGTAGGGCGCATGTGCTACTCTGAAATGAATTCGTGGGAGACCGCATCGAACAAAAGTGGTGGGAGAGAAGCGTAGTTGACCAGTATTAAAAAAAAAAGTCTTTTTTTTAAATAGTTATTTATTGTTTCAAACAAATTTTCGAATTTTTGTACCCTCTTGGGTATGTTCTCGTCATAGTGATACCTAATATCCTATCACAGACAATTACAATAACTGATCTATTCCACCTTTTTTCTGTCCACCACCATTTCCGTTCTTATGGACTCATTTAAATAAAAGCTATGGTTTTAGTTTTATTCATTAGTACTGTAAGGTAAAATTCCTTTTTTCTTCTTTCTCCTCTTTCCCCATGATAAATGTAATACGGTTTGTATAGAAATATATTCACAATTACAGATACTTGCACTCAAGTGAGCTTTCCATTCGTCTCTACTGGTAAAAAGAAGAATAGGTGATACACAAAAACCTTGTTTGACGACCCAGTGAGTAAGCAAAAGTTGGCCAAAATTCCATTTAAAAGTGATGTGACTGGTTTTCATACACATTTCCTATATGGGTTTCTAAATTAAACGAGTATCGCATTTTCTTCTTTAAAGTCCACAGTTTTTTACTTTTACCCTAAAAGAAATATCTGTTTCAAATCGAAAAACGCTATTTCTACATCTACATCCATACTCCGCAAGCCACCTGACGGTGTTTGGCGGAGGGTACCCTGAGTACCTCTATCGGTTCTCCCTTCTATTCCAGTCTCGTATTGTTCGTGGAAAGAAGGATTGTCTGTATGCTTCTGTGTGGGCTCTAATCTCTCTGATTTTATCCTCATGGTCTCTTCGCGAGATATACGTAGGAGGGAGCAATATACTGCTGGATTCTTCGGTGATGGTATGTTCTCGAAACTTTAACAAAAGCCCGTACCGAGTTACTGAGCGTCTCTCCTGCAGAGTCTTCCAATGGAGTTTATCTATCATCTCCGTAACGCTTTCGTGATTACTAAATGATCGTGTAACGAAGCGCGCTGCTCTCCGTTGGATCTTCTCTATCTCTTCTATCAACCCTATCTGGTACGGATCCCACACCGCTGAGCAGTATTCAAGCAGTGGGCGAACAAGCGTACTGTAACCTACTTCCTTTGGTTTCGGATTGCATTTCCTTAGGATTCTTCCAATGAATCTCAGTCTGGCATCTACTTTACCGACGATCAACTTTATATGATCATTCCATTTTAAATCACTCCTAATGCGTACTCCCGGATAATTTATGGAATTAACTGCTTCCAGTTGCTGACCTGCTATTTTGTAGCTAAATGATAAGGGATATATCTTTCTATGTATTCGCAGCACATTACACTTGTCTACATTGAGATTCAATTGCCATTTCCTGTTTGACTCCTCTGACTAAATTTAATATCGTTTTGACCCACCCTTAGCCTTGATCACAGCTACCACTCTCGCAGGCACACGTTCAATCAGGTGCTGGATGGTTTCTTGGGGAATGGCAGCCCATTTTCACGAAGTGTTGCACTGAGGAGACGTATCGTTGTCAGTCGGTAAGGCCTGGTACGAAGTCGGCATTCCAAAACATCCCAAAGGTGTTCTGTATGATTCATGTCAGGAGTCTGTGCAGGCCAGTCCAGTTCAGGAATGTTATTGTCGTGTAACCATTCCGCCACAGGCCGTGCCTTACGAACAGGTGCTCGATCGTGTTCAAAGATGCAATCGCCATCCCTGAATTGCTCTTAAACAGAGGGAAGCAGGAAGGTGCTTAAAACATCAATGTAGGCCTGTGCTGTGATAGTGCCACGCAAAACAACAAGGGTTTCAAGCCCCCTCCATGAAAAACACGAGCACACCAAACACCACCGCCTCCGAATTTTACTGTTGGCACTACACACACTAGCAGATGACGTTCACCGGCCATTCGCAATACCCACACCGTGCCATCGGATCGCCACATTGTGTACCGTGATTCGTCACTCCACACAACGTTTTTCCAATGTTCAGTCGTCCAATGTTTACTGTTCTTATACCAAGCGAGGCGTAGTTTGGCATTTACCGGCGTGATGTGTGGCTTATGAGCAGCCGCTCGACCATGAAATCCAAGTTTTCTCACCTCCCGCCTAACTGTCGTAGTACTTGTAGTGGATCCTGATGCAGTTTGGAATTCCTGTGTGTTGGTCTGGATAGATGTCTGCCTATTACACATTACGATCCTCTTCAGCCGTCGGAGGTCTCTGTCAGTCAACAGACAAGGTCGGCCTCTACGCTTTTGTGCTGTACGTGTCCCTTCATGATTCCACTTCACTATCACATCGGAGACAGTGGACCCTGGGATGTTTAGGAGAGTGGAAATCTCGCGTACAGATGTGACACAAGTGAAACCCAATCACCTGACCACGTACGGATTCCGTTTAGTTTCGCAGAGGGCCCAATTCTGCCCTCTCACAATTACTAGTAACTGCTGAGGTCGCTGATATGGAGTACCTGGCACAATGCATCTAATACGAGAAAAGTGTGATTTTGGGGGTGTCCGGATACTTTTGATCACATAGTGTAAGAGAACTAGTGGTAGTTGTTAGATCGGCTACTGCTGCTACAATGGCAGGTTATCAAGATTTAAATGAGTTTTGACGTGCTGTTATAGTCGGCTCACGAGCGATGAAGTGGGCATTTTCCCGTATCATCATTTCACGTAACGTGAAGATCACATCCTGTAAAACATCAAATCTCCGACGTCACTGCGGCTGGATAACGGAGCAACGACGACTCAAGAGAATCGTTCAGCTTGGCCGAAGTGCAACCCATCCGCAAATTGCTGTAGATTTCGATGGTGGGCCATCAATAAGTAGCAGCGTGCGTACCATTCGACGATTAAACATCGATATGGGGTACCCTTGATGACTGCACAACACTCAGCTTTCGGCCTCGTCTGGGCCCATCAACATCGACATTCGACTACTGATGACTGGAACCATGTTGCCTGGCCGGCCGAAGTGGCCGTGCGGTTAAAGGCGCTGCAGTCTGGAACCGCGAGACCGCTACGGTCGCAGGTTCGAATCCTGCCTCGGGCATGGATGTTTGTGATGTCCTTAGGTTAGTTAGGTTTAACTAGTTCTAAGTTCTAGGGGGCTAATGACCTCAGCAGTTGAGTCCCATAGTGCTCAGAGCCATTTGAACCATTTGAACCATGATGCCTGGTCGGACGAGTCTCGTTTCAGATTGTGTCAAGCCAATGGACATGTGCGGGTATGTCGACAACCTCATGAATCAATGGATCCTACATGTCAGCAGGGGACTATTCTAGCTGGTGGAAGCACTGTAATGGGGTAGAGCGTGAGCAGGTGGAGTTATTTGGGACCCTGATACGTTCAAATGGTTCAAATGACTCTGAGCACTATGGGACTTAACATCTGAGGTCATCAGTCCCCTAGAACAACTACGTAAACCTAACTAACCTAAGGACATCACACACATCTATGACCGAGGTAGGAGTCGAACCTGCGACCGTAGCGGTCGCTCAGTTCCGGGCTGAAGCGTCTAGAACCGCTCGGCCACAGCGGCCGGCCCTTATACGTCTAGATACGACTGACAGGTAAGACGCACGTAAGCACCCTGTCTGATCACCTGCATCCATTCATGTCCGTTGTGCATTCCGACAGACTTGGGTTATTGCAGCAGGTCAATGCGACACCCCACACGTCTAGAATTGCTACAGAGTGGCTCCAGGAACACTCTTCTGACTTCGAACACTTCCGCTAGCCACCAGACGCCCCTGACATGAACATTATTGAGCATACCTGGAATGTCTTGCAACGTGCTGTTCAGAAGAGATCTCCACCTCCTCCTTCTCTTACGGATTTATGGACAGCCTTCCAGCACTACTTCAAACATTAGTCGAGTCAATGCCACGATGTGTTGCGGCACTTCTGTGTGTTCGCGGGTCCCCTACACGATATTAGGCAGGTGCACCAGTTTTTCTGGCTCTTCGGTGTGTTATTTATACTTGTGGATACCCTGTTTTTCAACTTTATCACGGCTCCTGTCAGCTATTCTACACATAAACCTCCCAGTCCGCATGAGTCTGAAAATTTAAGTTCCCATTTCCTGATTTTATCTCTTCATACCGAAGAGATTTGCAAGTTCGATCAAGTTATGACAATCTGGCATGCCATTTTCTCAGGGAATAGCATTAGCAGCGAGACGTGTCCACAATCAACAGGTTCACACAACGTCCCTCTTGCATATAGGTTTCAGTACATCTGTTGTAGTGGAAGCGGATTAATATAGAAGGTAAAACATCTCTAGCGCATGTATACCACTAAAATGATCAATGAGAGCTTACCATAAATTGAAAACAACGCGTTCAGTAGTGAAGGTGCCCCACAGTGGCCTTGGTTAGAGTATGTGCACAGCAGCGATGATAAACGGCGCATCCTAGAATGGTACCAGGCATCGGCATGAATGTTATTGACTTCAGTTGGCTATTGTTATGCTATACAGCAGTGCGACTATAATTGACAGCAATGCAGCTATGGTTGTATCACTGAAATCTACAAACACCTTAGAGTGGAACGGGAACACCCCAATTGTTCTAACTGTGTCTTCATGTACAGAACGCCAAGGGGCCCGGGTTCGATTGTCGGCTGGGTCGGAGATTTTCTCCTCTCAGGGACTGGATGTTGTGTTGTCCTCATTATCATTTCATCATCATCAGTGGAAGGCAACGGGAAACCACCACTGAAATCACTTCCCTAGACGCTCATGTGGTGGACCTCTCTGACGAGGCTTCCCCCATGACCAGACCTGCCGTAAGGCAGAATACAAAGTAAGTTCATGGACAGAGAAAGATTAAATGATTAAAATGTGGACGAAAGAGGAGGCAACAACTAAACATTTTGGAGATTTATGAAGTGCTGAATGGAATATCGAAATTAATACAACCTGTTATTGAAGAAGGCAATATCAACTACTATGTTTGTGATGGATATCTATATGGTGTTCTGCGTGATTCTCGTGCAACGAGTGGCCACGGCGGACGAGACCGAATGATAAAATGATTAGTTGGTTGGTTTTTGGGGAAGGAGACCAGACAGCGTGGTCATCGGTCAAAATGATTAGTCAAAGTACCATAAAGTAATACGCGGAGATACCTAGATGTATCTTAGCTTATGTCAGCCCGGTTTACAAAAACAAAAAGATCAGAGGGAACTAATAGTAGTGAAGCCCAAGCTGTTCAGAGTGGTAAGTTCCAGGTGTTAAGTTGATTTGATCGACTTCCAAACGCAACGAGAGGGAGATCATCAATTCGTAATGGCTTATCGAGACCGTCTCACTAAATTCGTTGGTCTCAGGCCACTAAAGTACAAAACAGCTGTGGAGGTATGCGATAACATTGTTGACATTTTTACGTTGTTGGGCGCTCCCTCTGTGCTGCATTTAGACAGTGGTCGAGTGTTCGTTAAAGAAACTACTACCAACTTAATTGAACTATAGCCCAATTTTAAGATAGTCCACGGTAAACCGAGACACAGCCAGAGCCAAGGCAGCGCAAAGCGAGCAAATCAAGACATAGAAAATATGCTAACTATATGGATGTAGCGGTACAACACCGCGAAGTGGAGAAGTGCGCTAAGGTTTGTGCAGTTTATGAAGAACAGTGCTGTACATTTTGGAATTAAAAGGTACGAGTACGAAGCGATGTTTGGATGCCCTCCTAAACATGGTTTGTCTTCATCAAGTTTACCTCCTACAGCGAGACAAACGTTCTCTCTGAGGACGGCCTTGAAAATATAAATAAACAAGCGAGTGTTAACAGTGAAGTAGTGACAAAAACGTTGCAGGATAATGATCGTAGCAAATCTCCTGCGCAAGAGGATAACTTACCAGCGGGAACAGAGGTTGAGCACGGAGAGAAAGAACGTGTTCTAGACGATAACGAATTCTGCCTGACTGATTTAGAAGAGTCAGTTTTTGCTATTAAAACAACAGAGAACTTAGAAGAACAAGAGAAAAGAATGCAGCAGTGCTGAGATCGTCGTTTGCCACCAATGGAAAAGAGATGTAGAACAAGAACTCCAATACCCGACTTCTGTCGAGGCAGATGAGATAAAGTTCGATCTTGGGTGACGTCCTCGAGACAAAACGGCTGATGGCTTCTACCGAATCGAGACGAGAGATGATGTCCTGAGCCAACTTTACACAGGGTGATAAATTGATTGTTTTTTAAATATTTCGGGATGGGATGATACTATATGCGAATGCCACTACAACATTTTGTTTGCGGTCCCAGTTCAGTACTTGCTCTCTTCGAATAATCTCAGGTCCAGCACAGAAAACTGTTGCTGTGTTGCTACGTCTCAGTCGACGGGAAGCGGCTAAGGTTTCTTCAGATGCGATAGCCAGCGTAAATGTCAGACCCTGCAACGCTTTTACGAAAAGAAAAATGTGTTCTGCAATTCTATGTGCCATCGTGCACGTCCTTGGTCCAAAAAATTAATTTTGTATAACGTGACTTCGTTTTTAAATAGCAATTCCTAAAATGCAATTTTCGAAATATGACTTTTTTATTATTGCAGCGATGGTTCACATTCCTTACTTCTTGGTAGTGAAGGTACACCTTCACTAACGATAGTGCACTATCCTTAGTGAATGTGTATTGTTTGGCAAAACTGGAATCAATACCCACTTTCACTAAAGGTGTCGTACAGCATCACGAGTGATAACATATGCACAACGTAACTCTGCAAATTATATTTACCGTCCATCCACTGGTCCTCTAGCCCCTTGTGTCAAACCACTCAACGAGAGAGACATAGTGGCTAGTATGATTAGTACTGTATGCTTAACCACCACATAATGGGAAATGGAACATTCGAGGCATGTCCAGATACTGGTGCAATGTGAATGTGAATGACTGCAGGAGACAGTCATTTTGTCAGGACTTCTTTTTCAATGCTCGGCTCGGCCTAGAGATCTTTCTGCAAGTCGATGAATCGTTTTCGCGTCTATGAAAAGTAAATCCATTGCACAAACTGAAAGCTTTCAATAGCGGCCTGTGAAGTATAGCTGGAAGAATGCTCCCCAGTAGTCACAGTGGAACACTAACATCATCATCGTACTAACAAATCGTTGTGAACAGTCTGTTAAACTTCGTGGTAAGCATGTATCTTTGTTTGTAAGTAGAGCGAGCTGTTTGTTGTGGCTACTGAAAGAGTAGCTATTCGTGCATATCGACTTACGTAACTGCCGCGCATCGTTAACGGGCTCTAGTTCTATTTCTGACTGTCAGTCGTCGTTTATGTCATGACAACGCGTAGTGGCACGGCGCAACGATATCACATTACGATGACCTGTCAGTGCTCGGAAGTGTCCTTGCCATTCTGCACAGCAGAAAGGCATTAAATTAGATGAAATATTTGTTTTCAACAAGCTTTCTATTATTAATAACATGACTTTTCTCCTCCTGACGCGAGCTAGTTACATCAATTTCGTCTTACTTATTTCGCTATCTTCAGCAAGTATTTTTGATTCCATACTTGGATTTCAATGAGTTGTTACCATTTCAGATTTCCAGTTCTTTATGAATAAAAAGTAATGAATCTATATAGACTGTATCGGTAAACGGCATCTCACTGCTCACGGATAACTGGTAGTCTTTTTTTTTTTTAATATGCGATTGTCGAACTTCGGTAGCATTTGGTAAAATATTGATTTACTGAGGTACAAATTCCGTAATAAAACTAACGTTATTTGTTAAAAATGCAAGGTCAAGTATAAAGTCTAAGAACTCCCTTAGGAGCTCAGGAAATATTTTGGAATCGATACAATATAGAAAACTAGGTCTAGCTGTTACTTCGTTATTAAAAATGAAATAAATTATTTATTTATTCCACGAAATCAATTACTGTGCACTTAAAGGAGTCCAGCCCACTAAATGATGCAGTCCTCCACCGTCGCTTCACGGAATATTTCCATTACAGCCTCTAGGGACACGGCAGAAGCACCACTTTATTTCCATACTTACGCCTATCTTCCTCATGTGTGGACCTAGACAGAGAGAAAGCACCTAGTACATTCTGCTTCATTTCTTTCCGTGTTTTGATCTTAAGAAGCTTAAGTTACTTTTTGTCTGTAAACTTTTGGTAGTACGTCAAACCTAACCAAAAAAAAAAAAAAATTTCTTACCGTCCTTCATATTTTATCACTTTGCTTTATGTTTTTATAGAGAAAAATAAGGAGTATTAACGAGTACATACTAGTGAATCTGACGGAGATTACATTTCATAAAATACTTCAATAGTCGAAGAACTTCTCCAGTCAGACAGTAACAAGCAAACTGTGATGCCGCACGGATAGCTTGACCAGTAGATTGAATGCGAAGTATATTTTGCCTATCATAAAGATGTTACCTATCATTCTGTGTAAAAATTTTAATAGGTGTAAACATAGGTTAGGAATATTTTAAAACGTCAACAAATAAAATAGACAAAAATGCAGCTTTTGGCAGAAGACTATGACTTTTAAATACACTGAGACTGTGGAATACTGATCACACAGAATATTAGTGAGAGGTATAATGGCGATTTCGTCGTGTCACATTCTGAACGCAAAAAAACTATAAAACCTAGATGTGTCCAAAGAATAGATTTATTATGTCGTTTCGTGAGACCTGCACCAAATCCGTATGAATCTATAAAGTAATGAATAACAAAAGCGAAGTGAGATTATTTTAGAAAAACGTCTGCCATTTCTAGAGAAGAACTGCGTACATTTCACAGCCAAACGCTATACAGCATCCTGACTAACATCAGAAGGTAATAATTATATGCTCACACTCCTAGTAAAGAAAATGTAACAGTACGTGCTCCAACTACAGTACCTCTATGGATGAGCTAAACATTTCTTACAACCATCAGCAGCTGCACAACACTAATTTCAAAGGCCCTGATTTTAATTTCTCAGTTACTACTGTCGTTCGAATATTGTTCTGTATCAACTTCAGTAATTTTCTGATGCTATAGGGCTGGCAGATTTCCGTGATCAACGTTAGTCACCATATTTACGAGGGGTGTTCAGAAAGTAAGCTCCGATCGGTCGCGAAATGGAAACGACTATGAAAATCCGATAAAGCTTTGCACAGATGTGTTGGGTAGTGTCTCTAGTATAACCCCAGTTAGCATCACGTCGCTCTCCTCATTTCTGAGCTCACAGTGAGTGCGTAAAGATGTCTAGAAAATAGTGTCTGCCGCCAAGTACGAGGGCCTGGTGAGAAATTTCGCCTGAAGCTATGCAGCTAACATTACATAACTGTCGTGCTGTTTCTTCTTCAAGACAATTCTCAGCCGCATTCTGCAGGGGCAATGAAGATGCTCCTGCATCGTTTTCAAATGGAAATGTGAGATTACCCACAATACAGTCCGCAATTGTCCCCGCCTGAGTTTCATCTCTGGTCACATGAACCGCTGTCTTTGAAGACAACATTTTGACACAGACAACGAGGTGTAGGCCAGCGTGGAGAATTGGCGGAAAGCACTGGCGGCTGCCTTCTATGATGAGGCTATTGAAAAGTTGGTACAACGCTATGACAAAAGTCTAAGTCAGAACGGCGACTACGTAGAGAAGTAGCTGAAAGGTGTAGCTAATTGTTACAAGTAAAACATTTCTGATGTTCACTGTGGTTTCAATTTGGCAATCAATCGGAGCTTACTTTCTGAACAGGCCTCGTAGATTACTTTTTAAATGTAATCATTGCTGCCGTTTCGCTCTAAGTTTTTATTATTATTTTTTATTTTACTATCGCGATTTCGGCGGTAGTGCTATTTTCAAATCGAAAGTGAAAACTGAAACCATTGAATCGATGGATAGAACTGCAAGGCGTAGTGTGATAACATTTGATAAAAACAGTTTTCGACGCCGTTACTTATAAGAAGAATAGGATTACAAACTTTTATGAAACTAAAATTATTGACTTTGGAAGTAATGCCCCTTAAAACTGTGTTTATCAAAAGTCATCACATTATGTCTTGTACTTTGTTACCTAATAAGTGCTACTTGTTTCAATTTTCGCCTTTGTACTTGAAAATCGCTCTAGAGCCGAAATCGCCATAGTGAATTAAAAACATAACGAATATGTTCTGTCAAACTGCGGCAAAGATTTCATTCTAACAGTCTATTACACCTATGGTCCCAAGTCATCATATTTTTTACGTTTTATTTCCTTATACTAAAACTGAGGTCTCTGAATTTCATAAATGTATTCTTGCTGTTTGCATCTCTTATAAGCTACTAGTAGTTCTTTGTTCTCTCTTAACCCACTGTTACGTTCATAGACAGCATCTTTTACTTTGCTGTGGCGTGAATATTACAAAAAATTTCCTCATATATTAAAACTACCTATCGGATGGAGACTCACAGCAAGACGATTTTCAGAAATTGCTGTCAGTGACCAGTCTTTCAATTACAGTGACCGCCATAAGCTTCTGGCAGAGTGTAGTTGTCAGAGTGAGTTGTGAGTGTTGTCTGGATAGATCAGTTGGTATAAACTTTGCCCGTGAATGGCAAGGTCCCGTATTGGAATTCCGATCCGGCACAAAGTTTTAATCCGCATGAAATTTCACCAACCGACAATTGTATCAAGTTGCTTCAAAAGCGATAATACGCTATCACGACATTTTACGGAAATGAAACCTAGTGGACCATCGACAGAACTGATGATCTGAGATATCGGTGGACAAAACATGCTATCCTGGCGCCAACATATTGAGAACTACCTGACTAGCAACCACTGTATCAAGGAGGTTTTTGACCTCTAGTGACAAACCCCCCTTTCAGACGGTTGCAAATTCCAAGGTAATAATAGTTCACACGCGTCGAAGAATTCAAATGACGGTATGTCCTTTCGCTTACGTGGCCAGCACGTTCACGTCTATGTCTCTCACGGAAGACGTCTGGGATATGGTTGGTCTGCAAACTGATCTTCACGACCCCCCGTCAACCACTGCTCTTGTTCGTTAACTGGAATACCACATATGTAGAAAGGGGTTGGCAAGGTAAGTTCCAGTACTCGTAGATTCCGTGCTAAGACATTAAGCTGCTGCGACAGTACATAGTGCTTTCCAGTATTCATAATATTTCACGGCAGAGATCACATAAAATTCTTTTATGTTAATCATGTTGATAATAACGTACATATAATATGTTGCGCAAAGTTCGTTTCTATCCATTGCTGCCAGAGTTGCTTCCGTGACTATACTACTTTCGGTAAAAAATAAAAAAGACCGACTTTAACAAATCGTGTTTTTTATTTGGTTTTTATTTCAGTACACTGTGCGTTTCGATCCTTGGGTCTCATCTTTAAATGCTTGATCGATCTTCGTTGCTTTTCAAATTCAAGCTACTGCTTGTCCTGTTAAGCGCACATTCGTATATTGCAAAGTGGCACGTTGTGACCGAAGGATTTCAATTTCCAGTAGTGGTCACATAGTTTTTAAGTGCGATACAATCAGATATATTTATATACATATTGACACATTTCATCTCACAGCAGATTCGTAAACTAAATTCAAACAAGTCTAATAATGGTTCAAATGGCTCTAAGCACAATGGGAATTAACATCTGAAGTCATTATTCCCCTACACTGAGACTACTTAAACCTAACTAACCTAAGGCATCACACACACCCATGCCCGAGGCGGGGTTCGAACCTGCGACCGTAGCAGCAGCGCAGTCCCGGACTGAAGCGCGTAGAACAGCTCGGCCACAGCGGCCGGCTCAAGTCTAATAACATCTAATTGCAAAGACGTTACATTTCTACATATACACAGGTGTTGTTATTTACATGATGATACAAATATGTTACATTATTATTTACACGCAGATGTAATTGGCCGAACAATTATTTGTGCAGATATCAGATCTGAAATTGTTGCATCAAATAAGTACTTGTTTCTTTAGCGACAATTAAACTTTTAACATTACTGAAAAAAGTGTAGCTGTTAAACTCTGTTCATTTAACATGTCTTCAGGAAATTTTTCTTTGTCTAACAATATTTCTAATGGTTCCAGCAGATCAAGTTTTCTACTATATTTTATATATGAAGTACAGTTGGGCTGTTGTGTATGTCACTTTGTGTCCGTTAAGATTCATATGATTATTTATTGAGGATTTATCAAAGCGATTGAGCCTGAAAGCATCATTGTGTTCTTTGTAACGTGTATGAATAGTTTTCCCTGCAGCTGTTAAGTCGTGTTTCACTACCAAGTAATCTTCCGCAAGTCGCTTGCAGGAGTTACTTCTGCAAGTTTTTTGAAGTTGAAACACACCCAGAAAGTCCACTTCCTCGAGTTTCGTCGACTTCCAGAAGTAGCTTCAGCCAGTTAGTGGAAACAGCTTCTTGCGTCTTGCTGTAAGTACTTGCCCAAATTGCCAGTTGTCGGATGTTTTCCTCAAACCTGCAGAAGTTTTGTGTGTTGAGTGCCTATACGAAAATGTCAGTATCGAAAAGGAGAATGGAGCAGAGAAATATGGACAGAAACAAACGTAAGACTGGACACCCAATACATAAACAGTATGCCACTGTCAGCCAAGAATGTGCGAATCGAATTTAGCTAGTAACGGTAGTAGAACTGTAGTAAAGATGTCTTTAAATTTGGCGTAGGCGTAAACGTTCGCAACAATTACTGTTTGCAAAAAATTGGTGAACAATGAAAAGGCGATCTCTCGAGGATATAGCTTGCAACATTTTTGTGTCTTGTTTTCTAGCGCAACTACATTTGTAATAAAAGTTATAAATAAGTCGACGAGTGCTTAAAAGGAATCCCTTGGTGATACAACTTTCAGCATTTCTGTGTCCTGTTTTCGAATATTTTACTGTAGAATAGACAATAGATTTCTGAAACTTGCATATGAAATTCTCGGAAAGTTTTTAATTTGAGAGAGGTCCTCTGATTTTTGTGCATTTTTGATAACTTAAATACGTACGCCACTGTTTCCATTTCTTCAGACACAAAATTTTTCTTTTCTCAGCTTTTTGTATTTTTTAACCATTTTTCTTCGATAATAATAAATCAACAACAATGGCGACTGCTTTCGTTTTTAACCACGACAGTGTATACGTCCACTTGCCTATCGCACCACGAGACTCTAGTGGAAACACTTTTGCAATTACTTGCGGAAAGTGGACGAAATTAACATGCCCAAACACCTTGTAGAAATAAACTTGCGCAAATATTTGTCCTAATGCAAACGCTTCAGCAAGTGCTTGCAGAAGTTACTCACCAATTCACACACGCCTTTACACTATAATTTAGGCATTCGACGGTGTTCTGTTATTGAGATATTTATGTTTACAGGATGAGTCAAGCGGTATCTTCAAGTTTTTTGTTTGCGGAGAACGAAATTTTTGTGTTAGTATTTCTAAATAAGTTGGCAGTTTTTGCGGTACTACTTTTCCTTAAGAAGCAAGTATTTAATATCGCTATAGTCGACATAATCGTATTGAGAGAATTCAGCAACTGTATACTAGCAGATATTTAAGATAATTCACATTACTGTTTCGTCTCAATTGCAAACGTTTTAGATTCGATTACATGTTGGATCACACTGAACAATCTTCAGATCTAAAACTAAATATTTACCAACAAATATTTTACAATAGTAGAAAGAGAAGGAATCGTACATAAAAGCAAAATTTACCTAAGTAATTGCATCAGAAGTCGTCTTGTCTACTCAGCTCAACATCCCATAGTACTGTATTTAGTAACTGCACTCAGTGTTTTAAATAGGTAGATTCTGGACATAGGAGGGGGAAGGCAAATGGAGTGGGGCTGTTAGGAGGAGGGGAAAGGAAGGAGGGTTCAAATGGTTCAAATGGCTCTGAGCACTATAGGACTTAACATTTGTGGTCATCAGTTCCCTAGAACTTAGAACTACTTAAACCTAACTAACCTAAGGACATCACACACATCCATGCCCGAGGCCGGATTCGAACCTGCTACCGTAGCGGTCACGCGGTTCCAGACTGAAGCGCCTAGAACCGCATGGCCACACCGGCCGGCAAGGAAGGAGGGAGTGAGTGGTGGGAATGTCATGAGCTTAACAAGAGAGGTCGTGTTAAAACTGTAGAACGTGTAATTAAGTAAAAATCCTCCATAACCCCTAATACTGTAAACAATGCGCATCTAAAATCTAAGCTGTATAAAATAGTGAAATTGAACCGAGGAGGGATTGAGAACGGGCAAGAAGACAAGCAAGGGGGTGGGGAGGGATGGACAATGGTATGGATGCCTCTCGACGATCTAACATTTGCCGAAAACCGCGCTTCGATATGTGTATCCGTTCACGAAATAAAAGGGGTGTTACGTCTGAAGATATATAGCACTGCAGTAGGTACATAAAAACACATTCGTGTTTGAATGCAACTTTTTGTCAAAATTTCAAAGAAATTAGTGAAGAACTTTCGGAGATTTTCGATTTTGTACAATACAAAATTTACATCATTATAAATAAAAATAAAAATATTTGTGGGTTCAATATCTTAAATGTCCGTAAGTTGTACGCCGATTGCCTTGAAATTTTGACAAAATGTTGCATTCGAGTACACGCATGTTTTTATATACATACTAGAGGGCCACATATGATATATAAATATATACGTAGTAATTATAAGGGATGCTAGTAACAATGTAAATGTTCATTTGTAGAAAACCGTAAATCTACTCGCATTCGGAGGACCACGGTTCAAACCCGCGTCCGGCCACCCTGATTTAGGTTTTCCATGATTTTCCTAAATCGCTTCAAGCAAATGCAGGGATGATTCCTCTGAAAGGACTAGACCGACTTCCTTCCCCATCCTTCTCTAATCTCTAATCCGATGTGACTATTGACCTCATTGTTTGGTCCCTTCCCCCAAATCAACCAGCCAACCAACCAAAACCGTAAATCTCCGAACGTTCTTCACCGATTGCTTTGAAATTTTGACACGACGTTCTATTAGAATACGAGCGTGTTTTATATAGCCGTATTTTTAACATCTATAATAAATAAATAAATAAATATGTAATGTATAATGGCGAAACGTTATTACCAAAACCTCGAAAACTTCTTGACCAATTTACTCCAAATTAACAATGAGCTAACGAGCATTCGGATGCACATAGGCTATATATTTTAACAGACACACACAGTTAACGTTGTTAGCAAACAGAAAAGTTTTTTTATAACTTCTCAGCTTATAATCAGAATACCGCTACAGAATATGAATGTGCTATAACAATAAACAAAGCTCAGTGTCAGAGAAATGTGGGAAGAGGACATAGGGGTGGTAGGAAATGGAGATGTAAAGCGGAAAGGAGGAGTTGGATAGAGGGAGGGGGATGGAGAAGATGGAGGGAGAGTAGGAGGAGAAGATGGACATAGACAGGATAATGGAGGTGACGGACAGAGAGAGGAAGAGGGGCTGGAGGAGCGAGAGAATGGAGGAGAAGATAGAAAAAGCGCAGAGGACGTGACACACAGAGTGAGCGGTAGAGAGAAGTAGGTTCAAAAGAGAGGGGAAGAGGAGTTGGACAAAGATATGGGAGAGAAGGAGATTAGGGCGAATGTCCAAGTCCCATACTTTTTAGAATCGTGTGCTTTCTCTTCTGTTACTTTTCCATTTAATCAGACTGAGCCGAAGCAGTGCACACGGCCAGGAACAGCTAATTTCAAGTAAATCAAAAAATTAAAGTGGCTTAAATTGCTCGGCATAATAAAAATAAACGATACATGTATTTCTTAAGCCTTCTCATATGTTCATACCTAGACTCAGTATGAAGATTTATTCCCAACTCCGGCAGTGAGATGCTCCTTGTTTAAAAACAAGGGGAACATCAAGCTGAACTGGGACCGAGGACGGTAGAAGAAAGAGGGTTTGGATGAGGAGATGGTGGGGGGTGGAGGGAGGGGGGAGGTTTTATTTATGCCGGCCATGAGCGGCTCGGTGCGCGGTGCCGGTGCCGCTGCAGACAGCCTGATGCAAATGAAGCTAAATATTTCTTTTAACCTTCTGCATGAAATTCAAATTCGCCCCGTGTATCGTAAATACACCGCTCCACAGTGATGAATTAATTATGTTAAATCAAATCAGAAATAACGTGGAAATTATACCCGAAGCTGAAATAATCGCTCCCGTATTAAATTATCATACTAATAATACGCCTGTTATTCCGGGGGAGGGCACTAACACGGCCGTGTTTATGTGAGCGGAAAACAGGGGAGGGATGAAGCGCGACTAGTTGAGGCTGGTTCTTTTCCGGTGATTTTACGGTGAGCGGGAAATGCTCCTATTGATGTTGTGTTACCAGTTGCTACAAGAGCATAGTAACTCTGTTACCGTTAACCATCTGCGGGATCCACTAGACTTCTGTTTCTGTTTCGTCTCTCAACAAACGAGATGAACCAACGATTAAAACTCTAGTTCGTACTTGCGAGACATGAGGTTCAAATTCTTGCACTGGCGATCTTGTTTACGTTTTATTATTGTTCGTTCAAATCATGCAGGCCAATGCCAAGACGCCTCTTTCTATGAATTCACTGGCCATATTTTTGTCCAATTGAGCTATGAAGTTCATCTCTATTAAACACTATTGCAACGAGTTTTTAAAACCTTCACATTCCTTGGTACCATCTTTCACAAACCAAATTCTAGCTCCAGGAAACATCACTAGTAATAAACACAGGTTTACTTGACGTACAAGTGAGCTACGAAGTCCATCTCTGTTAAACACGATTGCAACGAGTTTTTAAACCCTTCATATTCTTTGGTGCCATCTTTCACAAATTAAATTCTAGATTCAGGCAACATGCAACATCAATAGTAATAGACACAGGTTTACCTGATGTCCGTGAAACCTCCTTTGATAAAGCACTGGAATTTATGGGTCTCTAAAAGCCCTTTCACATTTGATGCCACGCAGTTCTGTCCATTGACGCACTGAGACAGGAACCATCTCTTCAATGTTGACACATCGGACCTAATCTCATTATCGGCAGACGAATGGCGTCATGTCAACGCAAGGTGTTCAAACACTTTGAGCTCAACGATTATACGGAATTTAAAGTAATGCACCTGGAGATTAGACAACTGTAACAGGCTGCTGCGGTGACTGATCCATGAGCTGAAGTGACCCTACATAGCGGACGAAACCGGTCACCTTGCACTAATTGCAGATATATTAAAAATTTTATGTTTTAAAGATGGGTCAATACTAAGCAGTCCAGTCAAACATAAAAATATGACACTAATGTAAGATGAATATCCTGTTATCTAAAAACTATACCAGTATTCTGTTTTTACTACCGTCAGTGTCAACGTCTTTATACAGGTCACTTACCGAGTTAACAGAAAGATTTACCCTTTGGACTCGCATTCAGTACGGCCAAGGTTCACATAAGAATCCCTCGTTTGGGTTTTCCGTGGCTTCCCTCGGTTGGTTGCAAATGGAGGGATGGTTTTGGTGGAAAAGATGCGCTCGACTGCTTTCCCCAGTTTTTCTTCATCGATGAGAAATTCTTCTTTTATTCCTACCATGTTTTCATATATGCTTCTATGTCCTATATTCGACATATGTATTACTTCAAAATTGTTATATATTTTACGTGCACGAGCTGTGATTGGAAATTTGTCTGACACGGAACCCCTTCCATACGAGGTCACGAAAGGCCAATGAGATTTATGACTTTGACGCCCCACACATTGTTTACCATACAACCACACTATTGATAGCTAATGGCAGCAGTGGGCGGGACTGGAGGTATCCAATGATGAGCACAGCATGAGGCTACGGAGCGTAATTCAACTGCTTAGTCGACGAGTAATTCACACCAGGGGTATGCTACACTGTTATTGGTGTTGATACAAAGTAGAGCAATGACCACGATAAACAAAGCAAACACTGCACTATATTTACGACAACTGCCGAAGTTGACATTTCGTCAGAAAGCAACTCAAGGAATACCTCAGTGTGAGAAAGAAGTGGCAGGTGAAATATTAGCGTTTCCGCAACATGTATCAGTGGAATTTTTGGTGTCTTATACGCTCGACAGTGCGGACGATGTACGTGAGGATTACAACGATGACAATACGTGCTTAAAAAGTGAAAGTGATACTGCAACAATTGTTGAGCCCTGTAGGTCATCATCCTTATCGGACACGGAGTCACAAATCCCGTCTCCGGTGAAACGTAATAAGGGACAATCGTTGTCCAATGAGCGTGTACTAAACATAATTACGAGCATGGAAGATCATCCGCAGCATAGTAAAGAAGTAACTATCAACAGATTTCGAATACGCCCGTACCAATATGACTGTGTAGTGCATAGGAAAAACTACGAATATTCAAGAGAGGTCAAGGATCACTTGTTACAAAATCTTTGCGAGTTTCAAGGATGCTCGACACAATTTATGAGATGTGCATAATAGTTACCAACGACGTTATGCACGTAATATTGCGCACCTCATAGATTAGAGTGATTTTAAAGGAAGCAGTGGATGGCTGCATAACCTCAAACTGAGCTACAGAATTAGAAGACGCAGTATAAAATCTCAAACAAAGCGTCAACTTCACGATGCTCAGCAAACTGCGGAATCAGCCCGAAATTTTGTAGATGAAATAAAGAAACTTACCTTATCCTTCATTAAGGAATTTACTTTCAACTCCGACCAATCGGGATTTGAAGAGGAAATGCATGTGAAAATAACCCTGCAAATTAGAGGTGCCGAGAGATTGTATGAATACCAACATCAATGGCTTAACGCATTTGTATGCAATTATTCCGACTGTTAATCTGGATGGCAAATTAGATGGAAAGTTATCTATTATGCTACGAGAAGCTGGAGGTGTTCTGACACCTACGATTTTTTCTCGTGTGCGTGATATTGCAAAGGCAGTAGGGGATATTTACGTCACGGCAAGCAAGAGTTAGAAAATTGACGTAAGAGACCTACAACTTCGCTATGAGCGCTGTTTTTGACCAACAGCAGGTCAAAAAACTCGCTTTTGCTTGATTCCTGGTCTGTGTATAAAAATCATACTCCTTTAGGGCAAACTATCCCTCCTGAAACGTGTGCGACATTGCAATTCATTTCAACTGGAACCAATGGACAAATTCAGTCTTTGGATGTTTCTTTCTTCCTTGTCTATAAAACGTATTACCGCTCTATCTGTAGCTGCGTCTTGCAGGATAGCCAGTTTCACGATAAGCTCAACGAGAAACTGTTTAGCGTTCGGTTACTTGACATCACATTCCATCAGTCCTCATCACTCCGCTACACCAATATAATTTTGTATGTGTTCTTTGGGAATTTCTAAGGAGTAATTCCAAAGGATTTCGCCTTCGATCTTGATGGTGCGAACCTTTGTGATCACTGTGGTGCCCCGCTTTACATCCGGTATTCATGGTGCAAGTTAATGGTTTGTTTTGAACATTTCTTGTGTGTCGACGATGTTCGTTTTGTGAAGTGTAATACATACACCCCATAGAAGGCTGATCTCTGCACCTCTCGGACACTCATTTTCTGTCGCCCTCCTGATGCACATAGTGAGTAATTAGCAGCAAATATTTTTCCTGTCATGACTGTTAATACAACAATTTCAAATGAACCTTACGAAAGACTGAACTTGCTCATGGGGTTCCTTGCTAATACATGGCAGTGGATACCGAAAAAAATTGTTATGATACATAGCGTGTAATTTTGTAAATAATGGAATTACATTAACGAATTATAACTACAATTCCAGCAACTGGTTATTTATGACATATTTGTATATTTTCATTATTACTTACGAGTCATTTCAAGCTCACCTAGAGATGAGCTGAGATGCTCATAGGGATTACATTATTGCTCTCAAATGCATTGTGATGGACACGGTAAATTTCACAGTTGTAAGAGATAAAATACGTCTAGCGTAGCGCACTGACCGGTGTTTACCGTTAAATTTCTTCGTATGTTGTGCTTATTTACTTGTTGGAGCAGCGCAGGCGGCATTCTGTTGTCTGTTCAATCGCTTAAGATTACAAAGCAGCAGCAGAGTAAAAAAAAATTCGAGCACAATACTTAAAAATTCAAAATGTAAAACATATGCGCTCATTATATGAAGAGAAACTTAAAAAAGCTCAGAACAAGGAATTATTTAATTATGTTATTGGCTGCAAATAATTGTTGCTGCATATGACGTACTTACTGGCTTCATGTTTAGACAAATTCACGGTCAGTGACCTAATTATAGTTTAGTTCTGTAAATAAAACCTTTCTTGTTATCATTAGGCACAGTTCTATAAATGTTTTCTAGATTCTAAAAAAGCTACTCTTTACGTTAGTAACGAACACATTATTTCTTTAAATTTTAAGCGTAAGCTGAGCATCTATTTGGAACATAATTCCAGAAGAATTTCCTTACATTCTTTGCCTTCGGTGATGCACAGATTTTTTTTTATTTCTGTACGAGTGTTTTGGTACTCTTGCTGCAGAAACAGGTTTTTAATCGTCTAAGATGTCGTCGCTATAATTCTCTATAGTTAATTTAAACTGGTTCTTTACTCAACTTTTACGTAGTCGTGTGACGTACAATGACTTGTAATAATCGTGTAACTGACTGAAAAAGAAGCATTATTTGTCTGTGATATGTTTCCCGTGCAAAATTACTTACTCCACAAGTAATACGCCCTTGGGTCTCGTCTCCACCCGAATCTGTGGGCACCACTCGTTGAAGAGGCAAATAATATTTTCATATAATATTCTTCACCATTTGTCAATGGCTAACAAACACGTTTGGCGTTCCTCTGTTGTTCGTATCAAAACTTCTGTGAATAGAGTAATAATTAACCAACCTATGCCGATATTCTGTGCAGTTAAATTAGATATACGACATAGGAGAGAGTAACATAGAATTTCGCCCTGATGAAGGTGGTAAGGGGCCTAGGCATGAACTTTTCGCAGCAGCGTAAGTATTAAAGAATCAACCAAATCCTTGTCTACGTAACCGCCAATCATCAGTAAAGGAGTTATTTCGAGTTTAGTCCAAGAAGCGCACAACTACCTCGGTAGAGTCCCACACTTGTTCAACAAGAGAGATTGCAGTTTAGTTGCTAGGGTTGGCAGAGGGAGGAGGGGCGAACAGAAGATTCCTTAAGGGGTCATCTGTACGAACAGTAAATGTGGTCGTGCGGTCAGAGGCGCCATGTCACGGATTGTCAGGCCCCTCCCGCCGAAGATTCGAGTCCTCCCTCGGGCATTGACGGGTGTGTTGCTCTTAGCATAGATTAGTTTAAGTAGAGTGTAAGTCTAGGGACCGATGACCTCAGGAGTTTTGTCCTTTAGGAATTCACAATTTGAACATTTGAAGAATAACTAAACAATCTAGTGAACAATGGGAGAGTAGTTGCACTATCGTTCGCCGGGGGTCTCAATTCACCCGATTCGCAATTCCCTACAAGGGAATACGCCCACCACCTGCGAAGGTCTCCAGCTGTCGATTGAGGTACCCCATACGCTTTTCGACGTGCGGATGTGCACCAGTCACTAATTAGTCAAGGTGTCTTTTCTGTCCTGTTTCGAGTGTACTACAACTGTTTTTCTTAGATGAAAATTATATCTCTATGGTTTTTGATGACCACTGAGCTGAGGTATAAGTTTATAATTCTGTACTGATAGTAAGGTGCGATGAAAATTTCTTTTCTTCCTGAGAAATACAAACAATTTGGCATCAGTTGTTTTCTCTCATGCTCCTTAAAGAGACACAACTTCCAGAGACTAATGGTACCAAAACCTCCTGACCGGTATGGAAATGGGAAGCGGCCTGTATAAAAATTTTCTCTGTAGCACAGTTTCTACGATTAAATGTCTGACAGTGGGCAGTCGGGGTTTCAGATTTAAAGCAGTGCTTTCGACTTTTAAAGAAATGAGAAATTTCTAGCTATAATCAAATTTTGAATGTGGTCTAAAAAACCTATTTATTACTCACACATTAAGAAATACGACAGTTTATTTCTCATTCATCCTGTGTTTCAACTGTTACGGAACTAAGGTTCGACCGGACGGTGCGTTTAGAAAGAAGTTTATATACCTTCGTACCCGGAGACAAGCAAAGTTCCATTGCGTAACCGGAGACAAGTTCCATCGTATGTATGAAAGTCCATTTCAGTACCAAACGTCTTCCGGAAGCATCAAATGTGCCGTCTTGGAAGTCAGAAAGCTGTAGGTAGTCGGAAGCACGATTCTCCTTTTGTTCGGCAACAGCTCTCTCCGCAGAATGCTGTTGGCACGAACTGGAGGCATCCATTCATAAACTTCTGGAAACAGTCCAGTGGATGAAAACAGGCGGTCATATTACAGCGTTCCCGGAAACACATTGTTCCAAGTCGTTATAAAACCCGCAAGAAAGTATTCATTAACAAGATTCACCCTCCTGGAAAACAAAACTGGCATATTTGCTACTTAAGTTATGTAGTATGTCCAAGGATACAGTGTTTCCCCATTTATATGTAAATTCAGACATAGAAAAACATAATCTACTTAAAATCATAGATAACTTTTAAAAATTACAACAATTACAGAAAGAAAAATCAAAAAATTTGTTGAAAATGGTCCCCCTTCATTTTTGTACTCGGTAAATTGCATTCCCGTTCACTTTATGCAGAACAGTACGTAACGTCGATTGTTTCAATGCTGTTGTTGTGGTCTTCAGTCCTGAGACTGGTTTGATGCAGCTCTCCATGCTACTCTATCCTGTGCAAGCTTCTTCATTTCCCAGTACCTACTGCAACCTACATCCTTCTGAATCTGCTTAGTGTATTGATCTCTTGGTCTCCCTCTACGATTTTTACCCTCCACACTGCCCTCCAATGCTAAATTAGTGATCCCTTGATGCCTCAAAACATGTCCTACCAACCGATCCCTTCTTCTAGTCAAGTTGTGCCACAAACTTCTCCCCAATCCTATTCAATACCTCCTCATTAGTTACGTGATCTACCCACCTTATCTTCAGCATTCTTCTGTAGCACCACATTTCAAAAGCTTCTATTCTCTTCTTGTCCAAACTGGTTATTGTCCATGTTTCACTTCCATACATGGCTACACTCCAAACAAATACTTTCAGAAACGACTTCCTGACACTTAAATCTATACTCGATGTTAACAAATTTCTCTTCTTCAGAAACGATTTCCTTGCCATTGCCAGTCTACATTTTATATCCTCTCTACTTCGACCATCACCAGTTATTTTGCTCCCTAAATAGCAAAACTCCTTTACTACTTTAAGTGTCTCATTTCCTAATCTAATACCCTCAGCATCACCCGATTTAATTTGACTACATTCCATTATCCTCGTTTTGCTTTTGTTGATGTTCATCTTATATCCTCCTTTCAAGACACTGTCCATTCCGTTCAACTGCTCTTCCAAGTCCTTTGCTGTCTCTGACAGAATTACAATGTCATCGGCGAACCTCAAAGTTTTTACTTCTTCTCCATGAATTTTAATACCTACTCCGAATTTTTCTTTTGTTTCCTTTACTGCTTGGGCAATATACAGATTGAATATCATCGAGGAGAGGCTACAACCCTGTCTCACTCCTTTCCCAACCACTGCTTCCCTTTCATGCCCCTCGACTCTTATAACTGCCATCTGGTTTCTGTACAAATTGTAAATAGCCTTTCGCTCCCTGTATTTTACCCCTGCCACCTTCAGAACTTGAAAGAGAGCATTCCAGTTAACGTTGTCAAAAGCTTTCTCTAACTCTACAAATGCTAGAAACGTAGGTTTGTCTTTTCTTAATCTTTCTTCTAAGATAAGTCGTAAGGTTAGTATTGGCTCACGTGTTCCAACATTTCTTCGGAATCCAAACTGATCTTCCCCGAGGTCCGCTTCTACCAGTTTTTCCATTCGTCTGTAAAGAATTCGCGTTAGTATTTTGCAGCTGTGACTTATTAAACTGATAGTTCGGTAATTTTCACATCTGTCAACACCTGCTTTCTTTGGGATTAGAATTATTATATTCTTCTTGAAGTCTGTGGGTATTTCGCCGGTCTCATACATCTTGCTCACCAGATGGTAGAGTTTTGTCATGACTGGCTCTCCCAAGGCCATCAGTAGTTCTAATGGAATGTTGTCTACTCCCGGGGCCTTGTTTCGACTCAGGTTTTTCAGTGCTCTGTCAAACCCTTCACGCAGTATCTTATCTCCCATTTCATCTTCATCTACATCCTCTTCCATTTCCATAATATTGTCCTCAAGTACATCGCCCTTGTATAAACCCTCTATATACTCCTTCCACCTTTCTGCCTTCCCTTCTTTGCTTAGAACTGGGTTGCAATCTGAGCTCTTGATATTCATACAAGTGATTCTCTTCTCTCCAAAGGTCTCTTTAATTTTCCTGTAGGCAGTATCTATCTTACCCCTAGTGAGACAAGCCTCTACATCCTTACATTTGTCCTCTAGCCATCCCTGCTTAGCCATTTTGCACTTCCTGTCGATCTCATTTTTGAGACGTTTGTATTCCTTTTTGCCTGCTTCATTTACTGTATTTTTATATTTTCTCCTCTCATCAATTAAATTCAATATTTCTTCTGTTACCCAAGGATTTCTATTAGCCCTCGCCTTTTTACCTACTTGATCTTCTGCTGCCTTCACTACTTCATACCTCAGAGCTACCCATTCTTCTTCTTCTGTATTTCTTTCCCCCATTCCTGTCAATTGTTTCCTTATGCTCTCCCTGAAACTCTCTACAACCTCTGGTTCTTTCAGTTTATCCAGGTCCCATCTCCTTAAAGTCCCACCTTTTTGCAGTTTCTTCAGTTTCAATCTTCAGTTCATAACCAATATATTGTGGTCAAAATCCACATCTGCCCCTGGAAATGTCTTACAATTTAAAACCTGGTTCCTAAATCTGTGTCTTACCATTATATAATCTATCTGATACCTTTGAAACGTCCCCTTTCGAACAATTTATACTCGACTGTGCTTAACCTGACACACAATATTTTTAGCGCAACGCAATCTGACTTTCAAAATTCCCTACAAAAGAATGGCCCTGACTAACATTAAACTACACCTTTCACAAATCACTTACCTCACAAAAATCTTCGCTGCTCAAGCTACTGCAATACAGCGAGCGCCACTACTGCCAGCTAAATAAAAGATTCAAACTATGGAAGGCACTAACTACTGATAGGGACAGTTAGCAAATGAAAGATATTAATAGAGAGCAAAGAAAGTATTTACCTTGATATCATCATATATATAGCAGTTCATGACAAATTACAAAACTCCGCCATCTCTCTCCCCACATCCACCACTGCTGGCGGCTCACCTCCAACTGCCCAAAGCTACGTGCTGTTCACAGCCAGCTGCCTAACACTACAATGGCGAGTATTACAACAATGCAAAGCAGCCACAGACTGCACACAGCACAGCCAGTGATTTTGATACAGAGGTGGCGTTACCAATAAAAAAACCTAAACAGCCTACTTACATAGCCCCCATGCACCCCACAAAAAATTTTACAAATTGGTTTGGGCAGTGGCCAATACAGATTTGTTAAAATTTTTCATAATCGTAATTACAATAACAAAGAAATCAAATGCACACACTTATTGATACAATGTTGGTCAAAAGCTAAAATTTTCTCACTGTCCATAAAGACAGTCCTGATCATTCATCACATTGCAGTGTTTTTCTCAAAGTCTGAGCAGTAAAAGAAAATGCACACGGAAGTAGTGGATTTCCATGCAATCTTGAAGAAGTAGCGTTTTCCTTCCAACGGAAAGACAGTACTGACTCTCGACATGCAGACAGGTATTGGTCCACAACAGAGCAAACCCACAGCGGAGTCAGTCGACGTTTTGAAGAATATTGGTTTGGTAGGTCATCACAGAGCAGACCCACTATAGTCATGGTAGAGATTACGGTATTGGTGGGCCACCAGAGGCGCAAACCCACTGCAGTCCTTGCAGAAATAATGGTACTGGTGAGTCATCAAAGATGCAGACCCACTTTAGTCCTTGTAGCGATAATGGTACTGGTGGGTCATCAAAGATGCAGACCCACTGTAGTCCTTGTAGAGATGGCTAGCAGCCATCCGTTGCGGCTGTGCAGGTGCACAATCACCATCGAAGATTCTTGCGGAGAATATAGCAAGTCCTTAACCACCACTTGTGCACTCACAAAGTTTTTGGAATTGTCCTTAGAACCAGCAATGCTGTTATCCAGTCCATTGCTGAATTATTAACACACGTGCAAACACTATCAGTCCCTACTTGTCACATATTGTCCATATAGTATGACCAACAGAAACGTGTGCAGTGAAATGGAACTTACAAGTTACTTAATTTGATGAACTGCTGTCAATTACAATTTTATAACATGAGAGTACAATTACAAAGGTACAAAATACATCAGTAAAGAACATAACAATACAGATAACATTTGTAGTACAGGCTTTACAAAAGAATCAAAATAACATATACATCAATGTTACAGGAATTATGAGATAAGTAGATACATAAAAGTTCAGAATAACTTTCAAAACATCAACTTCACACATGAGCATTAAAATAAAACAAAATAAATAATGTCTAAGCAAATTTACAAGGTAAATAACATATTATTAATGCCAATTATATTTGAGGATAACAGTATTCCTCATCATAGTGAATGTAGCTTAGTATTAGAAGAGAAAAAAATTCTATCAAACTACACAGAGACAGGAAGAAAACAAATACACAAGGGTACACAAACACATAGGGGGATAACACAATGGAAAGGACAGGGTTCGTTTTCAGTGTAACATTTGGTACTGCAGTCCAACCTAAAACTTCATTCCATAGATCGTTCCTCTTATTTCGACATTTGCACCTGCCAAAAAAATCCTATCCAAGCATGCTTTCTATATTCTGTTCACATATTTCTTACCTCATTATTTATTTACCATTATCTTACCTCATCATTTATTTCCAAGAAAATCCTACCTAAACCTGTTGTCCCTAAACCCTACTTTTTTGGTTCATATCCTCTTTCAAAACACTATTTTGGCCAAACCATTTTCTTATAGCTTCTCAAAGCATTTCTTCCAATCCATCATAGCTAGTTTCTTATATAGTCTACCCCCTCTTAAGCTAACTTAAATCTACTGAGCTCAGATATATATACCAATGGACGAGGCAATGCAGCATCACATAAAACAATTAATATAAACAGCAATGAAAAAAGACGCAGATTTGCGAAGCAAGCTGCATTAAGAAATTAGCAAAGCAATTGTAAAATTACAACTAATCTAAGGCACTGTGCAGCAACAATAAAAATAAATCATTAGTAAAACTGGCTTAACAGAATAATACAAAGTCAAATTCAATAACACTATGCCTGGCAAACAGCAGCAACTTATACCTAAACATGACATAGCTCAAGCAGAAAAAATATTACAGTAAAAATGGCCATGTTTAAAACTTACGTCACATCTTAACACTAGAGTGATGCATCACAAAAACTTACTCTACGAAAAAAAAATTACCAAGTAGTTGAAAAGAAAATTATGTATGCAGTTCCTGTTATTAGTCCCTTCTTATTGTTCTTTCCATTCCAAGAGCTCCTTTTTCGAAGAATGTGGGTCATAAAATAATTAATTAATAGATCTGTTGACAAAAAGCGTTCACATTAGCAAATGAATTTTTTTTTTATAAAACCCATGCTGCAACACAGCTGGAAACTAGATATCAAATGAAATAAGCAACTATGTACAAAGCAAAGCATAAGAACATCGTTCAATAGCCATGTGGCATTTCATAAGTAGTAAAAAAATATCTCATCTAGAAAGACAGTAGTCATAATCAGGTGTGTAGACAAACTATTTCTTGTCATTTCATTAGGCATTTCAGTAAATATCAGAAAGTACGATATGTTTCCAAGTAATGAGCGTGTCGCATTTGCGATGCTTTCTACAAAGGAACGTCAATAGCGAGGATAATGGCCTCCCCTTTTTTTTTTTTTCTTCTCCACCTGCGCCACACACTAACGGCTTTTTCTCAAGGCGGCTGGCACACCTGGCCGCTCACAACGAATTACTTCACGGTCACTTACCTTTCTTAACGAAATATTTACGACAGCAGTTTTCGCTACAGCGACAGTCTCATATAAAAATTTCATAGGTCAAGAATTTGCGATACAAATCTGTAGAAACAAAATCCTATGAATATAACAGTGTCCGAAAAATTTTCGTAGGCATTGTGGTACATTCACGCATTTACACACATTTCATAACTCTTAAAGTACGATTCTTGGTTTCCAACATCCTTTTTCCCTAACCACTACTCATTATTCCTTACTTTATTACACATATACATATTCGTCGACACGTCTTCAATATTTCATCTTAGAAATCCGTAGCATAATCAAATTCCTCATATACGGTAGCATCATCTTATTGATCATAAACATATCTCAACAGCATAATACACATCGTCGTCGTAAAAATAACATCATAACATCTCAGTCAAATCTGTCAATCGTCGTAGCTTTCTGCAATAATATCAAAACCTAAAAAAAAATTCTCTGCTCATTTCAATGGTGTCATCTACCTCAAACGTACTTTAAAAATTATCATCCCATACCAAATACATCATTCAAAGCTCTCATAGTACCACAATGGTTCTGAAAAAATATGAACAGTTTACAAAGTACAGGCAAAATACAGTTTCATAAGTGTGAAGTTATCCAACTGTGTAATTGCGTAAACATGTGTCACTGATGTAGTAAAATAAATGTTTGTTTCTTTGTTAAATAATCGGATAGCTGTGTAATTTATGTGTTAGAGAAATATGGTACCGATGGGTAAAGTTGTATAAGCAAATACCATATTAGCTAGGGTTCCTTGTGGTTGCCACACACATGGTACACAAAGTAAGCGTGTACCCCCCTGAGGATAAATGTAATTATACCCTCCGGTGTTACAAATTACAGCAATGGAATGAAATGTATCACGGAAAACTTTCTTTGCAATTCAAAAATCTTTAAAAATAAATGTTTTAAGTACAAAATTAATCACTCAATTACGTGTCCTGTAGCACTAAACTGTGCGTCATGTTGTAACATAATCTCTGTGGAAGTGTCGTAGTTATCGTCCTCCGAAAGATAAGTTCTGCAGAAGTCAATGTACTTACCTCATGATACACAAAAGTGAAATGCTTTGCGTATAGATATCTTAGTTATTACGCTTATTGTTGTGATGAAGAAAGTACTGTACTGTAACGTATTGTTGTGCCACGAAAAAGGCTGCCTCATTGTTGCTATACCACAAAAGTTACTACTAAAACCTGTTTTACTTTCCAGAAGAATTCAGAAAAACTGTGCAGATATAAAACAGAAACACCGCAAAAGCAACATTGTAAATTGTCACTCATTAGTAGCGTCGTGATAAAATCGTGTATCTGTCACATAAACTAACCACTATGTCGTCTGGTATCTCACAGAAAGTACTTTAAATCCAGAATGTATTTTCAAGTAAACCAAAATGTTGCATTAAAATCTCAAGTTAAAAAAGCACATTATCTCTCAATAAACGGTTTTACGTGTGAAATGTGGTGTAAACCTTTGCTCTTCCTAGTACGCAGAGTTTCAACTTTAACGTAATTATCATATGGTATACGTCAGTAAAGAATACTGAAGTTTTTCTCAAGGCTAGCCTCTATGTTATTTTTCTCGGAGCCAGCCGGCGCACGTGGCAGCCTGCGGTGCGAGTCATTGTCTGTCTCTTTGTTGGCGCGCGCCGTTAGTGGGATTAGGAGACCGAACTTCTACAAATTCATGTTGTCGAAAGTGCCCTGCTCTGTTTCAATCCCGCCAGTTCTGATGAAATTCAGGTCTGTCGTTATGATCACATCGTCTGTCGTCATGTTGGTAGTTCCTGTAGTTTCTTTCTTGTCGGTCATGTGGTGGAGAACTTCTCACTGAATCGTAACTGCGCACTGAACTGTTGCGTCTGAAGTTATTCTGTCTCCCCTGATAATAATAGTTCTGGTTACCATGTTGTCTGTTTCTATGATTGTCTCTGTCATATTCATTACTACGGAAATGCGAACTTTCTCTGTAGTTATTACTCTGCCAGTGGTTGTCATACTGGTGGTGTCTGTTTTGGTCACGATTTGTGTTGTGAGAATAGCCTTGTCGCGTCCAGTTATTATTTCTTTCATCGCGGAATTGCGACGGATGTGATCTGTAATTGTTGTGCTCGTGCGTTCCGCGATTGTCAGTGTCAATTTCCAGTTCTTGTAAGAGTCCTTGAAATGCTTCAATGTCGTCTTTGCAACGTCCTGCCAAAATAATATGTCGTAAATGTTCAGGCAGTTTGATTAAGCAAATGCGGATGAGTTCTGAGGGGCTGTATGGGTTTGAAAGATACTGATTCTTGTGTAACATGTCTTCAAAATATTTCACAAGACTGGAAAATTCAGATTGTTCGAAATGTTTCATCATTATGATGCTATGTTTTACTCGGTCTTGTGTAGCTTGAGACCAATATGCTGAGAGGAAGGCATGATAAAATTCTCCTTCGCTGTGGCAATCGTGAATGACCGATTGCATTCTTACAGCTGGTTCATTCTCTAAATAGCCACACATAAATTCTAATCTGTGTTCTAATGACCAGTTGGGAGGAAAACAATGAGAGAATTGATGGAGCCACGCTTGAGGATGAATGTCGTTGCCAGAATTCTTAAATGTTTTAAATTTGCGTGTAGTAATAAACAGCTTATAGTCAAAATCATCGTGTCGGCGAGTAGCATATCGGTCATTGTTACGTCGTGTCGGCGGTTCCATCTCAAAATCCAATGCGCCTTGCCAATTTCTTTCATAATTTCCGAAATGTCCTGTGTTATTATTTTGTGGTTGTTCCGTATTTCTATGTCCCTCTTCCCGTACTGGAGCGCGAGTGTCCTCTGAAATATGCAGTTCTTGTATTACCTGCGTCAACTGATCTTGTACTTCCCGGATTTCTCTTTTGTACTGTGTATTGATTTGATTTTGATTTTGTTTGAATTTTCTAATTTGTTCATACTCTTCTGTGTCAGTGAAGGCTACAGGTCTTGTGTCATTCAGATCATCATCTACCTTTGTAGATAAGTTAGTGACCTGATCCGAAAGTTCGGCTACTTTCTCCGATAGTGAACACATTTCCTCAGTGCGTTTTTCTGAACCAAGTTTCAGAGTATCCATTTGTGTTGAAATCGAATCTACTGTGTCCTTCAAGTTTTCCTGAGTTTTTGCAAGTTGCGTAACCGAGTCGGTAGATGCAACTGAGTCAAATTTAGCTTGCAAGGTCTCGTGATTTTCATGAACAGTAGTTTGCAGTTCTTTTATGGCTGCTTCGTGATTCTGTAGTGCATTTTCATGCCGCGAAAAAATAGGTTGAAAATGCTCACAAATTTGTGTTTTTACGTCGTTACAGACTTTTTGACATTTCGATTCAATGTGATGTAACTCATTAGTTAAATCCTCACGTGTTTGTTCAAGTGTGGTGTCTAACTTTTGAAGATTTTGTTCCATTGCGTCTAACTGTTGCTGTGTTTGTCTCTGGTGTTGTTCCATTGTGTCTAACTTTTGAAGATTTTGTCCCATTTGTTTCTGATTTTGTTCAAGCGTTGTGTCTAACTTTTGAAGATTTTGTCCCATTGCGTCTAACTGTTGCTGTGTTTGACTCTGATTTTGTTTCATTTGCTGCATTAATTGCAATAATAATGTGTTAGTGTCTGGAATCTGTTTCTCTACACTTTTCGGCAGTGCATTTGCACCGGCAACATTCACATTTTGACAAGCAGAAAATGTGTTTTGACTTATTTGAGAAAACGGTGATGACCCAAAACCTGAATCTACAGTATTTGCGAAATTGTGCCCTGTCATTTCGGATTCCTGGGGCGAGCTGTTGCCGACCGACCGATCGATAATGCTTCCCTGCTCACTAATTGTTTCACTGTCTACGCCATTGTTTGCCGCCCGCTCCATTTCCCTATGCACAATTACCAAATTATTACTTTGAACATCAGTTAATTCATTACTCGGTGGCGCTAACACACTGCTTTCGTTTTCACTGTCATTTCGCAGTTTACTTTGGAGCCTAGTATTACGTTTTTCACACGCCATTATTGTCACAGTATTTCACACGACAACACAGAAAAACACAATTTGAAGAGCAAAAATAAGAGAACACATTAACATAACACTGAAAATAATATCTAGTTAATTGCAGCTGCGAAATACTTGGTGCAAATCTACATGCGTGCCACACCTGTTTTACTGTACAACAATGAAAGACTGCAACTACAAAGGAGATTCTCTCTACAATTACGCGCTAGCAATAAACAAAATCTACACTAATTACACAAACTACAAGAAAAAAAATCATAAGATTCCAGTGAGGTATCCTAGGCTAAGGGTCGACATATGAAACGTCCCCTTTCGAACAATTTATACTCGACTGTGCTTAACCTGACACACAATATTTTTAGTGCAACGCAATCTGACTTTCAAAATTCCCTACAAAAGAATGGCCCTGACTAACATTAAACTACACCTTTCACAAATCACTTACCTCACAAAAATCTTCGCTGCTCAAGCTACTGCAATACAGCGAGCGCCACTACTGCCAGCTAAATAAAAGATTCAAACTATGGAAGGCACTAACTACTGATAGGGACAGTTAGCAAATGAAAGATATTAATAGAGAACAAAGAATGTATTTACCTTGATATCATCATATATATAGCAGTTCATGACAAATTACAAAACTCCGCCATCTCTCTCCCCACATCCACCACTGCTGGCGGCTCACCTCCAACTGCCCAACGCTACGTGCTGTTCACAGCCAGCTGCCTAACACTACAATGGCGAGTATTACAACAATGCAAAGCAGCCACAGACTGCACACAGCACAGCCAGTGATTTTGATACAGAGGTGGCGTTACCAATAAAAAAACCTAAACAGCCTACTTACACCTTTTAGTATCTCCAGGATTCTTCCAGGTATACAACCTTCTTTTATGATTCTTGAACCAAGTGTTAGCTATGATTAAGTTATGCTCTGTGCAAAATTCTACAAGGCGGCTTCCTCTTTCATTTCTTCCCCCCAATCCATATTCACCTACTATGTTTCCTTCTCTCTCTTTTCCTACTGACGAATTCCAGTCAGCCAGGACTATTAAATTTTCGTCTCCCTTCACTACCTGAATAATTTCTTTTATCTCGTAATACATTTCATCAATTTCTTCATCATCTGCAGAGCTAGTTGGCATATAAATTTGTAATACTGTAGTAGGCATTGGCTTCGTATCTATCTTGGCCACAATAATGCGTTCACTATGCTGTTTGTAGTAGCTTACCCGCATTCCTATTTTCCTATTCATTATTAAACCTACTCCTGCATTACCCCTATTTGATTTTGTATTTATAACCCTGTATTCACCTGACCAAAAGTCTTGTTTCTCCTGCCACCGAACTTCACTAATTCCCACTATATCTAACTTTAACCTATCTATTTCCCTTTTTAAATTTTCTAACCTACCTTCCCGATTAAGGGATCTGACATTCCACGCTCCGATCCGTAGAACGCCAGTTTTCTTTCTCCTGATAACGACGTCCTCTTAGTAGTTTCAATGCTACTGTGTACGATTTCAATTTCAAGTAGTTTTCGTTCATTTTACCTTTTAAACATCCCATATATACATATCACTAGCAGATAGATCCGGCGAACGATACGTCCACAAACTTTCATTTGGTTACTCTGCGTGCTCCTGAGAAGGTTTCATGAATACAAGACAGCGACTGAAGAGACGTGTGGTATGTAGTTCCATCCTATTGGACAGACAGTACCGCCATAATTTTTCCTTAACTGAGATAAGAAATTTTCTAAAAATTTGGTGTTGTTGTATTGACAGTGGTTGCAAAAGATATCGGCCCTTATAATTCCACCACCAGAAACAACGCACCAAATTTCATTCGTTTTATTTATTTTTCGTCGTGAAGAGAAAATTGGTGCACACTGTGTGCGATTTAGCTGGACCAGTAGCAATTTGTCGCGGGTTTCACATGATCAGAAAACTGAAACGAAGTTTCGTGACTCACAAACTACGCTGTCGAGTCAGGTTCGTCATCCACGATCTTTTTAAGTAACCATTCGCAATACTTAATCCTTTTTTCTTGATCAGCTTGAGGTAGTGCCTAAACAAGTGGAACGGGGTAAGGTAACAGGTGTCCGCACTTAACCACAGCATGACAACAGATGTAGGTTTAATACCTGCCTGTTCCGGAAGCAGCCTGTCAGATGTTTTCCACATAGCCCTAACTTTCTGAAAAAAGTTCGCAACCGCTTCTGGAGCTCGAACTGAAGGCGTACCGTAACGTTTAGAATTTGAGACTTTTCACTGGACCGCAATGTTGTATTCAGCTTCCATGAGACCTCTTAAACGAAGGAGTGCTAACGTAAGCTTCAACTGTACGCGCCATTTCATTCACAGAATACAGCACAATGTATTTTAACTCAACAACGACAAAAAGACGCTCAAGCAACATCAGAAATTGTTTCAATGAAAAACGCCTCCCGCGTGAAAGGAAGATCGCGGTTCAGGAAAAAACACAACGTTATACTTGTGGAGCGGTGCCGTTTTTGTTTCTTACATATGTGTAATCGTGACCAGTGGAAATCTGATGACGAAAATTCATTTAAGAAAGTGGCTTGGACGTGGCTATCCAACGAGAAATCAGAATTTACAGTTGTATAATAGATGGCCTACCATTTTAGAACAAATGTTTTCACGCATAGGTTTCCAACATCCACGTCAACCGCGGATGTGTTACGTTTCCACGGAGCACTGACCAGTTAACACCGATTATGTAGAGGTCCACCACCTAAGCGCTACGTGAGATACCGCGTAAAGTAACGTCTGATATTCTCAAAGGAAGATGTAAAATGACGGCTGTTACTGTTATAAATTTTAACGATAAGTCGGGTAAATTTAATACTTCTGTGATAAATACTGTACGAAAATACTGTCTCACCTTGACGAGATTTCCTAGTTCGAGACTTTGGATGCAATAAATTTTCACTGACGACAGGTAGTGACGCAGACGTCAAGACTTTAATATTGGGTATCAGTTTACAGTAGTCAAGGGACATATCCCTGGAGACTTAAAATGTAACAATCTCTTTAATCTACAGAACGTGCTTCAGAACAGTAGTGATAAAGCTGCAGACATCATCTAGCAGATAATGCGCGTGTCTCTTGTTATTTCTCTTCGTTTGCAGTACAGTAGAAACGAGGCTTCCGATTATGCTCTCAAGCACGTCTAAGAGCTAAATTTACTACAGTGTTAATAATATGCTTGTAAAAGCAAGTGAATCATTATTCACTAAATACATTATTCCGCAACATACAAACTGGTGTATGAAAAAGCATTTTATGGTTCAAATGGCTCTGAGCACTATGGGACTTAACATCTGAGGTCATCAGTCCCCTAGAACTTAGAACTACTTAAACCTAACCAACCTAAGGACATCGCACACATCCATGCCCGAGGCAGGATTCGAACCTGCGTCCGTAGCGGTCGCGCGGTTCCAGACTGAAGCACCTAGAACCGCAGGGCCACATCGGCCGGTCAGCATTTTATAATTTTGAAAACTCATACTGATTTATTCATTTAACTTACAGATGCAGTTTTTGTATCATTGTATAGAAAAATACGTCAAGTATTTAGGTGCAATGAGACTGGAATTGGTATTTTATCCCAGTTTAGATAAGTACATTCCTCTCAGAGAAACGAAGTCGTGACACAGTCAGCCATTTATTTCTGCAATCGGTATTCATTTGGAATCAAAGATTACGAAACGGAAAGCTGCTTAGTCTCCGTGGAAAGTCTAGTTTCGGGTTTAGTACTATCGACAATCAACATTCCCCTATTAGTCTCCTTCAAACTGAGGAAGATGGAGTGAAAACCAAATTCTGTCTAGGAACCAAGAAGGGAAGTCTTCAGAAACAATATGTCACAGATGGTGAAAGCTCTTCTTTTCGGTTTCGAATTGTGGCCACAATTTTCACAACCAAGGAACGTCTAGTATACCTTTTGTTGGTTTTGACATGGTCCGAGGTGGATGGATTCCACACAATAAAATCCTATAATAACAATTTCTTTTTCAAATTTAAAGGGAATAGGGTGTCCATGCAAAAGGATAAAAAAATAGTAATAGTCGAATGCATTCGCCGCTATCAAACTGCTATAGGTCTGTCAATCTTTGTTCTAATGGCGCTCTTCCATAGGCCTAGAATTCCCCGGAGACGTGTGTTGTAGGCTCTTGCGACAAGCATACAGTTGGTTGATTCTTGGTTCTTAACAGAATTAAGAAGCCAAAAGAATCTTATGTAATGGGTCCCGATACGTTGAGCGTTGGAATATAAGCAACTTTAAAGACAAGATAGAATTAATTGAAATCGTATTTGCTTCGCAGTTCCGCCCTCTCTAGGAAAGAATCTCATGAAAGTAGCTTAACAGGTAGCTCGTCAGTTTTCTGGCTGGTTTGATGTGGCCCGCTACGAATTCCTCCCCTGTGGCAATCTTTTCATGTAGGAGTAGTGCTATCTGCTTATGTCCTCAATTAGTTGCTGGATGTTTTCAAATCTCTATCTTCCCCTATACCTGTTACTCTCTACAATTCCATATAGTATTACGGAAGTTATTCCCTGATGTCTTAAAAAATATTCTATCACCCGGTCGCTTCTTCTTTTCCGTGTTTTCCACATATTCTTTACCTAGCCGATACTGTGGAGAAGCTCCTCATTCGTTACCTGAACAGTCCATCTAATTTTCAACATTCTTCTGTATCACCATATTTCAGATGCTTCCATTCTCTTCTGTTCCCGTTTTCCCACACTCCGTTGTTCACTACCACACAATGGTGTGCGCCAGACGTACATTCTCAGAAATTTCTTCCTCAAATTAAGGCCTATATTTGATAACAGTAGCCGGCCGCTGGTGGCCGAGCGGTTCTGGCGCTACAGTCTGGAACCGCGCGACCGCTACGGTCGCAGGTTCGAATCCTGCCTCGGGCATGGATGTGTGTGTTGTCCTTAGGTTAGTTAGGTTTAAGTAGTTCTAAGTTCTAGGGGACTTATGACCTCAGCAGTTTAGTCCCATAGTGCTCAGAGCCATTTGAACCATTTGATAACAGTAGACTTCTCTTGGCCGGGAATACTCTTTTTGCCAGTGCTAGTCTGCTTTGTGTGTTCTCCTTGCTCCGTCCATCACGCATTACACTGATTTTGGCACTTGACTGCTCTTACAGTATTCGGAACTGTGTGGATGATGTTTTACCGAAACTCTGATGGTATATCGCCAGTCTCATAGATTTTATACAGTAACGTAATAGTCATTTTGTAGTCATTTCCCCCAATGATTTGAGAAATTCCAAGGGGTGTTCATCCCAACGGCCTTATTTTACCTTAAATCTTCTAAAGCTCTGTTACATTCTGACTTTAATACTGAATCCGTTGTCTGTTCTCTGCCGACTCCTGTTTCTTCTTCTATCACGTCTGCGGACAAATCCTCTCCATCATAGAGAACTTCAATATACTCTTTCCACATTTTCACTTTCGTTTCTACATTTAACTGTGGAATTTACATTGCCCTCTTAATGTTACTGCCATTGCTTTTAATTTCACCGAATTTCGTTTTGATTTTTCTGTATGCTGAACCAGTCCTTCCGACAGTCATTTCTTTTTCGATTCTTTCACATTTTTCATGCAACCATTTCGCCTTAGCTTCTCTGCGCTTTTTATTTATTTCATTCCTAAGTGACTTGTATCTCTGTATTCCTTAATCTTCTTGAACTTTATGTACTTTCTTCTTTTGTCGATCAGATATTTCTTCTGTTAAACATGGTTTCCTCGCAGTTACCCTCCTTATACATACGTTTTTCTTTGCAACTCCTGTGATTTCTCTTTTTAGAGATGTCAATTTTTCCTCAACTGAATAGCCTACTTAACTATTCATTATCGCAGTGTCTATAGCCTCAGAGAAGTTCAAGCATAGCTCTTCATTCATTAATATCTCCGTACCCGACGTCTTTGCGTATTGGTTGTTCCTCACTGGTTTCTGCTGATCTATATAAAAATGCTCCTCTGTTTTTTTCCTCCAGTGGTGAACCTCTAATTACCTGGCGTCTATAACAAGCGTTATTAAATGAACACCGCTAGTGACATTTGCAGTTAAAAATAAAAGGCAGAAGTTCCGAGTTCTAGTCTCGGTCCAGCATACAGTTTTAATCTGCGAGGAGGTTTCATGTTGGCGCACTCCGCTGCAGAGTGAAAATTAATTCTGGACATGTAGAATTACATTCAATTTATCATACAAACAGACACATGTAAATGAGCAGCAGCACCCATGAAAACACATGTAAGATTTATGTGAAACATTGACCTTACGTGCTCTTCTCTTTTTCACGTCAACGCACCGCGTCGTATATACGAGTCATGAAAACGCAATAAGTTACGCTAAACTTCTTGTAAATGAAAAAGAGTTCACACATATTTCGACAAATGGGGTGACAACCTGAAATGCTAGTAGAAGGTTACCTATCGAGGTAGAGCAGCGATAGGATACTGGATCCGCGTTAGGCAGTGTCGAGCGGCGGTTCAAATTACTGATTTGCCATTCAAATTTAGGTTTTTTGTATTTTGCCCAAATCGGTTATACTGATTATCGGGACGGTTCCTATCAAAGGACGCAGACAATTTCCTTTGCCAACACTCCCCAGTCCGAGCTTGTGACCAACCTCTAATCATTTCGTCGTAGACATGACGTTCAATCATAATCTTCCGCCGGCCGAAGTGGCCGTGCGGTTAAAGGCGCTGCAGTCTGGAACCGCAAGACCGCTACGGTCGCAGGTTCGAATCCTGCCTCGGGCATGGATGTTTGTGATGTCCTTAGGTTAGTTAGGTTTAACTAGTTCTAAGTTCTAGGGGACTAATGACCTCAGCAGTTGAGTCCCATAGTGCTCAGAGCCATTTGAACCATAATCTTCCTTCGTCTGTTCCTTACGGTCGATGATACGAATTTGTTCAGTACCTTTTTGGCTGTACCACGCACTGAAGTCACAACTGGCTCCCGTAGATGAGTTTTGCCTTCTCATGTTCAGGCAGATGCTTTGTAACATCCACGTCGTGCCATTTTCCATATAATCATATTCTATGTGTGTGAAATTTACTAGGAAGCAAATGGATGCAATGACAGGCTCACTGAGCACTGATGATATACTTCTTATAGTTATTTCTGTGCGAAGACATGTCTTGTTCGATCGCTTTATTCAGAAAAGTTGCCGTCAAACATGCAGTTCCTCGTATAAGTTCAGGACTAGTTTAACAGAACGACATTGGTCTCCTTTCCTATCGGGGGGCTGTTCGCACGGCTGAGGCAAAGAGAATACGACGATATAACTTGGACTGCACAGTTCCGTCGGCCCTGAAGTACGAGTTACGTGGAACACGAGAGCTGTGACTGTGGCCTCGTGCCTGAAGACGCTGAGATTCCGGGTCCACGTCGCAGTATTCCCGGGACCTTATACTCTTCCATTCAGCGGAAATTCGAGCCGCTCCACACTGCTGCCCGGACGCCAAGCACTTAAATATTAATGCAGGGGGGGGGGGGGGCAAAAAATGAGGAGCCGCCGGCTGCCCTAGAGCTTTTAGCACGCTCACTGGTAAGAAAATAATCAGAACGCGGGAAAGCAAACAGTGGTTCCGAGTGGAGGAGCGGCGTGTGGCGGCGTCTCTTTCAGGGCTCCAGCGGCACCAGCGTCGTCGACGTCGGCATCACGAGGGCCAGCCTAGCCGGCGGCGAGCAGGCCTCGACACGAACGCCACCGGCTCCTCTACCGTTGAGGCTGAAACAGGCCAGACAACGGAGGTGAACCTTAGACTACTCCAAAAGGCATCATTTAGTGAAATGGTTCAACCTCTGGCGTGTCACAGGGGACTGTTATGGGACCATTGCTTTTCACAATATATATAAATGACCTCGTAGATAGTGTCAGAAGTTCGATGCGACCTTTCGCGGATGCTGCTGTAGTATAAAGAGAAGTTCCAGCATTAGAAAATTGCAGCGGAATGCAGGAAGATCTGCAGCGGATGGGCACTTGGTGCAGAGTTTGGCAACTGACCCTTAACATAGACAAATGTAATGTATTGCGAATACATAGAAAGAAGGATCCTTTATTGTATGATTATATGATAGCGGAACAAACACTGGTAGCAGTTACTTCTGTAAAATATCTGGGAGTATGCGTGCGGAACGATTTGAAGTGGAATGATCATATAAAATTAATTGTTGGTAAGGCGGGTGCCAGATTGAGATTCATTGGGAGAGTCTTTAGAAAATGTAGGCCAGCGACAAAGGAGGTGGCTTACAAAACACTAATTCGACCTATACTTGAGTATTGCTCATCAGTGTGGGATCCGTACCAGGTCGGATTGACAGAGGGGATAGAGAAGATCCAAAGAAGAGCGGCGCGTTTCGTCACAGGGTTATTTGGTAAGCGTGATAGCGTTACGGAGATGTTTAGCAGACTCAAGCGGCAGACTCTGCAAGAGAGGTGCTCTGCATCGTGGTGTAGTTTGCTGTCCAGGTTTCGAGAGGGTGTGTTGCTGGATGAGGTATAGAATATATTGCTTCCCCCTACTTATACCTCCCGAGGAGATCACGAATGTAAAATTAGAGAGATTCGAGCGCGCACGGAGGCTTTCCGGCAGTCGTTCTTCCCGCGAACCATACGCGACTGGAACAGGAAAGGGAGGTAATGACAGTGGCACGTAAAGTGCTCCCCGCCACACACCGTTGGGTGGCTTGCGGAGTATAAATGTAGATGTAGATGTAGAAATGGCTCTGAGCGCCATAGGATTTAACATCGGAGGTCATCAGTCCCCAAGAAGTTAGAACTACTTAATCCTAACTAACCTAAGGACATGACACACATAATTTAGTAGTTCACCAGATAAATCACGACTGAATCGTAAGTTCTATATCTTGACAATACACAGTAAGACACTCATCCGTCCTTCAAGTGTGGCTGTGTTTGAAATTGTTGAGCTTTCTGTCTATCTTGATAGAGTTGGGTGGCAAAGCTACCATATTACCACTTATTTGCGTGGATACAGGGACAGTATAAGGGACAGTCAGATGAAAATGATACTTGCCATACAATGAGAAGTCGTGAGACACCGATATGTATATTTACACACATGTTTTAACTTCACAGAGGGGACAAATGATTAATGAAACTGAACAGTTCAAATTTCTTGGTGTTCAGATAGGAAGTAAAGTGTCGTGCAAAGCCCACGTTCAGGATCTTGTTCAAAGACTTAATGCTGCCATTTTTACTATTCGAACGGTAGTTGAAGTAACTGACAGTTCGACACGAAAAGTAGTCTACTTTGCTTATTTCCATTCTCTTAGAACGTATATTATCATATTTTGGATAACCCTTCCCATTCTCAGAAGATATTTTTGGCTCAGAAACGGGCTGTTTGAGTAACAAGTGGTGTAAGTTCGAGAACCTCTTGTCGACTCCTGTTTACTAGTCTGTGTGTTCTGACATTGGCGTCTCAGTACATATATTTACTTTACTGTCGTTTTTTGATAACAATATCAGCTTATTCCCAAGAATTAGCAGCTTTCGCTCACTTAATACTAGACAGAAATCCAATCTGCATTTGGATCGCACTTCCTTGACTCCCGTGTAGAAAGGTGTGCAGTATACTGCTGCATCCATTTTCACTCTGCTACCACGAGTATACAAAAATCTTAGCAGCAATCTACGGGCTTTCAGACCGAAGCTGAAGAGTTTGGCTTTCAAATGGCTCTGAGCACTATGGGACTTAACAGCTATGGTCATCAGTCCCCTAGAACTTAAAACTACTTAAACCTAACTAACCTAAGGACATCACACAACACCCAGCCATCACGAGGCAGAGAAAATCCCTGACCCCGCCGGGAATCGAACCCGGGAACCCTGGCGTGGGAAGCGAGAACGCTACCACACGACCACGAGCTGCGGGCTAGCTGAAGAGTTTCCTGATGGGTCACTCCTTCGATTCTGTCAAGGACTTCCCCGAAAAATTAAGCTGATTCCTGTGTTATATTGTTGATTCCGTTTATATAAACTTATGTCTTGTCTCTTTTTTTGGTTCATAAACGTTTAATTTTATCTGTTATTACCTTTATGTTTAATGTCATATACTGACACGTTCCATTACCTTGGAGATTTGCTCCTCAATTTGGTCCCACTGTACTAGACGTATGTTGTTGTTGTGGTCTTCAGTCCTGAGACTGGTTTGATGCAGCTCTCCATGCTACTCTATCCTGTGAAAGCTTCTTCATCTCCCAGTACCTACTGCAACCTACATCCTTCTGAATCTGCTTAGTGTATTCATCTCTTGGTCTCCCCCTACGATTTTTACCCTCCACGCTGCCCTCCAATACTAAATTGGTGATCCCTTGATGCCTCAGAACATGTCCTATCAACCGATCCCTTCTTCTGGTCAAGTTGTGCCACAAACTCCTCTTCTCCCCAATCCTATTCAGTACCTCCTCATTAGTTATGTGATCTACCCATCTAATCTTCAGCATTCTTCTGTAGCACCACATTTCGAAAGCTTCTATTCTCTTCTTGTCCAAACTATTTACCGTCCATGTTTCACTTCCATACATGGCTACACTCCATACAAATACTTTCAGAAATGACTTCCTGACACTTAAACTATACTCTATGTTAACAAATTTCTCTTCTTCAGAAACGCTTTCCTTGCCATTGCCAGTCTACATTTTATATCCTCTCTACTTCGACCATCATCAGTTATTTTGCTCCCCAAATAGCAAAACTCCTTTACTACTTTAAGTGTCTCATTTCCTAATATAATACACTCAACATCACCCGACTTAATTCGACTACATTCCATTATCCTCGTTTTGCTTTTGTTGATGTTCATCTTATATCCTCCCTTCAAGACACCATCCATTCCGTTCAACTGCTCTTCCAAGTCCTTTGACTGTACTAGACGTATGTTGTTGTTGTGGTCTTCAGTCCTGAGACTGGTTTGATGCAGCTCTCCATGCTACTCTATCCTGTGCAAGCTTCTTCATCTCCCACACCTTTCTAGACGTATAAAATATATAAAAAAAAGCAGATGGCGCCTGTATCACCTACACAAGATATGCAAGGGCAGTGCATTGGCGGAACTGCGATTTGTACTCATGTGGAAAGGTTTCCGATGTGAGTATGGCCGCAAGATGGGAATTGACAGACTTTGAAAGCGGAATGATAGTTGGAGCTGGACGTATGGGACTTTCCATTTCGGAAATCGTTAGGGAATTCAGTATTTCGGGATCCACAGTACCAAGAGTGTGCCGCGAATACCAAATTTCAGGCGTTATCTCTTTCCACGGACAACGCAGTGGCCAACGGCGTGCAATCAACGACCGAGTGCAGCGGGTTTTGTGTGGGATTTTCAGTACTATCAGACAAGAAACACTGTGAAATACCTTTGCTAACAGCACGACATCGCCTGCAGCGCCTCTTTCTGGGCTCCGCTGGAACCTAGACTATTGGAAAACCGTGGCATTGTCAGATGAATCCCGATATCAGTTGGTAACAACTGATAGTAGGGTTCGAATGTGGCGCAGACCCCACTAAGCCAGAGACCCAAGATGTCAACAACGTGACTCCTTAATGTTTCCATAATGGAGTGGGCTGTGCTTACATGGAACGGACTGTGTCCTCTGGTCCTACTGAACAGACCACGGAGTGGAAACGGTTATGTTCGGCTACTTGCTGAACTGACTTAATATTCGCAAACAACGATAGAATTTTTATGGATGATGATGCCACAGTTGTTCACGATTGGTTTGAAGAACGTTCTGGGCAACTCGAGCGAATGATTTGGCTTCCCAGATCGTTCGACATGAATCCTTCGAGGATATACGGGACATAATCGAGAAGTCAGTTCGTGCAGAGAATACTGCATCGGCAACAGTTTCGCAATTATGGACGGCTGTAGAGACAGAATGACTTAATATTTCCGCAGGGGACTTCCAACAACTTGTTGAATCTATGCCACGTCGAGCCGCTGCACTCCACCGGACAAGGTAAGTTCCGACACGATATTAGGGGGTCTCCCACGACTTCAGTCAGGAAGAAGGTGCGGACGGTGGTAACGCAGGTAAGTGTTGTCTTCCATTGGGAATCAGCGACGAACAGTACGAACGTTCTCCGCTGTGCCATTTGTCTGTTAGGCGTGCTAGACCTGAAGTCAGAGATTCGTGAATGCGTCCGACTTCGCTATAAGGTCGAGAAATTTGAACAGCGAGGTGTAGTGCTGTTTTTGACTGCGGAAAGAGAGTCAGGAAATGAAATTAATACCCAAATATCTGACGGGTGTGGTAATACGATATATCAGTTGCGGGTGTGATTGAGTGGAATCAACTGCTTCGAGAAGGTCCAGAGTCTTTGAAAGACAGCAATCGGCCACGACACACTCATCGTATCATTACTCCATCTGTCACTGCTGCGGTGGATGGTGCCGTTAGAATCGACCGACAGCTGACAGTGGGTGTCTTTATGCTCACTCTGAGCATCAGTTACGTGACCGCTCACGCCATTGTGATGTTGCAGCCGGACAGGGGACCAGAAGTTGAACAGGACGTCGGCATAAAGGCAGCCCTTGTCGCGGAATCACGATGAAGAAATACGCTTCCTGTCCCATATTGTTTAGGGAGATGAGACTTCGTGGCGCCATTCTTAGCCGGACAGCAAGTGTCCACATATGTAGAGGTGTGTTGGTGCTTGTCAGAGTACAGTGCAGCGAGTAAGTGTACAGACGTTTTCAGACGTGCTAATGGTGACCGTGTGTTGAAAATGGCTCAAAGAACACATATTGATGACGTTATGAGGGGTAGAATACTAGGATGACTGGAGGCTCGTCAAACACAGCAGGTCGTAGCACGGGCCCTCCGTGTGCCACAAAGTGTGATCTCAGGATTATGGCAACGATTCCAGCAGACAGGAAACGTGTACAGTGGACAACACCACAAGAAGACCGATATCTCACCATCAGTGCCCGCAGACGGCCACGGAGTACTGCAGGTAGCCTTTCTCGGGACCTTATCGCAACCTCTGGAACAGTTGTCTCCAGACACACAGTCTACAGACGACGGAACAGACATGGTTTAATCGCTCAGAGACCTGCAAGGTGCAGTCCACTGCCCACTGGTCACAGGAGAGGCCGTAAAGCCTGGTGTCAAGAACACAGTACATGGTCACTGGAACAGTGGTCCCAGGTTATGTTCACGGACGAGTCCAGGTATAGTCTGAACAGTGATTCGCGCCGGTTTTTGATCTGGCGTGAACCAGGATCCAGATACCAACCCCTTAATGTCCTTGAAAGTGATCTGTATGGAGGTCGTGGGTTGATAGTGTGGGGTGGGATTATGACTGGTGCACGTACACACCTGCACGTCTTTGACAGAGGGACTATAACGGGTCTGAAATAGAAGATATCAGGCGAATGAAGTGGCCTGCCTGTTCTCCAGACCTAAACCCCATCGAGCACGTCTGGGATGCTCTCGGTCGACGTATCGCTGCACGTCTTCAAACCTCTTCGACACTTCAGGAGCTCCGACAGGCACTGGTGCAAGAATCGGAGGCTATAACCCAGCAACTGCTCGACCACCTGATCCATAGTACGCCAACCCGTTGTGCGGCCTGTGTACGTGCACATGGTGATCATATCAGATACTGATGTCGGGGTACATGCGCAGGAAACAGTGGTGTTTTGTAGCACATGTGTTTCGGAACGGTTTTCTCAACTTATCACCAATACCGTGGACTTAGAGATCTGTGTTGTGTGTGTTCCCTATGTGCCTATGCTATTAGCGCCAATTTCGTGTAGTGCCACGTTGTGTGGCACCACATTCTGCGATTATCCTTAATTTATGAGCATAAGTGTAGATCAATAGAAGAGCAACATTAGAACAAAGATTCACAGACTTATAGCAGTTTGGTAGCGGCGAATGCACTCGAGGATTATCATTTTGTGGTACTTTTACAGGGACACTCTATTCGCATTTCTAAATTTAAAGAAGAAATTGTTATTTTAGGATTTCATTGTGCGAGAGCCATGCACCTCGGACCATGTAAAAGCTAGCAAAATCTATATTGGACGTTCCTTGATTACGAAAATAGTGGCTACAATTTGAAACCCAAAAGAAAAAAATACTGAAGCGGGATAAATATGAAACATCGTTTACTCTTTTACCATAGATATTTGTTTATGTGGATTCACAACACTGCTGGTATCATCAGTAAGCAGAAATTAATTCTGCCTCCTGATTGAAACAAAATGGTTACCGTTAACATAAATCCTGCGGGATTCCCTTTGCAACTCTCCCCATACAGATGATGAGACTTTCCTCTTTGTATTACTCGAACAGCCTAGTATAAGTTTCTTTATTGGGTTTGTTAAAATATGCTGAGTTACATACTCTGTAAGAACTTAGCTTCTCCAAGCGGAATGTTATGACTGGCTCAATCAGTGCCTCGGATTAGTCACAGAAGATGGAAACCCGTGTTTGTGAAACCACCCTCCGGTCCTGTAATACATAAGTAGCATTAATCATATCAAATACATGCAGAAATTTTACTCTTTGGTATCAGACCAGAGAGGAAGTTAACAGGCACGTTGCCACCCGGAAGTCAGCAAAGAGCAGGGAGTGCTTTAAAAGCAATCCCGCCATTTAAGCGACAGGAGTTTTCTTATATAGCTGAGAATACTAGTACAACAGCACGTCGCTGAATCGTGCGGTGTGTGTGTGTGTGTGTGTGTGTGTGTGTGTGTGTGTGTGTGTGTCAGGTGGAGAGAACCGGGGTAGAGTCTGTGCGGTAGTGTATGGAGCAGAAATGGTCCATTACAGAGGCGAGTTGGAGGCGGAAGGGTTGCGAGTGGCGGGCGTAATTAATTCGGAGCGCTCATTTAGAATCATGGCCGTGGGAATAAAACAAATGGCGCAGCTGAGCGCCGTCATCCATCTCGGCGGCGGGGTCAGTGATCCCGGGGCTGCGGCGGTGACGCGGCCGGCCCGCCGCGGTGACAAATGCGGCGGCGGGACTCGGCGACTGTCATCGTCACCATCCATCTCGCCGGCGCGGTCGCCCAGACAGGCAGACGCCCACGCTGCGGTCGCCAGCCACCTAGCAGGGCCCACTCGCCGCAGTAGCCGGCTCGTTACTCATTTCTATACGCCCAATTATCTGACACGAACTGTCGACGAAAAGTCGATTGTCCTCAGCTTGGAAAAGCCAGTTACTATTTTCATCATATAAGTAATAGCCTTTTACTGGTTACTTAATAGATCAGTGCGTATGTACACTACTGCAACATTACACTACTACTATCAGTGAATATGTACACTACTGCTACACCAAGAAGAAATGCAGATGATAAACGGGTATTCATTGGACAAATATATTATACTAGAACTGACACGTGATTACATTTTCACGCAATTTAGGTGCATAGATCCTGAGAAATCAGTACCCAGAACAACCACCTCTGCCATAATAACGGCCTTGATACGCCTCGGCATTCAGTCAAACAGAGCTTGGATGGCGTGTACAGGTACAGCTGCCCACGCAGCTTCAACACGATACCACATTTCATCAAGAGTAGTGACTGGCGTATTGTGACGAGCCAGCTGCTCGGCCACCATTGACCAGACGTTTTCAATTGGTGACAGATCTGGAGAATGTGCTGAACAGGGCAGCATCCGAACATTTTCTGTATCCAGAAAGACCCATACAGGACCTGCAACATGCGGTCGTGCATTATCCTGCTGAAATGTAGGGTTTCGCAGGGGACGAACGAAGGGTAGAGACACGGGTCGTAACACATCTGAAATGTAACGTCCACTGTTCAATGTGCCGTCAATGCGAACAAGAGGTGACCGAGACGTGTAACCAACGACACCCCATACCACCACGCCGGGTGATACGCCAGTATGGCGATGACGAATACACGCTTCCAATGTGCGTTCACCGCGATGTCGTCAAACTTGGATGCGACCATCATGATGCTGTAAACAGAACCTGGATTTATCCGAAAAAATGACGTTTTGCCATTCGTGCACGCAGGTTCGTCGTTGAGTACACCATCGCAGGCACTCCTGTCTGTGATGCAACGTCAAGGGTAAACGCAGCCATGGTCTCCTGGCTGATAGTCCATGCTGCTGCAAACGTCGTCAAACTGTTCGTGCAGATGGTTGTTGTCTTGCAAACGTCTCATCTGTTGACTCAGGGATCGAGACGTAGCTGCACGATCCGTTACAGCCATGCGGATAAGATACCTGTCATCTCGACTGCTAGTGATACGAGGCCGTTGGGATCCTGCACGGCGTTCCGTATCACCCTCCTGAACCCACCGATTGCATATTCTCCTAACAGTCATTGGATTCGACCAATGCGAGCAGCAATGTCGCGATACGATAAACCGCAGTCGCGATAGGCTACAATCCGACCTTTATCAAAGTCGGAGGCGTGATGGTACGCATTTCTCCTCCTTACACGGGGGCATCACAAGAACGTTTCACCAGGCAATGCCGGTCAACTGCTGTTTGTGTATGAGAAATCGGTTGGAAACTTTCCTCATGTCAGCACGTTGTAGGTGTCGCCACCGGCGCCAACCTTGTGTGAATGCTTTGAAAAGCTAATCATTTGCATATCACAGCATCTTCTTCCTGTCGCTTAAATTTCGCGTCTGTAGCACGTCATCTTCGTGGTGTACTAATTTTAATGGCCAGTAGTGTAACAGTCGTTAGGGTTTAATAGCAGCATAGGCTCCGGATTCGAAATTACAGAAGGACGTTCCATACATACATTAGTAGAATACAGATTTTATGAACAAGTCTTAAACTGGATTCAATTCCAAGCACAAGATGTGTCATATTAAAATGAAGACAGTAATCATAAAATCCTGCATTACGACTCATATTAATACACTGAAGAGCCATGTGTGTTCTAGGTTATATGTCTTCCATCATTTTAACTATGGTCATGAGGATTCCGATGTCAGAGGTTGTGCAGGGTCATCATAACAGCATACTAGTGTTGAGAATCGGAGCTTCTATACTCCATTTTGCATTACGTTATCGGATCAGTAGTACTCGTTTCTGTACAAGGAGATTTCATCAGCGGATAGTGGGCTAAGTCCCGGCCGCAGAACTCGTATGTCTTATACGGCCCAGTATCTGATAGCTGAGCTCTGCCAGTCCCCGTGGTGGTAGCAGTGGTGTGACTTGTCTCTTATTACCGCAGAGATCTGTGGACAGGGCGGTGGCAGACTTCTCGACCGGTCCGGTGATCGTGAACTTTGCCACAGTCGAGGGGGGGCTCTCCGCAGTGTGGTGTTTGTTTAAATAATGACGCAATTGTTACTGTCCTATTCCGATCAAATGTGCAACCATAGCACAGGTGGAATTAAACTCAGAACAAGTCAGAGCAGTCGGCCGTGGTGGCCGAGCGGTTCTAGGCGCCTCAGTCCGGAACCGCGCTGCTGCTACGATCGCAGGTTCGAATCCTGCCTCGGGCATGGATGTGTGTGATGTCCTTAGGTCAGTTAGGTTTAAGTAGTTCTATGTTCTAGGGGACTGATGACCTCAGATGTTAAGTCTTTTAGTGCTCAGAGCCATTTGAACCAAGTCAGAGCCAAAGCTAGTGTGACATCACATTGGAAATAATCATTTGAACTATGTCGGAAGTTAGGGGGCTTTTGTTTTAACGTTTAGATAGATGGATAATATCAGGGGGGAAATCAGTGGCCATCTTGATTTGTGTACTTGGACCACCATGACTGCAGGTCTCTGCCCATCTGATTGAATAATATCTCTGGGAAAATGTATTACGTGATTTGGTGATTTTTCATGTAACTGAAAGTAGACCATGAGACTGGGTACTAGCTCATCATCATCATCATCTCAGCCTTTACACACGTCGTGTGGGGTCGGCGTTATTTTACTGGATACTTCTCTCCCATAAATGCCTATCAAGTGGTTCTTCTCTGAGCCATCCTTTTTCTCGTAGGTCCCCTGCTACCTTGTCTTTCCGTCTCAGTTTTGGTCATCCTCTTTTCCTTGAACCTTCGATTTCTAGGCCTTCCGCTCTTCTCCCGACGAAGAACTCCCCTCTTCTCTGCACATGTCCACATCATCTTAGCCTAGTTTCTTGGATCTTCTTCCCTGTGGGCCCCACTTTCACTGTTCCCCTGATGTACTCGTTCCTTAGTCTATCATTTCGTGTCACCCCTCTCCTCCACCCTCAACATTCTCATTTCTGCCACTTCCATCTGGGTGCTAGTTGTAGGGTCAAAAAATGTTTACGTATCCACAGCCTCAGACTGACATCCTTCATCTAACAGACAGGTTCGTACCTGCAGGCAAACCAAAACCCTTTGTCCTAGAACTGGTACAGGAGAAGGAGGGAATGACCCTACTGTTTGCTTGAGGATCATGGGTTTGGACCTGTAGGTGAAACAACATCCTTTGTCTCAGGGGGAAAACCCAGGAAATCTGGGAACAATGCAGGCTGTGCCAGTATTCCAGGTCAAATATCTCGGATTCTGATGTCATAGAGCCTGTGCCAGTATTCCTGGTCAGCTATGGCACCATCTTGGATTCTGACATCACAGGGCCTGCACCAGTATTTCAGGTTAGTCATCATGAATTCCAGCATTACAATATACCGTCTTGGATTTTTTAATTTCCCACCAATTTATACTTAGGACAACAACTCTATTTCTATAGTGATGTCTTCTGTATATTTTTCTTGTTAATAGTCAAAAGCATGACTCGTCAGAAAATCGTCTGACAATTGTCACATTTACCGCTATGTATCCTTCAGTGGAAACATGACGATAAAACATTTCTTGAAATCTTACGGTAAGTGATACGTTTCGCACATGCTGGATACTAAGTCAAATAACCTTCTTGTACCTACAGCTTCCAGAGATTTAGTAACTCTGGACTTGTATCACACCTGCATCACCTACTTTAGCTGGCTTGTTTGAGTTCAGACTTCTTCAGCGATATGTCGGGCTCTGATCCTATTTCCGGCTCACCTATTTTTTTAGTTCTTTGTTTCATTGGCGGGTGTCTTGTGGCTCCTTCTGCTTCCTGCATCTCAGCTTCCATAATAACCTATTCTGTATCTCTTCAACTGTAAAATTTCCGTTAGTTATACTCCTTTCTGTTCCTTGATTTCATTTAGGTTGCGGTCTCCTCGACGCCTTTTGTTTGTCGTTTCGTACTGAAATATATTTTTGGTTGTTCTTTCTTGTCCCATTCTCATTAAGTGTCCGAACCAAAAACATAATCTGTGTTCTCTTTCATCCATCATACTATCTTTCTTGTGTGTTATTTCTCGTGCCTTCGTATTTGTTCTGTGTCCCAAACAGGAAATCCTTGATGCTCGTCTTAGGAAGTCCATTTGGACATATTTGAATTTTTGCGGTTTTTCTCAGTAATTGTCCACCATCCGATCCACAGATCGCAGCTGGCTCGACAATGATTTTAAATTTAATTTTTAATCCGATTTTAGTGCACTACAAAAATGAGATCAGGTTTGATATTGCTCTCCCTCCTGAACTCAGTCTGTTTCCGCTTCATCTTCAAATGTTCCATCTTGATAAGTCTACTCTCTACGTATTTATAACTTTCTCAGTTATCGATGGACACATTATCTGATATTCCAGAATCTACCAATTGTGTTCCCGTACTTAAGTATTCTGTCTCCTTGATGCTCGACTTCAGTTCCCATGTGCTGTATTCTTTTATTAATTTTCTCATCTTATTGGAGTTATTTTTTTCATGGGTCACTACCACCACCTGGTCATTCCAGAATAAAAGAGCACCCACACTGGTCTTCTAACAGTATTTTCATTATATTTCATTTATTTTCACAGTTCTGCAAGATGATTTGTAGATATGTTGAAATAATGTTGGACATAAACCACAGCCTTGCTAGATTCCTTTGTTTATTTTGAACTACTCAGAGATGATAAATCCTGCCCGGATTCTTCCGTAGACGTCTTTGTTATGTTATATATACTTTTTACATATAAAGGGTAAATTACGTATTGCTCAGTATTTTCAACAGCTTGGTTAGTGGGAAGTTGTCATATGCTTCTACGAACTCTATAAACACTAAATGTATTTCCAAATTTCTTTCAACTATTTTTTCTGTCAACTGGCGTAGGGAGATGTGTTATCAGTAAGTGATATGCCTGCTCTAAATCCACTCTGTTTTCGATGTCTAAAATTTCTGTTTCGATTCTGTATCTCAAAATCCGACCACACAACATTCCTATCGAGCTGTTTCCAATATGCCTCTGTAATTATTGCAGTCTTGCCTGTTCCTTTTTTTTTTTTTTTTTTTTTTTGTAGATCGAATTTATTACAAGACTATTAAAATCCTCTGGTAGCTCTTCATCATTCATCATCAGTTTATTAAAGAAACGTACCAGCATTTCCCATGAAGTACGTGGTCCATATTTCACTACCTCCATTGGAATGTCTTCCGGTCCAGCTGGTTGATAGCGTCTCACCCATTTTTCTACTTCATTTTGCGCCATTGGTTCCACATTTTCATTTTCTGCATTTTTCAGCTGATATATTGTCTTTTTATACTCATTTCTGTTCTCGCTCAGTAGCTTTTTGTAATGCTCCTTCCACTCCTGTTCTCATATTATGTGAACATTAGCTTTTACTTACTCCTGTCTCCTCTGAGCTGTTTTTTATTGTTTTTTGGTATCTTTTGCTTTGGTACATCCGATATACCTGTTTATCTCCTCATATTTTTTGTCCCACATCACCTATTTTGTTCTTAAAATTTCTGTTGACTCCACTCTGTTGCGTCTTGCATAGCAGATCCTATCCTCACTGTCTTGTGTACTTAACCACTTCTGGTATAGCTGTTTCTTCTCTTTCACCATTTCCTCAATATCATTTGTCCACCATTCTGGATTCATATTCTTAAGACTGCTGTTTATTCCCAAGGCCTCTCGTGCTGCACTAATTATGAATCCACTCTTTCAGCTCAATCAACTATGTTGCTGTTGTGGATTCATCGTTGTCCTTAATATTATTAAATTTGTAGCCCAGTCTCGTTTTATATAGGAATTTCACGGAGTATTGTTGTAGGATTTCCAAATTATATCTGGGTGCTTCAGTTGTTTTACTGTTATCTTTATTCTTTCTGTGGTTCCTGATTTTCTTATACACTCCTGGAAATTGAAATAAGAACACCGTGAATTCATTGTCCCAGGAAGGGGAAACTTTATTGACACATTCCTGGGGTCAGATACATCACATGATCACACTGACAGAACCACAGGCACATAGACACAGGCAACAGAGCATGCACAATGTCGGCACTAGTACAGTGCATATCCACCTTTCGCAGCAATGCAGGCTGCTATTCTCCCATGGAGACGATCGTAGAGATGCTGGATGTAGTCCTGTGGAACGGCTTGCCATGCCATTTCCACCTGGCGCCTCAGTTGGACCAGCGTTCGTGCTGGACGTGCAGACCGCGTGAGACGACGCTTCATCCAGTCCCAAACATGCTCAATGGGGGACAGATCCGGAGATCTTGCTGGCCAGGGTAGTTGACTTCCACCTTCTAGAGCACGTTGGGTGGCACGGGATACATGCGGACGTGCATTGTCCTGTTGGAACAGCAAGTTCCCTTGCCGGTCTAGGAATGGTAGAACGATGGGTTCGATGACGGTTTGGATGTACCATGCGCTATTCAGTGTCCCCTCGACGATCACCAGTGGTGTACGGCCAGTGTAGGAGATGGCTCCCCACACCATGATGCCGGGTGTTGGCCCTGTGTGCCTCGGTCGTATGCAGTCCTGATTGTGGCGCTCACCTGCACGGCGCCAAACACGCATACGACCATCATTGGCACCAAGGCAGAAGCGACTCTCATCGCTGAAGACGACACGTCTCCATTCGTCCCTCCATTCACGCCTGTCGCGACACCACTGGAGGCGGGCTGCACGATGTTGGGGCGTGAGCGGAAGACGGCCTAACGGTGTGCGGGACCGTAGCCCAGCTTCATGGAGACGGTGGCGAATGGTCCTCGCCGATACCCCAGGAGCAACAGTGTCCCTAATTTGCTGGGAAGTGGCGGTGCGGTCCCCTACGGCACTGCGTAGGATCCTACGGTCTTGGCGTGCATCCGTGCGTCGCTGCGGTCGGGTCCCAGGTCAACGGGCACGTGCACCTTCCGCCGACCACTGGCGACAACATCGATTTACTGTGGAGACCTCACGCCCCACGTGTTGAGCAATTCGGCGGTACGTCCACCCGGCCTCCCGCATGCCCACTATACGCCCTCGCTCAAAGTCCGTCAACTGCACATACGGTTCACGTCCACGCTGTCGCGGCATGCTACCAGTGTTAAAGACTGCGATGGAGCTCCGTATGCCACGGCAAACTGGCTGACACTGACGGCGGCGGTGCACAAATGCTGCGCAGCTAGCGCCATTCGACGGCCAACACCGCGGTTCCTGGTGTGTCGGCTGTGCCGTGCGTGTGATCATTGCTTGTACAGCCCTCTCGCAGTGTCCGGAGCAAGTATGGTGGGTCTGACACACCGGTGTCAATGTGTTCTTTTTTCCATTTCCAGGAGTGTAGTTTACTAAAACATTTGCTTTGACTATAAAACTGTCTGATCCACATTCTGCTCTTCTGTAGACTGTAGTCCTTTATTAACCTATTTTTTCCAAGTCAAATTCCTCATGGTCTATCACATTTTTAGGTAGTTCCTCTCCTATGAACTTGCCTCCCATGTTCTCAACCGTCTGGCCCACATTTGCATTCAATACAGATTCTTCATTTGTATTTCATTACTTAACGCTATTACACTCCATCCCATCCAAGTTATATTTAATCTTCCTGTACTCGGTGGCAATATTTCCTACACTCATGTTTTTCTCAAATGCTTAAACGTTTATGTCAGTTTTTCTGATTTACCCAGAACACAGTTTCTGTAAATTTTGCTTCTAAGTAACCAGATACTCTCATATTTCATTCTTGAGATATTTATGTTTTCTTCTTCCATCCATAAGTATTTCCCGGGCCGTCTATGGCTTCTTCACATTTCATTTTGCTACATCTCAATGTGTCGCCTTACTTAAACTATTTCCTTCTTTATTATAATCTGCTCGTTTTGAACTAAATCACTGTGGTCACTTTTATCTCAGCTGTTGCTCACTGTCTCTGAATTTCCACTACTCCACGTTGTGTCATAAATTTTCAGTATTACATTTCATAGGGAACGCCTTTTCCGTCGTTTTGTATTTCAACCTGGTTCGAGGTTATTGCTCATGTCCACACCTCTGTATGCTTCAGAGTCCAGAATTTGATTTCCAGGGACTTATCCTACCAAGAATTACTCCAGTTGATACCTTCTTGTGTCTCCCTGTTTCTACAAGTATACCTTATTCTATTGAGTTTTAGGAGCAGAGAGTTCGCTACAACCATATTACACATACATCAGAAAGCTACAAGCCTCTCTCCTCTCTCATTTCTATACTCTGGCCCACGATCACCTCTAACCCCACTTTCCAAAATTCCTCCTGTTCCACTTGCGTAGAAAAGTAATATTTTCACCCCCTTCAAGTATTTCAACAGTTTTTCTGTCTCCCCCTGCATTCTCTTCAGTTTCTCACCATCAGCTTGTGCTGTGAGCACGTAAATCTGTACAATGGTGGCTAGTATTGACACAGTTGCAGTACTTAGACGCATCATTCCATCACGGTTTTGCTCAAAGTAACGTACGCTTTTACATACTTCCCTATTCAAAACTATGCTAACACCTTATACACCGTTCGCTGATCCTGCTGTTATTACCCCGCCATCGTCAGACCGGGAGTGGCTGTACTCTTTACATTTTATTTCAATTATCCCTACCAGGTTTAGTTTTAGTCTTGCTCATCTCTCTTTTCAGGTACATCCTGATGTCTCTACGACTTCCAGTATTACATTAATCTTGGACCCCTCAACACTCTCCTTACAGCAAAACAATTAGTCCAGAATGTGTAGACCTGTCGACTGTCGGCCCTCAATTGCAGTCTTCTGTGTAATTTTTTTGAAGTCATAAGTCAACTGATCTGACATTACCAGCCGTGATATAATCTTCTGTGTCAATTTCATCACAAAGAACCACTTTTTTTTTACTACAATGTTTATGAACCGTTATTAGGCGATAAACTAAACCTAGGAATATACTACGTATGGCCGTAAGTGTAAGATGTATGTGTTGACAGTATTTCGAAGAACAATAGCTGCTGGTCGCCTCCTCTCGGAATATAATCTGCTGCCGCTACTGTATCTGTTTTGTCTGGACGTCAGTCGTTCTCACGCACTTAAAGCCAGGTATTAATAACACTTTTCGCAGTCCCAGAGAAGGTCTACACCTGAATAGATACATATGTACGAGAAAAATAGGCAACTTGTTTCCAGGTATGAATCTCACATCAGATTACGTTTACTTTCAAGAGTCTGTCAACTAGAAGCATCTCTACCATGGATGCATTTTATCCGTGTTTTTGTGTTGTTAATTTTTAGATCTTTGGGTAATTAATGAAGATTTGCAACACTTGTATGAAGATTACGTCAAATTTCAACCTAATGGTAGACACTGATTTCACCGAGGAACGCACTAAACCCGCGTACAGCGAGCAATTGTATCCTTAATATCGAAACCTTTTTGTTATTCGTTATAACTGCCGTCCCATTCTAGCGACTATCGTAAGCGTATGTTAACGATTTCTTCATTCTTGGCGGCAGTCATACTCCTTTACATATCGTTGTATATGAGAGTGTGTGCGTACTAGTGTGTGAAATTGTGTCACCTCTGGTAAAAAAAATGGCTCTGAGCACTATAGGACTTAACATCTTAGGTCATCAGTCTCCTAGAACTTAGAACTACTTAAACCTAACTAACCTAAGGACATCACACACATCCATGTCCGAGGCAGGATTAGAACCTGCGACCGTAGCAGTCCCGCGGTTCCGGACTGCAGCGCCTAGAATCGCACGGCCACCGTGGCCGGCTCACCTCTGGTAGTGAGTCAAAGGAGGTAGACGGCAAACGGTACATCGCAGGCTATAGGAGAACGCATGCCAACATGCAACACGTGCCGCTACGAAATCATTGAATCGTGTTAAAAAACACCTTCATAGATAGCGAGCATGTCCCCCCCCCCCCCCGCCTCCTCCAATCTGTTTCCGAAAAAATGCGTGCCAACATGGAAGTCATCTGCATCTCCGTGAATACCTATAGGGTATCTAAAATTTGTTAGAACAATTTTCGGCCAACAGATGTCCGGAGAGAATATAATGCTTGTATGATATCCTTTTCAACGGAAACACGGAAACAGTGAAAGAATCAAGGGCCAGGAGGAGGGGGGGGGGGGGGGGGGGGTGCCACATCCTACGTGCAAGGTTTCAGTAACGTGTACTCGCACTGACAGTTCCTTTGTTCACTTTACTTGATTCCTTAATAATAAAAATAAAACCATGCAATCTCTCAGTGTGTGTGGTTTCATTTCACTTCCTCCTCTCCCTCTAAATTCTGAATTTTTGTGACACTTAACACTGAACTGCGTATTTTCATTTTGTGTACTTATCTCTGCACTGCTGTTCTTGTGATTTTCAGTCCGAGGACTGGTTTGATACGGCTCCACACGTTAGTCTGTCACGTGCAAACCTCTTCATTTTTTAGTAATTGCTGCAACACAATTCCACTTGAACCAGCTTGCTGTAGCAAAAACTTGACCTCCCTCATAATATTTTGCCCCTCCCCCCACACACATACACCCCTTCATTCACATTTTGATAATTTCTAGCTTCTGAGGTCATATCTTATCAGTCAATCACTTATTTTAGTTAAGATGTGCCATAAATATGTTTTAGGCCCAGTTCAATTCGGTACGTCTTCATTAGTTATTCCTGTTGGTACAACCGATAAACAATTCAGACAAGAAGAGAAGCTTTGTAAATGTGCTGCTAAAGAAGAATATGCATGCGTTTCTTCTTGTCTGATTTGGTTATCGTCCACGTTTCATTTTCGTTCAAAGCTACGCTTCAAACAAATATTTTCAGAAAAGGCTTCCTGCCACTTAAAATATTGTATTTTGCTACACAGAAGATAATTTGAGCCTGTTTCGGTGGCTGGTCGGTCAGCGCGGCAGATTACTAATCGAATGGGATAGTGTTCGATTCCTGGCTGCCCTGGAGAATTTCTCCCCTCTAGGATTAGGTGCTGTGTTGTCCTTAGGCTTCGTATCGTCAATATTGACGTTACACTATTGAGCTGGATGTTAAGGCTCGTACCGAAAGTCAATAAATTAAAAGAAATATAGTACCACATTTTACACTAGCGTAAGACGCAGGAATCGCACTCATGATCAAACCTTCAGAAGCCAACGACGTTATGCCGGGCTCGCGGAGAAAAGAAGAAAAATAGCTTCGGAATTATACGAGACCTGTGGCGGGACGTAGGTGGGGAGACGCTGTAGGCCGATAACGAAACACTACGCTAAATCACCGAACAGAAAACGAAGTGTCTGCGGTGCGGCCGCCGTGTGGGGCCGCGACAGGATCTGCGATGCTATCTGCAGGCGGGCACCGGGCACCGGGCACAACTACAACGCCATAATTAAGGACTCGCAGGCGGCTGCGGGCCGGCCTCTGCAGCGCGAGCTGACGGGTCCATTCCAGCGCCGCTGACGCCAGCGGTGCTCCATTATCTGCAGTCGCGCTGTCACGGTGTCACTCGGCGTAATCTGTAAGCCGCTCCCGACCCGTCCGCTCGCCTGACAAAGCGGATTAACCAACGAAAGCTGCCGAAATAAGGCCACGAGGAGAAAAAAAAGGAAGAAGAGCAAGACAGAGTGTGGAGCGGGCAGGGACAGGCCGAGTGTAGGCTTCCGTCCTCCCGCCGGAGAACCGGCAGAGACTACAGTGCGCGGATAACGAACGACTGGTCGCCGGTAGCTCCTGGGCTGCTGGCCGATCGGTAATGATAATTGGGCAGCCGTGAAGACGTAGCGCCGCGACCGCCGCCGGCTTGTAATCGTGCTCCGGGTCAGGTTAATTAACATGTGCGTCCAGCCGCCTGGCGGCACACACGGCCGCACGCGACGCGGGCGTTACACGAGATCTGGGCCACGCTCTGTTACAGAGTCACGGCGTGAGGTGTTGTGTCGCTGCCTCCGTCAGGCCCCATACGTTCGTCTCGCAGCAGCTGCACATCACTGAGGATCTCATTACCAGCTACACTGGAAGAAGGTACATCGTGGAACACCAGTCCGATATTTATTAAACGAGTATTAAATGATCTGATTATCCTCCCATTTGGTTGGTTGGTTGGTTTGGAATGTAAGAGCCAACTTTCAGATTATGATCACTGCCGGGTGGAGGTTGTTGTGAAAGTATACTTCTTCTCAATGCATCTATGTGTGACAAATCACGAAACCGGACAGGCCACCTGTGACCTAAACATTTGTCCATTCGTTTATGGTGATAATTCCAGAGTGGGATCACGCATTATGTCGTCGGAATATGCCGTCTTGTTCCACGGTCGTATACGTAAAGGAGGTCGTGTTTACCGTTCTTGACGTTTACTGGCGAGCATATAGCCTCTCTTCAATAATTACCAAATTAGTTCTCTTGTCATGTCCAATAGCTCCCCATACCTACACTGCAGCCACTGGAGAGGAATGGATTTGGAAATCAGCTGCTTCCAGTGACCTCAGGAGATATCTAAAGACACAAGGGGCCTTATTTGTCTCAGCTGTTTTTGTAGCAAAAATGCGGAATATTTCCACTTCAGCCCCTATTGTTTCATGAAGTTCCGATAGGTGGTGGCGGTATACGTAGCTATCAAAATGGGGTTTGTAGAGGACGGTGCGTTCCAAGCAAAGACCTGTCACTGAGTTTTGAAGGAAAACCAGAGCATCACAGATATTCATAGGCGCTTACAGAATGTTACGAAGACCTGGCAGTGAGCAAACGCGCGGTGAGTCGCTGTGTGAGGCGTCAGTCATCATCGCAACAAGGTCGCGCTAACCTGTCCGGCCGCACACAGTTGTGACTCCAGCTATGTTGGAACGTGCTGACACTCTCATTCGAGGTGACTGACGAATCACAATCACACACCTCGCTGCTCAACTGGACGGTCCTGTTGGTAGTGCTGACACACCCGTCCAAAACTTGGGGTATTCAGTGGAGTGAGCCTGCCTAACAGAAGACCATAAAGAGCAACAAAGGTCCAACTGTGCGGAATTACTTGTGCATTACCAGGCTAATCAGGACAATTTTTCGTCGAACATCGTCACAGATGATGAAACATGGCTTCATCACTTCGAACTGGGAACATAACGGCAGCCCATGGAGTGGCACCACACCAGCTCTCCTCCGAAGAGGTGCAACAATCAACTCTGAAGTGTATCATGCTGCCCTTAGGAAACTGAAGAAACTTCAGTGTGTTCGTCGCCACAAAAATTCAAATGAACTTCTCCGTGACAACGCAAGGCCTCACACAAGTATGCGCACCCTACAGGAGCTCACAAAACTTCATTGATCTGTTCTTTATCGTCCACCCTACATCCTAGATCTCGCACCTACCGTCTTCCATCTGTTTGCCCCAATGGAAGATGCACTCCGCAGAAAGCAGTAGGTGGATGATGAGGAGGTTATTGATGCAGCAAGACGTCGACCAGTAGAGTGGTACCATGCGGGCATACAGGCCCTCACAGTAAGATGGCGTAAGGTCGTTACATTGAACGGAGATTATGTCGGCAAATAGCTTTTTGTATCCAAAAGAGTGGGGAATAATATGGTACATAGGAATCCTGAATAAAATCAACATGCTTCAGAAATGTGATGCATTGCTTATTGGACGCCCCTCGTACGTTGGTATCATCTGATCACCACGAGCAGAAGAGAGACTCGTCGCTGTGAACACCATTGAAGGCCCCTCCATGTCCCAGCTGACTCTCCCTCCGTACTATGCATATCACTGTTGCCTGTGGCATGGTGTCTAAAGTAAACGACGCATGGAAACTTGAGACGCGAACCCAGCTTCCAGTAATTATTCCCAACTCTTTGTGATGACAGCTTGTCTGTAACCTCTGCCTGGATTTCAACTGTTGTTGTCCATCTGTCGCCGGCCAGTGTGGCCGAGCGGTTCTAGGCGGTTCAGTCTGGAACCGCGCGACCGATACGGTCGCAGGTTCGAATCTTGCCTCGGGCATGGATGTGTGTGATGTCCTTAGGTTAGTTAGGTTTAAGTAGTTCTAAGTTCTAGGGGACTGATGACCTCAGATGTTAAGTCCCATAGTGCTTAGAGCCATTTATTTTGTTCATCTGTCATCCGGTGCTAGTCGAAGAATCCTCCGTCCTTCTTGCGGTGTAATCTTTTAGGAAGGATCCGCCCCTACTATACTTCTTGCCACACTGCTGTTCGCAACCCAGTCTCTTCACAACTCGTCCCATGATCACCGAACAACAGAAAACTGTTAGTGGAATCTGTCGGTATCATACTACCTTGTTCATCGTGCCAATGGTTCGACCTTTCTCACATTCTAAAAGATTTCGCTAATCTGCACGTCTATATTCTCTGGATATGCTATGTTGTGGTCGCACCTAATTTCGAAACGCGTCATACTCGTATGAGCAATAAAGTCATTCCTTGCGTGATGTTTTACTTTCAGCACTGCGATCCATTCAGCTTGAATGCAGAACTACTGACTGTTTTAATTTCAAGTTTGACGTCGGATAACAAACGACCAAAGAACTATTTTCTCGTGTGATATAATTAGAGATTAATAATTTTCAGATTTTTTCCTTTATTTGTACTGTGCGATCTTTTCCTTGGCAAATTTCATGATTCGAGATCATGTTTTGATCCGTGAGTTTGCGAGTATCAAAATACGAGGGCTATTCCGAAAGTAAGGTCCGATCGGTCACGAAATGGAAACGACTATGAAAATCCGATAAAGCTTTGCACAGATGTGTTGGGTAGTGTCTCTAGTATAACCCCAGTTAGCATCACGTCGCTCTTCTCATTTCTGAGCTCGCAGTGAGTGCGTAAAGATGTCTAGAAAATAGTGTCTGCCGCCAAGTACGGGGGCCTGGTGAGAAATTTCCCCTGAAGCTATGCAGCTAACATTACATAACTGTCGTGCTGTTTCGTCTTCAAGACAATTCTCAGCCGCATTCTGCAGGGGCAATGAAGATGCTCCTGCATCGTTTTCAAATGGAAATGTGAGATTACCCACAATACAGCCCGTAATTGTCTCCCTCTGAGTTTCAGCTCAGGTCACATGAACCGCTGGTTATGAAGACAACATTTCGGCACAAGACAACGAGCCGTAGGCCAGCGTAGAGAATTGGCGGAGAGCACTGGCGGCTGCCTTCTATAGCGAGGGTATGGGAAAGTTGGTACAACGCTACGATACACGTCTAAGTCGGGTCGGCGACTATGGAGATAAGTAGCTGCAAGGTGTATCTAACTGTTGCAAATAAAACATTTTTGATTTTTACCGTGGTTTCCATTTCGCGACCTATCGGACCTTACTTTCGGAATAGCCCTCGTATGTAACGTAATGACCGTATCTTTTGATTGCAGTGACTTACGGGCTTCAACACTTTACAGCGCTAAGGGATCATAGACCTCAGTATATGACATAGATTTCAACTTGTTACATGTACCTGTTCTCGAGAAAAAAGATCTTTAACAGCTGGACAGCCAGACAAAATGACAGATTGACAACGAAGTGATCATATAAGGTTTCAGTTCTTCCCGAATGAGGTACGGAGCCCTAAAACATAAAAAGAAAAAGTAAGTAGTCTTATGGTTAACTGGGGCTCCAGAAATTGTGACGGGACAAATGGGAAACAGTAATCAAACGTGGTACATCTCACCGTGCACCTGCGTGGAAACGCAGCTTGAAGCTAGGCTGCCAATTCGTACCGTAGCAGCTCCGTGCAGGTCTATTACCACTGTCATAGCTTCTTGTTACAATCCTAGGATGATAATAATGACATGCGAAAGAGCGTATTCTGCGTAACTGGAATGGTAGGCCTATGGAATGGAAATGCAGCTTCCCATACCAGCATCAAACATAGTCGTTGTCAAATGTTTGGTGTTGTGCTGAAGGAAGTTACACTTCTATGATCTGTGTTCATGTCGGATGATACTCCGTCTTTGGTATACAGTGGAAAAGATGAAGGCTGCTTTCACAACGTAACAGGTCATTTTTTGTCATAACTACATTTACGCTACTCGTCAATCAAAAAATATTGTCAAACTTTATCGCTACAGTAAGTACGTCATCCACTGTCCGATGTCTCAAGCGAGAACTGTAAATGGGCTGTCAGTGTTAATATTCTTACTCATCAAGATGTTCAACAGACTTTTTCTGTTATTGATGGAGTGTTTCAATAGCCACTTTAGATAGCTAAAGGAGCTCAGATAAGTCTCTCTTGGGAAAGATGTAGAGCAGATAACACTCCTGAGGAAATTCTTACGATACAAAGCGCCAATTCAAAATCGTTTCAGAGAAATCTGTTATTTTTAATCATTCAAACAGTAGCTTTCCTCATTATCTTCCTCCTGTTCCATCTTCTACTCTTCATTTCACCAGGGGTATGCAATGGTTCGAGGTTCTCATCAGCTAATACTCTGTAATTCACTTGAACCCCTTTTGCAAATTCGTGGAATCGTAAATGCTGTACTTTCGGTGTCTGTCATTACTCCATAGTACATTCATGTTAAATAAGCAGGTAGAGTATAAATATCGAAGGGTACCGGCCAAGTAGACGCTGTGCTACGGTGACTATTTTCTACTGATAGTAACATTTCAGCTAAGTCAGACATCCCCATGGAATAGTTCTTTCGTATGCCCTCTAACAAGAAAAGAAAAGGTGGAGAAGGTCGGATTTAAGGTACAGTTGATGGCGTAGTCATTGAAAACCGATTCCTTTTGCTTGGCTTACTGACGTAAGCTCATAAGACAAAAACTTAGTCACTCCTAGATAAATAATTGCAAGCGCCATTTGATACAGTTTAATTCCGCCTGCGGATTTGATAACCAAATGGATTCGTTTAGGAAGTGAGTCCACAGACTTGTCAAGGTACGTCACATTCAGGTTACGCCGTTCGCTGAGGATTTGATCACGCATTTCCACCAGACTTCGGAGATGTCGATGTCGGTGTTTTAACTGCTGTTCCATCGTGTCCCACTGATTTCGTATGGGATTCAAGACAGCTGAGTTTGCAGGCCAATCGAGATTTAATAGGATGTAGGAGTGTTCGGAAAACTAGTTTCATATTCATCCATCCTGATGAACTTCGCTTTTGTCGTCTTGAAAAATATGGTTATCAATAGCATACTCATCATGTAGGTGTTTGACTCCAAGACAACAGCTTATCACTTAGAACGTTTATAAAACATGATGGTTCATGTTTGTGATTACCTCAGTTCGCGGGCCCAGTTCATGACAAGAAATATCCCCAAAACTTCACACACCCATCTCCGGCTTGCGCCTGACTTTGCACACATTCCGGATGAAATGCTTCATTTGGCCTTCGATGCACTCGACGACGCGCGACATTTGAGCAAAGTCAAAAATGTGATTCGTCAGACCACACTACGTTCCCGCAGTCAGCTTCTGTCCACGTTCGATGATTACCAGCCCAATGAAGGTCGATGATTTCTAGCCCACTGCAGACGCGCAGCCTTATGTGCCTCTGTGAGTAATGGCTTCTTACATGCAGTTCCCGTCGTCATGTTCTCTCGCTAAGAGGTTCGGATGGAGCTTCATTCAGTGCCTGCAGCAATTCCTGTCGGGTTTGGAATCGATTATGATTCACAATCTGTGGAACGCGTCTCTGGCCCTTCTCAGTCAGGACGTCATCCTGAACGCAATTTTGACGTCGCGTTTCGTGGCCGAGCGTGTTACACCACTGCCTGTAGACATTCTGAACAGTCTTTCGCGAAACACCAACAAATCTAGAAACTTCGCAGACCGTATCGCCACTGACAGGTCCCTTTCTGCAGCTCCGTCACGACCTCATATTTTACCCATATTCACGTACAGTGTCCGCTTGAAACACAAATGTCTCACTAATAGTTACTTCCCCATGCTCCCGAAGAGGCAGTGCGCACATGGTTGAGCATGTGACTTGATCGCAGTGCCATCTGTGAAAGCTTAATGAATCACATGCTCGTGCGCACCGGAGTGATCAACACTTGTGAAACACAGGTTTTTCTTACTTATCATCTGCTATAATATTAAATCACTTATTCAGAATTCGACTTTGAGGATGTATTGCCCAGTTTTGAGAAGATCATAACGTTCTCCTACAAGCTGTTTATACGTAATGAAGTTACTATTGTGATATAGTTCCCTGATCCATACCTACGACGCTTCGTCACACTCCGAGTAGCATCACGCAAACCTTTCACTATAGAATAGGGTTAATGGTGAGGTGCCGCTAATGTACGTATATTTCTTATTTATTTGCTCGAACAATGCATACGAAAATCGTCAGTCTTCTCTTCTGGTTTGCTATTTTGAAATCATGTCTAAAGCTTCTGTCGTGTATTTTAATCACAGTGATTACCCAGGTAGCGAATAAAGGAATGTCTACCGGGTATGGAGCCGGCCGCAGTGGCCGAGCGGTTCTAGGCGCTTCAGTCCGGAACCGCGCGACTGCTACGGTCACAGGTTCGAATCATTCTTCGCGCATGGATGTGTGTGATGTCCTTAGTTTAGTTACCGTTTAAGTAGTTCTAAGTTCTAGGGGACTGATGACCTCAGATGTTAAGTCTCATAGTGCTCAGAGCCATTTGAACCATTTGAACCGGATAATGAGGGTAGCGTGTAAACAAAATTCCAGAGTCTGACCGAACCTAGCACCTGCTAGTGTTTACGCACTGTATTACCGAAGACTGTATGAAGAAAACATTGAACAAATATTATCTGGTCCATCGGGTTGCGAGTCTATGCATTTGTCGAAAGAATTCACTTGATAAACAGCCTATAAAATTACGGAAGAATAAATGTAAGAGAAGACGGGAAAGGGTAACGGATCGAATTATTAAAACTGCTGTATGGAACTTACAACCAAATGGATGCGAAAGTTAACTATCTGTGTGTGAGAGCTATTACATTTGTATCGCAACGGATTCATGGCTCGAGCCAATATCACTTTTAGCTAATGGGTGTAGGGGTTTGATAAAACATGGAAACACCAAAGACACAAGGCATTATCGTGCTTAAATACGGCGAAGGGAAGCTTCTGGGATTAAAAGCAGCTACCAGGCGTCCCATGATGCACAAATACAGGTCCTGTATTATTTTCAGCGGAAACGTATACCGTTCTTCCTGCGAAATAATGGCAATTGAAGGTAACGATGAAGGAGGTGGATAGCGATCACACACTTTTCTCTCCAAAGTAGACAACGAAGGCTCAATAACAGTGACATCTGGTGAGTGTGATGGCCAGGGGAGATGAAAAAACCCATCCTCGTGTTCACACAACCCATCCTGCACGGTACGAGCTTTATGAGCAGGGGCCCGTCATCTTGGAACACAGCAGCACCAAAAATGGTTCAAATGGCTCTGAGCACTATGGGATTTGACATCTGAGGTCATCAGTCCCCTAGAACTTAGAACTACTTAAACCTAACTAACCTAAGGACATCACACACATCCATGTCCGAGGCAAGATTCGAACCTGCGACCGTAGCGGTCGCGCGGTTCCAGACTGAAGCGCCTAGAACCACTCGGCCACACAGTAAGCCATACGTCACTTGTTTCGTCGTTATTCTAGAGCGACTGACACAAGAATGGACGCTAAATCATTCACTGTTTATGCTAATCACCATGTTAAATGTATAACTCTCCTAGTTCTAGTTTCGAATCTTACTGGATAGTCGATTCCTCCCTTCCGTCAGACGTGCGCATGTGGTCGTGCGCTGTGAAAATTTGTGGACCCATTTCGGGTGTGGAGCGAAACACAGTAGAGGAAAACTTTTAAAATACAATTACACACTGATTGTGGTGATGTCTTCGAGGTTTTAGGGGAAATAAAAGAATAATCTGTCGCTACCGATACGGTAGATTTCGAAAATAGCGTCTGAGTTTATCGGAGTTCTGTGGGTGCGCGGAAATAACAGCAGGATACAGGAATTTGACGTTGTATTGTTCGGCTGCTGCGGTACGATACTGGTACAGCTATGGCCTAATCCTTCCCTGGTGCAGATCCTAACGGCCGGATGTATAGCTTTGCGTCGCTACGGCTTCAATGTGCCCGTTAAGACGATGTGCGTGCTGCGTGATTGTAACTCTAATGAAAGTACGGGAATGTTTTCGATGGGAGGTGATTTACGTTCCACTTGACGGGAATGCAAATGAGTTAACAACAGATGCAAAGGAATGCATAGATGGAAGTATCCATGTTAAACCTAGGATGGTTCGAGCAGCAGTGCGAGCCAAAGCGCAAGCAAGTCTCGTCGAGAGCCAGTTACGAAGTGGAGGGTTCAGCAACGGCTAGCACAGCTCCAGTTTATCTGACTGTTGCCGCTAGAGGCAGCTTTTACTTATTCAACTACGCTGTTTGATACCTTACATATTTGCCAAGTTCTGATGGACTGAAACTTCAGATCAGTGCACTGCCCACTGCAGAGTAAAAATTCATTCTGGATTTTCATCGAATGTGGAATCTTAATGTAATAGCAAAGATGTTATATAAATATCAGATAAATATGAACCAACAATAACAATTTTATGACATACACAAAAGCAATCCGTGAACATACCACTCTCACAAGCATGAAGTGATTTTGAGTCAGACCGTTGTTAAAGTTGGCTGCTTGATCGGAAAGAAGGATACGAATTTTCGCTCAGAAGTAGATCATCGGCTTGCCTTATCATTGTCTGGTAGATTTTCAGCCAAAATACCGGAATAATATAAAGGTATTTCGTAGATGTATACCCGATAACATATACGGTGAACTATCAATTCTACAAGGAAAATTTAATGAAAAACGTTACGAGTATTTATAATACAAAATAAGGGCCACATTTCAATTACAGGATAAGCACCTCATATGGACAAAATTTACTCATATGTCGACATTAAACGGACGAAATTTCGTCAAGAGAAACAAGAATCCACATTAATGAAAATGAGCCCGTGGTGTCAGTTGTACTAAATACTTTATTTGAAAATTATTTACTGGATTTAAAGTTCGAATCCTACGCAGTTTCCATGACCACCGTCGCTTGCAGTGGCAACAATAAAGTGTAATAAGCCCATAAGTGGATGTGGAAACAAGATGCTGAAGTCGAAACAAATGGTATTGTTGTTGGTAAGCCGATTGTTGGATATTTGCGCACCTCAAATGATTTACTACCTAAATAATAATTCATCACTAGTAAGCTTTTTCTTATGGAATTACAAGCCAATGTAAAAATAAGACTGTTCCCGAAAGTCGCCCTAAATATAAGAATACGTAATGAACTCAGCTTAAATATTAATACCATTTTACACAGGGCAACCTTGCTTTGAAACTAATACGTTATTGAAATTCGTGCCTTCATGTAAAATGAGAGGAAACGTATCAAATTGTATTCTGTTGAGATTATGACAGATGCAAATCTCTATCGTGTAACATTTCACTGTAAACAGCTCTTGGTAACGACACTCATCTACCCTATTATTGGTGTAAGCGTTAAATACGACATGCGGCGGTTTTGAATGCGACATAATTTACAGAAACGAGAAAGCTACAATACAGGATATTGCACTGCAGTGCCGAAGAAACTGGTATAGGTATGCGTATTCAAGTAGAGAGATACATAAAAGACAGAATACGCCGCTGCGGTCGGCGACGCCTATATAAGACAAGTGTCCGGCGCAGTTAGATCGGTTACTGCTGCTACACTGCTGGCCACCGTAAATGCAACACCCTGAAGGAAGCATCCGAATCAAGTGAAATTTACACCATGGGTTTACAGCAATGAGATATGCAACTGATTAGAATTTCAGCGCAGACGCACATCACGCGCGCCTGTGGCGCCACCTCATTGCGCCATTTAAGGCTTGGCGATTTCGACCAGTGTACGTTCGGCACGTGTGTTTACCTTGTGGTTGTTTCACAAGACGATCAGTTATGCCTCGTAGACAACAGCGAACATCTTTTGATCAAGTATCCGAGTTCGACAGAGGAAGGATAGTGGCTTACCGAGATTGTGGATTATCATACAGAGAAATCGCTAGTCGTGTTGGACGAAACCAAACAACTGTAATGCGGATATGTGACCGTTGGATGCAGGAGGGTACGACGGACAGACGTGGTCGATCGCATTCACCTGGTGCACCACTGCACGTGCTGATAGGCAAATTGTGCGCATGGCAGTGACGGATCGCTCAGTGACATCCCGAACCATAGCACAGCACATTGCGTCTGTAACGCATCATCCAGTGTCTGCGCGTACCATTCGACGCCGTTTACAGCAGAGTGGTCTGTCCGCAAGACGTCCATTGCTTCGTCTACCATTGACGCAGAACCACAGACGTCTCCGTCGCCAATGGTGTGATGACAGACGGATGTGGACGGCAGAATGGAATGACGTTGTCTTTACTAACGAGGCACGCTTCTGTCTGCAGCACCATGATGGTCGGATTCGAGTGTGGAGACACCGTGGAGAGAGGATGCTGGACAGCTGCATTATGCACCGCCACACTGGTCTTGCACCGGGTATTATGGTATGGGGCGGTATTGGCTATTACTCTCGCACGCCTCTAGTACGCATTGTCGGTACTTTAAATAGCCGGCGCTACATATCCGAGGTGCTGGAGCCAGTTGTCCTTCCTTACCTTCAGGGCTCGGCCACAGCCATATTTCAACAGGATAATGCACGACCACACGTGGCACGCATTGTCCAAAGGTTCTTCGTCAATAACCAGATTGAATTGCTTCCTTGGCCGGCTCGCTCTCCGGATCTTTCGCCGATAGAAAGCATGTGGTCCATGGTTGCCCAACGAGTGACCCAGACTACATCCCCAGCTGCCACACCAGATGATCTTTGGCAACGTGTGGAAGCTGCTTGGGCTGCTGTACCCCAGGAACACATCCAACGTCTCTTTGACTCAATGCCGAGACGTGTGGCAGCGGTGACCTCCAACAATGGCGGCTACTCTGGCTACTGATTCTGGCAGGAACCACATGTAACAGACGTCTGTAAACGTAATCATTTGATACTTGGTCAACATGTTATCTACAAAATAAATCTTGTTGTGCTACCTCTTGTCTTTCTTGGTGTTGCATTTACGGTGGCCAGCAGTGTATAATGGCAAGTTATCAAGATTTAAGTAAGTTTGAACATGGTGATATAGTCGGCGCATGAGCGATGGGACACAGCAAGTCAGAGGTAGCAATGAAGCGGGAATTTCCCCGTACGATCATTTCACAAGTGTACCGTGAATGTCAGGAATCAGGTAAAACAGCAAATCTCCGAAATCGCTGCGGCCGGAGAAAGATCCTGTAAGAAAGGGACCAACGACGACTGAAGAGAATCGTTCAACACTTCCGCAAAGCGCAGCAGATTTAAATGTTGTGTCATCAACAAGTGTCAGTGTGCAAACCATTCAACGAAACATCATCGATATGGGCTTTCGGAGCCGAAGGCCCACTTCTGCACCCTTGATATCTGCACTACACAAAGCTTTACGTCCTGCCTGGACACGTCAACACCAACGTTGGACTGTCGATGACTGGAATCATGTTGTCTGGTCGGAGGAGCCCTATTTCAAATCGTATCGAGCAGAAGGACGTGTATGGATGTGGAGACTACCTCATGAAGCCGTGGACTTTACATGTCAGCAGGGGACTGTTCAAGCTCTGACAGGTGATACGTACGTAGGCATCCTGTCAGCTCACCTGCATCCGTTCATGTTCATTATGCATTCCGACGGACTTGGGCGGTTCCAGCAGAACAATGCGACATCCCACACGTCCAGAATTGCTACAGAGTGGCTCCAGGAACACTCTTCTGGGTTTAAACATTTCCGCTGTCCACCAGACGCCCCAGACATGAACATTATTGAGCATAATCTGGGATGCTTTGCAACTTGCTGTTCAGAAAAAGATCTCCACCCCCTCGTACTCTTACGGATTTATGGACAGCCCTGTAGGATTCATGATGTCAGTTCCCTCCAGCACTACTTCAGATATTAGTCGAGCCCATGCAACGTCGTGTTGTGGCACTTCTGCGTGCTCGCGGGGGCCCTGCACTGTATTAGGCAAGTGTACCAGCTTCTTTGGCTCTTCAGTGTAATAAATCGAAGAGTCTAGGCACTAGGATTACGTGCGTTGTCTTTTCTATGCTGTGCAGGGCTGGTGCGGCTAATTGCTGTATTTGAACGTCAAAGGTACCTCATATTCTCTGGAATGACAATAAAAGTAAACTAAAGGTTAGGAGAGATAGATGTTAAGAGAGATGGTTATAAACTAAAGTACTAACGCCGATAGACCTTGAGTTTGGTCTGTTATTGAGAAAACGCTTGTGTGCGATAATTCTGACACGTGTGGTCGGAAACTACAGAGTTTCAGCCACCTGCCACCTACAGCGCTAGTCGTAAAAACAAACGGTGACTCTTTTGGAGAACTGGTTCTACGTGAAGTCCGCTGTTGTTTTATTTCTGTGGGTCGAAACATTTAACCGTAGCTGAATTTCACTGGCAGCTGGTAGGCGTTTACGGAGATACTGTAATGCGTCGTCAACATGGTGCAGAGCGCTATCGAAAGTTTGTGGCCGGTAGAGAAAATGTCACCGATGAAGATCGCTGTGGCCAACCTAACACGGCGTGAAGAGATATGAACACAGCATGCGTGGAGGAGTTGACTCAACACAACAGGAATAAGAAAATGGCTCTGAGCACTATGGGACTTAACAGCTGTGGTCATCAGTCCCCTAGAACTTAGAACTACTTAAACCTAACTAACCTAAGGACATTACACACATCCATGCCCGAGGCAGGATTCGAACCTACGACCGTAGCAGTCGCGCGGTTCCGGACTGCGCGCCTAGAACCGCGAGACCACCGCGGCCGGCAAGAATAAGACGTTACGGCATGCGGCGGTAAAACGGGGATCGACATTCGGAAACGTTCTTCACATTGTGCACTACGTTTTGCAATGTCAGAAAGTTCGTTGCCTATGGGTTCCATGAAACTTGTCCAACCAACACAAGCTGAAGAGCATACGGGAAAGTCTGCAACTTTTGCAATGCTTCTTCACGGAAATGAATTGATTTCTTCACCGCATTGTCGATGGGGACGAAACATGGATCCACCACTTCACTCCCAGCCGTAACAGCCGTCAGTGGAATGGAAACACCTCTCCACTCCAAAGACGAAGAAGTGTAAGGTGACGCCATCTGCCAAGAATGTG